>NC_044281.2:60740231-61340231 GCF_004027225.2 Strigops habroptila | reverse complement strand
TCAGACTCTGGGCAAAGGGGCCACATGAGACATTCCCACCAAAAGCAGGGGAGAGAGAATGGAAACAAAACTAAAGGGAACTCAGAACAGACTCTGATCTGGAAAACTTGCACATCTTTATTGCTACCTCTGATATTGTCCTGTGTGCCTATTTTTATCTTTGAGTATGGATTGCCTATTTTGACCCATTATTGTTTGTTTATTCACATGTTTTACCTCTTTATATGTATTTTGCTTGGCTGATAAAGCAAAAGAAAAAAAATCAATTAACATTTTTATTTGCTCTGAGACCTGTTTGCCTTCACAAACCAAGAATGAGCACAGACATCGCCTGTACCCTTACAAGAGAGAGAGGCACCAGAACATTTGAGACCCATGGTGAAGGATGTGGCAGGGGAAGGCAGATGCTTATGTGGTTATATCACAGGGCTGGGCTTCATCATTTTTGTGTTCCATTCAAAGCTGACTGGGAGGAAAGGAGACAGGCTTTTTGCAGCCCTTCCTTCTGAGCAAGTCATACGTCAGCAAAGGTGCTAGATTTGTGTCATCTCTGCACTACAAGGGTTATAACACAGGAAAAGCAAAAGTTTTGATATATCTCTTCCCTTGCTCAGCCACTCAGAATACAGAGAAGCCAAGAATGGATTATTTGATTTCATATGCACAGAACTGTGTGTGTGTTTTTTGAGCGACATGTATCTAGCTCAGTTAATGCTACGATATTGGTATGACAGATTACTTGTGCCCTGCTAAAGACAGAGATTTACAAATATCAGCGAGAATATGCCAGTTCTGCTCATGACTGAGTATCCACTTGGCTGGGAGGTTAGTCCTCTGAATTTCCTTCTACATAAACAGACTTGGTTAAAGACTAGTGCCATCTCTAGCAACATATTGAGGAGTTCTGCTTCTCTCCCAACATCAGGCACTGGTGGTATATCTTAGAATACCTCAGTTAGGATCTTTAGGAGCAACAGACTTCCCACAGCTTTGACTGGAATCACAAGTACACAGAAGGCACTCAAGGATCTCTTATCTTCAAGCAACCACAATAGTTCTTCCTTACAAGTCTCACACAACTACAAAAAGCTCGTTTCTGATCAGACCATCTACAACTTTCTGTAAACTTCCAATTCAGATTAATCACTACATAACGAGGCAAAGCATTATTATCACTGTTACAACCCTAAGTATACAAGAATTTTTATCAAGTTCTTTTGGGCTCCAGGCAGAATTCTTAATTGTACCATTCACTCGAAGACCCTTCCAAATTCAAATCCTTTTCATGTCTTCTGGAATTTTCTGTTCTGTTTTACAATTATGTCATTTTCTTACCTTTATCTGTGCTCCATGTGGTCTGTTGCTGCGCTGCTCGGGGCATTCTTTGACCTCTGCATCCCCTGGTGTCAGGAAGACTCTTAATTGGAATTCATCAAAATGGTTCCTGAACACTCCCCAGAAGGCAAGCCAGAGGCTTCCTTAGCAGAACCAGACCCTGCAGGTCACAAGAACACAAGAAAAAGATGACATTTGATTAGATTACAAAGCAGCAAATTCAAAGGTTATTAAAATTCTTCCCTGACATTTTGCATTTTGACCAACTGAATTTGTAACCACAGAAAGTTACCAAGATTCCAGAGAAGACTGAAAAGTTTTATATATATATAAAAAAATTATCCAGAGTTACAATCATTCAACAAACATTCTGGAAAGATATGAACATTTCTGGGATTAAGCCAACCTGCAGATTACTTGAGCTCCCAACAAGCTGCAGATGCTTCCTGTGCCTACCCATTGCACAGTTCTGCCTTCCTCTTAAGAATCTGTTCAGTCTACTGCTAGAGATGGTACACCAGACGAAACATGAGCTGTGCCCAGTCTCACAAATCCTATACTTCTAAATCCACATATTTAGCCTCCAAAGTGAGGAAACTCAGCCTGCAACTCTGGCATATATTTCTAATCACAGCCACTGCTGCAGGAGTTGCATATTGAATAATTTTTAAGTCATCTGTCTTGCCACCTTAGCTACATATTGTACCCTGGTTCATTCTGAATGTAGCTTGCTTGGAGCTTATTTTGGTCCATTTTGTCTCCGCTACTTCATGCAGGCTGCGTTTTTGAATCATTGCGTTTTCAACCGCAGGAGTTTTTCATCTCCATTTCACAATACAGGAAGACACGTATTGTTTCAGGTTTTACTTTCTCTTTTCCTTTTTTAAAGATTTTTTTTTTTTTTAATAAAAATGCTTGTGTTTCTGTCCCAAAGGTTCAGTGACATAAGTGAAAATATGCCCATGTACTCCATTAATGTGTCCTATGTCATGTTCACCTGACTGGCTCGGATCAGTCTGATCATAACCATTTTTCTCAGAAGCTTGATTTGCCTTCTGTATCCACCATTGTCAATCAGAAGTCTGAAGTCAAGAGTTACACTCATGTAAACAGTGTGTAAGTGAAACTGGAATCAGGCATTGACTTTTAAGATAGCTGTTTTCAAGTTCATTGCCACAGCTACCCCAGAGGAGACTCCTAGTGCACTGTGATCATCTTGTCTGGCCTCTGATATGAGTTACCCATAAGGCTGCTTTGAATTAATTCCTGCTACAGGTCCAATAGCTGGGGTTGAGCTGGGGGAATCTGTTTCTGAGGAACATTTGCTACCAAGTGCTAGTAAATACAGTGACCCCAGCTAAAATACTTTGACAGGTGATTACCTGCACTGTTGGAAATATGTACATTATTTCTGGTTGCATTTACCTACTATCAACTTACAGCTGCTGGAGCTTGTCATATCTTTGTATACTGTGCTGCAGAGCTTTTGCTACCAAACTCTATGTTCTTACTTTCGATTCATATATATAAAATGTAATATTACTGATCTTGTTTTTAATGAGGAAAAAACCCCCTTCATAACCTATAGTTAGGCTTTATATCTCTGTGTGGAGGCCCTCTTTTTATAAAAAGACACTTAACTCTTATGTAAGCACCTACTCATTAGCAATCAACGAGTTTCTGTTCTGTGGGATTGTAACCAGCCTCCAAAGATGCCCCCAATTCAGACTGGTCCTTTCCAAGCACCACATACATCTTCCAAGTTTTCTGATTAAGCTCTGTCTGTTTGCATGACCTACATGCAGAAAAATCACTGCTCAGTTATTATTGCCACCATTGGCAATTTGTGTATGTTAGTTACTATATGTATTTTGTTGTTTAAGCTACAACTTAAACAAGTTCCGTTGTCTTGAACTACAACAAAGAGCAGGTCCTCTCACCCAAACAACTTACACTTTAGGATCCCACATAAGAAATTGCAACACTCATGTTCTCTCCTTAAACACCCTATCTCAAGTCACAAATGTTATTCTGCATCTGCTTGTCTCTAATGGGAATATTTCTAGGTTTGATCCCCTGCAGTACAGATGAATCTCAGCTTTATTTACCTGAGTAGCTACAATGCAAAACTGTTACAAAAGCCTTGAGAAGGAGCTGCCTCCACCATTTCCTTGGAATGATCATATGAAGAGAAAGAAAATAAAAGTGTTTGAAATAAATCTTCCCTCTACCCAATATGGCTTTACTTGGTTGTCTCTTCCTGTACACTTGCTCTTAGTGCAGTAACTTTAACTGGCTTTCTAGTTGGCAGGAAACTTGGGGGCCCTAAAAAAAGTCTCTCTCAAATCTTCTGCAGTTTGACTGTGCCAGCTCCTTGTTACCTACACCGCCTCACCCTACCTGCTCCATTTTAGTACTCCAGAAGATCTGATGCTCAGATGTTCTCAGGTGGGATGCAGGCTAGAGGTGTGACCTCACACAGGGTAAAACCAACAAAGACAACCATAAAGAAGCAGTCAGTATCCTCGATGCTCAGTTGCACCATATTTACCAGATGAGAATGATATTTACATTTGCATCGTATCTGACTGAACAAAATAAGAGAGAAACCATCTACTACCACACCACTTGGGTTTCGCCACCCCTAGTTTGCATCTTGCCACTAAAATTCAGTTCTGCCTCCAGGCTGTTTATGATATGGACACTCATTTTGTCAACTGGATTGATAAAACCTTTGCTCCTAAGACAAAGATGACAACTGAATGCTGGTAAACTGAGCCACAGGGCTCTCAGAAACAAAGGCAGGTCCCGCTAGCCTGCAGCTAAAGGCTCAGGGTGGCAATTTCAGGAGTGCTGAGCTCTGACTTACTGTTGTTCCCAGTGAGATAAGCAGGAAACCTACTAGTAACTCTTCCACTGATCTCGGCATTGAGTATTCTGGAACATCCCACTCACAGTGCAGGGAAGGCTGGGAGAGGACACAGAGGTGAAGATGACACTGATGAAGCCTACCCTCTACACATGGATGCCACAGTCATACCTCCCTCTGATCAAGTCTTTAGTATACTTCTTTAGGTGACTCAAAGTTTCCTAGAAAAGACATCAATTTAAGAATTTATTTAATCTTTATTCAAACACTTTTGTTTCATTCAAACTGAGTTTCTTTCTGGCTTTGGTTGGTTTTAATGTTATCCATACTGTAGCACATGCTTGTGCACACATACCCATGCTTTTGTATTCCAAAACTGTGAAGCCAGAGGGACTAAAATGATCACCTAGGTTGCACTGACTAGAAACTGAATCCATACACCAGAGTCATGACATTTTAATGACATGT
This sequence comes from Strigops habroptila, assembly GCF_004027225.2. Taxonomy (NCBI): domain Eukaryota; kingdom Metazoa; phylum Chordata; class Aves; order Psittaciformes; family Psittacidae; genus Strigops; species Strigops habroptila. The sequence goes on along the minus strand of NC_044281.2, from coordinate 61,335,559 downwards.
AATTACAATGTACTTTTAATTATTTTGGAAAGTCCCTCATTGTCCCTATCTTGGATGTGAAATGTTGCCTTTGATGAGGTGAGATCGTCAAAGGAACATATGGGACCAGGCACCCCTTTCTGACCCATACTGAGGGGAACTGGGACCCCAAATCATTGATGTCGTTTTGTAAGATGTGATTCCTTCTTGGCTGTCCTTGACTAGTAGACACAATGGCAGATACCAACACATTGCGAGGTGCTGGGCACCACTCAGTACCTACTGAAACAGTATTTGGGCACATATCAGCATTTTGAGGGTTAACCAGATTTGTCCCTAGCTTCCCACTCCCTTTAGTATGAGGGAGAAGTAGATGTGGGCATGGTATATGAAGGCTTCTGGCTGAGCCCCAGAGACACCACACAACTACTACCTTTTACTGTTGGTCGTTTTGGGGTTTTTTTGTTTGTTTGTTTGCGTTTGGGGGGGGTTCCTTTTTTTTTATCTTTTCCCCAAGCCATGGTGCAAATTGTGGAAAAGCAGCATCCTGACTCCCGTCATGAGACAGGACATGGCCCTCCCTTCATCTCCACTTCTTCTCCCCATCCCTCTTGTGCATTAACCACCACACTGAGTTGGACTGGAGGGAGCCAAAGAGGAACAGAATTTTTCCTCTCTCTTTCATTTTATTTTTTTAAGCAATCTCCTCCTCCACCTCCCCTTTCTTCTACTCCTCCTCTTCTTCATCCTCCCACCCACCCCCACCCTGTCCATCTCCCCTCATCCCACTCACACACCACTCCCCCCCTTTACCGGTATCCAACACTGTCAACCCAAACACATGATAAATTGCCCTGTCAACAGAATTCATTCAGGGACCAATTAATTCCACAGAAATGAACCAGGAGCCATCAGTTGCTGAAAAACTCCAAGTGCAGGGAGCGAGGAAGCTAGCTTTGTGAGTGAGAGAGAGAGAGAGAGAGAGAGGCTTGGGAAGTTAGTCTGACAGAAATTGGTCATTTAATGCTTAAGTGCACCGTAGACAGCCCTGTCATAGCAGCCGGCATGGCAAAAACTCCCCCAGTGCTTTATTTATTAATTATGTGGAGCAGCACGGGGGTCACTTCACTGTCTCCATACAGACTCATCAACTTAACTTCTTGTCACTGGAAGAGATCCCACAGCATGTGGGATAGAGGGCCAGGCCTTATCCTGGCTCCGTCTCCTGCCATCCTGCCACGATACAGGCTAGAAGGAAGTTTGCACGAGCACCACCGCTGCCCTCAGTGAGAGTGGGCAGCGGCAGGCAGGGACACAACAACAGTCAGAAGTGGGAGGCAAACCATTATCTTACTGCTGGCTAGCTCTGGAGCAGAGGTGGAGGGAGCCTGGAGATTTCATTTGCAAAGCTTCCTCATTATCCTCCTTCAAATTCTCCTTAGCCATGATGCCTGCAAAAACCTGACAGCAGTTAGGCTGCTGATGTATTATGAGTACTGCCTATCCTGCTGATCAATAGCATCTCATTGCTCCTCGCTGTATTCCCTCAGCTGTCCATACTAGCCGTTGCTTCTTGACTCGTATTTGTAAACTCTCTAAGGGCAGGACCATCTTTCTCTAGCATGTGAGTACAGCACCAGGCAATGCCAGATTCTGCTGTGAGGAGTGCTCTTAGAATGGTTGTAACAGAAATAACAATAATAATTCTATCCTTTTACAGAATCCCAGTTGGTCAGTTGCTGCAGTTCCATCTTGGAAAACAGCTGTTGCTTTTACCTCTCCTAACCCCACCACAGTCAGCTTCAAAGAGGCAAGGACTCCCTGCCCTGCCTGTCACAGTACACAGAGGGGAGTACAGACCTAGCAGTTCACACAGACCCTCCAGCACATCAGATGGCACATTAGATTTAGTTTAATGCCATAAACTACAAAATGTATTCTCCTGATTTGGCGCTACCAGTCAGATCTTTCCAAAGCTTGGAGAACATCTTGGAGGGATATCCTAGACTGTTCCTTTGCACCCATCCTTATCCCAGAGGCAACCTTTCAAGATCGTAACTCCACAACCACCTCAAAGCACCATGGGCCAGCTGACAAACTGGAATAACTGCCAGTTTCTCTAAAAGAGAAATGTTTTACACAAGCCAGGGGAAGATATCTATTCTGTCCTCAAGACAATATCTACAAAGAGCATATTTTGAACAACAAAAGCCAGGAAGCAAACACCTGATTCAGTGACAATCTCTATGTATGTATTTGTCTATATCCCTATTTATGGCTCCACTCTCTCAGTGCTTATTCAGTAACGGGTAAGTCTTAGCATGTTACAGAAGATACAGCCTGGTCAGGAATCTCAGCTGACAAAAGACTATTCAAGTCACACGAGATCCTTACTAGCAACCAATGTTACATGGAGAAATTTAGGTGAAAAATGTTTTCTGTTCCTTAGTTTCACATGAGAAGAGGAAGAGTATCAGCTAATGACTAACATACACCAACAAAGATAGGTTTAGCTGATCTGCAGCATGTACAGTCTGCAGTGATCTTTACCACTGATTCTTCAGTAACTGCCTGCAGTGTATTAGCATGCATGCAGAAATAGTAACCACTCTCTTCACTTTTTGTCATCATTACAATAGAGTATTAATCAGAAAAAAAAAACTCCAGTCATTTTGCCGTGGAAAAAACCTAAATGCAATAACCCCAGAGATCCTGGCTCATTCTGTTCACACTCCTGTGCTTCATCTGAAAAGTGATGGGGAAAATAATGAATTTACAAAGTGAAACTTAGGTATACAATTGTCATTTGTTGGCCTTTAAGAACCTTGTATTTCAGATATTCAGAATAGGGATCACATTACAACTTAACTCTCTCAAGTTACAGTCAACATTCAGAATGGAACATTCGATGAATGTATTTTTCACTAGATTGTAACATCTTTGTAACAGGAACTGTGAATTCCAAAAAAATCCAAAAGGAATGCTGAGGTCACTCAGATATTGTAGTGATACTATAAATAACCAAAATAACAGATAAATAAATATGTTAAAGTGTTCCTAGCTGGTGTCAGAAATAATCTACCCCTTCACAGAGCAGGCATGACAGGAGAAATCAGATATGAAATTGTTTTGATAGTGGAGGACCCAATAATAATTAGGTCAAAAAATTTACTTTTGTCTTGGGGCAGACTGTCTTAGCCTTAAGAAATCTTAGTCTTCGAGACGCTGATCACCTTTATTGTCTGAAAGATAGGCAACATAGGTAAAACACACTCTGTGGAATGAAAGGATATTTTGGGTTTCCATTTGCCCACCCCAAGAGACATCCCCATTACAGGAGCACCCTGTATTCTGGTGTTACAAGTTTGTTCAGTGCTTTGCCCTCAAGTTGCTTACTCTGCAGGCTGAGTACCCCAGTTTGCAGGTCCCTGCACTGCAGCACTACTGTGGACATCATTCCTTATAATTGTGTTCTCTCTGAAGCACACATTTTCCTCAAAGCATCATCTCCTGGCACTATGTGGCAACTTCCCTGCCTAAGCCAGAACACAACAGGTCCTCAGTTCCTACTGCGAAAGTGTCAAACCACTTCACTGTCTACTGGGGAGTATTCCATGATGCAGCTGATGATGATTTACAAGGAAGGGCCTGGGGCATTTCAGTGGGTACAGACCACCACCATCCACAGTTAGGCACATCAGAGACACAGGCCTTGCAATACAAACATACAGACAAGCAGGAAAGAACATCATGTCATTCTAGGAGAGCAATGTGGACTATCATAAACACTACTGCTGCTGGTACCTTTTCTTGGAAGTACAGCCTGACTCTGTAAATCTCTAGGCTGTTAACTGAGTCAACTGCAAAGGATGAAAAGTGGGATTTGGCTGATGAACTTTCTAGTGGTGGGGGCTGCTGGCTGCAAGTGTTCAACAACTCAGAAGACAGCCTTAAAATCTCAGCAAAAAAATGACAAGGATAACCGAGGGTTTCCTTCTCCTTTTTAAACCTTTCACCTTCTCAGCCACATGGCAAATAAAGCACCATTCTAAAAATGAAAGTTACTTTTTAATGTAATAATTTGTCTCCTGGTGCTGGCATTTAAAAGAAAACATGCAACCAAGACATTACAAAGGTATCACAGTTGATAATGCTGGACTGAGTAATCCCAGCCTTGGATGTGCAGAGGGCTTAATATGAAGAAAGTGGCATGAAGATTGTACGTAGCCTCTGCTTGTAGGACAGCTGCATCTACCCACGACGCCAAAACAGCTCTTCTAACACAGGGATTGCTGGACTCTCCCCAGAATAGGAAGCTATTGGTAGCTTAAAGGACAGTAGAGAGCTCTGACCCTGCCTTTAAGTGCATCTATTTCCACATGTCCAGAATACCGGGGAAGGCAGTAGCAATGCATCAGTGCAGGACTGCAAGGAAGGGCCCCATTAGATGCAAAGTACCCTGAAGCCTGTAAGGACTGAAAGCCCACGTGTTCAAGGCCTGTATGTGAGAGCCTGGTGTAACAAGAACAGAGAACTCCTGCTATAAAGGTGGCAGGAGCTGCTGTCTTTGTGTGAGCAGGGGAACCTTGGTTTGGCCCTGGAGCTTACAATGAGTGCTTGTTTTCCAGTAGGTAAAGCCAAGCTGCCTCCACTTTCTGCATGATGAGAGTTTTCAAAGAGCATCTGAATAATTCAGGGAGGTTTTGATCTGAGTGCAGACGGACGCAGGCATAAACTGTTTCCAGAGCCAGCTGGGAAGCAGTATTCCTGGCACTTCTCACCTTCTGCCACTTCTTGACATCTGATCCTAGGCCAGCAGCTCTCCCCAGCTCTCACTGTATTGGCAGCTCAGTGATGTGTTTGGTATCAGTGGAGACCCCCCTGCTCTCTCAGTGTCCGACAGTCATTTACCACTTGAGAAACATGCTGGGGCATGAGAGCACATGCTGCTCCACAGGTCTCTTTTCAAGGACAGATGAGATTGCTCTTTGGGGAAAAAAGGCCAGTATGTCCACAGTGCTGCTTGGCAGAAAACACCTCTGATCCAGAGGTAAAGGTCCTGCAAGGGACACTTAAGGTCTATTTTTGGGTTGGGACAAAGTTGAGGTAGGCATTTTGTATGTAGCAATGAGAGAAGATGACAAGAGCTTTTACTAAGCCTCTGTGGTCTGCTTGTTGTTCCCTTCCTTTTCGTATAATTCTGCATCTTGAGTCAGACTATATTCAGCCTATCAGGGTTCACCCTGACCCAAACAGGATCATCTGTGATTTGCATCAGCCCAACCAGGAAAGAATCTGGTTCTTTAAAGCTACAAGGTATATGCCTTTCATAGAGCATTTACAGTTTCTGTTGTAACAGTGACTTGATGCTACACCGATGACTTTATTTTGTCCAAGTACATGGAGAACGTATGTTGAAAAATAATTTTTTCATGTTGACTTTAACAGACCAATTCTGGATTTACACCATCATGAGGAAAGTGAGAATTAGTGGTAGTGTGAGCAGTTGCACTCAGCAAGGCAGAGTCACTTTCCTCTTTAAAGTATGCTTTTCTCTCTCTGACTAAACTATAAACTACTATAGGAGCCACAAAAGCTTTTCTGATGTTGCTATATCTCCCTGTATTGATTTGTACACCTGGACCTTCACTGTGCTAAGGAGCCAGTCTGCAGTTCTACCTTCTACTGGATGGTGCGCATGTTCTGATCCAAATGGATGGGGCCGAACAGAAAAAAAGCAGAAGTTAATATAACATGAGGGTCCCTATGCAGTTCTTGTGCCATGTAAAAGCATGCCTCTGCCACACAAACAAGACACAATACAATTATTATCTCTCAGAGTAACTGCCTTTCTAGCAGCTTTCTAAGGACACGTTTGAATGGATCCTACCACCACACTCTCTCAGCTTTGCGCAGGCATTACTTACTTTGCCCTCAAACTAACGCAGGACTCCCCAGGAACACAGAACCATGCCCATTTTACAGCTGGGGAGCTGAGGCATACGAATTAATTACTGTGTGCGTGGTCACACTGCAACTTGTAGCTCAGCAGAGAATCGAAGTAATGTCATTTAGATGCCACTTAATGTCACTTAGTATTTGGTCTGCTAGACTGTTCTTCCCACAGCCGATCACCCTTTTGTATGTAAATCAGCCGCTGGAACTGGAGAATAGGCACTGTGAACTTAGATATGGGGAGAAGGAAAGAAACTGCTGGAAAAAATGTACCTGCCAGGTTTTGCAAAGGAAAGGAAAATGCAGTGATTAGCAGGTGAATAAACAGAGGTATGGAAACTTCCCCTTGCAATGCTGATGGCTCTGCTCCCTAGAAATTTCTATCACCTTTAGGCCAAGCAGTGACATATGCCTGTGAATACAGAAATGGGTTCTTTGTCCCAAGGTGAGCTGAATGTCCTTCAGGACCAGGACCATATTTTTGTTGTGTATCATGCATTGCTTGTGCAGTGGGGCTTTGGTCCTTGCTTTTTCAGGAATACCAGAAGTGGTAACTTGGACTGGGGGTAGACAGGTTGGGTACATCCAGACCTGCAATTCCCAAGCCTCTTTTCTGTTCCTCAATTTACTCATCATGGAATTCAAGTGTCATAACACAAGCAATAAGATTCTGACTTATTCTGACAAGAATAAGACTCTGTGTCCTGAGAAAAGGTTAGCAGTAGGAGTTAAGGAATGGAATTAAAGAAGATAAACAGTCCTGAAGTGCAAAGATGCTGGCAGGCAATCTTACCTGAATGTGTTGTCCCAATCAAGCCCATAAGTCTATTCAAGGGAGTACCATTACATACACAGTGTTTGCAAACTCAGGCCATGAATAAACAGCAATGACATGTAGCAGCCTAGGAAGGAAAGCAGTGGGTGCTAAAATGCTTAGCTGTTTTTCTTGTGAGAAATCAAGTGTGCTTCAAAGATAACAGGCCATGAAGATCAAGCTGCTACCGCACCAAAGGAGAAAAGCAGATGGAGCCACCAGGGCTGCCACAGACGAGTATACGGAGATGGTTAAAGGCTGGAGATTTTATCAGCTCCTGCTCAAGGAGGACTGTAGGTTTCAGCTGTGGAAGGTGAAGAGAGGCAAAGAGGGAAGGAAGGGGAGGAACATGAGGTAGAAGGATTTCATTAATTAAAAGAGATTAATTAGCACCATAAAAGCAGGCACCATGGATTACAGCAACTGTCAGCAAAGAGCAGTGACAGTTGCAGCAGAGCTGGCCGGCCACTCCTGTCCCTAGCCACTGGCCACCTCCTCACCTCAAGGCACTGGGGTAGTAAAGCGGGTGAGCTCAGGAATCACAGAGAGCTCCCAAAATGAAGGGTAACTTGGAGGATGGATCTCATCCAGACAGTGGAACAAGCCGGTGCTGGTTTCTTATACTTTCCGTGTCACCTTGAGCAAATCACTGATCTTGCCATGCTCCACTTCCTGAAATAGGGAGATATTTCTTCTGAACTGCCAATTTAAATTGTAAGACCTTTGGGGCAGAGAGTAAAGCACACCTATTATATTTAGAAGGGATCAGTAAGCATTAAAGAACTGCTGCAGTAAAGAGATAGTCATCTGGTAACCAGAGTCCAGATGCACATAGCTAAAGTTAGAAAACATTGTCAGGTACTCCCTCTCCCCCCAGTATACCTTTCACATCAATAAAATATTTCATAATTTCACTAAGTCAGAGGTATTTTTAAATAAAAATCTAGAAGCTAATATTATCAGTTTATTTTCTGATAAATGCTTGTACTTTTATTGAACACATTTTCACTTCAATATTTTCTTCTATTTGTAGAAGATCAGAACACAGAAAGGCTCTAATAACCACAGCATCTTGATTTTGCCAAAGGGAAATATTTACATTGCTCTTAAAAGGACTTAATTCTGTTTAGTCAAACTTCCCAAAAACTCTTCTTGTTCTGGATCACACTTTTTGATGCATTAAAATTCCTAAGAAACTCTGTATTTACAACCATCATTATAACCACCCTCAGCATGTTCCACTGCAGCAGCACCAGTAGACATGTATTGTTCACATGTGAAGCACCTTTCTATTTGCTCTTCAGCATCTATTATTCCTGTAAAAACATATTTATTTAGAGGTCAAATAAAGTGTGCTATGGGGTGCAATTCAATAACATATATGCACAGCAGTGGAAGATCTGATCCTCACTAAAGGTCCCATTTGGTCCTTACAACCACAGCAGGTACTTCCATGTATGTCAGAAACAGAGACTAGAAATCCTAGGGGAGAGACTCCTGTTCTCAGCTTTCTAACCCTCAAAGACACAGGAGGGTCCCTGCAGAAATGTCTTAGCTTCTGCCTTAGCTTCATGTCAGTTCCACACAGAAACTGAAGATAACAGGTAATCCATCCTTACAATATGTTGTAGGGCAAACATATTTGTCTGTATCTGGGGGGCAGGGACAGGCTTGGGAAGGAAGCACAGAGCAACTGAAACAGAGTTGGCACCTCCTAGTATGGAAACTAACACAGTTCTCCGAAAACCTGAATGTGCCAGGCAGACTTTGAGAATCTTCAAAGACAGAAAACTAAACCCCAGCAATGAGCTGCCTTGGGTTTTGCCTTTTGGGTTTGTTTTGGGGTTTTTTTGGGTTTTTTTTGTTTTGGGGTTTTTTGTTTGTTTTTTGTTTGGTGTTTTTTTTTCCTTCCTCTGTGCTCTCACTGCGGCTGCAAGTCACACACATCCTATGGGCTCCAACATGGGGAAAAGGAAATATGAAAACTGTGGGTCCACTGCTTGACCTGCCATTTGGATTGTAACTCATGAGGGACCTGTTCTTGGCTCCAAGCACAGGGTGCAGAACTAGGAAATGAAGCAGTAGATTTACTATGTGACATTGGGTGAGTCACTTCTCTTTTCCCGTGTCTCAGTTTCCCCAGTAGCAAGGAGAAGGAGGGAGGTGAATGACCTGCGTCCTGGGATCATTGCAAGGATGCAGTTCATCTCATCCCAAGCACACAGTGTATGCCAGAAAGATGTGTCATAACCATCCTCTAACCCAGACCCGCTACTATCTGTGGGAGCTCCCTGCTCCTATTTAGGTGCTGGAGCCAGCAGCCCTGTAGGGCTTTGTACCTGCCTTCTGTGCTCGCAGCAGCCATCTCAGCACAGAGAGTCAGACTCTGGGCTGCTCCAGTCTATTTTATCACAATTTACTTGGTAACAGGTTACAAATGTGGCATGTGATGAAAATAATGAGCCTTGATGTCACTTAGTGCACGAGGCTCCCTGCGTGTGTGCAGGGAATAGCAAACAAGAGCCAGGCTGGCCTCCTCGCAGGTGCCAGCACAATTAGGTCCCCCGGCAGCATCTTCCTGCTGCGCTCTGCCTCGTGAGCCTCACCCACCAGCCACCTTCAGCACTGTCAGAGACTCACTGCAGCATCAAGGTCAAGCCCAAGGCAATCCACAGCGGGGCCGCTCTCTGCTGTGAAAGGTCCATGTCCCTTAGGGAACTCACCCAATGGCCAGCAGGCCAGGTCACAAAGACCCTAGTTATGTCCCCAGGTGCATCTATGTCCCAATTCCAGAGGTACAGGTCAGCCAAGGGCAGGAACCAGCCCAGCGTGAGGAAATGGTTCCTCTTCTCATTAGTCTGAGGGGAAAAATCTTAAACGAAAAAAATCCCACTGAAAATCTAGAGGAAGGTTACCCAGCCCTTAGGTGACTAAGTACTGCTGGTCTTAGGGGCTGGTCAAACCAAGCTGTACCAAAGAGTTTATGTGGCCCTTTCCAAAGTCCCTTTGCTTTTCCGAGTCTTGGGGGTTTTATGCTGCTGAATGAAGCAGCACTCCTATACTCCATGGGATGGCCTTGAGGGTAGATCTGATAAAGACAGCTTGAAGCTATGGATAAAGGACCTAGTGGCTGGCACAAGCAGAGGGAGAAGAATCAGAGAAGATAGGATAACCATGGAAAAGAGTCCAAAACAAAAGCTAAAGCAGACATCGGAAGGGAAAGTGAAAAATGAAAAGGGAAGGGCTGTGGAAAAGAGCCAGGGAGAGCTCTTCAGTCGTACTCCAAAGTTATTGGCCAGTCTTCCCTTCCCCCCCCCCCCCTTTTTTTTAAGACGGGTTTAGCAGAGATTTTCAGTTTCTACTTAAAGAAAAAAACAAACCAAAACAAAACAAACAAAAAAATAAAAAAACCCAGAAAAAACCCCAAAACACAAAAACAAACAACTCCCAAAACAATCATCCCGCGCCTTTAGCTAGAGAAGTGGGACTCCGTATTTTGGCTGCTTTAGCAAGGCGTCCTGACCGAATGCCTGACCAGATACTGTGTCTGGAACGGGCCAGATTTAGGTGTGTGAAAATCCCCAAGAGGAGTTACCTGCTCAGAGGAAAGGAGCCTTGTAGCCCCTCACATTTACTGTTATCACTATGTTTTATTTCAATACATAGAAATACTCCACTGCTACGTGCAGACTCCTGGTCTCTTGGGAACAGGAGAAGGGGGGGGGGAGGGAGGGGGGCAGGAATCACCATTTCACTCTTTTCCTGCACAGCAATCCCAATGAAAAAGTTACCCGAGATGCAGGAGGCTCTTCCAATACGAGTGCTGGACTAAGGGGCAAGAGGTAAGGGTTGCGGTTCTCATTTTGCTCCCCTCTGTGGGTTCAAAATCCAGGTCTGAATTCCCTCTGTGTGAGGATACAGTCTTCCCAAATTACAGGCCATTTAGATTATAACGCCTCTCGGATATAATCTGCTCGCCTTTTTAAAACAAAACAAAACAACAAAAACCCCAAGCCACACAAAACAAAACACAAAACCTATCATGACAAGGGCTCTGATCTCATGAGAGCCTTTCATTGCTACTGTAACATAAACACTAACCCCGCTTCTCATTAAAATCTCATCCTCTTCCCCAGAGCTTCAACATTGCTCACAGTCAGGTCAGGTCACTGCACATAGCCCATGTGTAAAGGGAAATGGCAGCAGGACAAGAGAGGGTGGATGAGGACATGCAGAGTACTTGTTTGTTGAGCTGGTCACAGTGACACCTAGCTTTATTTCCTGAGTTGACAGCATAAGGCATACAAGAAATGCAAATCATCGCTTTTGGTGTGCACTATCTTGCACCAAGTCTAACACAGACATATCTGAACAGGAAGAAAACATAAGCTATGAAAAAGCTTTTTTAATCTAGCAGAGAAAGACTTACGAACCAGTGGCCTGGAAGTTAGAACACAGACAAATTCAGATGAAAAATACAGCCCACAGTTTTAATTTTCAGCGAATGGAACAAAATGCCAACTGAAATAGTGAGTTCTTACTCTCTTAACTTTTACACAGGAGGGCAGAGTAGATGATTTCAGGATTCCTTCTGTGTGTAAATCCATTCTTTCTGTCACCTACCCATTCACTGCTCTCAGGTTCCTCAAGTTCTTTGTCACCTTTCCTGATGTAGATCAGCATATCTACCTTTGTCACACCTCAAGTTCCTCTTCCCTTTGTTCATTAGCAAATATATTAACCAATGCTGGCATTGGTACAGATTGCCTGTTTTGCCCAAATACTTCTTTCAGCAATGTAAGGGTTCGATCAAATCCCTTGCCTGCCTGCTTCCAAATGGAGTCTTATATTTGGAGACTTTTTTTTCTACTACCCCTTCAGTGTATGGGAGTCTCTGGGATACGGCAGCTTAGGCACTTTCTCTAAATCTCTGTCCACAGTCATTTGAGAGTTCCCCATCTGTAAGGAAGTCTGAGCATTCCTGTTTTACAGATGTAAAAGTATGCCACAAGAGACCAATGTCCAGATGCACAAAGCCTTTAAATGCCTAATTCTTACTGATCTAAGTGCTGAGTTACCCTTATGGATAAGAGCTCAAATGACTTTACTTAAAAATCCTCTGTCTTAGCCAAAGTGCTTTGGAAGCACAAAACCAGGCCCCCAACCACAGACAGCCCTCATGCTCACCCATGCACGACATTGGGCAGTCAAGAGACAGACACACTAAAGCCAACATGAGAAGCAGTTACCATCCCTCTTCACAACACCTGCATAACCAAGGCCAGCTCAACTCTGCACCAGAGAACAGTCTTCTCTGACTCTACATACTCCAACCCCTAACCCCTGAGGCCTGCTGACTGCGACGGATAGGAAAGCTCTCTGCAGCACAGTGTCTGCTGGAATGTTTTTTAATTATCTCTGGAAAGTATGGACTGTGTATCATCATTAACTGGACTAAACACTGATGGTCAGTGAGTCAGGTACCAGTAAACGGTGCAATTAACAGCCAGAGGAGAGAAGTGTATTCAATCTGAAAGCTTTCTTTCTCAATCCATCTCCACTCATCACCCAAAGTGCTGAGCAGCGGACTTTTACTTTCAATTACATTAATCAGGTTAATTCCAAGTTAAAGTCAACATTTTAATCAAGAGGCAGCAAAAGCACAGGGAAGTAGAGGGCTGAGGGGAAGAAAGGAGGCATAAGAAAGGCAAGAGGAAGAAGAAGCAGAACGGAAGGAAAGAAGGAAGGATAAAAGGTGAACGGAGAGAAACAGGGTATTATTGTGATGGGCACCACGGAAAGAATTAACTGTGATAAATAAGGAATAAACTTTTATATTAGACCTCTAAGTTCAAGGGGATTAGCATTTCCCTCCTTTGCAACTTTGGGATGCTCGGCTGTTGCGGGGGAAATCTGAACGTAAATCAGAGCAGCCTCAGGCAAGGACTGTCCATAGGAATCTCTCTTCTGAAGAGTCTGTAACATTGTGAGTCACAGACCCATCCCACCAGGACTTCTGTTTGCCCAGGAATAACTCTCCCACATGTCCTGTAATGAATAAAACCATTACATGCCTAAAAACCCCACCAAGTGCTCCGGCACACTGAACAGAAATCCTGCCTGTACCTGCAGCCAAATCAATCACATTAACACTGCTGGGGGATCCAGTAGCGCGCAGATCAGATACTAATGACTGAAGAAATATGGCATTAAGTGTTTCAAAGAAGCCTGCTCTGATGAGCCTTATATGTCACTGCTAGAGATTTTTAAATTAAGTGAAGGATGAGAGATGTCCAATTTCCATTGGATTTCAAAAGGACATGGAAGCCCTCCTTTACACATTGAGTGATCCAGATCTGCAAAGGAAATCACAGCAAGGATGCTGGAAGGTTCATCTGGGATGATGGTTCTCACTCTTGCCAGGGGAAACATAACGTGTGATGGTAAGATGCAGAGACAAGAGTTTTGGTTCTGGCCCATCACACCCTTTCTTTCACAGTTACATTAGTTCACAGTTTACAGAGGAAGTTCAAGGTGCAGCTCCTGTCCTACAGAGCCCCACTGCGTCCTGACAGAGGAGCAGTCTCCCTGTAGTGTTTCATGACTATCTCCCGGACAATGAAGTTACTAGTCCTTAGACTGACTGAATCACAGAAGTCACTCACGCTGGGCCTGAGCAAACCTTGTTAATCCTCAGCTCACAGCACAATGCCAGTTTATTTTCTTAGAGGCTTGACCAAGAAATCAGATGGAGATTTGGAAGATGGGAAAACAGAAGGTGGAGGAAAACCCACCTTCTACAGACCATGTCGCACCTTTGAGCCATCCAGACAGTATTTTTAACGTCTCAAAAAAATACAGAATAATTGTATGTTAGGAATCTGAAACAACAAAACAGTGCAAAGGAATTGAGAAGCACATAAGGGAAAGATAGATGCAAAGTGAGGAAAAGCCCACGATGCAAAGATGTCTGTACGTGTTACCTGCTAAAATTCAAGCTTAGGGGTCTTTCAAATAACAGCAGGCGCTGCGCTTCTGTTCCCATGCTTGTGAGGTTGGATAACATAATGAGAGCCCTATGCCCAAAAAGAGCAGAACGGTACCTGCCTTTGGAAGGGAGGGAGACAATGAAACACTGCCATCCATTCCCAAAAGCCATCAGGAGCAGAGCTCCAGGACTTTCTCCCCAGCAGGAGCTCCAGCACTTCTGAATTTAAAAAGTTCCTTGCTGTTTCGCTTGAACAGGGAAACAAATGACGCAAAAATAGAAAGTTGGAAGTAAATAAAATAAGAGCAAGCAGTTAATGAGTGGGTCTGATCAAGAATGCCCTGCCGTGCTCATTCTTAGAATCATAGAATCATAGAATCGTAAGGGTTGGAAAGGACCTTAAGATCATCTAGTTCCAACCCCCCTGCCGTGGGCAGGGACACCTTGCCCTAAATCACGTGGCTCAAGGCTCTGTCCAACCTGGCCTTGAACACCGCCAGGGATGGAGCATCCACAACCTCCCTGGGCAACCCATTCCAGTGCTTCACCACCCTCACTGTAAAGAACTTCCTCCTTATATCCAGTCTAAACTTCCTCTGTTTAAGTTTGAACCCATTACCCCTTGTCCTACCACTACAGTCCCTAAGGAAGAGTCCCTCCCCAGCATCCTTGTAGACCCCCTTCAGATACTGGAAGGCTGCTATGAGGTCTCCACGCAGCCTTCTCTTCTCCAGGCTGAACAGCCCCAACTTTCTCAGCCTGTCTTCATATGGGAGGTGCTCCAGCCCTCTTATCATCCTCGTGGCCCTCCTCTGGACTCGCTCCAACAGCTCCATGTCCTTTTTATGTTGAGGACACTAGAAAATTCTTCCTCCAGCATACCCCACTCCCCCTGTGCTCAGTGCTCTGCTCAGACCCACACTGCAGCAGCAGAGGCGTGCCCTGCACTGCCTTCTCCCCTCACCTCTGCTCACCAGTTCAGATCTGCTTTGCAACACAGCTGGAGCCAAAACATCCCTCTGTGCCATCTTAACCAGCACTCCTGAATACCAGTCTCCCTAGAAATGCCTCATTCTTTCCTCTCCCTCCTCTCACCATCACAGGCAAGAAGTGCAACAGGTTTCAGCAGTGGCAGGAAAACACCTCTTTCCCCTAAAAGTAGGAAGGTAGGTAGCAATATGATGCCTTAGCAAATTAGTTTGGGATCCTGACAGAATATGAACTGATAAGGAAAGATTCTACCAGGCCAGTGGAAACCGCAAATTGCCTTTGCCTGCAGACAACCTCCTGAATGTGAGAACCACTGCCCAAGTCAGCCAGGGCCAGGAGAAGCAGGAATTTTGGCACAGGGGAGCTGGAGTTCTGGGCACACAGTTCAGCTCCTGGCTGCAGTGCTGAGCTGTTAGTAAGCGTGGCTCAGTCACTCTGCCACACCAACTGTTGGTCTAAGCCTCTGCACAGACCTTTCCCAGGCTGCACACCTCTCATGGAGCAACTCTTATAGCTCGGATTTAAACCTCGATTAATAGATGGTTGGCAAAACCACACCTGAAGATGAAGTAATAACGGCAAAACCAGAGTTATAACCACAGCTTGTTTCACTTGGATTCAGTAGGAAAGTTTTGCTTTAAGCTCAGTTTTGCAGCCAGAGTAGAAATGCTTCACTGGTATATTATACTGGTATTTCTACACCATTAAAATCTCTGCGTGTACATATGGCTTTACCATATGCCTGCAGATAGCCCAGCTCTTGACAGACCAATTCTATGGGCTATTGAAATGCTACTAAGAATAGGGTACCTTCCCAAAAAACACCTAACCCATACCCTGAGTGCTGAGGAACTCTCATATCCACCTCCTTATGGCAGGGGAATGCTATCACACCCTACTGCAGGTAGGGAAACCAAAATATACAACAGGAAAGAGTTATTTTCATGACACTCTATTCTCCTGATCTCTTCGTTCTACTCAGCAGTCCTAACCATCTGCATCCTCAAAACAGGGTTAGGTTGCTGTGTTCACTAACCTAATTCACTGTCAACTATGTTGATTTTCACATCCCACACTGAGGCCCTCCTGAGGCTCAAAACTTCATCTTTAGCCCTGCACATACACCTCATGACTTACACACCTGCCTGTCTTACTGTGTGCTTTGAAATTGGATCCACATTGCCATGATGCCTGCTGATTCCTCTCATCCTGAGGCTCTGGGAAGCAATGTGGAGTGGAAAGCAGAGTTAGTGGTCCTGAACCCACTGGCAGAGCTCCCATTTCAATGTAGTCCAAGGTACTGTAAATCATAGTTCCCAGGGATGGAAAATGTCTTGGAGGTCACATTCTCCTCTGAACACACTGCACCTTACTGGGGGCTTCAGGGCTCCCAAAACCCGACATTCCTCAGTGATGTGGGAAGTTCAGGGGAGAGGAAAGGAGAGTCTCCTTTTCCATTCCCCTTTCCCTGCTGAGAGTCTCTTGTCGAAGGATGTGCTATTGATTCCTCTCCCTCTAGCCTGTCCAGCAGCACGAGGCCTGGGCCGGATGGAGTCGGACTCAATCATAACTGCATTTGCATAATACATTTTACCTTTCTCTCCTGTGCTGTAGTTTTCTGAACTTGCCAAGTTGCAAGCTGACCCTGCAAGCCAAGGCATGATTAACTGAGAAATTCACAGCAGCGCCACTTTAATCAAAGGGGACAGAGGTTACAACAGCTCAATATTAGTGATAACCAGCCTTTGATCCACAGAGCTAGGCCAAGCCTGGCAGGCAAGCTGCGAGGAAATGCACCGTCAGGGCTTTTGTGGGGAAATAATACCATATTAACCCCTTCATTTAACCTGCTGTGGGTGAGCAGAGAGAATCGCCAGAAAAAAGTCTCCTCCAGAGTCTTAATTACAGCCCACAAAGCTGCTCCTTTTTAAGTCTATACCTAAAGGTGTTAGATTCTAGCAAAGAACCATCTCCATCTCATAAGATCTATACACGGACTTGTAAGGGCAATGACAGCTTCTAAATGCTCCTGCTTCTACTCCAGGCCGACCACTGGTCTCGAGTCCAGGGATGGGCTGACACAGAGGCAGTGCAGGCGATCGGCTGCAGCACCTCCCTGCAGGTCCATAGACACAGGCCGTCTTCCCAAGTCTACTCCCCATTGCTGTGCAGTTCCAGCTGAGTCACTCAGCCTCTGTGCCCTTCCTTCCCTTTCCCTGCTTCTGCCCATCTTCCCTGAGGAAAAGCCATTTCTTAGCAGGCAGTTTTGGAGGTATCTAAAATAATGTAGCTAATCTGGTCAAACCTGAACGTGGCCCTCTACAAATAATTAAAGATCATTCTCTTAGTCAGGCTGTGCCAAAGATAATATGAAATCTAAACAATGGGAGAAACACCATTTGCTAAGAGATTTGTTAAATTCAATATGTAGACCTGAAACAGAAAACAGGCTCAGAATCCCTGGGGAGAACAGAGCCCCAGTTATGGGATCTATGAAGAAATTGAAAATTCCTTTTTTTTTTGAAAAGTTTAAATTTTGAAATTTGTTTAACCTATGAGTGGAAATAATCCACATAAAAAGAAATGTCATCAAATAAATTTCCTGGCAGAAACAAATTTGGGTCCAAATGTTTTATTCCAATAAAATAAAAAAAAAGTTAAAGTTCTTGTTTAAAAACTTTTCTGAATATTATAGAATCAAACACATTTTTGAATGTGAAGTGAAAAACCCCTTTTGCTTTCAAAGGAGTTAAATGGAAGGTGACAATCATACTGAGAGGCTTCTGTCAAAAACTTTTGTGAAACAAAATCTCAGTGAGACGGGCATTTCAGTGCTAAGTTTCTGTTTTCAGCTGAACAGCCTTCTCTGGTAGAAAACACTCTTTTAAACACAAACAATTCCCCTGATTATCTTTTTTTGAGGGGACACAACTAAAATACAATGCCATCTTCCTGAATGTATTTCATTCACCCACTCTTCCCTCAAACGAAGATGTGGCCAGAGGCCCAGGAGGAAGTCTCACGTTTGCTGCACAGACTGAAAGGACACAGTTTCCCACACAAGACCTTTGTCCAACGTTGTTTAAGTAAGGGAACAGCCCTCCTAAAACTGTGGGCCAGCAAGGGTGAATTGCTCAGCTCGTGTGCTCTCAAAGCAATGTGATGTGGAACCCAAGTACTGTCCCACTGAAAGTCAGTCACTTTCCACTACAGTCACACTATAATTTTGGGTGATGGTTGTCTAAAACGACTTGGGTCCATGTTTGAAGGATTGTTTCTAGACACCTTCAGGAGTCCTCATTTTTGAAAAGCAAGGGTCTGAGAACCACACAACTTTCCCAGACTGCTATTGTGGCTGCAGACAGCCGCAGGCAACTCTCATTTAACAGACTAAAGCCAACAGGCTCTGCAATGGCACACACACCTTAGCTGGAGGAAGTCAGCATTGCATGGATCCCAGTTCTACGGTGTCAGCTCCCTACCTTCACTTTCTCCTCATCCCTTCCTTGTGGACCATTCTCTGGCATTCCCATCACTTCTAATTTCCTTCTTCCTCTTCCTCTTTTTGTGTCTCATTCACCTCTGCATTAAATGTCTCTAAGAATATGAAAAGGAACAACAGCCAATCTCATTCTGACAGAAGTTCAGACATTTCAGAAAAGGCCATACAACAAAAGCCTGCGCTGCAGATCCTAACCTCTCTCCTGTACCTTGGCAAAATGAGCAGACCATCAGTTACCAATAACATGAACCAATTCTCTCGCCTAGCGATTGTGGGATGCAGCCCACCTGTAGAGGATGACAACACATACCACACCAAGCCCACTCAGCACACTGACCTCTGCCTGCTTATGTGCTAGCACAAGGCTGTAGCCGTGTCCCTCCCCCTTTCTCCTCTACCCCCCCCCCCCCGCATATCCGTTCATTAATTGATCCCTGATCATCTCACGAATATATTTCCCTCTTTCCCCAGGGCAGGTCCACCCCTTTTCCCTGTTCTCTGCCATTAAGATGGGTCTCACATCACCATGCACAGCGGCACACGCACAGCTCCAAACACCTCAGGGCAGGCACATCATTTCCAATTGTGAGCAAATGCTGTTGGTTTTCATTAATCTGCAGACACTATATTTGCCAATTTCTCCAACTTTTCTTTCTCACTCTCTCTTTCTGCTCCGAGGCAGGTGAGTGCATCAATTTTCTTCTCATCTGTGGCAGTTAAATTAAATGGAATCGGCCTGATTGCTGAAAATCAAAGAGAAGGCTGATAAAGCAATTAAATCCCTCTAATTCCTCCTCTTGAAAAGGTGCAGCTTGGCTCAGAAGCTAATTAACTTCATAATGAAAATCCTTCTTCACCCTTTTAGGCTTTCTTTCCTTCTTGTTTTTGGTAGAGGTGGTAGGTTGCCTGTGGAAGAAGGGGAATGCTATAGTGGTAAACATGGCTTCCTTGGGCATGGCAGAGAACTAGGTGCATGCATCATGCCAGAGTATCTCCAAGGGCTGAATGTGAGCAAATTCTGCTATAAACAAACAGCAGCTTCACATTAGACATTTCAGCTTGTTACATTAATAGAAGAGGCAAGCACGGCTCTCTAGAGCTATGCACTCCATCTCTTTAATCCACTTCTACCTAGCATCCAGCATTTGGACGTTTGCTCCTTGCCACTTCCCTTCTGCTGGGAGTTGGAAGGCTCTCTCACATCTAAGCAACTGCCTTTCAATTCTCTTTCTCTTACGGCCCACACTGGACTATTTTCTGCTTTTCTCTGAGCATGCTCCTCTTGGTACCAAAGTATCCTATACCCAGTCACAATCCAGCATGCAAGTGGGACCAGCATCGTGAAAGTTGGATCATCCTCCTCCTGCTCCAGGGCAATACACCATAGGAATGAATCTCAGTCAAGTGATGTATTTCAGTACTCTGTGGTGTGCTTATTCTCTAGGCACAGCCTGGTCCTTCGTTGAGCCTTATTCCCTTTAATTTGTCAATGTGGGAGTCAGTAACTCCAATGAAAGTGAAGTGGACAAATCTATCTTGTTCAGCATTGTGCCACTTTAACTATATATAAAATATTACAAATGTGTAAGGGGAGGACAACAGGTGCATTAGCTTCCTCAGTTCAGGATACATCTCACTACACAACAGCACCTAACTTCCCACCAGGCAAATGTCTATCAATGTTTCTACTTTCCAGACTTATTCCTGCTATTAAAAATCTGTGCTTCAGGTTAAATTCACATCCCCTTTGTCATAAAATCAGCTTCAGTTTTCCAGGTGAAATAACTCTTTACTAATTCTTGCTAATTTTTACCAAATACATAATTAATGTATTCTGCATTTTGCCATTAACCAAAATTTGGCCAAATATCAAGGAAAGTATATATTCTATTAATATTAATGGCAATACCATATTGCCGCGGGGAGAAGATAATTTTGCTGTTACTTTTCTCTTTCTATAGAGAGGAAGAGATATGAAATTTGTTCAGAACTGAAGAGGGAATTTCACTTCCTAAAAATAATTAACTGACCTGTCACCTGCCCCTGATGAAACTTGCCATGGGGTTTTTAATTACCACAAATGCTGTGATCAATGCTGCTGTGCCGTACACAGAGAACAGTAGTCTTAAAATAGCACAGAATGCCCAGCAAAGCCTCGAGACCATCTTTTGTGTATACTGAAAAGAGTCTTCTTTTGGCATTGTAATTGGGAGCAGCTGATTTATAGGACAGAAATGCTTTACAGCATAAAGCTTAAACTAGTTATGTTTTTTACCTAGTCTGGTATTTGCCAGGACCTCTTAGCAGTGTATAAAGCAATATTCTGTGCACTGCCTCGTGACTCCCCAGCACTTTCCCTGGCAGCCCTAGAGGCGGCATTTCTGAATGACTCCAAGCCAAATCCCAGTGGAACTTCCGTCCCATCCTGCTTGGTTTGCAAGCTCTAAACAGATCACATCCCAAGGTGACGTGGCCTCAAGCTGTTGGCATCCCTGTGTTATCCTCTCTTTGACAAATGGTTTATTTTTGCTGCAGCAGTAAATGTGGCAGCCGTTGTTTACTCCTCTGTCTATGCACTCGTCAGCAGGAATGTGCGCAGCGCTGCAGACCCCAAGCCCTGAGCTAACAAATGGCTGTGCACTCCATTAGTGCTCACCCTCTGCCATGGAGATCCCTGCTCACAGGCACTGGAAGATATGCAGAGGGAGCCTCTGACCCTGTGCCAAACAAATGCAGACAGAGGCTTGGGTTCACAGAGCCCAAGTCATCAAGCAGAGCAGCAGCCACTGTCTATCGTCCAGTCAAGAGGGCAGACCTTTTCAGTCAGATCCTACAGTTACATCCCATGCTTTACTGACAGCCAGGATTTTGCTTTTAACGTCCCCAGAGATGCTCCATTACCTAAGGGAAATCCATCACACGCTTGTGTGTGATTTTTAATTGCATGTTTGGTTATCAGCAATGTTAATATTGTTAAAGAATCAATACTTTGTGATTGCCAGTACCACTTTAATCCAAGGATCTCAAAATGTGTTAGCAATATTTGCCCTTTGGCATCTCTGAAAGGTAACCCAGTGACAGCTGCCCTTCCTGCAAATGAGGGAGGCATAAACACACAATCATTTGTCAAGGTCACATAGGAAACCAGTGGCAAAGTAAGGATGCAGGTGTCTCGATTCCAAGTATTTGCACTAATGAGAAGATGAAATAGTTACATATTTAGTGCAGCACAAGGTAAATAAGGTATGGAAGACACAGAAGAACCTTCAATAGGTATACTGTGGTGACGCTGCTGAAAGGGGAGAATAATAGATCCATCTACAGGCACGTGTGCACTCTGTCTGATGCACAGTTACTTTTGTTCTACAGTTGTGATTCTGCACCCATTTGCCCTAGAAAAGCTACCACTGACTTTAACAGTGACGGATCAGATCCTATGTTTCTCATTGGAAAAAACATACTGTGTGCTTTAGAAAGAGCTGCATGCCACCAGGTGTATGCTGAATGTTTCTTGTCCTCCTCCTTGTGATTTTTTCCTTCCTTATTAACAAGGCACCCTTCAGGTTCACCTAAAACTCCAGAGTTCCTTCTTGGGCCACTCTGCTCCAAGCAGCACAGAAGCAGCAGACAGAGTCAATCACCTGCCTGTGAAGTGCAGGAAGGTGTCACACACACAATGTTGTAAGACCTTTGCAGACCTTTCAATACTGGCAAGCAAGAGACTTCTGAAAGCATGCTCACTGGAATACACCTACATGACAGAGAGGCATAAATACACACACTCGTTGGCTGCTTAAAGATGTACATAGGCAGAAGCACACTTAAAATCCAACATATGGGACACACAGAAACAAGATACAAACACACGAACTTGAACACAGACTATGACACAAAAACAGGAACACACAAACTCAACCCTCATGCACACATACAGATTCCCACAGAATGGGACACAGAAACTATTCACACATACATACAGATCCAGAGCCATACCCAGATAGCACCCAGCACACAGACTAAGTCACAATGTAGCACAGCAAGAAATTCACAGCCACTTCCACTACCTAGCAATAAAGGTCTTTTTTCATCCTTTCTTTCTCCATTGTAGGGAGCAGTACATGGGATGCACGACCCAAGACTATGATGGAGGAAGAAGAGTGACACCATTCAGCTGGGCAGCCTTAGCCAGGGCAGTGGGGGCATCACAGTCTAGGTTAGGCGTTAGGGAATGCGACTGGGATGACTGAGCAGGAGAAGGTTTGTATTTCAATAAACCAGGGGCTGTAACACTCCCTGAACTGAACAGCTTAAAGCCTTGTTAAAAGCAATGGTGCAGCATTCTAACCGGAGGGGCCGTGTTGTCATACAAATGAGATGAGTTTATTTTCTGAGCCGTACCATTTGTTCTGACAGGCAGGGCGGCTGTAAAAGCTGGCGAGGGCACAGCGGGGGGCCCGGCTCTGCGCACAGCGAGAGACCGAGGAGAGGAGAGGCAGAGCTGCACCAGAGTTTGGACCCAGCCCAAGTCCCTGCCTCTACCTTCTGTAAGCAACAGCCTCGCAAAGAAAGAGACTGAGGGATGAACCAGCCGGCTGTAATATTGTGGAACAAATGCATTCTAATGAGAGGTGCCTGGCAGCCCCACGGGCACTCCACGTGCGCCCATCTCCTCCTGCCCTGCCACCTCCTGCCTGCTCGCTTGATGCTGCCCAGATCTGCTTTCTAACAGCCAAAGATGCTGCATGGAGGGCTTGGGCACGCACAGTGGGGAGCGCACCCAAGTCAAGCGCTCTCTTGTGTTGCTCCATGCCAAGTTGCTGTGAAATGTTTACGGAGGTGCCACCTGTGTCTCCCTGCTGGAATGAGCCAGGGAAGTCTCCTGGATGCTGCCCATGTCATCGGGACTGTTGGTGACCCTGTGGTGCACTTCCTGCATCCAGAACCTTTCTCCCTGAGCCTCTTGGAAGGCCCCTTCCACCACGGGACAAGAAAACCCTTTGCAAAGAGAGTAACAATAACTTCATCCCTGCTTCTCTAATAGTGAAAATAAACTGCATAAAACAAGGTGACTAGTTTGAAATCTGACAATGAGTCAGAAAGTCAGGTCCCTCTTATTAAAACTGCTAGAGAACATGTCCTCATTCCAGGAATACGTCAATATGGCAGCAATGGGGCGGGTACAGGGTACACCACAGACACTGGCAGTTGGAGACCTGGAAAACGCAGACACCAGCATTCCAGAGTGGTGGCTATAGCACTGGAATCACCAGCAAGGGCAGAACATCGTAGCTGCACTTGCGAAGTGCCATTTGTATTTGAGACAGTACTGACATTAATCCCATGACAGAAACCAGGGACTTCGTACCACCTCCTCTCTGAGCAGCTTACCAAACTCCCAGAGCAAAGCTTTTCCTTGCAAGACCAAAAGGATGCAGTTTTTGTTTCGGCTGCTGGGACACCATGAAAACCAAATTGCTGCCACTCTCTCCCCATCACCACCAACAGAGACATGGAAGCCAGCTGTCCTGAAGGCTTTTTGGTCACCAAAGCAACAGTTTGCAGTTTAAGAACACAAAATATAGTCCCTCCCAGATCTGGAAAGCAACAGTGACCCTCAGTTTCACTGGCTCATCCAGATCTTAGTCTGTCCTTTGTGGCTGTTTAAGTGTTAGTTTTGCTGCGTATACAGGCCAAAACCCACACTCCTCTTCAGCTCTTTATTTCCTGCATTTCACCAATTATGCTGCAGAAGTTGAAAAATTTTGCTGACTGGCATTAGCTTGCAGTGACAAGAAGCAAAATATTCCCTGTCCCATCACAGTTCCAGGAGGCATTTAACCACCCACAGTAAGAAGCAGACAACAGATCAGGGATATTTCCCCTTTAATGTATAATATTTTCTCTGTACCCTCTTAAATGAGCAAAGAACCTCACAAGGACAGAATTTGTAAGTTCTGGCTGCAAGAAAATGATCCAAATCTTCTCTAGGTGCCATACAACGAGAGCAAAGAGACTTCACTAAGAACAAACTCAGCACTATGAGGATACCCTGTCTGTTGGAAGGGAAGCTGGAGAACAACCATGAGGTGGAAGCACCTCATCCAAACAATGCCAGAAGGCTGAGTTCAGACTGGGAATACTCATGAAGCCTAAGGTATGCAGGCATGAAGATCTCTTCTGGATTCTGATTCCTAGGGGGTTCTCGTAACAAACTTTCAGAGTCCACTTACAATATGCCATTAAATGGCTACAAATAGACTTTCTTGCTTTAACCCTTTTAACTATCCCCTAACCTATTAATATTAGGTATCTAGAATGTGAATCAAGAGTAAGCAAAATAAATGTAAATTTGGTTTCTTGTTCCTATTTTTAACAATTTCCCATGCATCTTCTACAATACACAGCAGACTTCCCAGTCCTGTTGCTAATGCAATACAACCTGGAGCTATGTCATTCATGTAGTGATAGCAGCATAATCCTGATTAGTGGTTTGGATCAGGCCTACTTGATGAGGGAATAAGTGAAGCCACCATTTTGGTTGCACTCAGTTGAGTTCAAGGAAGGAGAGGTTTTTGGATCATTTTCCTACTAGCAGTCCCTGGCTGCTCCATCTCCTCTTCCTTACTCCAAGGCTTGTTGAGTGAGTGATAGAAAGGCAGAACAAGGCAGACAGCCAAAAGGCGGTCTCAGTCCTAAGGTGTCAGAGTGTGACCACCTTCTTTGGCCAACACACTAGAAAATGAATTCAAGACCTTCAGGGCTAAAAGCATCCAGTTCAACTCTGACATGCACTCATCTCCCGGATGCACACGCAGACAGTACCTTTGATTCCTACCCCACAGAGGGTGAAGGTCATACGTGCTTCAGGCCCCAAATCTCTGGCTGAGCTGGGACAGAACTGAAGCTCACAGTTAATATTTTATATACCTGAGACAGAGCTCTTGACAGCCATGTTGGCACTGAACACCTGCAACATCAAGCAGGAGAGCAGCTTATTCCCAGGAGCACCCCCTACCAATCCCCATGTACTCTTGGGGTCTATTTTCAAAGAGAGATAAATGGTGCTTTTAATTAGCACCTTCCATTTTCATTTGAGCCTCAGGGTTTTTGGAGCTGGTCCCAAGGGGGAGAACAGGAATCCCAGGAAAATCAATCTTAATTCAAACCAGTAATAAAAAGCAGAACACTTGCTCTGGAGGGCTCGCAAAAAATCTCTTCAGCATAAACTCCCCTTGCATAACCTTCGGCCTCTTAATGCAGTGAGGAAAAAACTCTTAGAAGTGCTTTCATTCTATTTCTCTTACATTTCCCACCTGAACAGGTGAAAACAGAGAGCAGAAGCCCATAATGGTTGCATTTGGGCAGTGAAAACTTCAGCAGGAGATGTGGAAAAGTGAAAGAATAGTCCAGAGGCCTCTAATAAAACAGCAGCTGAGCTATCTATGATGCTGTTTCTCAACAAGATGATGGAAATATTTATTCTTCCCTATCTGTCCATCATTCAGGAAAAGCCACCAGATAACTGAAGATAATGTAACTTCAGCAAGTTAGCCTTGTAAGAAAATAATGGTAAAAAGATTTTTTGAAGCTTATCAGAGTAATACAAATACCTTTTTACTTATACAGGGCCAAATGCCTGAAGAGCTCAGCACACTGGCAGGTAAACTACTCCATAGACACGTTCCCCTGCTCCTCTCCTGTCTCTCCCACCAATGCAGAACCTTGGCATATTATGCCCTTCACTGTATAACCCTGCAACCATCTCTATGCATCTCTATGCATCTATGCAACACCGCCATTTCCACTTTACATAGGAAGGACTGAGGCTCAGAGGGACTTATCTCACCAGGTTTCTGCCACACAAAAACTAGTCACAGCCCCATCCATACAGGCCCCCTCTACAGACAATGGAAAGACCACAAACACATCCATAAACACATCCGCATGGTAACTTACTGTATCTACTGTAAATAAGTATCCTAGAATCTGATGACTCCCAGACATCTAAAGCAAGGTGAGACAAAGCTTGCCCTGAATGGTTTTCTCAGAATCACATAGGAAGTCTGTGCTCAAGAAATGAATAGCATCTCCTTACTCAAAGAAAGCATCCTGGCCACAGCTAACCTGCCACTGATGCCCAGCATGCAACAGGAAGTGACAGGAGTATGCAGTTTTAGTCCATGCACTTTGATTCCATCTTTCTGGATGTCACTAGCCAGACAGACCTACCTAATAGTCTCAAGCAGTGCCTTCCTCGGCCACACTGCTGGAGCCTTTCCAGAACATGACCCCCACATCCCTCTCATCTTTACAGGGCCTTTCAGATGCAGCAGGCAGTCACAGCCAAGCTCTCTGTATGTTCAGTCTTCTTCATTCTTAATGTCAAGGGAGGCAAATAAGTAAATCATGCGACTCCAGAGTGAGTAAAGCTTAGCCATCTCAGATGAATTTTAATCTACAAATAGTACAAGATTAAAGCCATCAGAAGAGACTGACAGGACTCCCAGAAGCCCAGTCAATAGCTGCTTGTTAAACTGAATGCCTCCATTAGGTCAACAGTGCAGCAAATACCGTCAAAAAACAAGTTACAAACCTCGGAAGGAATGTTTATTCTCAGATGCAGAATAAACATCATGCCAGAAAGCCAAACCCAAGGACCAGAGATATTACTACTGAAAATGAACACCGAGGTTTCCAGACTGACATGGGATTCACAGTTCTGCGGCTGGGAAGCAGTGGCTCAGACCACAGACATGGCTACATTCTGATTCCTTGCAGATAAGAGAGGAGGGGGTTGGTATCATTACCCATGCTGAAAATGCAAAAGGTCTCTCAGAGGAGTTCAGATATGAGAACAGACCTTCTGAACTTGTTGATCGAGAGTCTGAAAAAAATAGGATGCCACAAAGTCCTCATTCTGGAGGCTAGCCAGGAGCTAGCCAGGAGCTAGCCAGGAGCTGCCACAAGCTCCAGGCCTGCTGGCTCCAGAACCCACTTAGGATGCCAGAATCCTGGCTGTGCAGCCTGCCACATGCTTGCAGAAACCTGCTTCCCTAATTTGATGCAAGCTTGTCGAGTTTTGTTTCTGGAACCCATCCTGAGCAGCAGCCAGGAACTGCAACAGGGCCAGGCTCTGTAATACTGTTGTCTCACTCCATGTTCCAGCATGACCACACACCAGCAGCATCCTGGTTCTTGAGCCCACTGCAGATACACTCAGAGTGCTGTTGAGAAATGCAGAAACACTGACCAAGTTCTGCTCGTGAAGTTCTGTATCAGTACATACTACATACCTCCAGATCTAACAAGGACATAAACATTCAGTAAAAACATTATTTTGGAACTCATCTTCACACATTTCCAGGAATATTTAGGAGGCTGCAATGCACAGCACTACAGGGTTTTTCCCTCCACCAACCTTATTATTGTTAAAATTAAAGTGTGAAACCTAGAGATCCTGTGACTCTTCAGCAGAGACTTCTAGCTGAGGTCCAGAGGGCAGATCCACACACACATACCTACCTCTGCCTCTTTAAATCTGCTTAAAGAAGAGAAAAGAACAGCAGACAGCACTAGTCTGAGATGTATTAGACTGGCCAGCCCTTGGGGCCTCTTCAATAGGCTTTAGAGTCCAAATGAGGTGTAAGTTTATTATAAAAGAGCCTGTGCACAGACCAGAAATCCTCAGAGGGTTGTGGCCTGTCACTCTGGGGCAGCTTCTTTCCAATATGTGCACTGGGAAAAAAGCAGCATCATGAGAAAGGATGGACAAAAGAAAAAAGAATACAACAGAAACAAAAATTTATATCTTGGTATCTTTACAGAGATCTTACTGCATCTGTACATCAGGACTCCAAATACTCTCTCTTCTCTTGCACAACCTGCCAGTCCAATACCAGTCATAACAGGTTCTACATCCTATCCCAGTCTCCCCATCAAGTAATACTCCATCCAGGCCTAGGGAGCACGAAGAATGGAGATGGCTTCCAAGTTTTTGTCATAGGCTCTGCATGAAACCAGAGCTAGGGCACTGATACAGTACCCACCACTGCTGCTGGTGCCTGCTTAAACTTCCACCAGTTCTTTCCCCTTGCACTACTGTATGTGCAGTACACAGCAAAGCCACTTAAAATATATATATAGAGAGAGAAAAAAGAAATACCACCTGACACAGGTCAACATCCAAGATAGGAGAGAGGGCTTCCTCTCTCTAGGCACTTTTCCCTTATCCCCTCTATACTTTTCATAGCTTCCTGCTGTTGCTCACAAAGGCTGAGCCCCCAGACTCTGCAGCGTGTGGGAGCGGGCCAAGAGCAGGCTCAGCCAACATGGCTGCAGTGTTTCGGGGGCTGGGGCTCTGGTTGTGCCTGCTGCCAGGTGGTAAGATACACATTTGAGGGAAACAAAGACTACTGCAGATGCAGCTACACTGTGGTACATGACCTGGGCCTGGCCACAGATAGCTCTGCAATGCCAGCAGGCACATGGAGGACTCCCACGGTGAATGTGAACAACCCAGTGAAGTGTCACTGCTGCAGCTCCTGTGCGGACACCTTTTCCTCACCAATGGCACAAGGAGCCTCACAGGGCCAGGAAACACATGAACTGGGCCTGCTGAGCACCAGCCACCCTTGCCTGGCAAAGTACCACTTGGGGACATAAACCAAGCTAGCCAAAGAGTAATTTCCTGACTGTTTCTAGGTCTCAAGATTTGTGTTTCTTTTGCACAAGTAATGAAAACAAAACCTTTAGAATATGACTTTTGGGATTTCCCCCCATTGGAAACATCCAGCTGTTACTGTGGAAAAAAAGCAATGTTTTCATGTAAATAAATGTTTCTTAGCCAGAGGAGACATGGGGGTCTTAACCTAAATCAGACCCAGGGTGAAAACTGGACTGAACTTGGCAGATCACTGCAGAATATTTCCACTTCAGCTTATTTATCTCACGGAAATTGCATTGAATCACAATTGCCCAGAGGAGCTCTAAGCAGAGGAAGCCAGGCCAAAACCAGAGAAACCCCGAGGCTGCTCCAGGTGATCAATCCAGGACCGAAGTGGAAGGCTACAACCAGAAAGGTACCTTTGCACTCCCATCCTGAGTTTCAGCTAAGGCAGCCTGG
Organism: Strigops habroptila; assembly: GCF_004027225.2. Taxonomy (NCBI): domain Eukaryota; kingdom Metazoa; phylum Chordata; class Aves; order Psittaciformes; family Psittacidae; genus Strigops; species Strigops habroptila. The sequence continues at coordinate 61,306,209 of NC_044281.2, read as the reverse complement.
ATGCAGCCCAGGATCGGCGCCTATTCTCTCTCGATGTATCTCCCTCTTTCCCCTCCCTTTCTCTTTCTCTCTCAGCAAATCCCAGCGGGCACATTTCCGTGCCAGAATAAGTCTCTTTGTGAGGAGAGAGGGGAATGCACAGAGCCGCTAATGAGAACAGAACCGGAAAGCGAAACCCCGGGCTGGGGGATCCTGCCCGCCTGCCTGCGCGGCGCTGAGTGGCGGGCGGCACCCGCGGCGGCGCGGCCCGGCCCGGCCCGGGGGCTCCGCGCCGGGTGCTCCGGCCCCGCCGGCTGCCCAGCCCGCCGCCCGCTCCAACTTCCATGCCTTTTTAAGACAGGCTGCAGAAAAGGCAGCAGAACAGCCTTTATCATGCAAATAACAAGAGTAAATGGGCAAATTCCCCGGTGGGCACTTGAGTGAAATGCAGAGCTTCTGGCAGCGGGGAGGGGGGCCAGGGGAGGGGGTGCTTTATTTGCAGGTCTCTGTTCTAATTTAACTGCAATGGCAGCTAAAGGAGACACCAGGGACTTGCTCTCATCCTCGGCACTTCCCGCGGCCTGCCAGGGCCACAGGCAGGGAGCGGGAGAGGAGGAAGGATGGGGGGTGGCTCCCGGGGCCGAGGGCTGATGCGCTCTTCACCGGGCACCTCCGCGCTCCCGAGGTGACCCTGAGTGAAGGGCAGGGAGGAGCGAGGGCTCCGGGGGAGACGCCTTCGTTCCGCTCTCTCCCAACCCTGCGGGGAGATCCAGCGTCCCTCGGCCCCAGAGACACCCCCACCCCTAGCCTGCCCCTCACGCTGAACGCTCCAGCCACTGCCCCGCGGGGAGGGGGCCGCAGGACGCGTAGCCCAGCAGGGCCGGATCGGGAGCCACCTCCTCATGGCAATACAAACCGTAAGCTGGAGAGCTAGCGCGTACTGCTGGCGCGACCCCCTTGCACCGCGGGTTGGGGTGAGGGGGCCACCCAACCAAGCAGCCAGCCCCGGCACAGTGTGACAGAGAGCAGTGGCCTGGCACCCCGGGACCACTGACAGCCTCTAGCTTCACCAGAGTGAGAACTGGGTATCTTACACTTCTCTGGGCTGGGACCAGAGACTGATGACCCCAGAGAACTCTGTGCTGTGTTCCCTTCTGCAAAATAGGAATAGTACTCCTTACACAGACACACAGGTCCACACGAGCTGGGTGGGTATGAAATGTGTACTGGTTATTCCAAAAACACCTTTGGGAGGGCACGAGTCCCCAGAGAATGGTGAAGGGGGACAACTAAAATGCAGAAAAAAGAGAACCAAAGATAAGGGACAGCAGATGATGCAAATGAAAAGAAGCTGATGTGGTCAGAGCCAGAGGGGAGAGAGGGCATCCGAGAAAATCCATCACAACTTTCCAAAGTTTTCCTGCAGCTTAGACCCCACCATGACTGGAGTCATCCCCAGGTGTTTTCAAAGGATCAGTTGCCGAGGTATCTCCAAAGAGGACGCCTTTAACACCGGAGCGGGAGGAAGCACAGCGTCCATGAGCCTCAGTTCGGAGCGGCAAGAGCGACCGAGGGAGCCTCAAGTCCTCGACAGGACTTGCCCAGGAGCCGGCAGCTCAGCTCACGCGAGCAGCTGACTCACAGGGGGCGGCGCCAGGAGTGGCGGCACCAGCCCTCAGTGGGGAAATACCCACCCCCGGGAGCGCGAGCGACCAGGGCGGGCAAACAGGGCGTGGCACGGCAATCAGGGCGTGGCGCGGCCGTTGGCGCAGGCAGGGCGAGCCGGGTAGTGAGCACTCGCCTCAGGAGCAGCGCCCGCTGCGGGAGCTCTGCCCCGCCGGTGGCCAGCGTAGGCACCCAGACAGAGCCGATGAGAGGGGAGGCTGCGGCGCAGACCTCGGAGTGTAGAGAGTGCCTCGACTGGTCTCGTGAGGCGAGGGTGCACAATGGACAGGCTGCACTCGGTGCACTCTAGTGGAAGTCCTCCTGCAGCAGGTGGCTGAGCTGCGGGAGGCTGTTGGAGAGCTAAAAGATGCCAGGGAAGCTGAGAGGAAGCTGGGCTGCTTGCTCCAGGCCCAAACTGTGCAGGGGCTGCAAACGTCCAGCATTGCTCATATAGGAAAGAAGGAGGGCAGCAACCCAGGAAGCTGGGAATTAGTCACGAGAAAAACTAACAAAAAAAGGAGGAAGAGGACAATTAACAACAAGGGGCTTCCTCCTAAATCTGATGTCCCCACCCAGAACTGCTTGGCAGTTCTGCAAGGGGCTAATGAGAAAGCACCCACCACACCTAATGAGTATCCTGCTGATGCACCAGTAAAGAGGATCACTACTGGTGCCTCCAGGAAAAAGCGGAGGGTCATAGTAGTAGGGGACTCTACTTTGAAAGGCACAGAGGCACTCGTCTGCCGGCCTGATCCAGTCTCGAGGGAGGTGTGTTGCCTGCCAGAGGCTCGGATCAGGGATGCTGCTGAGAGGCTGCCTGCTCTAGTAAGTCCTGCTGACTATTACCCCCTTCATTCAGAGCAGCCCTGCAGAAAAGGACTTGGGGGTGTTGGTTGACGAGAAGCTTAACATGAGCCGGCAGTGTGCGCTTGCAGCCCAGAAAGCCAAGCGTATCCTGGGCTGCATCAAAAGAAGCATGACCAGCTGGTCGAAGGAGGTGATCCTGCCCCTCTACTCTGCTCTTGTGAGACCCCACTTGGAGTACTGTGTACAGTTCTGGTGTCCTCAACATAAAAAGGACATGGAGCTGTTGGAGCGAGTCCAGAGGAGGGCCACAAGGATGATAAGAGGGCTGGAGCACCTCCCATATGAAGACAGGCTGAGAGAGTTGGGGCTGTTCCGCCTGGAGAAGAGAAGGCTGCGTGGAAACCTCATAGCAGCCTTCCAGTATCTGAAGGGGGTCTACAAGGATGCTGGGGAGGGACTCTTCCTTAGGGACTGTAGTGGTAGGACAAGGGGTAATGGGTTCAAACTTAAACAGGGGAAATTTAGATTAGATATAAGGAGGAAGTTCTTTACAGTGAGGGTGGTGAAGCACTGGAATGGGTTGCCCAGGGAGGTTGTGGATGCTCCATCCCTGGCGGTGTTCAAGGCCAGGTTGGACAGAGCCTTGGACCATGTGGTTTAGGGCAAGGTGTCCCTGCCCATGGCAGGGGGGTTGGAACTAGATGATCTTAAGGTCCTTTCCAACCCTTACGATTCTATGATTCTATGATTCTATCTCTGGGAGACATCCAGCCCATCAGCTGCAAAGCCCAGAGCTTGAGAAGCATCCCCACTTTTCCAAAGGCTGGAATTGATGATACCCTTTCCCACCCCAGTTTTCTTTACAGTCTGCTCTGTTCAAACCAAGGCTCTCAAAACATTTTGCACCAGTTCTCAGTGTGAACCTTGCAGCTGTGTGGGGATGGTGGGAAAATGCCTTTCTGTCCTTCAGAGAATGTGAGAAACTGAGACAGGCAGAAGCTGAGGGACTGAGCTAAGACAATGTGACACATCAGTGGTAGAGCCAAAGTTAAAAGGCGGATTTCTCTGCATGAAGTCACCCCTTGTGATCCAAGCTACAAAACTCTTAAGCTCTGGGACCTAAGCTTCTCCCTCCCCACACTATACCCAAACAGCCCCAACAGGGGAGCACCTGTGCTGCCCACAGCACCTCCCCGTTCCAGTGGCTTGCGGGAGCGGGTGAGGGTGCCCCGCAGGCCCCCTCCCCGCAGCCCCCGCCGAGACCGAGGGTCCCGCTCGCTGGCCTCGGGGAGCACGGGGGACAAGGCAGCAGCCACGACTCATTTGGCATTCTGAGAGGCTGGTGCGCAGCATCCCCATGCCGGCAGGGGGTAAATGAGAGCTCAGACATGAGTTATTGGAGCACTTACGTTCCCAGATTCTCCCAAACGTCGGGAAAAGGACAAACTGTTTAGTTGTAAAGAGCCTGGGGGGTGTGAATGGGGGAGGAGAAGGAGGAGGGAGCTGTGTCAAACTAGTTTCGTGAAGCAGAGACTTTGAAATTGAACTCATAAGAGCTATAGATAGGAAAGGAGGGTGGGACGACCAACCCCAAGGTTTACCCTGAAATCCCATAAGCCTCCAGCGTGGATGCTGGCAGCACACTTGGGACCTACCTAGCACCCCCTACCACCAGTCAGTGGGATCATAAGGTGGGGAACAGCCCAGTCCAGTCAACTGTTACCACGTGGTTGCCTGCTGGGCTGTATTATTTGGGAAGCAGCTTCAATTGTTCAGGAGAAGAAAAAAGGAAAGCTGCGAAGAAGTAACTTTTGTCAGAAAGGGACTGTTCGTAGGTACTACACATATTGGAGTCACCCCAAACTTTGGTAGAACTTAACTGCAATAAGCCTCAACCAAACAAGCAGTCTTTAACTAAGCGGTACCGGTCACAAACTAACCGGTTGCACAGTGGGGAGGTCCCAGCCACAGTGGCATGCAGGAATATTCAGGGGAACCACAGTAAACTGAGGGTTCAGTGTGCCCAGAGACATGCACAGGACATCCTGGAGGAAACTTGGACCTAGTTCGGTTTCTGTAGTTGAATCTTCCAGTAATTAGAGATACACAATGGTGGTTTAGAGGGATCCAGGTTAGAGGGATCCAACTTTCCCATAAAAGAGCTGTAAACTCCCCAGCAGCTATCACTTTTCATGGCAATCTTCACCATTCTGATTATGGTGCAAATCAGATCCACATCAGCTGTTGGATTGATCAACACAGTGGGATGAGAGGAACCAGCCTGGCATTCCCGGGCTGAACAGTGCAGAGAAAAGAACACAAAAAAGCAGAGCCTGAAGGGGCAGAGGTGTTGGAGAAAGCTTGCCTATATTATGGCAAATTTCTTTGTGATGTTCTGACTTTTGCTTAGTATCATTTCACTGAGACAGCGTGTCTTGTAATGAAATTTCACTAGTACTTCTCATAATCACAGGAAATACATTTCCCCAGCCTCGCTGGCCAATTCTTTGGATTCACTGAGGATTTTAGTGAGTGTTATTTTTCCTGAACTATAAGTGATGAGGAATCTGATGTTGTGTTAGGAGAAATGTCTTGTCTAAAGGTACCTTTTCAACTCCTTCTGACCTCCTAATTTCATGCCAGGCTTAGATGTGCCCTCAGCGTGCCGCTACCATATCACCACCACCCTTTTGAGGACCAAGTCTGAGCCACTGAGGCAGCATCCTCCGGAAGCTGCCTCTTCTATGCTCCCTGTGGCACATTCAGAGGTAGATGCCCGCCACAGAGTTAGTCCATGGAGGTACCCTGGCTGTGCCTGGGGCACCTGCCCTGCTCACTGACTGCCAGGCAAACTCAGGATATTCAGCATTTTGCAAGATCACACCCTAGATGGAAAACCATCTAAAGCAAAGGGCCAGCCTCCTCCCAGCATTAGGAAAAGCTACACTGTAGAAAGCAATTTCACAGTCAGAATGTCCTGCCAGATGCTACCACAATTTTGGTGACAGTAAGTCATCTGCCATAGGAACTTGGTCATCACTTTCATGTTGCCCTTCTCAAGTTACCCCGTTCTCAGCAGTACTACACTGGTTACAGCACAGGAGAAGACAGTTTCATCTGGTACATTTCCTATGACTTTATTCCTGGGCCCTTTGAAGAATTCAGGCAAATAATCTATTCTCTTGGTTTTAGGCTTTTCCCTCTATGTTTGTAGATTAGATTTGAATGCACTTCCCAAAAATCTGCTACCATCTCCACCTTGCCTCCTGGTGGCATTCCTTCTCTCCCTTCCCCTTAGCACCATTCACCCTATTTTTTATGTATTTTCTCTCCACAGTTTTTCTGTCAAATTCTCCCTGCTAAGAAACTCCCTATTTCATCTCTTGGATGCTCACAAAAATAGCACATCCTGATTGCTTCTGTCCCAGCCCTCCCTTCCCCATTTCACACACCCCCCAAATTCCATCTCCCAAGAACACTCCCCTGGCCGCACCTTCAAAACCTCCACTTCCCACATCCGCACCCCACCCTGTTTGCTTATTCATTTTCCATCTGCATCTCTCTCCTCCCGGATTCTTCCCTAAGTCTCGGTGATAAAAGTGCCAGATTGGAGTTGCTGTGTAAAGAGGGTTCATTTGCCATTTGCCACCATATGGGCCCAAAAGCAAAATCGTCAGCTAAGCGATTAAATCAAGTATGTCGAACAAAATGTTATGAACTGACATTATGGGTATATAATTTTATGCCATTTGTTGCCATCTGTTTATCTAAACAGCCCCCGTTCCACACAAACACACAGAAGTCTCTGCCACGCTCACAAGGCTTCAGTGCAGGGGTCACAGTGCCTCCCTCTTCCTCCTTTCCTCTTTCTCGTATTCTGTCCTTCTATTCTGTCTGTCTGTCTGCATTCACCAAGGACTTGGTTTTGGAGCCTGGCCGTAGACAGATCTTCCACCACACTCCAGCACAGATTTAAAGGAAACCACCCCACAATAACCAAGGAGGTTGCCTTGGAGAACAAGGTGTGCTCTCTTGCCTTCAGACTCTGCCCAAGTTCATTTCTACACGAGAAAATTAAGAAAGTATTGGAAGAGGCGGAAGGAGAGAAAGAGATGGGGGAACAAGTGATGGTGAGCAGATGGGTGTTACCTGCTGGCCCTCAGCTGGGGCAGAGGAGGGGCAAGAGAAGAACAGGCTCTGTCAGTTCTTTGCTCAGCCAAGCTTTCTCTCCGCTTCATTTTACTTTTTCCTGTGTCTCCAAGTGGATCACAGTCTACTTCAAGGTTAGGGAGATGTGGTGGCTGTGACAGACTGCAGACTGACCCAGTGACCCCTCAGCCATCCTGCTCTTTGTAGGAACGTGAAGGCACTGATTAAAGTTCCTACTTGCTTCTCTAGCAAATGCTAGGGAGTGTAGCAGAGGATGAAACCATAAGAAGCTCCCCATCCTGCGGACTGAATTTATTCCTCAGTTTTAAGGTTGTTCTGAGAAAACTAGAGACAGATATCAAAGAGATTTTACGTAGGCAAAGTTGACCTCTTTCTTTCACAAGGTGAGAAGCTACTGGCTCTACCAATGGCGTTAGAACAGACAGAAGATGCAGCATGGTAGTTTATCTCAAATCCTTGGAAAGAGAATTCCCCCACTGGCACCACTTTTTGAACCCAAGTTTCCTTCAGCCACATCACTGGTCATGCCGATGATGCACTGAGCCTTCCTGAGGTCAACTGAGAAGACAGGTCAGGAATTATGCCTCAGCCAAGAATAGATCAACGTAAAATGTCTGTTTCAAGGGCTACCTTGAGAGTTTAAGAGGGTATTGGCTGCTGAGCAAGGAAGATATCTTCAGCCATGTACCAGTGTATCTGGCTGATGGTTCCAGGGAACTTCAGTGCCACCTTTTTAATTAACTGATCTAATGGGGTGTCCTTACTTTCTTGATGTTCTTAGTCTTGAGGGGAAATAGCATGTCAGTAACTGTCCCTCTAGTTCTGAATGTGACAGGTGGGTAAAGACATTCAGCTTTCCTCCTTCCTGAACAAAACCCAGCCCACAGCATAGCCTGTAAAGCGATCCAGCTCCAGCTCCTTCTCTGTGAACCCCTCTTTCTCCCTCACATAATTTCAACCAGTTTGAGAGTTCTTTGAGGGAGAAGTGTTGAAGAGGAAAATACAGATCTCTCTTCACCCTCTACGTCTCACATCCTCATTCACAGGGCTACTGAACTGAGCATATGTCTCTCAGCATGGTGTAAATGGGAGGGGATTATGCCTCCATTACTAATGAAAAAGAGTGGCCAGGCATTTTTCAAGCATTTGGAGCACAGGTTTTGCTCAGATGCCAGCACTTGGCCTCAAAAGTTTATGTATTTCCTAGGCAGTGGTTAGGTTTAGCTACAAAGTGATTTGGCTGTGAGGAATCCCTTTATCTTGGTTGCATTCACCACTGACAGGGCTATATTTAACCTCCAGGCCATCTGACCGCTATATGCTGGAGCTACACTGGCATATAGCAAGGGTCAGCTCTGCAGCCACACACTGGAGCATGGAAAGCCACTTATGCGTCTCCCCAGGGGAACTTCACATGCTGAGGGAAAAACTAAAAACCTACTTTAAAATGCTCAAGAGATTCCTACAGTTCTAATGGATTTTGGATAAGGCTCTAAATTCACAAATAATTATAGAGCAAGCCCATGCTAATAAACAGAAGCTTCTTCCTTTCCAAGGCCATTGCTGGTCTTGTCTTACCTCTCAACTGAGGAAGTACAGATACACAGCACTACCGAGGAGTTTCTCAGCACTTGGCAGCATCAAGCCCTCTATGTGCAGCTGCTCTGCTGGAAGCACAGTGTACTGCTATGTTCAGGCCAGCTCCAGGCTGAGCACAGGCAGCTGTCTGCCTAGCTGTTAATGCAGCATTGCACTGCGTGTGTGTGCCTCTATCTCCTTCCTGCTAGGAGAGAAACAGTGCAACACCTCAGAGACCCCTGGAGGGCCTCGGCTAGTCCAGAGACAGCAATTCACCTGCTTAGAAGAGCAAGCTGGCCTAAGTACAGCCCACCTGTCCTCTGGGTACTGTACAAGCTTCGAATCTGCTCCCAAGTGCATCTGAAGGTGGTCATTTTAATCTAATAAGGTTGGATTACTTTTTTCTAAGAGGCCACCTCTCTGCCAGCACATCCCCAACTACTGCCCTTATCAGATGGGCACCAGTACAAGAAGCAAGAATTTTGCTAATTGTATTAGACAGGCATGATCAGGCTGCTGTTGCAATGAGCTCCATCAGCCCTGTCTCCTGCAAGTGACGCCCAGCCTCCTCCTACCCAAAGCCCACACTAACCAGGACAGCTGCTAGATTTCAGGCTCTGCTACCTCTAGTAGCGCAGAACCATTGTGTGGCTCTAGATCAGACCTTGCAGCCAAGAAAGCAGCTACAGCAACAGGTAGGGAGAGGACAGCATGGCCAGAATGACAAATTCCCCCAAGGTGGTATGGACACCATGATATTTAAGATGAATGCATTACCAGCTTGAGAACAACTGAGACATTTCATACAATCATAGAATCAACTAGGTTGGAAAAGACCTTTAAGATCATCAAGCCCAAACATTCTCCCAGAACTGCCAAGTCCACCACTAACCCATGTCACTGAGGGCCTCCAATAGTCTTCAGCAGGATATCTGGGCTTAAGCCAATATGTTGTCAAAACCCCCATAAATAATTCCTTTCAAAAGCCAGAATGAGAGGGGTGAAAAAAGTGAAGGCAAGATCATATAGAAAAATCACAAACTGGAAGACATACAGTTTTCAGTACTGATCGTAATCATGGAAAAGAGCACCCAATACTGGGCAAAAGAAGTATTTTATGTCCTGGATATCATCAAGCAAATGTATTCACGGAAAAGCCAGGAGGCCAAAACTGCCAAAGAGTCATTGAAGATGCATTACAAGGAGTCAGAATGAACACAGTAAGAAATACAAGTGGAAAAGCCAAGCTGTCCCAGATTCTGTGACTGCTAAATCAAAAGCTAAATAAACTGGGAATCATAATGTAAACAGAAGAATCATCAAAACGAGGAAATTCCTTGACTACCGTGGGAAAAGGATGAAGAGCCTTTTACTAATGTACAGAGCTAAAAGGTAACTAACAATGTAAAAAGGAACATATTTTATCATCCATAAGAAGAAAAATATTGGAGAAAGACTGCCAAATCTTTTTCTACAGTGGATACATCAGCAGGATTCAAAAAACAGTGTTCTCATTTGTGCAGACTGCACGCTCCTTTAGAGAAATGCTGTTTCTGCAGACTGCCATTTGGGTTGTTACTAGAACAACAAACTGTTGATGTTACAGATACAGATGGCATTTTAAGCTGGGGTAAACCAGCAGAAGAAAATGATCAAAGGCTCAAGGCAATTGTGAAGAGAGCAAAAGCTGCTGGGCTGAATGGGCATGAAATATGTAAATCCCATTTAAGAGAGATAACATACCCTCCAGCAAAAGCAGAAAAGCATGCAGGTGGATCATGATAAAGTTGAAATCACTGTCGGTATCCATCCTTCAACATACAAAGGGGTACCAACATACTTTGAAAGGGTAAACTGTGCAAGGAATAGATGGCCAAACTACCTGCATTAACCAGCAACCCTATAGCACTGCTCTGTACAACGTCCAAAGAACGTAGGATGAAAATCTCAAAAACAGTGAGAAACTGAAAGAGGGAAAGGAAATGACGCTGTAGGCATTAGGACAGCAAGCACAGAATTAATCTGTCAGTGGACATTTCAGAGAGTAGTGGCACTGTCATTTTACAGCTTAACATTGAATATCGAAAGAAGCAGTATATGCCTCTTTGGCACTAATGAAAACTAGATGGATGCACCAAGGAGACAGTGGGACAGGGTGCACTTCTGCTTCTTCCCCCCTTTTTCTCTTTTTTTTTCAAATATAACTGCATGCTCTCTGAAGTAACCACTAATTCCATTTTGTCATTGCCCAGACAAGCCTTTAAAAATAGACACACTTTCAAATGAAAGCAGTGGAGAGTTCTGCTGGCCACTGACCCGATCTCCAGGGCATTTAACAGACGTCCAGCACTTAATTGTGTGCGCATCAGTCTCATTTTTAATCTAATAACTTTGTCTCAGACTGCGGACAAGGATTTCCAAGAAGAAAGGCTGCATTTTGCCTCTGGTGATTAACACAGAGTGTGGGAAAGCATGCTTCCAACCACTCGTACAGTTTAAGGTAGTGCACTTCTAGCACTAGAGGGGATTCTCTAGAAATGGTGATTCCCAAGATGCTATGCTTGGGTAAGGTCAGGATCACACTGGTCATCTGGGAGTTGAGAAATGTTAAAGGCATCCCTGAATTATACCAGCCACAGGTGAGCAGAATTTCAGGGGAGGGGGAAAACCCAAAATACACTATAACAAGCAGAAAAGCTCCTGTGAATGACATGGAATAATGTAACCTTACTGAAAAGTATTATTCATTTGAAGGCACACATTTCCACTTCCCCACCTTAGTTTTATGAGGATGTACTAAAGCTACACACACATACCTTAAGTATTTTTTCTAATCCTGGTGTACCTGGCATAGTAACGTCTGACAGGTAGCTGGCACTCACTAAGGAAGGATTACAAGAATTCAAGCACTGTGCGGTAAAGTACCAGGCAAGTTACATGATGCCTTATCCTCCTCCAGCCCAGCCCAGTTCGAGGATGCTGGAAAACAACCACCTAACCAAGCACCTATTGAAAAAGAGTGAAGAGCTGGACACCAGCCTGTGTTTAACTTTGCTTTGTACTGGATAGCACTAGTAAACACTCTCATTTCAGCTCCTGACATTTTATGCAGAAGAAAGGCCTAAGAAAAGGAATGATGAAATTGATACAGGACCTCAGAATCACAGATGTGTGAAATACATATATAATTAATCTGAAAGCCAGTATGATATCCAGGGAGATGGTTTTCATTAAATGAAAATTTCTATAATTTCAAAGCAATTGTAATAGTAATTTCAGTCAAAATGTGAACAACAGCTCCCACAGAAATGCTGATAGTATTGGCAACACATTGTGAAATGCATTGGTTTTGTTAAGCAAGCAGTTGAAAAATCAATAAATGGGAAGTTTGATTGACACTATCAGATGTCTTCTTCAGACAAACAGCAGATCACAACAGACACCAGCTCATACTCAGTGGGTTTTAGGATTTGACCCTAAGCAGACAAATAAGGACAACCTCTCTTCATTATTAGCTACTTCAGATCTTTGGAGAAAGCCAAGTTAACAGTAAAGAATTGATCACATACTTAAAGGGAATTTTCCCTAGACAGAGCACCTTAACTATAAGCTCTCTGGGACAAGGCTATCTATCTTTTATTTTGCTTCTATACATTAGTGGTGACAGGGAACCCATGACCAAGGCCCTACAAGTCACTCAGCCTTTCACGGCAGCGTGAGAATGCTTTTGGAGACTCAGCAAGCCCCCTCTTCTCTACACAGCATCTAAATTACTCCTGTTGACTTGCAGAGTCCCAATTTCCTTTCTCCAAATTTCTCCTCTTCTTCGTGACTTGAGGTGACTTATAAACCTCCACTTTATTGGTCATGACCTATCAAAGTGCCACAATCATGGAATGTTGGAATGGAAGGTTATAGGCTTTTTAGGAAAGACAGGCTGGGCAGATGGGGAGGGGGTGTAGATATTTATGTCAGTGACCAGCTGGAGTGTATGGTACTCTGCCTGGGGACGGGTGACAAGCCAACCAAAAGCTTGTGGGTCAAGATTAAAGGGAGAACAGCGATGGGGGACATTACTGTGGGGTCTGCTACAGGCCACCTGATCAGAAGGACTGTGTGGATGAAGCGCTCTATAGACAGATAGGAGCAGCCTCATGCTCGCAGGCCCTTGTCCTCATGGGAGACTTCACCCCCGCCAGTATTTGTTGGAGGATCAGCACGGCAGGGCACAAGCAATACAGGAGGTTCCTAGAATGTGTTGATGGTAACTTCTTCATCCAACTGATAAAGGAGCCGACAAGGAGAGGTGCCATGCTTGACCCCATGCTCACCAACAGGGAGGGGCTGGTGGGGAATGTAATGCTCCAGGGCAGCCTTGGCTACAGTGAGCATGAGATGGTGGAGTTCAATATCCTCAGGACAGTGAGAAGGGCATGCAGCAAGCTCACTGCCCTGGGCTTCAAGAGAGCAGACTTCGGCCTCTTCAGGAACCTGCTCAGTAAGGTTCCATGGGATAGACCTGATGACACTAAGCTGTGTAGTGTGTTTGACATGCTGGAGGGAAGGGATCCTCAACATAAAAAGGCCATGGAGCTGTTGGAGCGAGTCCGGAGGAGGGCCACGAGGATGACCAGGGGGCTGGAGCACGTCCCGTATGAAGACAGGCTGAGAGAGCTGGGGCTGTTCAGCCTGGAGAAGAGAAGGCTGCGTGGAGACCTCATAGCAGCCTCCCAGTGTCTGAAGGGGGCCTACAAAGATGACTCTTCATCAGGGACTGTAGCTACAGGACAAGGGGTGATGGGTTTAAACTTAAACAGGGGAAGTCTAGGTTAGATATAAGGAAGAAATTCTTTACTGTGAGGGTGGTGAGGCACTGGATGGAACAAGTTGCCCAAAGAAGAGGTAAATGCTCCATCCCTGGCAGTGTTCAAGGCCAGGTTGGACAGAGCCTTGGGTGACATGGTTTAGCGTGTGGTGTCCCTGCCCATGGCAGGGGGGTTGGAACTAGATAATCTTAAGGTCCTTTCCAACCCCAACCATTCTGTGATTCTGTGATTCTATGAAATGTCCCATGCTTCTCAATACAGTTTAGGTCTTGCTTACAACCCACCTTTACCAGGAAATTCAGGTGGAATCTTTTGGATCTGATACAGTGGACCAACCATCTGAATACATACACCTGGCACATGCAGTGGAATGATATCCTGTGCTAGGCTCTTATAGCCATTTCAAAACTAAGCAAATAGCTGTTAGCTCTCTTGCTTCTACTTCAAGCCTAGAAATAATTGTAGGGACTAAAACTCAGATCCTGAATTGTAATTTGGCATCAAATTAGAATGAAATGAAAGGAAGCAAGGAGCTAAGCTTAGGAACCAGGGAACAAATCACCTGCCACACTCTGACAGACAAGCTGTTAGAGGTCTTCATAAAACAAGTTTGAGTGGTGTCTGCCCACTCCCAAGCTGAATGGAGTCCAGAAAATTTGACTGTCTTAGAAATTGGAAAGAACTGAGAGAGGGATCTAGACCTTTTTAATACTATGGCCTCTCTTTTACAATGATGCAGGATACACACCACACCAAGACTTCTGAGCATTTCACTGCACTGCAGCATACCTTTTAGTCTGCTTTCTACATATTAGACTATAGTTCTGTCACTCAAACCACCCCTGATTTCAGAAAGAACTGATTCTGGCCCTATTCTTCCTTCTGAGGCACTAGCTGACATTAGGAAAATGAACCATGCTGAAAAGGACTATATATTAGCCTTCCCATCAGTGCTACAGGGATAGTGCAAAGAGCCTGGGCTGACCCCTCACGGAAAGCAGGGGTCCTCTGTTTACACAGCAGCAACTGAGAAATATTTGCTGCATGCAGAGACAACAAAATAAGGGAAATTCAGTGAGTACCCAGATGGTGCGATGGTGCCCAGCAACTACTACTCACAGGATTAGACCCTAACACTGCAAGAGTAGACAGATCTAGAATGAGTGTAGCTTACATACACGAAGTGTAGAGATGTAAGTTGCAAGCAAGACATCTTGCAATGCCTTTCAAAGATGAAGCCTTGCTCGTCCAGCTCAGCAGAAGAACCCTACCCCTTTGCTTTCCTCCAGATAAGGACGTATCTCCATTGTTGCTCTACAGATGCCAAATGAATGCCTCACACGTGTATCCCTCTCTCTTTCCAGTAGGAACAGAACTGCATCCTAACATGGTAGGAACCCTAAATGGAAGTAGAAAGGACCTAGTGGGACAGATGGATGAGCAGAGATGTAATTCCAGAGGAAAGCTGCTGTCATGCCATTAAAGATGAGGTTAAAGGTAGCAGCAATGAAAGAGTGGGAGATATTTCACTGGGGGAAATGGAGTGGCACTGAGCTTTGAAATCGCACTGCGTGAGAATATTAATAAAAAAGTTAATGACGCAATGTGCTTTTTGCTCCACATTAATTACACTTTTTACATTCCAGTTTTTAATGCATTTTGCACTAGACTTTATTTTACGTTCCAGGAAGGGGAAAATATAATTGCAGCTTTAATTTCTATAGCCAAACCCTGATAAGATCACAGCTGTGAAAATCTCATAAAAAGCTTTAAATTAAGTTAAAAAAACAGTTCCCTTCCCTCCTCCCCCTTCTCTTCCTGCATGAGGTGCCATCGGCAGAGATGGTGAAAGTGTTGGTTCAAGGTAGTGTTGTTCCTTGGCATGGAGACTTCTTCTGAAGTCAGCACCAGTTACAAGGCCTGGACCATCCAACACCAGAGGTACCACTGCTGGGGCTCGTCTGCCTCTTTGTGCCATCAGGGGGAACAAAACCCCTTAGGTGTGCAGGGCCCCGGCTGTAACATACATAGCACTGCTGCTGCAACATACATAGCTCTGGCCATTACCAAAGGCACAGTCCCTGTGCTGGCGCTGTACAGAACAGACAAGACTGAAAAGACCACAGTGCTATAGACTGAGAACTAAAGTTTCATGAAATAACTGGTTTACAGGAGATAAACCAGATAGTCTGTGTGAATGACAGGAATTCAGATTGTTTGAACCCTGTCAGAGATGCCTCCAATCACTGCAGAAATAAAGATGGACCCAGTAAGTTATCATGAAAGTGATGCAGCCTGACACTCCTACCTTCCTCCTTTGTGACAGACAGGCTCTGGGTCTGGCCACAGAGTATCTTTGTAAACACAGTGACGCCTCTACAGTTCAAGACTGTGTCAAGTCCAAAGAAGTCACTCCACATATGCCCCCACCTTTGACTCTGCCTTCGCTCAAAAATCTCCATAGATCTCGGGATCCAACACAGACATCGTGCAAATCACAGCATGACCACAAAGCTATGCCATAGCCAGTTGTTTCATTCAGGACTGTGAAGAAAGGCCAACTCATCACTGTGCTACAGCCCTTAGTGCAGCTAAAGCAGCACAGCTGCACTGTGTGTGCTTGGCACTCCTACTGTACAAAGATATGCAAGTGTGTACATGCTCAGAGCAGCCTGCTGGTATAGGCTATCTTTAGTCCTCTACCAGGACATTGCTTTAGTTATGGAGACAAGTTAAGACCTTGCTTGCACGTGGACAAAACCAAAGGGGAACCAGACCCTTATCTATTCCTAATACCAGTCACAACTTGAAACAGTCAAGCAGCCCTTTCCATCCATTTCCTCTTTGTTATTTGTGCTCTGGATCCTGCCCCATCACTTTGATCCTCCGCATCCTCATCCCAGGAGCTCCAAGACAAGCCACTGACTTTGTCATGTACAAAAAGGTATCTCTTCTAACACAATGTCAGTGTTCCTAAATTTGTGGAACCCCATCTCAAGATCCTTAACATAGCTACTGTATCAAAGTGAGGGATCAGACAATCCATCCTGCTGCCCTTGGGAAAGATCACCTATACGAGCATCTTCCTTGACATATATTCCTACATGGACCCAACACTTGGAAGCTCACGTCCCTGCTGAACAACTTCTTCTTGGGCTCGGACCTCTTTCCCTCTTAACTGTCCAAACTGGATATCCCTGATTTTTCTTTCCTGAATTCAAACCTGGTCTTCCAACTAGACTAATCTCTGTATTCCTGTCCACCTATGCCTGTTCTTGTGACTTTACTGGAGAGAAGAAATCTCACCCATGAGAATTTCTGCAGTAACAGGAGGTAGTCAGAAAACCTCATTCCAAACCCCATGCAGACAGGATAACAAGAGCTAAGGAAAGGTTCACTTCTCCGTAAATGTTGAACCTCCTTTTGTGAAGCCTCTTGAGCTCCTTCTCCAGGATAAGTTCCCAATTTACACCTCTGTAAACAAAAGCAGAATCCATCACTCACAGCCATATTATTTTCCTTGATTGTTCCCTACATGCAAAAAGCAGAAGAGGAATGTGTTTTCACAAGTGAAAGAGAGAGAGAAGAAAATAGGAAAGATTGAGAGAAAGGAAGAGAGAGAGAGGCTCTAAAACCTCATTTTCCTGGTAATTTACTCTTCTATTCAGTTGAGTCCTGCTGCTCGTAAGCCTATTCCTGTTACAATATTAGATATAAACAAGTAAACTGTGTAATGGATCACATTAAGCAGGCCCTGCATCTTGAGGCAGGATTTAATTTGCATGGCAGATTATCTTGTCTGCAGTAGGAGAGGCACCCTGGGGCACTGACTGCATTAATAGGATCTAGTCTCTTAAAATCCATTAAGTCAATTGAGTGGACCAGTCTATAATCTCATTTCAAATCCAGCGTGAAAATGCTTAAACACTAGCCCTATGACACTGACAGCAGAGAAGTGACTAAAGGGACATTGGAGACCGCACTGTGCCATATTGCCTGCCTGCTGGGAGCAGGGAAGGGAGGGGAAAAGGGTAGGGCTCATTCTCTTTTAGCACACTCCATTCAGAAAGATGCTGACAGCAGGAGTGAGGTGAGGAGAGGAGGCCGGAGCTATGTAAGGGGAAAGACTGCAGAGTTTCTCCCAAGTAATGACAGTGGGTTGTTGAACAACGTGGACTAGCTGATGAAGTTCTGGATACCATATTGCTCCGACAGAGTCAGAAATACTGGGCTGTGAGAGGGGTATAGTTACAGGGAAGTTCTACCATGAGTCACCAAGAACAGGGATTTTCAAACTGTGCAGAAGACAGGGTGAGTCTAGGAAATGTGGCATTGCAATTAAAATACAGGACTAGAACATGAGAACATCAAAGCTGTGGAAACCTAGTCTTGTGGTGTTTGCTCTGGACTGGCACCAGCAGGCCACATTTGCACAAGGTTGTTCTTGGCCTAGCTGATCTGAGTAAATTTTTCCCATTCGCTCCATAGAAGACAATTAGATAAAGGCTCAATTTATCTTAAAAAGCCTCATCACAAGCTGGTAAAAACTGGTTTAGGTTTGGATATATGTAAAATATTTAGCATAAGGGGTCTCCAGGCTGAGGTCTGGGCACCTTGACCACATTACACTAACCCTGTAACCGCAAATAGCAATAATAGTAGTAGAGGACAGACCAAGCCAGATATCTTGAAAACAGACAGATAGAAACTCGAAAGGAATAAAAAAGACATAACAGTATAACCTGAAAATTGAAATAGTAAGAAACCTCCAGGACCAGATGACATTTATGCAAACACTCTAAAGAAATCACAGTATAAAGAAGTTACTAACAAAGATATTCAATTCATCATTAAAAACAGCCACTCTCCCACCAGGTTGGAGGGGAGCCAACACTGCGCTTCTTTTAAAGAGGTGTTGAGGGCAATCATGGGAATTACAGACCTCAGTCAGCCTTACGCCAGTACCAGGAAAAATAGCCGAGAAAATCATTAAAGACAGACTTATAAAGCACCAGGCTCAGTGAGTGTAATGCAGTGAAGCAGCAGCTCAGCTTCTCTAAGCTGACTTTCTGACCTACTGGTGTTCCTTGGAAATGTCAGCAGCTCTGAAGCAGCAGTGATAAGAAGGAGTCACCTAGCTATTAACCATTTCACAAAAAACACATTCCCAAATTTTGGGGCTGTACTCCCACTAACATGCGTAAGCCCCAAGGTGGGATTTTACAGCATGCCACTGATCTGAAAGGAAGAAGAAAGAAAGTGGTACTAAGTTCTTTTAAGAATCCAATTCCTCATAAACTTTGGCAATGCCTCTAGGAAGAATCAAATTTAGGCACTCAAACCCAAAAGGCAGGCCCCTCCCACACAAGCTACACCTGAGCTGTAGCAGTCAGGTGTCTGGTTCCTGGGGCACATGCAGGACCATGCGTCCTATACACCTGCAATTGCTGTCACATGCCCATGCAAGGTATAATCCTCAATGCCGAAGTGTGTTGGGAAGGGGCTACTGCTGAAAGGGCTGTAGCAGCACTGTTCAACAGCTCACTATTGCAGTGTGACAGAATATTGCCCTGAGTCATTCCAAGATGCTGTGAATGAGGCCAGCCCCATGAGCCCACAGGATACAAGAGGTCAGAGGTAAATTGATCAGGTTCTTAAGCATTTAGGCAAACCCCAAAATGGTATCTGTAAGGAAAACCTGCTCCATAGCTGTAAATTGTGCACTTCCAGTTCCACAGTTGCATGACTTTGCTCTCACGTATCTACAGTGTCTTGAATGTAGTTGATTTACATGCTTCCACTTCCTACTCCTTCCCAGCTGGAGATCTCCCAACTTGCCGTGCCTGGCAGCACTCTCTCAGCACTAGTCCCTTCTCTGCCAACACACAGCTTCTCCTTCCTAGCCCTTTAAATGCTGCTGGACCTGCTTCCCAAGGCAATCGTGTCACGGGAGCCTGAGGGACTGATATTAATCCAGTGGTGACTACCAGTTGTAATAAGCCCAATACATTTCACATTTCAAGAAATCTCTCAACTTTGATTGCTACATATGAGAGAGATCGCTATATACCCATCTTGTTCTTATTCCCTTCCTTAAACATTCACTTTGTAGGGAGACAGGATCGCATGCAAGATGGATCTTTGGTTTGGTCCAGTGCACCAGGTTTTACGTTCTGAGCCGCTGGACTCTTGCATACCAGTTTTCCCAAATTTGCAAAAGCACAAGCACAGCCCTGCTCTTTTCCTTCTGAGCTGCTTACTCTGAGTGCCACCCTTCCCAGAAGGACACAAACATTCATACTGCAGTTCCTGCTCAAGCTCAACGTTTTCCCAGCAGTCCTCACCCAAACTGCTGAACATAAAACCTCCAGGGTCACGAGGGATAATGGCAGTCATGCTCCTTTGAACTCTAAAATTGCACTAGGCACTGCCACAGGACCCCTGATGGGGTAGATGCCCACAGACAAATATCCCTTCTAGAGATAAGGTGATACAAGAAGGGGGAGCACTTTTGCCTGGGGTGAACAACAGCTACAAGCTCTGGAGAGATGCAGAAGGAAATTTTCAGCTTGTGGGGTTTTATTGCTGGTTTTGGGCCATTCCTGCTGCCCCTAAAGGAGGCTTGTGGCTTAAAGACACAACCAAGGCTGTCACCTTTTCTTAAACATACACCATGACACTGGTGAACTGCAACTTGTGGAGCAAACCACATCATCCTGCCCACTCCCAATCATCCACATGATGTCCTGAATTATCACAGATCAACACTATTCTTTTTCTTTGAAGGAAAGAGAGAACCATCAGCTGTTTGCAAACCACAGTATCATCTACCTCTCCCACACAAACCACAGATCAAAGGCCTCCCCTTTCCAAACCACAGAGAAGTCCCAGGGGCTCCAAGAACCAGATGTCTAGCAGTTTACTTGCTGCTAGACATACACATGCAGGACTGTGCAGTCTCTGCAATATTTGGTAGAAGGGAAAACATTCCCCCTGAGATACCTCAGCTACATATACAAGATATACTGAACCACGCAGTCACTCGTACCTGCCTGTAGGGAAGACAAAGGAGAAACTGAGGAGAGCAGGTGAGAAGTGTTCCACAGAGCTCGTGATACACAGGTCCAAGTGGAGCACTGGCTTATAAATGGGGTACAGACAGCAGAGCAAAGATGAGAAGTTTGCTTCTGTACCTGAAAAGCAAGACTCAAATTACAGCAGGATACACCAGGAATCATTTTAACACCACCCCTCTGCTCTTCAGCTTTCATTTTACAATGAAGCAGCTCACCTCTACCCCAAGCATATAGGAAAAATTGAATGTGAAGCCACTGCTATCTGCTTGAGTCTGACAAGATACTGAAACAACAGTTCCAAGAAGCACAGACTGCCCTATTCATCTCCCTGAGTGGCTCACTTGCCTCCTGATGACAATCTGCTAAATATCTTCACTTAATTAGTTCGCTGTTCCTTGAAGCAAGTAAGAATGCAATGTGAAGATTGTGCTAGGACTATCTTTATATAAGCTACTCAAAGAGACAGTTCATTCTGTTGAAAAGGGAGCTGGCAGGTTTGGGGGATACCTCGACTTATCTTTCCCTCATCAAGAATGACTCAGATTCAACAGGCCCAAAAAGATACCAAGACAGACAAGCAAAAGGAAACTACAAGACTCTTCACAGTGCCCTGCAAAGCCCATGGTGTGATTGATGCTGTGGGCTTCTGGTGTGCTTTAGAGAAGGCTCTATCTGCATTTGTGTATGAGAAAGGTCATGAATTGCACTTAAGTGAGGATGTAAGGGAAAAACATGCAGTTTTAGGACACTAACATGACTAATAGTGAGATCTCTGGCTTGGAGAATTGAGGGACAGAGAACAAAGCAAAGCCAGTCTCTCTGCTCAATTTCAGTATGTGTACCTAAACACAAGGAAAGAAAAGAAAGGATAAATAAAACAATTTTAAAAATCTTTGAAAAGGAGTCAAATACTATGTCACTGCTACAACCTTATCCAACTTAACCTGGCAAGTGTGGTGTGAGTGTGTAGTGAAGAGTGTGAGAATAGACAGTAGAATTTGGCATCCATGATGAGAACTCTATTTAACGTGAAAAGAAAGATAGGTTTCCATGGACCTCAGCAAGTCAGAGATGAAAGAGGAGCTTCCATCCAATAACGAATTCATTAATTTTGCTTATCAAATGTGCTGAGCCAAGACATATCCCCCAACTGGGAAAAACTAGGAGCTGCCATCTCCTGGAGTGTCACTGTACACCGGGTGAGCTGCAGGCAATCATTAAAGCCTGACAAGGGTGTATGTGCTAAAGACTAAGGACTGAGTGATCAGAAATCCAACCCTCTCTTTGGCAGCCCATTGCTGCAGAAAAACGGATGTGAAAGTTGAAGAGCGTGGGCCAGACTCGTCCCTTGGTAGGTCCACAGAATTTAACTGACTTATCAGAAATGGCTTTGGTCCAGCATGTCTGTGACAGTCCAAAGTGGGCATGGTCTCCAACAAGCTTTAGCTCAAACCCTGAATGGAGATCATCTGGAGTGCCTTTAACTAAAATTAAACATGAAGATTATCAGCTTCAGTGAGTGCAGAAAATAAGAGTCCCAGCCAGAAGGAGAAAGGAAAAGTGTTAGGAAAGGTCACTTACAACCCATCCTTCATGTTCTGGATGGTGGCATTTGTTTCTCTGTTTCCATGACATTGGTTCTTCCAAAATATATGCTACATCATCAGTAACAAACTTGCTTGCTCCCATGTATACATTCCCTTGATTTCTATCACACAGTGTACAGCTTCTACATCCTCCAACACATGGAAACCCAACCTTACATAGTGGATAGCTTATCTCAGAGAGAATTATGCTAGAACCTCTCTTCATGTGCAAGATGGCCTAGAAAGGTAACATAAAAGCAACATATAGTTTGGGTTTATTTGCTTTGTAACACTGATAATTTAGCATGTACTAACAAATTTATGTACTCCCAAGCTCAAACAGTGGAGTCTAAGATGGGCACATCCTGCTCTGGGCTTGGATGTGCCCATCTGAGAGCACAAGCCCTTCTAGGCCTGTAGCTAGGAGGAATCCACAGCCCATGCACACCATGGGATAAGGCACGAGGCTATAATGTGAGGAAGATGAAGTCATACATGGGTAAGCAGCTGGTGAGGGAACTCCAGTCATTCCTTCTACTAGGTGCTGTGCCTACCTTTCTATGCTATGGTAACTATAATGTGCTCATGTAAACAGTGAGCCTTCCTTCCTCCCTACCCACACACCTATAAGACCCTGGTGGTCCCGGATTCCCAGGAAAAAAGAATTTTCAACACGTGGCAAGGCATCAGTTGAAGGTGGTTAAGCTGTTTGTCTTCTTAGTGCTGCAGTAATTTCCCAGCTGATTTCTGAACTCCAGAAGGGAGGACAGGGATGGAAGGGAGGAGGGGAAGCAGGGGAAACAGCGATTTCATCATTCAACAAGAGTTTGTGAGAAAGAAGGTTATATTGGGGGACCACCAAACGCGACGTCTTTCATTGCCCCACCTCCCACAATGCAAAGGTGCAGTATTACCTCTTCTCCCACCCCCCCACCTCATCTACCCCCAGACAAAGTATTCCTGAGCTCACCATATAATGCAGTTTTTCATGGCATGCCTGCTTATCAGGCCTCTGAAACTATGTGAGACATGCATGCAGACAATGGGCCTGTCTCTCAGCCACGGAGGGCTCTGAAGGGATCCCTTTCAGCACTCACAGATTGCTCTGTGTTCCCTTAATTGACAGAGCCCGCCAAGTCTGACAGCAGTGGCGTGCAGCTGGTGCGGGCAGCTCTGTCTCAGGTAGGCCACCTTTCAGCAGGGAAATTGCTTTTGATTGGCTTTATTGGAAGCAGCTTCTCCTGTTCAGCTGGCAAAAGTCTCTGGTATTTTAATGGCTGACAGTTTAAGACCAAACTCTCTTTCCCAGAAGGTTACCTCTTTTCCCCATTTCCAAAGTCTCTTAGAGCTAAATAAGCAATCTTGAAAAGGACTGGACCTCAACCATAAGGAACAATTTTATTTGGTCAGAACGGGTAAGGATCTGAGATTTTTCTGAAGTCCATTTTCTTTTATCTCTCAAATCTCCAGGATTTGGCTAGAGCCTGCAAAAACTAAGATCACAAAGCAAAACCAACAGAAGAGCTGACAAGTGCTAACAGGAAGTTCTTTAGTGCACGCTCTGGAGCCTCAGTCTGGGCTGCTACTTTCAAGAAGACCCGCAGGAATTGGTCCCTATTTTCTCCTAGAAGTCAGTGGAGACTGGACATGAAATTCCACTCACTACTTTCAGCCTCAGGTATCTTAGTAGCCTGAATCTGACTGTCCTGTCTTTTCCTCCACTTCCTGGTATGCTAGATGAGACTGTACGGACTAAGACATCACATGCCTCATGGGCTACCAATGCAGTCCCTAGTTCTTTCTGCATTCAAGATATCCTGGCTGGGAGAACTGAATAAGGTTCAGAGGAAAGTGTGAAAGTAATTTCCAATGCCTTCCACAGCCTCATAGCCTTTTCTTTTCCAAAGTTTTGTTGGCCTTAAGATTTTTTTTACATATATATCATTTTTTTACATCTGCACTTGGCTTTTCATTGCATTTTATTACAGCCCTTCTGCCAGGCTTTGCTTAACAACATATAGAACCCGGTGCAATTTTTAGGGGTCATTAGTAAAGGCCACTTTGAGAACCTACTCAGAAACCCGGGAAAATTAAACTAAACTACTTGGGTGCTCAATGAGCTATGCTTCTCCACAAATGATGACTCAGATGACCCACGCAACCAGTTCTTCAATGAAGGGAGAAAAGAAAGAAATGGAAAGAAAAAGAAAAAGAAAAACATGAGTTCAAATAATTACCGGCTGCACCTTTCTCAAAGAACAGCAAGAAAAATTTAAAGCTCTCCTCTCTGATTTCCTGGGGCAGGAGTAGCTGGGGCAGCAGGTAGCTGCGGCAGCGAGCTGGTTCCTATTACCTGCAGTAACACACAATGTAACATGCCTGCGCCAAGCCTCAGGACTCTGTCCTCTGCTCTCCCAGGCAGTAAGGTGGCACAGGGTTGCAGCTGACCTATAGGACGTGTTGCCACACAGCCAGCCCAGCGCACTTCTCCCACCCATTCCTCCTTCCCTAGCCAGTCTTGTTAGCCACTGTCCCCACCAGGCACTTCTGCCTGGCCACTGCTCTTCTCATCAGTTGCTCTCACTTATTGCTTTTGCATTTGTATGATAACTGTGTTTTAACAGGCACACCATAACATTCACTCCACAAATTATCTGTATTGTTTGATAAAGACTTTTAAACCAGCTTCTTTCCTTAAATACAAAACTTCTGCATTCTAGGGGTGCAAGGTAGAGTATCCACTCCCATAAAGCACCTTCAGGCAATTGCTTTGTCCGGCTTCATACAGTGTTGCAACTACATAATTTCTCCCCATTTATGACAGAATCTTCTTAAACAGAAACAATGCAAATACAAAATAACATAAAAGCAGGTTAAAGCTGTGCCAGACCTTCACACAGATCCTTTCCTTTCTCTCTCTACCACATGACAACAGGATGTCCCTGATATTCAGGGCACTGTTCTTCCATCTTCTTCTAGGAAACACCTTCTCTTAAGGTATCAAGCTACAAGAAATGAGATCCCCGAGGTCCTGCCTGTTCAAGAGATGGAGGTGCTTCAGAAGAAGGCGTAGGTGCTCTTGCAGTAGACTCCATGCTCAAGAGTCATTTCCCACTTTATCCAGCTGTGCCACCTCTGCTGAAGCCTCCACCAATGGTCAGTACAGACGAGGACTGAGGGGACTGGCATCTACCATCAGATGCAATGACTGCTTGTTCATTGGCCTTGTCCTGTCCAGGTCTCAGCCTAGACACTAAAGCAAAAAGGAAGCTTGTTATGTGGTCAAAGGACTGGACTGCGATTTGGGGAATGCTCATTCCCTTTGAAAAGTAACATAAGATGCTCTGAATTCTTCCCCACTCCCCCCCCCCCAAAATTCCAGACATTTCCCTGAAAAGCACAGACCACATTTTTTATAGAACTTAATGTTTCTGGTGCTGCTTTTCAACCATGTAGTGTATTTCAAAACATTGGTGTTTAACACTTCATGTATTATTGATAGAGAGAGAACAGGAATTTCTAGCAGAAGGTTCACACATTAAAATATCAGAAATATCACAGTTATGTAAAACTTCATCACAAGTTGCTCCTATCAGCACCTACCACTATAGCATCTGCGCACTTTCTTGTGACACCAGTGAAATCCTCCTCTCTCTTCTGCATACATCTCTGTATATTGTATTGCTTCTTATTGCTTGCTGATTTATTTAGCCTATTTGTTTTATGCTGGTCTGTACTTTCCTTTGCTTAATGTTATCTGGAGTGGTTGCTTGAACAGAAGGAGATGTGAAGTCACAGGGAGGTTTCTTCCCACAGAAGACAGTCCTGTAGAATTTCCTAAAGATGAGGAGAAACTGGATTCATCTGCTCCCTGAAGTCTGATCTCCTTTCCAAGGAAAGACCTGCTGCATCCCACCTCTAGCATGTTCTGTTCCTATAAGCTGCAATATGCTACATGCCAGACAAAATTCTTACCTTTAAGGTAGGTAAGGCTTATAACTTACTATGGCCGAGATCTTCTTGGCTGAAGACAGCATCAATTAGACTGTGTACATGTGCACCGACAGGGCAGGCTACAGGCTTTACACCATAGAAGCACAGGGCAAATGGTACAGGTCCCACATGGGATGTACCTAACCTCCAGGGAACTCAGTTCTGTGTGCACTATATAACGCAGAAGGAAGCAGAGTTTCTGTTGGGTATAAACTGTTGAGTCCGATGTTCATTTTGTGAGGCAGACAAGAACTCAGACTTTTGCTAGGTGGGCTGATGTGCTACGTGCTAGGATAGACAACACAGGCACACCTGCACTGTCACAGACAACCTTATCCTGATACTTAACATCACCCCTTCGGCAACCACAGGCTTCTATTTTGATTTATAACCCAGTGATCTTTCCCAGGGCTTATACACTGTTTCAGTACCTGACAGCATATGCTGTGAGGTCCAGCAAGAACCCTTTCTCTGGAGCCATTGGGACAAACTCAAAAAAGAGTGGCCAGGAAAGCCCTGAGGAAGACACAATAGTGGCACAAATTCCCGTTGAAGGGGGATTGATCTGCAAGGCTTTTTTTCCCTTGTGAAAACACTTCACTGGGAAAGTCTCCAAGCCAAAGGGGAGAGGCCCAGAGGGAGGGATGGGCAAGAGGCCCTGAGGACAGCCAGGGAAAAATGCGTTGACCATACTAGATGACATCCGGATAAATAGCAAACGCTGTCAACCCCTGATGCTACCTAGGCTGGGAAGGTGACCAGCCACTAAGGGTCTGAAAGGTGTTCAAGTTACTGTGCTGGAAAGTCCAGCATTTTCATCATGACCACTCCAGTGGGAGTCTGATCCCAGCCATTTCAAGTAACTGTGCTCATAGCCTGATGTAAGGCTTTGCTAAGCTCCCAGTGCCAGCTAGCTCAGGCAACGGCAGGAGGTCCAAGGCACATGGCTCATGAGGCAGAAGCTCTGGGCTCTCCAGTCCCTTGTATCAGAGAAGAGAAAGGCTGTGAAGGATGGGAACATAGAGGGTGGCAGGGAAAAGAGATGTTCCAGGGCTGCATGTAATGACTGCCATGGGGCCAAGCACATAGCCAGGGCTCTCAAGAAACCCTTACAGGGTAACGTTAGTCATTTGCACTGGTGGGGGAGGCGAGGAAGAGAGCTAGGATTGTAGCTCAGCTGCAGGAAAGCCACACAAAGTTGGTCTGTTCAGCTGCCTTTGTGGCACTGTTGTATTTATTGAAGGCAGCAGCAGTTTGTTCTGTCCTTTCAGTTACTGTACGGGACCCAATCGGGGTGCAGATGGGACTACAAAGCAGCCCTTGTTGTCAGTAATGTGACTCACATGTCAGGCTCTTATTTGCTGTCAGTGGCTTTATTAAAGTCTACAGTTTCAGACCCTAGACCCTTGCCTATTGTATCCCCTGGCCCCAGAGATTCTCTTAGGGAGCACTCACAATTACCAACTCTCTCACAAGAGCACACAAACACACTGAGCTGGCATAGCAACTGTGCACTCAGGGGTGATGCCCAGGCTAAAGCCAAGCTGGGGTGCTTTTCATCTTTAAAACTAATACATGTACAGAAATGGACAGGACAGAGCAGAGGCTGTGTCTGGAACCAGATCTTTCCCTCTAAGACCACCTGGTAACATACACATTCGTTCACATTCAGTTTTTCATATGTTCTGCACCTACAGATACTCACACTCACACTTCTGCTCACACACGTATTTATGGCTATGTTCTCCTCCATGGCAACACACACATTCACGTATGTGCTTGCTTACATGCTTGTGCATGCCCGCTTGTGCACCGACATAGACATGCAGGTGAGCCTAACGTGCACATTGCACACCACACACAGTGGTGTTGACAAGCTCCTGCATTAGTACTCATAGTCCTCCGTGTCACACAGGCAGGTACACATGCTCTACCACTGCGTTCTCCCGCCCAGCTACACACAGCAGTCTCACACTGATGTACATGTTTTCACAGTCTCAGCAGGCACTAGCATGCCAGCACCATCACTGGTACACCCAGATGAGAATTCCAACAAACAGTCACATCCCTTCACTTACAATTGCTGCAAGAACAGAATTCCCACTTCAGATACCTAGCTGAAGTTAAGTACTGTTTCCCAGGCAAATCTTACCATAAAAGGGTCAGGCTCTGACTCCTGTATAAATGAAGAGCAACTTCCCTGACCTTACTAGATGCCAGGGTGGCCGAGAGCAGAATCCCCGCTTCCTTCTGACATGATATTATCTTTCAGTGCCAAAGGGTTCTCTTTCTAATCTTCAACTAGAAAGCAGGAGACTTGCCACCAGCCCTGCTGCAGTGGGCAGAGTCTGTCCCTGAGTCAGACATCTACAGAAGAAATCAAGAAACATGCTATCAAGACTACTGAAAACTGCTAGAATAGGAATGGAGGAAACCAGGACAAAAGCAGACAGGAAAAGATCTTGCATAAAGAGAAAAAAGAAACCCCAAACAACAAACAAAAAATCAACACGAGTTTGAGAATGAGAATGCAAATGCTCAAGTGCTAACGAAGAAGGAGTGGTTTGGACATGGGAATCCTTCCACAGACTTCTGTATTGGTTTGGACATGGTGTCTCACTGACAGTTTCTGTTCAAGAGTCTTCAGCAACAGCAATGAAATAACCATCACACATGTGTTATGCACCCCATGTCAGAAAAGTCATATAAGCCCATGGTTATTCCTATCTGTGTTCAAAAAGAGCTTGTACATATGCTCAGCATTAACAGCAAGCAAACTTCAACGAGAAGTCCGCGATTCTCTGCATAAGCCCCATGATACAAGGCAGTATAATTCACCCACACTATGAAATGACCATGAGATAAATACATTTGTTGTCCAGGTCACAGAACAGCCCTTCTAAGTCCTCTTCAGGTGACTTAAGCACAAAACCAGCCTCCATTCTACACAAGCCTCAATTCCACATAACCATGACAAAACTCATGGGCTCTGATCTGCAATGGCAAACTTGACCATCTGTGGGCTTTACGGACCTTGGACACCACACAAGGATGGTGATGTTGGAGCATCGGATTCTTCACACTCCAGCACAAACCACATTAGCCAGTCACTTAAGTAGCTCTGAATGACTCACTAGCTTTGGTGCTTTTTATTGCCTGCTGTTAAGTTTTTGTGTTGTTTCTGTACTGGCGTGCACTGGTATATAGCTCCTTTACTCAACCCAAAGAAAGGTGAATTTCAATGACCAGGTGATGTCAGAAGTGTTTTAGATGTGAATGAAAGCTGACATTTAAAAAATTGCCCATTACTGCTGCAACTTTAATCTCATGTGAGAAATCTTTTTCCTGCAGAATTTACACAGGATATTTAAAACCAAAATACTCTATGTTTACAACTCTGGACATATATATGAAGAAAACAAGTCCAAAAGAACAGTTATGTTGGTTAGTAAGGGCTCTGGATCTGCACAGATTTATTTCTACATTTTATTTTACACATCCAGGCAACTACTCTGAAATCAAACTACACCCAGAAAAATAAATAATTTTCAGGATTGGAACAAATAAATATATACAAGGGACCTGATGCTTCAGAAAAGGTCTGTTTCTTAAAGAATACAAGTCTGTGTTTCTAAACAATGCAAATCTTGTCCAAAAATAAATGTTAAAACAGGGAGCATAAAACCAGCAGAATTGTACCAAAATACAAGATAAACCAATTTCAGGTGCTAAAAGTCTATTTATTTGCTATTTAATATGCAGATGGCATGATTATAAAACATAAGGATACCTTAAATCACCTAATTACAGAAATAGATCT
The DNA here is from genome assembly GCF_004027225.2 of Strigops habroptila. Classification (NCBI taxonomy): domain Eukaryota; kingdom Metazoa; phylum Chordata; class Aves; order Psittaciformes; family Psittacidae; genus Strigops; species Strigops habroptila. The sequence goes on along the minus strand of NC_044281.2, from coordinate 61,276,709 downwards.
ATATATTTGACTCGTATATATATTTATTTGATCTCATTCTGACAATACAAAGGCTGTATTTCTGTTTCTTTCTGGAATTCTGCATGCTTCAAAACAGCCTTACTTTTAGTCACAGGACAAGCTGCATGGGAGTGGGTCTATACTGGCAGGAATGGCTCTGTATTTGTGCCAGCATTAAGGAGAAGCTGTATAATGTTTGTAGAATGAGATCAAGGCTGTTGATCAGTGAAGAATATAAATTCAAGCAATACAGATGTACGGATGTACATTTGTACTATTGCGCTGTTTCTGTCAAAGGATCCCAAACTGTTTTGCAAATTATTATTGTTCTGCTATTGCTGCATGTGATGATGGCCCCAGTGGACTTCATCAGAAACCACTATCTCCTCAAACTGGACATAACAACGATGCTTCCCCTACTCTCTATAGCCTAGCCAGAACTTATCATCTGAACACGCTAGAACCTGCTTGAAAACTGTAGTGTATTAAAACATAGTGGTTTGGCTGCAATTTCAAGCTCTTGACTATGCAGATCATATTCAGGTCATAGCAAATTATAGGAGGAGCTAAAAACAGAGTATAAAAGCAGAGCCTCTAGATGACCAAAGACATAGAAATAACTAAGCAGTCCACATAACTACTAAGATTTATAGCCAGCATCTCTCTGGCCTGGAAACTTGCTGTGCCCTTCTGCTGTGTTACTGCACAGTTAACCTTCCTAGCCTACCTCTTAGCCAGCTGTCCTCTCTTCAGACCTCTCCACTGCTGCTGCTTTCTTGAACAAAGCAATCAGAAGCTACTTGTCTCCCTCTCAAGGACCTTCACAGCTACCTATGCTCTTAACATCTCTTCTTTTGGGCTACAAAAGAGAGCTCCACCTCTTACCTGCCTCTACTCCTACACCCACTTCTTAATTGCTGGATCTCCAAATCCGTGCCCTCATGCGTTCTCCTAAGTTGCCCTTTGTGAAGAACAGGGCTCCTTACAAATGCCCCTAAGTTGTTTCATTGGTCTCCATCAAAAGCCCACCAGTAAGGTCCTTTATAACGCTATTCTCAAAAAACTTAGTCCCACTTGGCTATGCTGCTAAAGCTACTTCAGACAATCTCTATACATTCCTCAAGCCATGTCCTATTTTCATCACCAGTTATCTCTTATCTTACAGTTTCTTTCTGAATCTCTAGAGCAAAGACTGCCTTTTCTTCTCTGTTTCCAGCAGCTATTCAAGCAAAACAGCAAGAGTTTAGGGAATGAACTTGGAAACGAGGGCATTACAGTTGGTTTCTGACTCTGCTGTTTAATTTAGCAACCTTTGTCTTTGCTTGCCTCTCTAGTAAAGGGTCTGCTTACCTCCAAGAGCATTTGCCACACATGCAAATTATGAATTAAAGATCAGTTCTCATAGGCTTGAGCCAGTTTATACTCAAGCAAGATTCCTACTGTCATCAGAGAACACCCCAGCGTGTGATCCAATCCCAAATCACACCCAAATTATTACTCCAGAGAATCAGGCTGCCTATTTGGATTCTTATACCTCCACTGACACTGCACTGTCCACTGCAGCCAGACCAGCAGACTGGTGCAATTCAAAGCCCCTTGGGGTAACTGTCTGAGCACCTCTGGTGGTAACTGGGCAAAGCACTAAAGGTCATGAGCCTGTTACAACCTCATCAGCCTGTTACAACCTCTACTAAAAAGCTCCATCTTCTATCTCATGTATTAAAAGATCCAAAACTGAACACTGGCAGCTGACAGCACATCCTCAGTATGGCATTATATCAGCTGTATTAAATTGTGATTGTGGAAGTGCAAGAACTGCAGGATATTGAAGTGACTGGGAAAATGTAACAGCATTTCCCCTAATTCAGGCACACGGCCCAATCCTGTAGATATTTCGCCTTAAGGGTTTTTATCTACTGACATAGCTTAGGACTGTGCTGGCGCTCTCTTCAACTTCCTATCTGCTGGCCCTGCTTGCTAGATAAATAGCTGTGCTCATACAGAAAAACCTGCACTAATAAAAACATAGCCAGAAATCTGCTGCCAACAAGCAAAATATCCTATATTTCACTGCTCTGCCATGGGAGAGTCATATCTCACTGAACAAATATACATTCCCAAACACTGTGCTAATGCATGAAAGACTCTCCAACATATCTTGGAAAGATGACGGAAAAACAATCAGTCTAAGCTTCAGATTCTTCTTTGCTTTGTTTTGCCTCTCCTCATTCCTCCCCATACACTTGCAGCCATTTGAAGAGAAGATGGTTTTAGATTTTCCCACGTGCTTTTGTTCTTTAACTCTTCCCTCTCTCCAAATATGTTGAGTGGATCAGTGCTTTGGTCTGGTTTTTTGGGGGGGTTGGTTTTCTGGGGTGTTTTTTCAACTGAGTTCAATCAGAAGCAAAAGCACTGGCTTCTCTGGTGTCAGTTATAATCACCTGATCAGGTCACAATCCTCGGTCTTAGACTGCTTTGAAGCAAGAAATCATCTTTTGTTTGTTCTGTATTTGTATGTTGCGTGGCACAGTAATGCCTTCCAAGGTAAGATGGATCCCTGGCATTCCAGCTATGTGAATAATAAATGAGGCTTGCAGCAGCAAATATGGAAGGTGGTTTCCCTGATTTAAGTCAGCAAAATCAGGAATAGGTTTTTTGTCCCAAGTCACAGTTGGACTCAAAGCTCTCTGGGATGGTGCTTTGTGACTGCAAGGCCTTTAAGCACAAGGAGGTCCCCTGGTATAAATGAATACTTGGAAACAATTCAGCTTCTGGATTGCCAAGAATCAGGAGACCACCTCTGTCAAATAAGCAATAAAGCCATGCCTTTACATAATCTTTATATCTTGAGGCAAGCAAAGACTTTTTCTCTAGAATCACTAAGTTGCAAGGCAACTATCTTCCTAAATTCCTTTTCTCATTTATAACAAGTTGGGAATTCTTTTCTGCTTGCTCACTAGAACATTTGTGTAATTCTGATGGAAGCTCTTAAGCAACTTCCACCTTCTAGGCCGACAGAGGCTGTATCTCTTAAGAAGAGTTTCTCAGTATTTACTGATGACAGTCATGTAATTGCACTTGTTCTCATAACTCAGGACGACTGCGCTTTGAGATCCTCCAGGATGACAGCATTACAGTGGTAACGTCATCAGTTATTATATGACTGACAGCATTTTGGAAAGATACTGACCCAAACATAGCTTCTTATAAAACATACACAGCCTATACAAGGCATTACTGTCTGGAAAGTATGAGAAAAGAAAGGAAGCCAAATATTTCTTAAAAAAACAAGCATTAACTACTGTTAACTATTCTATCACTTTCAAACCTCCTGCTCCTGGATGCACAGTGCCTTGCCAGGTGACATTACAGTAAATAATTTTTAATAAGGTATGAACAGAACTGCATGGCATATAAGAGAAGATGAGGAATGTTACACTGCCAGGATTAGAAAGGACACACACTGCTTGCCTGTACCTGCCTCAGCCCCCCACCAGGGACCTAGAGAGCTCAAGCTCCCACTGGAACATGGCAGCCAGCGGCCATTGTGTAACATGGCTTCTCTGGAACTAGTCCTTGTCTTCCCTCACCCCAGCCTGTGCACGCAGCTGACATTTATGTATTTGGGGCAGCATTAAGAACGTTGATTCTAGTTTCTGTAGCTATAAGTATGTAGTGAATAGGAGAATAGAGACTGATCTTGAATATATTTAAGTAATATCAAAAATACCATTGCTGGGAAAGACTGAAAAAGTTGCTTTTCACGATTCAGCTTTTCTAGTTGGAGTTAAGGATGAAAATAAAGTTCTCTTCCAGTCCCAAACATAATTTCCACTAAGAAACACGTTTCACATCAACACATGCTAATAGAAAATGTTTCCCACTGCTCACATGAAACTGTTATGCAGATGAAACATGTTTCCTGCCAATAACGACAAGTTACCTGTGGTTAAAACAGCAGCTAATCAGCTTTACTCACCATTAACGTGAAATGAACACAACGCTAAGACTACAAAATGTTGGATCAAAATAGCCATGGTGGTGAGTTGGCTGCACCAAATGAGAGGTCCTGAGAACACAATTCTCTAAGCATGGCATAAGCACAAGTCTTCAAAGACTGCTTTGTTACACTAAGGCATCACTGGTGGAAGATGCTTATTCATATCTGTGGCATTCACTTGCTCTCCAACTTAACATGCATTTCCCTTTATTTTACCTTCCAGTAACATCAGCTGCTCACGGGGCTGCCCTGTACGGAACATGTTGGTGACCAACAGCCTCCCCCACTCAAGCCTGCTTGCTTACTTGAAAACAAAGTTGAAGGCATTTCACTCCCCTAAAGTGAACAAACAAATTAATGTCCAGTTCAGTTTCTTAGTTCAGCATTTTGGTCCAAACAAGATGATCACAAATTTCATGTACATCAGGTGACATTTTGTAAATGTCCTTTGTAAAATCTAACTCGAGTGTCTCAAGTTCCTTGCAATGGCCATTCGTGTCACAAAGGTAAATAACAGCACTGGAGCAGGTCGTGATCAAACATGCCAAGGCATGTTTGCATTGTCGTTCCTTCAACTCCTCCAAGCACCATGACTCCTACAACATTCTCCACATGCTATTCCCACATGCTAGCTCACACCTTCTGGCCAGAATAAAGCACATACAAGGCTAGCAGAGGAACAGGGATATAGCCAACAGCATACACTATTTACGTATCAGTCTCGATTTTTACTCAGCAAGGCTCTACACACACTCTGGTGTAAAAGCACAGGGAGCCTTTAGCCCTCATAGAAGAGCAGCACTAAGCACTTCCTATTGTGGCGATCCACAGGTACCAGACCACATCTATCAGCTGGTATAAACTGGCATTGCTCCCCTTGAATACAAGGAAATTACATTATTTATTCACCACTCATGGGCTGAAATCACTTATTTTTTGAAAACTGAATTTTCAGGTCTCTATAGCCAAATCCCTGAATACACGGATTATCCATACCAGAGTCACTCAGCCAGCCCGGATTAAGTAGGGTCATAGCTCAGGTGCGAGGCTCTTCCTTGTCCATGCAAACACGGCGCTCTGGTGTCAGTAGATTCAAATGTCTTCTTCCTGATTTTGAAGGAAGGGGAAAATGTTTGGTCTGTAGTAAAGGTTGGCATTTTTGTTAGGAACAGGATTAAAGAGATGTGGACGGAGAGCTGGATATTTGCTCAGTTCTGCAGATAAGCTAAGGCCAGCACAAGAAGATTCACATTGTCTGGTGACAACAAAAGTATAGTGTATAATGCTGGTAGGTTTGGGATTTGAGTTAAAATTAGGGACAGTGGGATCTGAAGAGCCAAATTTATTACTGACCTCTGTCAGACCTGTAGAGGAAAACCAAGGTCTGATACCACTAGATGAGAATGCCAAATTCTGGGTTTCTAAACTGTGGTCAAAAGCAGGATTAGAGTTGGGGATAGAGTCTGGAACAAGAGAGATTAGAGGGGCAAATTAATTGTCTAAATCTTTAAGACTCACAAAACTGGATGAAAGTTGGTGTCACTACAGTCAAATATTTATTCTTACTTTTCCTCTGGTGGCAAGTGTCTGGGCAGAGGTCAAGGCAGGGTTAGGATTACAGTCAGGCTCCAGGATTACAGTCAGGCTCCATTTTAGCATTCCAGAAATGAGGCTCTGCTAAACAATTTTTGTTGCTCATTTCTGCCAAACCTGCTCAGGGATAAGTAGATTAAAATGTATCATTTTTAATTGTCAGACAGAATGGGGTTACTGAGCCATGATCAATGCTGGAGCCGGAATGGCATCATTGCTTGAGGTAAGATAAGTGGTAAAATCAGTATCAGCATATTTAAACATCTTCCGATTAACTTTTGGACACAACTGAATTTCTAGGCCATCATCCGTGCCAGGAATAAAGTAAGGACTAAAACTAAGATTTAGCATACAGCTCTGTGCAGTCAGCTTTACTGATGAAATCTGTCCAGCCTGCAGGAGGATTGCAGCCTGCCTCAGTGGTTTGAATTTTTCATAGTTACTGGTCAGAGATCAACAGGTTCTTTAGTCATAAATGATGCTGTGAGCAGCTCACACTGAGCGCTTGGGACAGCTCTGCAGTGTCGTATGTCCATTGCAGAACTCTCCCGGGCCCTCAGCGATAAGATAAAAGGATGATAGTCTCAAACACTTTGTGTTTAGTCTCTGGGCAGCACTACATCCCTGTGTTACAATGATCGGGGAGATTATGGCTTGGCTTCAGGATTCATGATGGGAGGTTTTGGTGCTTAATTTTGCCTGGTCCTTGAAGAAAAATTAAGGGCAGCTGCTAGAACATTTAAACACATTAAGCTGAGTTATAAGGAAGCCATGGATACCTACACTCTGGGCAAGCCTATGGTTAGAGATGGCATTGGGGTTTGGATCTGGAGTTGAAGGCCATGCAGAGATAGGTCTACTGTTACATTTTCCTACATCCATAGATAAAAAGAGAAAAGCCAGTAATTTTATACACCTCATTCCTAAATTTCAGATGCAACTGAATTCCCACACTATCATAGAATCGTTTAGGTTGGAAAAGATCTTTAAGATCTTTGATTCCTGCCTACTCTATCAGAGACCAGCGTTTGGGAAGGCTTCAGGAGAGGACTCTGGACAGGCAGGTATGCACAACAAGCCTTGTGACAGCAGCTCCAGTGGTGCACTGCTTCAGGGTATTTAGCCTGAAGAAGTAAAAACGACTGGTAATGTCAGCAGATTTGACTATCTTAAGCTTGATTTACAAGCCATGCCGGCTACGAAGAACACTACAGTTGGGTTCATAGGGATTACTATTTGGGACAGGTGGAATAGGATACTCAGAAGTGCACAGGAAATTACTAAATTCTGTTGTCTGCTGTGGTAATTTCACAATTAAATATGAAAATCTCCTTAAAAAAAAAGAAATCAAAACAAAACCACCTCTGCCTTTTCTTGCTCACAGTGTAAATATGGAGCTCTTGCCAGTCGTTGTGTTGCATTTGCCAAAATTTCTACCATTGTCTTTGGAGATATATTTCTGTTTACCCATTTCATCTCCACCTTAGCAATCACTATCCCACTCCTCTTTATGAAAAGAACATATGTTCATGCCTCTGTATTCTCTTCTTCAGTGTACAGCTGTTGCATTTCACACTTTGTGAAGGTCTTGTGAAGGTTTCACACATTTCACTGTGATGAGACATTAGAGGACAGATCTATGCAGGGATCAATAGCAGTGTAGCTGACTGCTGTTTTAGACCTCGTTGAGACGTATCTTATTTTTATCTCGCATCCTAACCTTTGTTGGGTTTGGGGTTAGGCGTTTCTTCCTGAGCGACTTGGGCGTGATGTAGTGCATTACAGGGGATTACGAGTTCGTGTGGGTTCAGGTCTAAGCAGAGAGCCCGCGCCCCTGCGGCTGAGCCGGCGCCAAGCTCCCCGGTGCGGGGAAGCCGCGTCCCCTCCAGCCCCGCCGCCGGCAGCGCCCCCCCCGCCCCGCGCCGTCCGCGCAAAACGCGGCCTGCGGCGCCCCCTGCTGCCCGCGCGGCGCCGCCGCGGCCCCGGCCCGCAGCTCCATTCCCCCTGCCCTGGCTGCCGAGGACAGACCGGTCCCCTCCCGCCGAGGAGCCCCAGCCAAAACCAGGAGCAGGTTTAGGCTGGATATTAGGAAAAAAGTCTTCACTTCGAGAGGGTGGTCAGGCATTGGAACAGGCTGCCCGGGCAGTGGTGGGATCACCGTCCCTGGAAGTGTTCAAAAACCCTATAGTGAGGCCCTCAGTGACATGGTTTAATAGTGGTCTTGGCAGGCCTGGGGTAACGGTTGGTTGATGATTTTAAAGGTCTTTTGCAACCTAGCTGATTCTATGATTCTAAAATGGGCCAGGACCCCCCAAATTGTCTGCATCCCTCCCCCAAGACCCCAGTTTTAGCAGTGATAAAATAGCACGTTTGCATGCAAAACCCCCCCTGGCCCCCTTTTGCCAGATGCACAATTCATTTCTATTCCTTTTCATTCTTCACAGAAGATGTTATAATCTTTGATCATCATTTGTTTAAATTGTATAAGTAATCTGCCCAGTTTTAATAGGATTTTTCTATGAATCGGCAACAAACCATGAAATGTGATATTTTCACCATGACCGACCCAGGAAATTAGTCAACTTTGTCCTTGATTTACATGGGACCTGGCCAACTTCTCACACATCACTGTGGCAGGAGCTCACTGGCTGATCCCCCTCCATTTCCATTCTTTCTTTATTTCCTTCCTCTCTCTAAGCAGGGCTGTATATACCACAGCTGCCCAGACGTGCCATCCATAAACAGCGTCTGAATTCAGCAATGTCTCTGTGGCTGCTGGAGTAGCCCAAATTAATGAGCAAAGCCCCAGAAAATTGAGAAAATGGAGATGGAAGAAAAGCACCAGAGATTTATTATTATTATTAAACACAATATATTTGTGCTTAATAATAGATTTGGGAGATCTTATTTTCAGCCTCTGTTTCTGATCCTGTTGAGGGTGAGACTATTTCTTCAAGTTTTACACAGCAAGTGTAAGAAAAGCAACCTTCCTCAAAAGAAATCTAAGTTTCTTATACATGATGCTTTGTGCTACGAGCTGGGGCTTGCAGGGGAAAAATAATTGCTGTGGTACTCCAAGTGGCCAGGCTTGGAAATGTTAAGCCACTTTTGGGGCAGATAGAAAAACAGCTGTTTGAGCCAACCCTTCTGTCCCTCCATCCATCCATCCATCCATCCAACCACTCTACCACAGTGTTTTGCTTTGTTTTAAATAACATCCAATTTATTTCCCAGCCTCTATGAAAATCACTTCTATTTCATGGTAATTTCAGGTTTGGGGCTTGGGTCTTCACCTCATTGCTTGGTGCCACGTACACACACAAGGTTTTTACAGAAAGTGAAGTTACAAGGCAATAATTTGGCACTGAGACCGTGATGCAAAAACACCCAGCATGGTCCCTGCCCGGGTGACAAGTTCCTCAGCTTGGGCACACAAGCTCAGTCCTCCCCATGATGATGGGTTCCCAGTTCCTGTGCAGTACTGCTCTGGTGGAGACTACGGCTGCATGGAGAAAGGTGTTCTTCCAAACGCTCAAGGCTCATGAGCAACTGACTCTCCAAAGAGCATAAAGGCAGCCTGGACAAACACAGCACAGCCTGCAGTCCTTCAACTACTTCCCTGGGCAGCCACAAGACAGACAGCACATTGATACCAAGAGAACATGTGGACATGTTGCCGCTTCTGCTCAGTAGCGCTCAGGGATCCCATCTCAGCAAGCACCCAGAGTGAACACGCAAATGCTAAGATGTCCCCAGCTGCGCCAGGTAAGTATTACAGCACTACAGAACATACCACAGCTATATTCAAAGCACAGGGCATTTGTTCTGGGTTCCGCAGTGCAGTGCCTAAGCCATTACAGCAGCTGGTCTGGTAGGTAGCTCACACCACACTGGGGCAGCCAGAGTTCTGGGCCACACTTTGTTCCTAAAACACCTTCTGACCTCACACCATCTAGTTTCCCCCACTATTTCAGGTTAAAACCTCTCTTGCAGACAAGAGCTGTCTCTCACCGCATGCACGTGTGTTACACACAGGGTAGGGACTGACCACCAGCTGGCTCTTGGGGTGCTTCTCTTGTCCCTGAGCTTTTCTTGACTTATCCAGAAAAGCCACCACACTCCTCATCATCAAACTAAACCAGGAGAGATGCTGTCCCTTCCTTCCCATACTTGGCCTCAGCTCCTCAGGGCAGATTCCGTGCCCTGGAGGCATTTGTGCCCGACTTTCCAACCCAGGCGTCCCAGCCCCCACATCCCGTGCAATCCCCGCTCTGGTCCCCGGCCTGTGAACAGCCCCTAAGGGTAGGTTTTACATTTCTTACCCACTGGCCCCTCTACTCCCACCAAGTCAAACTTCAACCAAACAAAAAAGAAAACAGAGGAAGAGAAAGGAAGAAAGAAAGGCCCCAAGAGGCTCCCGGTTGTTCCAATCAGGTCACTGTTTCCATACCAATTAGGACAGATGCAAAGCACATTATTAAAAATAGGTCTGCAGCCCCATCTATGTTGATTATTGTCCTCCGTTTCCGTCCCAGCCAACTCCGTTAATTAATACAGAAACGGCCAGGGAAGGAGGGGGAGAAAGGGTGGCAGGGATTCCCCTGACTGGAGCCTCCTGTTCACAGAGTTCAAGAGAGAAATTGGACACTTGAGCCCCTCTGCCATTTTCCATTGTGTGTGTTTTTCCTAATGAAGGGTTTAGTGATGCAGGGCTGGAAGTCAGCTTTACCCCACCCCCACTAACCACCATCCATCATTAAGTGACCCAGTAAGAGGCATTTAGTACTTAACCCTCTCTAGAAGAAGTCAGATTGTTGTGGGGCTGGCTTTTCTCTCTCCAACCATCCCTTCCCTTCTCATCGGTTTGTCTGCCTCTGAAACCATCTTGGAATTTTTCAGAGGGGCTTGCTCTTCCTTAGAGGAGCCCTGGAAAAAGACAGCAGTAGCCACCCCATAGCCAGCCTCCATACAGAAGAGGAAGCACTCCTGTGGTGGAAAACCAAGGATGAGATCCTGGCTTGGTTGACATTGGTGAGGCTAGGATTTTGCTCTCCCAGCTGTAAAACCATCTGCCTCTGAGAGGGCAGAGAAGTTGATGGAGAGATGGCCCTGTAGTCTGTGCAAGGGATATTGCTGATCAATATACACACTGGTGATTTGCAAGAGGAGAAAGACTACATAGTCAGTAAAAGTCAAGGAGGGCTGTGAGAAACATAAGTGATAGATAATACTTGCAACAGAGAGCACGCTTGTCTCTTTCCAATTCTGCTAGCCCTGCAGGACTCTTCTCCAGCCAAAACTAATTTATCTTAATAACCCTTCCTCAAAAAGCAGGACAGTGTTATTAGTCCCATTTTGACAGTGGGGAAACTGAGTCAAGGACAAACTAACCTGACCAAATCATTAAATGAGTCAGACAGAGCTAAAAATGGAACTGTGCAGTCCAAGGATTCTCAGACAGTGCCTTTGCTTTTAAGCAGAAGTTAGGGGGAAGCAGAGAGGTTAAATGAACCATTATCATAATTAGACTTGATGAAAGCAAACCTGGGGTTGGGCCCAAGACAGGAGATCACATTTACCTTGAATGAATGTATGTCAGTGCGTCTCCTAAAAATTCTCTATTAAGATGGTCTTGTGAGCTCTGAACCTGTGAGGCAGAAGTCCCAGATACAATTTGGAGTGCATAATCTTGGTCACATCACTTGATCTCTAATGACCTCTAAAGGCTCCCTCCATGTCTCAAACAAGGGCTGTCACATCCATATGGACTGTAAGCCATTTTTGCAGGGCTTGTATCATACTAACACACTTTTACAACACTCATTTATGTGATATTGGGAACTGCTGATACTTCTGGAATAAGAACAGCTACAAAGTGCAGCCATCTCTGCATCTCTGAGCTGACAGGCAGAACACGTTCACTAACACAAGCAGGAGGGAGAACTGTAAAGCATAAGCAAAACACCCACCTGCAGATGCCAGAAAGGCTGTTCATCTGCAGACTGACTGCAATTTCCAATTAAATACCAAGCTACTCTCACACAGGCTGTTCTTTCGTTAGACTGAAGGGTTTTGTTTTCCTTTTCCTGAGTCACTCTTTACTAGAGACTTTCCACATCACATGTTTTATTTTTCACAAGGGCTCTAATGCACTGCATAATAAAAACTCATGTCATGAGTCCAGAAAATCCACTGCAGGCTTCAAAAATACACACAGAAAAAAGAGGTTTGGATAGAAAAGAGGTTTGGGGGTTTTTCAGCCTAATCATTTTTATGCCATCACCCACCCACCAAACTGATTTACTGGAAAGAGATGACTGATTTAACACCAAGGTGCAAGAATCTGCTTTCCTACACAGTATAACTGAGCTTCTACTGTAGTATCAGGCCTACTGTCATGGAGAAAGGAGACCATGAACAGACATCCACTTAGTCCAATATCCCCATTTCTGTAAGGATCATTAATAACTCAGGATGTCCATCATCAACAGCCAGCATGGATACATCCCAAGTTCACCTGCAAAAACATACATCATGAGAACTAAGGTACTCCTAGAAATCCAGAGCTTCACCAAGGTGCCTATAGAGGGGAAAGAGGTCTGGGAAGTGACTGCTGCAATGAGCTACATGCTGGAAGTGAAAGACACCCGTGCACTATGAGATACTTGTGTGTACATAGATGATAAATTGCAGCCAGTCATCCAGTCACAGAAACAAAAGCTACAGGAGGTCTGTATGTGGCAAGAAGCAGACTTTTGATCCTTCTGTACTAGGAACATTGCATGTTCATCATTTTGGTTTCTGCAGAGTACAAAATACATGCAAGGCTGAGTACTACATCTTCGATAACTACCTGGGAAATATGCCAGCTCAGCCTGCACACCTTTGACTCAACCATGGATACCCAGAATTAGAAATAGGACCTGTATTCTTCATGGGTCAAGTCCAGAAAGAAATCTGTAACACACTGAAGAGCGACAGAAACATGGATCATTCCATGTCCTGCCCGAAACACATCCCAGGATTTGGCAAGTACCTTTCACCCCTCCAAACCTTTGAATCTGGCCACTGGAAGCAAAGAATGTAGCTGATCCCCTCCCTCATCCAGGGGCTGCTGGATCATACCAAAGGAGAGCTCTCACAACACCTTTTGCTTTGTGTTGTTCCCACAAGTAGAGCCCCCGTCCTGAGAGTGGGACAGGTTAACCTTTTGTTGGCTGTCCACAATGTGCAGGACTGGCAGAACCATGAGAGAAACTCTTCTTCCTTCGGAGAACTTTGTCCTTCATGTCATTTTTCCTGGAGCCGAGGCCCAGCATGGCCAAAGCTGACCCTTAAATGAGTCAATAGGGCAACCCCATCAGCTGGGCAAATGGCATCATCCTGCCTTACATTTATTTTGTGGAGCCAACTTCAGAGGCACTTCATTTCTGAAGCACTTTTAGGCCCTGGTACAATTTACGCAGGGCACACTCTGCTCTCCAGCTAAGCAAACATTGCTTTGTTTTCTTTAGCCCTTGAGAGCTCTTGCCTCCAGCATCCCCCCAAGGGAAAAGGAGCAGAGCCTCTTGTGTCAGTTGAGTGCTCACATGAGAGGCTGGTAAAGCAAGTGGTCCCTCTTGGCTCATGCACAGAGGAAACACAACCCATGATGCAGCACAAGATGTGGAGCTTATCCTTTATGTGGACCTGCTCACTGTCTGTTTGCTCCCCTCCTCCTTTACCAATTTGTGAGCAAGTCTCTGACCTGACTGGAACAAACCCTTCAGGAGATGTTTCCCTAACTTACCGAGAGGCATGTTGGTGGCTCCTTGTTGGAGAGCCCTTAGATTGGCCTGAGAGCATCCAAGTGAGTCTAAAGCATGCAGGAGGGCCCTTCAACCACAGAGAGCCCAGCCATCCTCTAACTGCTAAATAAATATAAGCAGCAGTGACAGAAAACCAGCATTCCACAAAATTGTTATGGGATTTGCCAGAAAAACTTAATACCAGTAAGAGCAACTAGTGCTGAGGAGGGGGAAGAGACTATTCATAAAGGGCAAGGGAATGCCGGGAGTGAGCAGTGGTACTACTGAGAGGCACGCAAGTGCTGGAAAGGCAAAAGTTGGTATGAGCAGAGATGTAGTAATACTGAGTTTGCCTCTTCTTGGCCAGCAATTTTTATACCAACCACCAAAGAAATACTGATGAAAGGACACAGTAAGAGAGAGGGAGAGGAAAAAGACCATCTAAGCTGAGACGAGACCATCCAGAGTTTACCTGAGATCTGGTTAGTGCTGCGTTCCTGAACCAGAGCAAGAAAAGCCAGAGCAGGAAAAAAGCCAAGCTGGAGAACTAGCCAGCATCTACTGCGATGAGTGGCACCACAACAACAAAGCTAGACACCTTCTGGCCTAACTCAAAACACATGTGCACTGCTGTTCGGTGAGATACAGATAGAAGTGACCATGCCTTCATTCCCAAGATGCTCCTTGCTCAGCACATGGAAGAAATGAGATGAGCATTATCTGCGATAGAGCATGTAAATAGCTATTCATGAGTGTTTCCTCCTCTCCCTGTGAGTTTGCCTTCCCTTCAGCCTAGCAACTTCTACAGTCTTTGGCCTACAGTGCGAGTCTACTGCTTTCTCATCCAGAATATTTCATTATTTATAAAAAACTGCAGATCTTCACCAGAAGCAGCTTCAGAAGCCTCACAACGGAAAACTTCAACAGCCTGGCATTTATGGCCTGAATCCATTTTTGAGTCCTGTATTCACACAGGGAGAGCAGACCTAAATAAGGAGATACTCGAAGCTACAAACCTCACGTAAAGACAGGTGTCTCTCTCTCTCTCTCTCCAGATGGGAAACAAGTGCCTAATTGTCAGACTACACATCCCACCTCTCTTGTTCCTCAGCACCTCCACCCCAGTAGCTTACACACATCCCCGCTCCCATGTACTGCCTCCTTTCCTCTACATGTGCCCATATATAACTCAGATGTCTGAATCCCACTGCAAACAAGCTGCCTGGAAACTAAGTAGTACAAGGTCTAAGCTCCTTTGTGGATTCTGCCCCTAAACTTTGTGTTTTGTTTCCCCATCTCTGAAACGGGAATAGCAGCAAATAAAGATGGTGAAGTGTTCAGGTACTGTTATAATCAACAAAACTCAGCAACGGAGCTACCAAGCTTAAGGAAGGAAAAATCAAAATCCCTATAAAAGCAGTCAGAGGAAAGGTATTTCCTGATTCTTCAGCCACACCACAGCCTTTGCAGTTTACTGTCAAACCCCAATTATATCCTCTCCAGCACTGCCTCTGCCATAAGCAAAAGCACAACACAGTTCCCTCCATTACTGCAGTGAAACTTCAGTAATGGGACAAAATAGATGGGAAGCCAGAAGTTTTATTGAATGAAATACTATGGCATTGACTCATGACTCATTTTAATACTGCAGTCCACAGAAACCTCCGCAGGCAGCTGCTTTCCCAACATACTCACCTTTTCACAGAATCCAACACTCTTAATGCCACCTCTGTCCCCTGCACAAGCTGTCCTGTGTGTTAAGAATACTCACCCTTAATTTCTCACTATAATTTGCAAAATCCCATCTCTTTTTCTTTATAGAATATATAAGAAACGTATGAACAAAATTGACCTTGTAGTCATACCCTGGAAAGGATGTGACTTCAGAGCCCTGGATTCAGACACCCTGTGTAATAGCAGGCAGATGATCATGTTTCAAAGCTTATCAGAGTTAACAGACATCCTACTACTATTTCAGTGGCTTTTGAATGAGACACTCAAGTGGTTTTTTCCACTAAATCTGAATCATGTATTTACACTGCAGGCTCCCCGAGGCAGAGACTGTCTCTCATTTAACTGTGGCTTTTTAGCACAACTGAAATTTAAATGACACTTAACAATTATGTCCTGGTCCTGCTGCAGCATACTGACATGGGGATTGGGAAGGGACCAAAAGGAGGCCCATTATCTTCAGTAGATTTCCTGCCTTGAGCTGGCTAGCCTTATTTTTTGTAACTAATTAAATAAATACACCAAAGAAGCAAGTTTCAAAGAGTGAGCTAGAAGTCCAGTGCTCCAATGTCTTATTCCTGTGCTCAGGCCATTAGATCCAGCAACTCCCAAAAGAAATCTAGGCTTGACATTGCTGCTCAGAACTTCAAGACAGACCTGGAAGTGTCTCATAACAAAACCTGCAGGCCGCAACAATACAGTGCTCTTTGGTTACTACTGATTACAATGCTGATTCACTGCACAAACCATAATCCAGACCTTGGAGAAAAAAGGTTTCGACCCTGTATTTGCATCTTCACTCATGCCAAAAGCACTATCCAAGGAGAATTACCTTCCACACACATCACCACTACTAAGTTTATTTATGTTAAAGCAAACATGACTTTTCCTTCCTCCCCAGTGTTACACCTTCTGCAGAATTTTCCCTGTTTCTGCTCTCCTTCTCCAGTAACCCCCCAAACACAGCTCCTAAAGTCCTGCCAGGAGACATGAGGCTCAGCAAAGCATAGCCCACACAGCAAAGCCCCAGAATGACTCCGAGGCTTCATCCTACCATCACCTGCCCTTGTGGCCCTAGCAAAGCTGGTGACATAACAGCTGGAACATCCCCCAGATCTTCACTAATTATCCTCACAGACCTCAATGTCCTCCAGAACCATTTGGAGGATCTTCCTAATTACTAGCCAGACAATGGTGAGTGGAGTCGGGTCCCTGGGATCCTCCAGCCTGCCAGTCCCAGCCATGCATGTTCCTATTTGGCCTCTGGGGCCAATTGCTCCACTTGGAGACCTCCACCCCACACTCCCCTGCTCCCATCTTCACCCAGCTCCCTC
Source organism: Strigops habroptila (assembly GCF_004027225.2). Taxonomy (NCBI): domain Eukaryota; kingdom Metazoa; phylum Chordata; class Aves; order Psittaciformes; family Psittacidae; genus Strigops; species Strigops habroptila. Next base: position 61,260,264 of record NC_044281.2, on the reverse strand, counting down.
CCTGCCCCCACCGTGCCACCCTCAGCATGCGGATTTTATGAATGAAACTTTCTGACTGTTATGGGGTTGGCAGAGGCCTATTCAGCAAGCTGGGGAATGTGTGAACATCAGGCTTCATTAGAGACTTCTCCCAGTCAGCTGATAGCTCATTAACTTAAAGTGGCCTCTTGTTTTAAAACCTCAGAGACCAGGAGGTGGGGTGTAGAGAAGGGGGGATGGTTCTCATTGTTCCTCTTTCCTCTCTCCCCCTCTGCCCCCTGTGAGATTAGGCGCCCTTAGAGGGGAGAGAGAGAGGCTAAAACAACTTTAATTAGTTATTTTCAAAGATTTTCTCCCCCTTTCTTCCTTTTTTTTTGTGTGTGTGTGGAGCAGGGGGGGTCTCTCAGCTGGGTTTTTCTGCATGGAGGAGCTCACGTCATTATGCTTAAATCCAGCTCCTCCGTCCTTTGTCTCCTGGCCAACAATAGAAGAGGGCTTGTAAAAAGCTCCTTCCAAAACTCCTGGAGACTGTCTGAAAAGGAAGATGGTGTGAGGACTCCTCTTTTTCCTCCCTCGGGCACAAAAGTGACAGTCTGGTGCCTGTGCCAACGGTTTTCCTGTGTTAGAAGCTAGTACTGGGGTAAGTAGGGCACACAATGCTGATTCCTAAACTGCTGCTCAGATGAAAAGTGGAACCCAGACTTAAATCATGAGGTGTCTGGTAACTGTTCTCTATGTGGATTTAAGGTCAGTCTTAGGACTTTACCCAAAGTCCTGATCCTCCTCTGTCCTTTAAAGAGATCATAAAATAAGAGCGGCAATAGGACAAACCTTCCTTCATAGCTCCCCTTCAGAAGAACCCAAAATAAACAACTAAATTACCATTATTGTCACCCATAGGGCTGGCTCAGGAAATTGGCTGAGACCAGCACATTTATTTCATATAGGCAATCAAACTACAAACCACAGTGATTTTCATCAACTCAAGCCAGATGGAGTTTAGCAGAACAGAGGAGGTGTGGTCCCCTCAGCTGTGGTAAAAGGAGCAACAACAAAAACCAACCACAAAACAAACAAAAAAGAAGAGTGTGTTTGTTCCTTGTTAGCCCGAAAGCCCAGAGCACTACCCTGGAGCAGCAGCTGCTACAGTGCCAACCTCCAGCTTCTCTTACAGCTCTTATTTTAGTACTGCAAAGAAACATTTCTTCTCATACTCTCCTCAGGCCCAACCACAGAAGACGTGTGCTTCTGAAGAGGGTATCGGTTGAAGTTTTGGTGAGTAGATGAGGGTGAGGCAGAAAAATCAACCTTGAACTGTTATCTAACCAGGACATTTCTACACTCTATAAAACACATTTAACATTACCTTCTTTGCCTGTTTAAATTAGAAGTTCCCAAGCATTTGGACTAATAGACTGGTAGCTCTCAAATGTTAGTCTTACATTCTAGCACAGACACAAGAACTGATGAGTTGATGAATGCTGCAGTTGAAGGGGATACCAAGGAGTAGGTGCAGGATTGCCTACTATGGCTTCATGAATCAGACTCGAAACCAACAGTTTGGATTATAGGCTTTCCAGGGGAAAGATTTCTACTGCCGTTTTAAGCACTCAGTACCTGATTTGGTCATCTTTCTTATGTGAAACTAAACAGCTTCTGCAAGTTTTTAGAAACAAGGACCACTACTCCCTTGCATCTACTGCAAAAACACAACATAAACCCATCCCCTTTCAAGTCAATGGCATTCATCTATATTACCTTTCTGGGGAAACAGAGGGCAGGATCTTGCCCCCATTTAAACACCTGCAGGGCAAAAAGTGTGGTTCGGAGTCCTCATAAATGAAGACTGGCTGGCTCCCTGCTTCATGGTCCTCCAAAGAGCTGTGCTGCATGCAGCAGTGCTGCTAAGGCAGTGAGCTGGTGTCTGCTGGTGGTGGTGGAAGGCCCCATCCTGCAGGACTTACAGACTTTCCACCAAGACTGTAAACCAGAGGTTCTTGCAACATTTCTGTTGCAAGACTTTACAAGACATTTCTGTCAAGGCTTGTAAGGATGATGACTTTTTCCCTCTATTCTCTTCCATTTTTCCTGACCTAATTTGCCCCGTACCCTCTCTGCTTTGAGGGGATTTCTTTTAAAGCTGAACATCTCCAACATCCCATTCTAGAAGTGACTATTTCAAAAGTAACAAACATGATTCTTACATACTAATCAGAGGCAGAATCACATTCTATCATCAGTTGTCTAATGAGCTTGGCATCTTTGAATTAAATAAACTCTGCAAGGATTACTTTTTATTGTCCTTTCATTAAAGCACAGACAGCAATCCTTGTTGAATGCAAGGATTTTAAAACACAGATTCGTTTGTGAGAATTTCTATTTCTCTGCCCATGGCAAAATAGAAGCTGGGCAGAATCTGCAAAGCAGTATGAGAGCTCCTACCAGTTAAAAAAGACTGAGCAAAAGATGGGTCAGAGCATACCAACCAGTGGGCAGCAGCAGTTCTGTGCCTAGCAGAGGCATTCAAATAGGAATTTTCCAAAGACATACAGCACCGACATTTTAAAGTTCTTTCCCAGCATGAAGGCTGCATCATGACACGATCCAAATTTAACCTCGATAGGCTCTATGCTGCCACAGCTGGGATGCTTCCAGTACCCAAGGTAGCTAATGCAGGCTTTGCCGAATTGATTTATTTCTTGGCACCAATCAAAAGCCCAAAGCACCTTCTACTTCTCAGTCTAATGCACAATTCCTGCCATATGGAGGCATAGGTTGTTATACTACTGTACTATTGAGAGACTTTAGCCAATATGAGGACCATCTTCCCTGTGGGATGCACACACAGGAAGAAACACTTCTTACGAAGTCTGTGATACAAGTGGACTGAACAGGAAAAGTCTAGACAAAGGGGTAAGATAAATTGCCACGGTCACTGGAGAAGACAATGTTATACCTAGGATAGGGCTCAGTTGCCTGGAGCTTCTGCTTCTGTATTAAGATGCCCCCTGGAATGGAGCTGCTTGGTGCACACAAACTATTCACTCCCTTGAAGATCTGTCTCCTAGTAACGTATCTACTGCAGGATGGTGTGGCACAATCATCCCCTTCCTGTGCATGTCTGCTGGGTTTGGCTGGCGTAGAGTTAATTTTCAGCTAGTACGGGTCTGTGTTTTGGATTTGTGCTGAAAACAGTGTTTTAGTTGTTGCTGAACAGTGCTTACAGAGTCAAGGCCTTTTCTGCTGCTCACACCACCTCACCAGCTTAACTCTTGTATGAGTTATTAACTGCCCTGACGCTTGCTAAGGCTACAAGGATTTGATTTTAGTTCTCTGCTTTCACTGGGTCTCTGAAAGTGCCCCAGCAAGTGCTGGTCTTAGGTTTACAGATGCTGTCCCACTCATCTAACCAGGCATTTAGGGGCACCGAGTATCCCAACTGCCGCCTTTATTTTATACCAAGATGTAACACTCTTCCTTTTTTTCCTCTCCCCTCTCATTCAGTGATGCCTCAAAACCAAGCATGGTACCAATCAGCATGAGCCCTTCTACATTAGACAGTGCAATGCATTCATCTGCCCTGAAGATGAAAAAGTATGTCTCATCCCAAAAATTGGCTGGAGGAGGAAGATGCTCTGTTCAGTGGAGCATCTCCTGGCTGGTAGGAAATGACATGCATTCTGTGTATCCAAAACTACATGAGGATGAACTTTTGACTTCAACCCCTGCCAGGACTGAAGAACTTGAAACTTCTTTGTCTTCTCTCCTTGTAAAACAATCCCTTTTTACTGTGATGTCTGTGTGAAGGTGGCAACTAAGGCTCAGCCTTCTGTCACGGCCCATATCATTCCAGATTTAGCCTGACATCATCAAAGCTCACGCTGAACTGCCAACTTCTCTCCTTGTTTTCATCAATTTGATGCTTTTTTTCTAAACATATCCATATGTCACAACTCTGACGGCATGCCTTTCCTAGCTGTCTTTTCCTCCTCCACTGTCACTATTTCATTTATGTATACAAAGATTCCTAGATCAAATACAGATCACTCAACATCCTGACATTCTCAAGAGCTGACTATGAACTCTGATTATCACAGAAAATTTCTCCTAAACCAAGTATCAAACAGTCTATTTTCTCTTCTCAGCCAGCATAATCCTGACACGTGGAACTTCCCCATGCTCAGCCACCGGACTATGCTGTGGCATAAGGAGACGGTGAGTCACTGCTCAGAGCTGTGGATTTCTGCAGGTGTGCTGCACGGGCAGGGAAAGGTGAACTCATAGCTAAGAGAATCTATGATGTGATAGGCAATGGTCAAGCACTACAAACCCCAGTATACTAGCTAAATACAAAGCAATAGTATGTCCTCACTCCCCAAAAGTGATTTAGGACTGCTCAGAACATTTCAGAGGACACAGCACCCCAACAGCACAGCCCTTCAAGTACACAACTGGTGGCAACTGCACAATCAAAAACCAACAATGGTTGGGTAAAGGAAATGCTTTCCTTTATCCCCTCAGCTAATAGCAAGGTGGCGTGGAATGCTTTTTATTTTATCCCAGTTCAGGCAGATTCTCACAACATTCAGTTAGTTATGAAATTCTACAAGGCAAGAGAAGAAAATACTAGTAACAAGCCTGTCACCAAAGACAGTGTAAGCAAAAAAAAGGCTGCCATGAGGGAACACTGAAAGAAGGCACTAGCACTGCAACTGGGGAGAGGATGCTTGCAGAAATACCACTATGAGGGATCAGGAAGAAAAGGCCATCTAGTTGGTGCCTGTTCTGAAGGATGCAATGTCATCAAGGAAGAAAGCAGAGAAGGAAAGAAAGAAAGAAATCAATATGAAGTTCTCTCAGGAATGCAGTGAACAGAGGGGGTGCCTCTGTCTGGCAGCCCCAGGACACTTGCAGCCCTGGCTCGGATTGTGTGGATATGTTTTTGACTTGTCCTGGTCAGCAGATTAATGGCATTAACGAAGTTTCCATTAGCATCGGAGATTGGGGAGGAGGGTGAAGAGACAGAGGCGTCCAAGCGGAAAGCCACATGACTGCAGAATTGATAAGGCTAAAGATGAAACGGAGCTTCATTGGCATAAGAGAGGCCAGGAAATGCCACTACAAATTAGCCCCAGGCCTCATTTCTTTTCCCTTCATTATCCAAACCCCTTCAGGAGAAGAATGGAGGAGGTTATGACCCTCTCCCAACACACACATACACAGATATTGAGTGAGTCTCTCTCAATGAACATAGACATGGGCATATCCGTGTGCATCTAAAGGTCTGTGTGTGTGGTATATTTGTGTCTAGGCAAAGCTGTATTAATATATTAAGTATTAAAAAAATGTGCCTGTATTTGCATCAATGTATATCTACCTATCTGGATAAATAGGGACATGTGTTCTCATACCTACAATCTTTGCAGCTAAACCATCTCTCTTTTTTTCATATTAGTGAGCTTTTAGTGAAAGCAATGCCATTCACAGCAAAGACCTCGCACGATTCAGGGAAAGCTCCAGCACCTGAACACGCTGCACGTGTCCACAGTAGCTCATGTATGACTTACATGGTTACTGGGCATATCTGAGTTTCTACATACATATTTTTCTGCAGACTTATCCTTGTACCTGCTTCTGAAGGTTTATGTACAGGTTGTTCTCTGGAGGCATTTACACCTTTCCACATGTATTCTGTGTGCATAACTTGTGTGTGCTTCTGTATTCCACCAGCTATGTAGCTGCTTGTCTCTGTGTCCCAGCTGGGTCTCTTCTGTGCCTAAATGCCTTTTTCAGAAGTCTGAATAACTAAAAAAAGTTCTGGTCTGCATATGTGCTCCTGTGTGTCTTTCTGTTTGTGTACCTTTGAATACATGTGCATGGGAATACATGTGTCTGCAGTTGTGAAACTTTTTCTGTAAATTACATGTAAACTATTCTGTGTAAAACTGTGGCCAAGTTTTGTTGCCTGTCCCTGTGCATATAATTTTTGAGTATATATAAAAAATGATATTTGTTGCTATCAACTACTTATTGCACATGAAAATCAATGATATAGGTAAATACAACAGTGAAAACGGAGAAGTATTTGTCTTAAGAAACACACAAATTCCATTATACAGGTATGAGAACTAGCTAAAGAGAGAATGGAGCAGAGGATGAGATCCATTTTAGCCAGTCACTCATATCCAGCAAATTTAGGGAGAGGAAGATTATTTCCTGCATAGATTAAAGAATAACATTTCTCCAAGTCTAACAACATCTATGTGTTGTTAGTCAGAAAGGTAGGTTCTCTTCAAAGAGACTGTTAGCCATAGGGTACTAACATGAGAGACAACTTTGCCTAGGGGTAAACAAGGAAACAACCTCCTTCTGCGTTTGGAAAACAAAAAGAGGAGAGGAAAAAAGCCGGGGAAGGATGTGTAAATGGAGCTTTGTGCAATAGTGCTCTGTTATGTGAGCTGTATGTGACAATAGCCCTGAAACCCTATGCGAGCAAACTCATAAAAGAGGTCACTGTCTCTTTAATTAAAGCTCCCTGGTTTGAGGTTAAAAACAAACCCAGCGTTTTATGGCCAGGTGTGCGTGTGAAAGAGATGGGAACCCGATCCCCAGCCCAGTGGCACAGCAGCAGAGAGGAGATAAGGGAGGAAAGCTTTTTATTAAGGTGTTGCAAGGCAAGGCAAACGCTGGAGAGGCAGGACACACAAGCCCCATGGGACCGAGGCTGCAACAGGGCAGCACCAGGCAAGGGGAACGCTGGAGAGGCAGGAGAAGCCCGCAGGACCAAGCCTTCCAAGCCATCAGGAACAGCAGAAGATCTAGGAGTGTCACCTGAAGAGGGAACATGGAAAGCACCAAGAAGGTATGGGGAAAATAGCAACCGTAACTAATCTCTAAGATCTCCAGAGGCAAGGACAACAGTGATGGTGTGGTATCTCAGTGAGCAAATAACAGGAGCAAGAGCAACTACAGAGCCCTTGCTGGTAGGGCTTGAGAGGGGCCAACCCTTCGTAAAGCAGTCTGCAGGCAAGAGCCTCATATTGTTGGTGGAAACAACAGGGACCAGACTGATCCTAGCATCTAATCAAATGCCAAACCAAGATAGGAAGCGGAGAAGTTGCACCCTCCTCCTGAGCCTTTCCAGTCAGTGATGTATATATTGCTCCAGACACTCATGCCCATGACACCATTACTGACAGCAAATCACACCAGAAACTGGGGCTTCCATTTGCCATATAATCTAATCTAATCTTTAGGTCTCACTTCTAAGGTACCTGTCATTAGAATACTGAACTCTAATGAAGTGCCTATATTCCATGGGTCCATTTGGTTACAAGTCCTTTCTTTTCCTCCAGCTGTCAGTCCCTGTCCCTAAAACTTATCAACAAGGAAAACATCAGTCAGTTTTCTCTTATACCAGCACCAAGAGCTACACATGTTCAACTTGAAACAGGAGACAATCCAGAGCCAAGTCCCTGGGTTGCAGGCCACAGTCTGTCCTGGTTAGAAACATAGCGCAAGCCATATATACCGCTGTCTCTGGGCACTTGAAACGATGTGTTTAGAGACACGAAATCTGAATTCCAAGTTCAGCATTGCCATGATTATCCCAAAAGTTGAAGTGACACCTATGAGATCCTCGGCAAATAGATTTGCTACAGTAATTACTAAAAGAAAGTGGAAATGTAACATGGAACAAAAAACTTTGTGAACCTCCCATCTCATTACACAGCAACGAAACAGGTTCCTGAAATGCTGTAGTATGAACAAATGCATGTGATTTTCTCTAAAATTGTTTTAATTTGTATTTCTCTTGAAGAAAATGCAGATACTATTTTAATAAATACAATCAGAAGACAGTAGAAGGTCAGCACATTATTTACTGCATTATGTGAAAATGTATGGATGGGAAAAGCACGATGAGACAGGCAGAAGAACAAAAAAGGCAAGAGGAGAGAACCGACTACAAATGCAGAGTGATATTTTGCTCACATTTATCAGTCTTTTGCTGTGAACTTGAAGTTTATTTTCATATGAGATTAAATATCCTGTCTCCAAGCTATAGGCAGGGAAATTAAGGCACAGAGAGGAAGTCTGACTACCACAGAATGAGGAACAAAACCAAAGTCTCAGCCTTGCTTAAGAAAAAGCACAAGTAATCATTTCAGCAAAATTCCAGCAGCTTCCTCCACTTCTTGAGACTTTTTGCCCCAGAAAGACGCCTTTTTTCAAAACATGCCAGTTACTAGGCTTGGTCCTGAGTAGCTGCGTGAAATTCTACAGCCTGTGCTATATGGCAGAGCACAAGCTAATAGTCCTTCTGGGCTTGAAAACTATGAAAACTGAAGATTAAATTAATCCCTGGTGTAAATCCACTGGAATCAACTGAATTTTGCCAGGAATGGGTTTAAACCAGTGAGGGTAACCTGTTTGCTAATAGAAGACAGACAAGGTCTTGAACTTCTCTCATTTTTATTCCCTTGCAATGCACACAACTCTCCCACATATTCCCACAGCCATAACCGCCCCTCTTCTTTTTACACCTGCTATTGTGCCTGACTTCTAATTCCCAAAGTAGTGGCTCAGATTCATTGGTGGTGCAACTCGCTTACTTTAATGTAAAACTACAACTGAATTTACCCCTTTCCAGTTTCACTCTGTCTTTATCAAACAGTCGGTGCATAACAGTGCAAGCTGATGAGTATTCTGTATAGAACGGTTCAGAAGTAAGAACATAGAAGGTGTAGAACAAGGATTTGTTTGTCTAAGATGGAATGATTGAGCAAGCACCTAAAATGCACATTTACATTGACTGCAAATTTCTTTCAGAATTGTCTGTCAGCCTAGAATTAATTTTCTGAAAATCCAAATCATTCTGTTTGCTATGCCCAATAGGAAATGTACATCCCTTTAAACTCACAGCTTTAACGATTTCTTAACATTTAGTTTAGTTTTACTTTTTTTAATTAAAAAGACAACCACACTAAGTGCAAAAATTTCAGGCCTGAGAAAGAAAAAATGTCTCTTTTAAATTAAAAGAATTATCCTCCCACTTTTTTTTGTGCTGCAAACAAACCAACAGGCAAGTTCTTGGGAATATCCTACTTCAACATCCAAAACTCCACCTGTTTTCCCTTGGGCTGAATTTTCTCAGTTTTGCTCACTCCTACTAACACTCACTCATTGCCCCTAACAGTGAAGCAAAGCGAGTGGAGGCTGAGTACTGACGAGCACCAGCTATCAGGGATAACCACTTCCAGTTACTTTGCGCTTGTGTAAATAGTCACATAAAGTGTGGGACTTGGGACATGTGTTTATAGTCCCCTGCTGAGCCAGAGCATTGCCAGCATCTGCTTTGTGACTGATGCCAAGTCTCCTACAACAAGATTTTAGTAGCAAGGGCAAGTTACGTCTTTGTTGGGCTTGGGGTGGGGTTTGAGGTTTTCTGAGGTCTTTTTTTGTTTGGGTTTTTTCTCTGCACAACTTCCAGCTTTGCTTCTTGCCTTTTCCACCTTCCTTCCCAGTTTGAAGCAAATGCCATCTCCTGTCGTACAACGTATTAACGTCTACGTATTTTCAGTGCTTTTCTTGGTTTAGAAGAAAAATGGCACAGTTCAGAGCACATCATCAGCCAGATCTCACTGACTTGAGTGCAGCTATGCTGATTTACACCAACAGATGTAAAAGCTAGGTACGAATCTTATTTCCTCCCTCTCACCCCTCACTACTAAAGTGATTAAAGCAGCAATACAGGCTGCAGAAGACTTGGATGCAAAAGTGGCAGCTTCCCCATACTTTCTTTGCCAGGAATTACAGTTACTTGGAATTTTTTAGATGTTTTCCAGATGAAAAAAATGTAGATTCAGAGCAACAAATCTTTTTTCAGAGAGCAAACACTTCTGACGAGCTACACTAATTTAAACATAATGAAATCAACATGTTTAAGTTCATATGAAAAATTCCATTTTTCATAACAAAAAATATTCCATGTACTAAGGGTTGTTTTTTTTTTAAAGTTGACAGTTTAAGATCATCAAAATCTTAAATTCGCTCCACAGACCCCAACCAGTGCTTGAGGTTTTCTCTCACTGCAGTTGAATACAAAGTGCTCACATTTTTAAGTTCTCATTCTTGCTCGAGAAGGAACAATTTGTCGGAATTTAGAATTTCAGCATCCAGATTTACCAACACGTCATCCAACACTGCCATCACTTACCAAGGCTTTAAAACCCAGAAAGTTTCTGGATATATTTGGATACTGTAAGCTTGGAGGCACAGAACTGCTGTAAAGTTGTCCCCAGGTTAGAGCTGGCCAATCTTTAGCTTTTCAGGACTTTTTAAAAAAGACAGCTATATAAATTCCCTAATGAAAAATCATAGGGACACAGTAGTGTAATACACTAAAACTGGATAGGATACTAGAGACTGATTTAAACTTTGAAATCATCTTGACTACCATAGTTACACGGTCTTAACTTTCTTTTTTCTATAACCATCCTGAAACACAGAGGTTTGCTCAGACATTCTTTGCTTAAGGCTCTGAGAAGGGAAGACATATCCTTGGGATTAAAGGTATCTATATGAGGCTGCAATATAAATTCAATTCCAAACTCAGTTCTCCAACAGTAAACAAACCATTTGCTTTGTTCCTCAATTTCCCTTATCTCAGGTTTTTCTTTTTCTTTAATCAGCCCTCAATCATTTTAAATTCTTATAAAGATCTTGCCGTGTGCTTCTCAAATGCAATACTCTCTGTTTCTATGGATCATTCTAAATGCTCCCATAAAGTAACTAAGAGTAGTAATAACATTTAGAAATATGTACATACACAGCTTCCTGAATCAGAAAGAGCTATAAACCGGTATAGTGTGGTGGAGGAAGGGGGGGGGGAAAAGGTGGGGTTGGGGTGGAGTACAGAAGCGGTGGTAATGCAGAGTATGAAAAAAAGAAGAGGAGAATGAAGAACAAGGCTGAATGCTCTCATGCTTTCTCATGAGAGCAAAGAAGGTTCAGGTCTCCTACAAAATACCCCTAATTAATTTTCAAACTGGAGTGATCCAAGAACTCTGCTCACTTTCATGCAAAGAGTCTCTCTTTTTATTGCAAACTGTTCACATCATGGTCACTGGGGTAAGATGGTTAAGATTCTTTTTTTCTAATAGTGCTTTCATATAGCTACCAATCAATCTGTGGAAGTGCCAAGACAAAACAGCACTGAAATATCCTTCTAATCAAGGAGGGTGAGATAATGAGACTAAAAAGTATTAGAGAATACCCTTGCAGATAAAAACCAATATACGTGTGGATGTGTTTTGCTGTTTTTCCTATCCTGCTCTATAGGACTGAAAAAGATTAAGGCAAGAAGAAAACAAGGTAGAAACTAACAATCTCGTAGATACAACTAGACAGAAGCTCTGGTATTTGGGACTACAGACCAAGGAAACCAGTGGAAGAATCAGGGAACTTCACATAGTCTGGAGAACGCAAGACTGGATACATATACTCTAAGCAAAGGGTCTCTACTGCAGTGGTGGCTCCCCACCCTTGTGTCAGCCAGCTCAGGGACCAGGCTGGCATGTCCCACTGCTCTTCCCTACTGCTGCGCCTACCTGCCTCCACGGAGAAACTAGGGAGAACTGGTGTATGCTCAGGCCTCAGCCCTCCCCTTCCACATGGGACAAAGACACAAGTGAGACACACTTGGATTCTGAAGTATTTCTGGGTTCTCCAGCTTGCACATATCCATAGCAAGCATACACAAACCTGAGGTAACAGAGAGTGGCTCAGAGACAGTTGTCAGAGAGGCCACAAAAGGAACCAACTTATTCTTAAATTATTCACAAACAACCCCACCAAAATATCAGCATCGCTTTGCTGCTAGAAAAGAAAGTGTTTGTTAACTTCAGCCACTATCAGTTCCAGACTCACAAAGCTCCTCTCTTCGCTGCTTTTCCCTACAAAATAAATACAGTCACACGCACACACTTCTAAAAGCCTGACACACCATCTCCTTCCACAAACCTTTTACCCTAGAAATGGCATTACAAAAATTCCCCTCTACATTTTGTCTAAGTGAAACAAGAATAAAATAAAAGCAGGGCAGCACTATGAAGGGACAGGCATTCACCTGCTCTGTGCTACAGCTAGCGCACAACACTGATACCCTGAAACTCTTCAGAGCTAGATAAAGACCTGGAGAAGCCAATATATAGATGATCCTGCACTGCTTCTATGCAAGGGAAAGAACAGCTGCTCTAATACCCCCTTTTACATCTCTCATTCCCCACTCCTTGCCTCATCCCATTTTTCCTCTGTTCTTTCAATTATTTAACAAACTATATGAAATGGAGTGAGACAACCACAAGTAGAATGTAAAGGTAAGTTGCCTGAAATTTCCAGAGAGCCAGGCTTTCACTCCTAGTGTCCACCACTGGCTTTTTGACAGTACTTCAACAACAGAGTAGAGGCTAACAGTTCTTATCCATGCTAGCACAAGTCCTAATAAGCCAGCTCTCCTCATAACCCAGTCCTCCTCTTCCTCTGCTCTTCCTCTGTTCCTACCTTGTACTTTTTTTGCTATTTCTCTCCCACCCCCAGTTTTTTCTCATTCCTCCCTGTGTCTTTCCTCTGCTTCCCTTTCCCCTCTCCCCCATTTCCATTCCAAAAGTTCCCAGTTAAAAGCATTGCCTGGAGCAAGATCACATCTCCAATAAGAGAGGCAACTTCATTGCAGTTTAACATAAAAAGATCAGCTGATATCGACCCATAATTTGGACAAGTGCCATGCTATTGACAGGAAGACAAAATAAGTTAGAATGGCCATGTTTCAAAAATTCTGTATGTACACTCAATCACTGGAACAGAAATTGCAGCCGGGTATATAATAACACAGCCGTGTTCTCTATTTCCCCTGAAGATCAATGCTAATATGAGGAGGGCCACAGAAGATGGATGTTGCCAACGGAAAAGCTTGAAATTCCAGGTTAGGACTTGGGTGGCTTCATGGATAAAAAAGCGTGTGTGCAAGGGCACGTAATATAAATGCAAAAGAGCAAACTCCTTCCTTACTATCTAAGAATGCTCTACTTCAAAGTATCCACTTCTACATTCAAATGTAAGTTAGGGAAAACAGAAACTGACCGACTAAAGTCCCTGTAGGGATTTTAGTTCACACACATAGAGACCCCACCTGGATTACTTACTGGGATTAGGCAACCACAGGACAATACACTTCACATATTCATAGATACACAGAAAGACATATATGAGCTTTCTGTACATTACTGAACAATCACTCTGCTAGAAGGTAGTTTTTCCAGAAGGTAGATGGTGGCAGGAGAGACAGAGTATTTCTTTCCTTTGCTTTTTACTAGAAACCATTTTGCCAGGCTACCAACATACCACACAATTTCTAGTCCGCACTGGTTATGTTTCACTAGTAAGGTTTATGACCCCCAATAACAGATGCTTAAGATGGTCATCAAGGAGCAAATACAGGAACTTCAGCACCAAAAATACATTCCTCTGTCATGTGAGATAACTCAAACAGATATTTACTGTAACAGATACTTATTCTTTGTACAGACCAACAGGTACAGAGAATAAAACAGCCAAACAAGGCATTATACTTGCACTTTGCCAAGAGCAATTTTCTACTGTACCAAGGCTGGATCCAATCACAGTTCACATGGGAGGGTTGCAGAAGACTACAGGCCACCAAAGCGCTGCTGCAAGTCAGCACTCCAAAAACCTCAGCTGTGCGACATGCACCTCTACCATTCCTGCCTAAAAAACTCCTGTAGCTAGTAGCAGCCAAGATCTTATTTTCTCTAGAAGCCTGCTGTTTGAGACCAACAGAACTCACTTAGCAATGCATCACATGCTATTCCTGATTATGGAGGAATACCAAGTAATTGAAGAGAAATAATATGCATCAATGACTAGGATTTTTACCAGGATTTATCAGTTCCTGTTTCCTCCAGATTGACATGTATTCATCTTCAAGGCTGAGCACTACAAGCCACACAGTTAACTTAAAACTCTGATCTTGTACTGGTAAATCATTCCATAGAAAACACTTATTTATCTTTCTCTGCTTTCACTACCCCTATTCAGGAAGCCTCTTCAGTACTTTGAAGCAACATGCTCAAGTTGTTAACATTACATTGTACAAACAGAGATGTATACTGTGGGTCATTAGCAGTGTTCACTTTCAAACTGTTCAGTAAAGCAGACTGACTTCCCAGAAAAGATGCTGCCCCATCAAAACTTCAGTTATTTCAGCCTTGATCTGAATCCAAATTCCACAACTAGCCTCTTATCTTGACAGCAAGCCAAACCTTTCTTCAGATACCCCTGCATTTTCTGAGCTGCACAAAACCCATGCTGACGTTTGTGACTCATGCCCATTATTAGTTTAGTCAGATTATAGACTGTTTTGATGTCTGGTTCTCAGCACAATGCTGCAATGTTTAAGACATGGATAGGAATTATGAAAGAGGGGACTGTTAACCCCAATTCTATCGCCACAGACTTTTACAGACCTACCCGCAGGTCTTCAGATCATCCTTAAACTCTCATGAAATCCCATCCAGTGAGCTACAACTGCCCTTTCACCTCGCTCTTCCTCCTTCCTTCTGAGCCCATCTGGCTAATAGGTCAGAAGTGAGGACACCTGTGCACAAAGCCATTGAAGCTGGGAGATTATTTGCTAACTCTGGAGGTTTAGTTCCCATCTGAAGCACCTGCTGTGGCCCTGAATCCACTACCGGTGGCCCCTGGTTCACCTTTTCGCTATTTGTTCTGTTAGCGTCATTGGAGGGGTATGCAATGCGAGGAGCACGGCCTGTCTCCCTTCCCACATGGGGCTTTCCGGGAGCTGACGTTCCCAGCCTTCTCCACCGAGGTGCTGCAGAGTTGCAAAGCTCCTACGGCGGCCTCAGAGTGGCATCTAGTGCTCAGCTACGGCACTGCTCTTCATCAGCATCCCTCGCCACTTCCTCTGCTCTGGCACTGCTCTCGCACAGATCAGTCCACTCCCTGCCCACAAACCAGGGTCAAGGACTCGGTCCTGTACAGCAAGCAAAATAACTGGGCTACCAGGAAAGGAAATGAGTGTGCTTCTCCCAAACTGCAGGATTAACTGATCCCATGGGGAAGCAATTAGTAGTACAGTAAAATAAAAAAGGGAGTAAACTTACCCTTCTTGTTAACCAAACTGTGCTATATGAAGAGGATAATTTCTATAATACAGCCCAAACTAGAAGAGGGCAAGTTACATTTAACAGCATTCATCCTCCACTGGACACTTGTTCCAGGAGTTTTACTAACATGTACCTGTGGAAATCTGACTGAAATTACTAAACATTTCTTCAAAAGCCATGCCTGCTCTCAATACTGCAACTTCTGTTCACTGCTGCGCACAACAGATTTGTCTCCTAACCCTAATTTTTCAAACTCATTTTTCCTCTTCTTCTCTGTGCCAGTCAAATCTAAAAAGCAGAACCCTCCAAGAGCAGGGCAGCGAAAGAAGACAAGGAACTGGATGCACAGCCAGGAAGTATTTTCCAGATATTGGAAATAAGAGCCATCAGAATCTGAAAGACACAAATTGCTGGAACTCTTCAGGGAACTCCTGAAGGCAGCATCCTTTTTTAAAAAAAAAAAAAAAAACCCACTTGTGTTAATTTTTATTCTGTGATTTACTCAAGTATAATATATTATGTACAATTTAATCAGAATGGTCTGCAGGTAGGTACATTATCCCAGCCAAGTCCATTTCCTCTTTTGAGTCTGCCCCAGATGAAGTGGTTGGGTATGTTAAAGAAAGGCTACATCATACACAAGAAATGTGTAGCTTTTTAATACACTTTCCAGGAGCAGATCTCCAAGTGTTTTAAGAAAAAAAGGCCAAATATTGCTTGCCTTCCTTTGTCTATCAGTGAAGTGAGGATAAATAGCTAAAGACAGAGAGGCGAGGATCAGAACCCAAGCGTCCTCAGCTCTTTCCAGTACAGAAATAGATTTTTTGCCATTAAATCCAAACAAAAGAAATACAATGGAACAAAAGAAATTAGAGATAGCAGTAAGACAGAGCGCTTAAATCATGTTCTGATCCTCTCCAACTGCAAAAGTCAGGCATTTGTTATGTAAATTTGGAGAATGTTCAAATATAGCTAGATATGTAACCTAATTTTCCAGTTCTTAAAATTCCTCTAAATTAGGGAAAGCCTTCATGTTTGAATATTGCCCGAGTTACCTGCTACAAAAAATAGAAGACAAAAATATCTTTCATGTATGACAGATCCCGTCAATATTTTATCTATAATACACATGACAAACTAACAAGCTTCCAATAAATTAAATTTAAAACATTTTGGCCTTGGCCTGGCAAACTGTCTAATATCTATATTGGCACATGGCTGAGAAGAAGCACTGTCGGGTCAGAAAATTCTTCTTGGCAGTAGGGTCTGCATTCACAGCTAAAATGCAAGAATCACAACATTTTAATGCTGCCGATGTCAGTTGCTTCAGAACACCACAACATCCATTAGTAGCAGACTGTTGTCCAAGGCTGGGAACACTACTGAGAAAGCCTTGTGCTACACTTGCCAAAGAATAAGATAAGTGTGTGTAGTGAGAGCCGTACGTGGCTGAGACCCTGCTCATTACTGGACTAGCTGCACCCACCAGCAGCTCAGAAAAGCTGTGCAGTGTAGAGCACAGCACACTGACATGACCTGCACCCAGGACAACCATGTCCAAGAACTCAGCAGCCTAAAAGCTCCTCGTAGCTGTGGAATCATCTGATATTCTCAGCTGCGAAATTTTTTGCTATAACTACCACCAACTTTAGAATTACTTCTTCCACTGGCTTAAGTACATCACCATCCCATATAACAGCATCGAGGGCCTTTTGCAGAACAAAAGCCTCTTCAGGGCTCTTTGGTAGCATCTTTTTATTGCTCCTTTACAGTTGGCCAAAATGAAGGAGCAGCTCAAGACACCCTGGCCCCTTATAGACTGGCTTGGCCCAATATGTAATCAGGGACTGGAAAAACCCTTTGTTCACCTTTTCTGTTTTTCTTTTCCCTCCCACAACTGGTTCCAAGCAGCCCACTTCTAACTGTAGCATGAGACAGGGAATACAGATTCCTGATTCCTTTTGCTGGCTCTAACACAGACTTACACTGAGACTTTTGGAAACAGATGTCATCTTTCTGTGCTCCAGCCTACTGTATATAAAATTATAAACCACAAATGGAAAGCACACTGAGTTCCCTGACAGAAATATGACAAATTATTCATTTACTTATTATTAATGTACTTTGCTATTTATTTTTAGATAAATTGCTCATTTCTCTGCCACAAAAAGAATACATTTTTATACCTGTGAACACTACAAAGCTAAGTAAGTCACAATACAGGAATGAAACAGACCCTTTTGTCACAGACAACCTTAGAATTGTCTGTCATTTGACTACAAGACCTTTGTAGCTGTGATAAGCTGTACGTGTAGCAGTAAGAACCAAGGAAATATTTGTGTAGAACTTTCCTGTTACCAAGGAAGAGTAAAGACAAAAAGACTCTAATAAATCTAATTGTCACCTCAAGATGCAGATTAATTTACCTGTACGACTCTGAAATTGTAACAGGATTTTTCCCAGGAGCAATGGAAATAAATCTCTTTTGGATTTCAAATCAAGCACATTTGTAATCAGCTGCGAAAGGAATATGAGAGCACGGCAATAGCATTTTCAGAGTTAATGACTTACGCTTCCAGTTGTCTGCCTTCTGTGATGTGCCCAGCAGAGGGCTCCAGGAGCCCAGTCTTGCTCAGTGTCCTGGAAAGCAGCAATCCCCCGAAGTGCCTGCGAAATTGGAATTGGAGAGTTGGAATCTCCTTTGGCTGGAGCTGAAAATCTGGGAGCAGCGTGCGCCTTCAGAAGGGTGTACAGAAGTTGTTTAAACTTCTGGAAAGCTCTGAGATTAAACACTCACTGCTGTTTAGGAAAAAAGGGACTTTGTTCTCAAAATACACTTATTCTAAATTGCAAAAATGGGTGTCTCTGAAGGATTGAAGATAAACCACAATTAAAATGCAGTTTGGTTTAGCAAGAATGAAAGCAGTGGACAAAAATTAAAGCTATGCACTATATTCTAGTCTTAACAACAGAGAAGGGAAAATATTTTGAACAGTCTCAAGGACACATATGAACTTGTGATAGCATTAACTATAAAAATGGGAAATAAAGATGGAATATCAAGAAACACATCGCAGTAATGAGTACCTTTCTTCAGATTAAGCACCATCACTGGAGCCTTTCAAAGCTAGAGCATGCAAAAACCGCAGAATACCCAGTATAGGAAATGTGCCTGCATTAAGCAGGGGGCAAAACCAAGGGGAAAGGATACTTTTTTGTTCTCTAATTTACATTGAAATATAAAAGAGAAGCACATGTAACAGTAAAATTACTCACAAATATCATCTCCCCACATATTAAAATGCAGAGCAAACTTATGTCAAGTACATTATACAACAAGGAGTTAATAACAAGCTGGAAAAAGAACAACTTTCCTCTGGCTTGATTCAACACACTTGCATTATTCATCACATACGAATCTGAGAGAATGTGAATCCCATCAAATACTGAGATGGTGCATGAAGCTCCGGGTTCGCAGCAGCCTCTGACTGACGGGTGGAAGGGCTCTCCAAGAGCCACTTCCTGCGCTGTCTGTCACTGCCTTCCGCCCCGGCCCTCCCCGAAGGGTGTATTTTGTGTGTGTGTGTATAGGGAATCCCTGGGGAGCTTTTGTTGAGCTTTAGGTCAAACCCCTCTGAATTTAACTTTAAATTAGGGAGCTATTTAGATGCCATATTTGTTCCGGTGTCTATTACCAGCACTACAATATTGGTAATCTTCCATTAGTGTAAATGAAAAAAGCAAGTATGCTGAAAGAGAGAAGTCTGAGCAGTTATAGGAGAATTTTAGTGGCATTTTAACTTACTTAGATTCTCTGAGACCTCTGCTTCAAAGCCCATTGTGGTTTGCTCCTCCCTTCATTACCCCAGGATACACTGCCCTGATCATCAGCCAGGTTGATGGTAAATTTCAAAGTATTTAAAGTAGAAAAAAACCAAACAAACACAACAACAAAAGCAAGCAGAGGTCCTGCCTGTTGTTCCAAAACCTGCAATTTACAAACCACAGGATTTGTAAGGATTTACAAATTGTCAGAACTGGTGGCATCTGAGAACTCTAAAAATTTCTCATGGGCTTCGAGGTTTCCAAGCAAGTCAAGGAAACTGCAAAGCAAGCTGAGGCAAAACAAATAACTCCTTCAATTCTGCTGACAAATAGGGTGCCATGAACCACCTGTGGAAAAAGCTGGTAACCTCATATGCTCTCATAACATAAATTAGCTTAGGAAGTTCTGTTCAAGTTCAGTCAAGAATTGAGGAGGGAGGTTAGGTCAGACAGGGTAACTGCCATGTTTTCTCTTAGCTTTAAAGACTGATGATTTTTAGGGGCTTTACGTGTGATGCTTCATTTTCCTCAAAAATTCCCCTTCCACTTCACTGTGTTGTAATTCAATTTCTACCTTGTACCTGGCCCAGAAGCAGCTGCATTTTCAGTTTGTCCTTTCCTACAGTGGGGTCACACAAGTTGAAACCCATCCTAGAAACAGCAAGCTTGTTGGGAGATTGTCAAACTATTTCCTAAGCTAAGGTAAACCACAGCTCAGAGGACAGATAATGCTGCACAGTTGATTAGTTGTAGTTAATGTATGGATAAGTGCAGCAAAAACAGTCAAAAGCAGAATTCAAAGACAGTGGATACTCCTCCAATGGAGTATATTCACACGTCAAAGGATGAATGTATATGCATTTAAATGGACATAAACAATGGAAACAGACTCTGCTCTTAATGACGCTGGAGTGAGTGTGATGTTCCCTACCCAGCTGGCGTTACTCTGGATTTTTCCTGGTACTGCCAAAGGCAGAATCAGACTCATTTGTTTGGTATTTAGCAACACATTACTGAGGAGCATGAGTCAGAGAATAACTATGCCTTGCTGCTTTAGGATTTTTATGAAGGAGAAGCACCTGGCATCGCAGAGTTACTCCTCCACAGCTGCTCCAGGAAGTACCTGCTGTCGTTGTCAGAGCCAAGTAAATCGACGAGCAGCTCACCTGATGGAGAAAGGGGGACTGCAACCAGTACGCAGAGCAAAAGCTGCAGTCCTGTCCCACAGGATGGCTCTGCTGCGACTTCTCCCAGAGCCTGAAGCTGCCCCGATGCACAGCAGCCCTCCAAATGGCCAGAATAAAGGAATAAGCAGTGGCTTGTGGAGCAGGGTTTTCAGCAGAAGAGGGAGCTGAGCCAAGAAACTCTGCATGCAGCTCCCAGCTCCTGCAGCGACAGCAGCTTGGAGAACATCCCTCAGGAGGTGCTTCCACCCACTTTGGCTACGGAGAAGCCTCCTAGCTTTGCCCAAACAGCTGAATATGTGCTATTTTCGCAAAGGAATACACCTCTTGCCCTTGGAAAGGGGGAGAATTACACTCAAGTCTCTATTAGGGTGACTCCACAGAGCACTGCCGTGTTCCGGGGCTACACAAAGACACTGTTGTACCACAAGGCCTGGCCATGCTCGCAGCCGCCACACTGTTCCTCTCTGCCTTTGCCGAGTCTCCGCAGGGCACAGCGGGGCTCGGAGCCCCGGGAGCGCAGCGCTGACGACAGGCCGCCTCACGGCTCCTGCCCACAACCAACATGGCAGCGCGGGGAGCGCTCCGCACGCCGCCGCTCTACCCTCCCGCGCCCGCCTCTATGGCTGGCGCCGGGCGCGGACACGTGACGCTTTCAACCGCGCTGCGCGGGACCTGCGCGCCGCGAGGGAGCGAGGCCGCGGCGGGGGCGCGCGGGCCATCAGGTGACCCTGTGACCTCACCCATGGCGGCGGCGGCGACCCCGGCGGGCGGGGCGGGGGGCGCGGTGGGACGGGGACCGGTGGCGGCCTCCGCGGAGCCGTCCTGCAGCCCCGGCCGCGGTCCCCGCAGCGCCTCGGGGAGCGCGGGGAACCCGCGCGTTCGGCTGCACTCCGGGGACGCGCTGGCAGGTGCCCGCGGGGAGGTACCGGAGGGGTGGGTGTGTGTATGTGTGTGTGTGTGTAACGGAGGCATCTGCAGGCCGAGGTCCGGGCGCCGGCACCGCACGGCCGGCACCGGCTGCGGTGTGAGCTGACGCGCTTTGCACGTGGGCCGCGGAGGCTCCGGCTGCGCGCGGTGTGTTTTGGGGGCTCGGTTGCCAAATGCTGTCAAGCCCCCAGTTCTTGTCCGCTGGCGAGGGGGGCGGACCCCGCGGACATCAGTGATGCCGCAGAGCTGCCCAGCCGGTCGGTGTGCAGGTGACCACCAGCCGTTCAACCGGGGCTGGGCCTTGTGATGCTGTGCCCGAGCACAGCGAAGCTGCCGTGCGGAGGCCTGGCCATCACTTTCTGGTCTGACTGGTTAAAGCCACCTGCAACAAGTCGTGCTTCACAGTGGCGGTGAGGCCACCAGTGCTTTTGGAATATGTCAGTGGTGGTCAGGGACCGCTGCAGGCCTTGCTGCAGAAATTGTGAGTTTTGAAAAGCATCCTGGCATGGCAGTGGGTTTGAAGGCTGGCAAGTATGCTGTTCTCTCATCCAAGTTAGCCTTTCACACAGTGCATTTTATTCCAAAAGTTAAAGCTGTACCCTCTGTGTTAGGGGAAATAGTCACAAGTGACATAAAACATAAGACACCAATAGGCAGAGAATGACGCTTGTGCTCCCTCTCTAGCTAATTCAGCTTTCCTTTTCCATAAAGGAGACTCATTCCCTCATTGATGGCTTAGGCCAAGCAGTCATAGGATGGACCCTTGACTCTTCCACAGGCACTGAAGTGACTTTGTGAACACTGGCAGTGAGCTGAGGTCCTGGCACAGGTGGTACTTCTGCTCAGGTAAGGGCCCCATGGCAGCAGAGCTGACTACACCCAAGTGTAGTCCAGTGTAGATCTGAGGGGGAGGGAGGAGGCTGGCCACTGGCATTACTATTTTCTATTACTGCAATTTAGTAGGACTAAGTTATTAACAAAACCCTGGATTTAATGTTAGAGCATTAGGCAGTTAATTGTGTTAACGTGCACAGTGACCTCAGCCTGCTTTCCCATAGCAACCACACTGTGAAAGTCCTTTCAGGGACTTCTTTAGCAAGCAAAACAAAAAATGGGAGAACCGAAATTACATCTGTAAGGTGTTGCTCAGCCCAGAAAGTTTTCTTCTAAGCCAGCAAAGTTTCAGGAGGTTAAGTAGTTCAGTGGAATGTAGCCACAGCATGCTCTCTGACTCTGGCTTTTGAGAGATTTCCTCTGAAGCCGTGTATCTCAGGCTACACGGAGAGCTCCTTATATCCAGGGATCCACACTTCCCCAAGCACAAGTACGCGTGCATACACACACAGAGCTGTGTGAGACATGGTCTGTGCTTTCTCATAACAAGTTTTCGGAGAGAGCATAGTGAGCCATCCCTGTCCCATTACTTACTCAGGAATAATTACTGAAACTTGAGCTAAAGGAACCTTCTCGAGGTGTTCTAGTCAATCCCTCAGCCAGATCGGATTTACCTAAACTTTGTCTAACCTGTTCTGAGAAACATCCAAGGCATACAACACCCATCTCCTTCCACTTGCAGAAACCTGAAGTCACTGATAGGCAAATATATGGTCTCATAAAAGTTGATACACATCCAAATGGCAGTTCCTCTTGGCTCAGAAACACCTTCCTAAATTGCTCTCCCCAGTCTGTCTTGTTAACATAAAGTCCAAGGCACAATCAGTCATTCCCATCTTGTCACATTGACATTTGAGAATGATTCCTGACATTTGAATTGAAAGAGCCTTTGGAAATGATCTAGCTTTATGTAAACGTTTCAGATTTTCACCCTTTGTTTCTTTTTAAGAAAGGCAGATTCATATGAGTTGTACAAAAAGAAGCTTGAATATAGCATAAGTAGATATTTCAGACACCACAAGGATAACAAGGCTTTTAGAGGAGTATTATTGCTACAGCTTTTTAAAAACAAAACAAAACCAAAACCACCACAAAACCAACAAATCTGACATTAACTTGTGAGGAAGGAAAATGCAAGGATGATGGAGGTTACTACATTTTCAAGACAGACAGTAGGGTGGCAAACTCTGTTGAGCTGCTGGCTAAAGTATCTAGTACAAAAATGAGTAATTTTCACACTTTAAGAACTGATACAGTTTTTCTCTGAGGTGAGGAAATACATACGCCATGTGATATTATGTGGATCACTCCTGATATTTCAAACAAGTCTGTCTTAATGAGGTGACATACAGTGCTCCAATGCTTTTTCACTCTTTAATAATAAAACCCAGTGTTTAAAGACCGAAAAGTGACAGGGATTTCCAAAGGTTGAAGGTCTCGTGTTCTGACAGTGCAAGACTGTGAGGCTCCAGCTAAGAGCAGAGCAATAGCAATACCATTTCTTGACCATATGTTTTGAAGAAATACATTCTATGCAAAATGTTAAGCAGAGCCCACATTATAATGACAAGAATGGAGAATGACATGTAATGTCATTATATGTCACTAAATAAGGACAATTATTTGTCATTATATAATGACAAATGCAGAAGGACTTTCATATGTATGTTTGAATCAACTGACAAATACTGAAGTGATCTTAAAATCCTCATTGCAATTATAGCTGGAAGTTTAAAGCAGCAGTAACACCTTTGCAGTAAAATTGAGTTCTCAGGAGAGTACTTCCTCCTGCCTTTGGGTTTTAGATTGTTCTGTGCATTATAAATCACTCCTTCACAAAACTGTGCGCTTAGGATAAGCCCATCTAGTAAATCTCCCCCTTATCTATTGCAGGTCTCCACTAGAAAAAATTTGGCATTTGCAGGTATAATGCATGAGGTGTGTTGGTATCCTAAGTTATATAACTCTAAACTTGGCTGTGGGGAAAGGACATGCAGCAATGCCAGTTTATTCCTTGAAGAATCCATTTTAAAATGTTCATATATATGTTTTTAACCAGCTCTATTTCAAGAAAATACGCACCAAATCTGAAAGGTCTGAGCACCTTCAGGATTTGGCTTCCACAAACCTCATTTGGGCAAGACCATTGTGCACTACAGATCTCCTAGATGTTAAGTTTTTTCAGGGCTGTTTACCATGTAATAAAATTTCTCCCTTGTGGCAATAAATGTTCAAATGCAAATGCATTTGTTTCTTTTGGTGCCTTTGGTTTTACAGGAGTAAAACCCAAATGGGTTCTTCAGGAGAAAGGTCGTCTGACCTTTGAAGAAATACTTGATCACCAAGCTGCTTTCTATCCTTCAGTGTAAGACTGCTTTTGTCAATTACAGGGTTTCTTTTCACCAAAGGCAGTCTAAAGGTGGCAGCTTGCCTTCTCTGGATGTAAACTTTAAATCCAAGTGTGCTGGTGGATGGATTTGACAAACAGAATTTATGCCCAGTTGTTAAAATGTGCTGCCTTCTTTCCTCTGGTAGACAAAATAGAATAGCCTTTGTTCAGATACAGCATGGTAACTCCACAGGAAAATACCTGAATATTTCCAAACACTTCACACCAGCATTTCTTGTGGTTGTCAGAGGTTGAGGAATGGATTCAAGACCAGTTAGTGACTGGCCATAGCTACAATAATCCTATTGCTGAATTACTTTTTTCTGTGTTTCTCGTCCCAGTCTGACACTTGCCTGCAAGTGTCTTTGATTAAGGAGATGAGTGACTTTGTCTGTGCTATTGATCAGAATAAATTACCAGCACTTAATTTATGGACCTCACAAAAGTGCCTTTGACATGGTGAATTGTGCTCTGTTCCTCAGGTAATTGGTTGTCAGGAAATGGTATTGGTTACTGTAGAGTTATCTCTCATATAATATTGGCCTGTTTCACGGAAATGGACAAAATATTTTAGTCTTTCAGTTCCCAGGATGTCATGAAGACTAAGAAGGAAATAAGCATTCTTCTTGATAGCAGTGACCATAGTAACTACATTTTGACTGCTATATGTTGATTTCACATCCCCGATTTCTGTAAAAAAAGAAAATTACTTTTCTTGTACTTGCAAGTTCAGGGGGCTTGGTGGTTGCCAACATTTGCAGATTCAGCTTAAAATGGGGTAGAAACATGCTGCTTAGGACAGTGTTCTTGCCAATAGTGAGATTCAGAATCTTATAATTGGCTTTTTGATGTTTGAGAAGGATAGAACAAAGCTCACCTTTTTTTCTGGATACGTTGCAAAGATGACAAAGATAAACTTGGTTCTGTCACACCACTAGAGAACACGCAAAATACACAGAAACAAATGGGAGAGAAAAATGCAAACAAAAGACTCTCGTGAGGGCTGAAAAAAAAGCAGCTCAGCAGCTCACTTCAGGTGTGCATGAAGAGCTCCTACCTGAAGATGTTTGGAGTCTTATTTTCCTGTAATGTGATGAAATGGGAATTTTCTAATTGAAATTACAGGAGGCAAAGAAATTTTTTAGCTTAAGACAGAAACAGCAAACAATCCTTTCTGATGATGCTTTTCTCTGGCTGTTTCTGCATGTGCTGTGTTTGAATACATGCATGTTGGTCATACAGTGGTACAGCACTTCTAACTCATTGTTCATTTCCCCAAGTGAGAGGCGCATGGGAAGAATGTTTGCTTTCTCCTTTAGTTAGTGGATCTAGATCAGTTGATACTACTAGTATTGTAGTATCTACTACTACTAGTAGGGTTGATACTGCTAGTAGCTGCAGGAGAGTTTAGGTGATTAGATGGCTTCTGTGTTTAGCTTTGAACACAGTGAAAACTGGGGCAGTTGTCTGTATGAGTATGTCTCACTGTTCATGTCCCGCTGCTGCATGGTTCTTTCTGTATTTGTCTCCTGCTGCCCCAAGAGAATGGCACTGACACAGGGATTCAGTAAAGGTAGCACAAACCTGCATTTGTTCAAAGCCTTGAAGAGTAGAAGGGCACAGATTGGGAATGTTTGATGAGGAATCACTGTAGGGAGGTGCAATGTGTGATGCCATATGCCCAGCAAAGCACTTTTGCACAACCTTGTGTCACAGCTTTCTCCCTCAGGATCGAGAGTCAAATTTCTAGAGCTTCAGTATGACTATAACCAGGGGCCAGTCTGGCTGGCTTGGGTGTACTCCTCTGGACAGCCACAGAGGAGCACATGTGCTCTCTTGGCACCTGCAGTGGTGGCCCGATGCAGCCTGGATGGATCCTGAGACAAGATGGAGCTACCAACAGGCTGCTGGGCTTTGGTTCTCTCTAGGTCCTGCAAGAGCAGTGCTGAGTGCTATGGGGTAGTTTTGTCTGTATCCTGCTAGCTCTGGAAGGCCCATCTCGGGTCGGGCCTCATCAAACCTTTTTGATTCCCATGGGAACAACAGTCCCGTCTTTCAGCAACCCACATGACTGCTCCATGAGTTCTGTGTCAAACAGATCTGGTCAGGTCCTGGTGTGGTTGGAATGAGGGAGGTGCACTGGTGGGAGAATAATAACCTTTGGAAACTATCTGGCTGATGAACACATGAGTTTCTCTTTATGCAGGGCTAGTTTCCTTCCTTGGAAGAACTCGGTGCTTACACTGGGAGTTTGTCCACCCAGCAGCTTTGTAAACCCCAGGGGGAGGGAATGGTTAAGGAATGTCTTTTCTCCACCCGTTTCAGTCCAGGCCCAGTACTGATAGCTGAAAGAGGGCTGTGGGCAGCCCCCCTCTGCCATTGCTTCCGTAGGAGCTCTGTGATTCTTAGAACAACCCTGAGTTTTGGATTATCAACCACCACTTGTTGCAGCTGCATCAACTGCAGAATGGTTCATTTACTGAGCAGAACAACAAGCTCCTGTTTGGGTGGGATTCCACTGGCAGTCCGTGCCTGACCTGGAGACCTTTGATATTTTGGCTGGCAGACTAGTTGTCTGTGCCCTGCTTGGTATTTCCCTGTAAAATATGCTCTAGGTTGTCCTTTCTTTAGGAGACATTACCCTTCCTCCCACTTGTTCCTGAGTCCAAGCATCACTGCAAATGTTCTTGTCTGGAAGGTCCACCTCTCTGCACTGAGCATGCAAACCCACTGTCCGCTGCTTCCTTGCCAGACAGCTCAGCATTCCAGCCCAGGAGGTGCCTCTCAAGTCCTGCAGCTGGACACAGCTGCATTTCCAGCTTTGCTTCCTGGAGGGGATGTTTTAAATGTACAGTACAACTGTATATTGCCAGCATCAGCACGAGCTGGAGAGGCCCAAGATACTGGGACTGCTGTGGGCTGGTATTTCCAGTGGATTCTAATACTGCTGCTTGGTATGGTTATCTTTGCCTAGTGTTACCCAGGGATGACAAGGAGGAGTTTGTGAATTTTTCTCGTGAGAAGAGCATACTGGCCTATACCAAGCCTACCTTTTGATCTTGTTGATATTTTGATCTACTTCTTGCCTTTGAAATTACATGGAGTTTTCTTTTTCCTCCTCTTTCTTTTTTTTTTTTTTTAGAGGAAAGGATTTAGAGAGACATGGAGCTTGAAAGAATCATTCGAGACACGCTGACACACTTCATCCAGTCCCACATCTCTGCAGCAGACCTCAGGTATGTTGAGTTAGCAAGATCCAGTATCATTGCTCTAGATTGAACTCTGCATTAATTGTCCCTCTACACATTATACTGAACTCTGTAGTTTTCCTGTATTTTGAGTTACATTCCCTTAAGTCAGATCCAGGATGCAGATAATTTGCACAGGCTCTGATAGGAATGCTTGAACAACTATCTAGTAATGTCATTTCTTTGATGACCAAGATGATTAATTTCCTGTCCAGTAATATACATTAGAATATGGGATTCTCTTCATTCCACAGAGCTCCCTAGGGGCTTTCTGAGCAGCCTTACAGCTGGGAGCTGTTTTTGAACAGAGCTTTCCCTATTTTGAACTCTGCCTGCATGCAGAGGTACAGCCACCTTGAGGCTGGAACACAGCAGCTGGTTTGGCAGCTGGTGGCAGCAGTGACACAAGTGTGGAGAGCAGCAAGCAGAGAATACTGCATCCCATAGAAATTGCAACTTGACAGAATATGGTGACCCCATCTGAAACACCAGTCAGCACAGAAAAGTGAGGGTTTGAGCACTTGGAATATTTTGGTTAGCTCAGCTGAAGCACCTGCAGGAGCACAGCATCTGGGCATATGCTAGATCTTTCCTTAAGTGCTGCCCAGGACAGCAGTGCAGTATTTAATCTGTAAATGCTTCCCAACTGACCGCTGACCAGCTGCTACCTGGCTTTACTGGTGGGATCTGCCCAAGATACAGTCCACAGCGGTCCTTCTACTTCTCTATTAGAGACAAGGTTAGAGGGAATGGGATGGAGAGAGAGAGAGAGAGAGAGACAAAAAGGGCCTGCTGACTCTGCTGCCACATCCCATGTTCTCTCTGTCTCCAGTGGGATGGATGATGTTTTCTTCTCCTATATCACGGGTGTCCTGGAAGAGCTGGGCTCACCAGAGTCCTCCGAAGAGACTTTTGACATGGACACTTTTGTGGAAATGATGGAGGCGTATATCCCTGGCTTTGCAGAAATCCACAGGTATGTGAATGTTACTGCTTTGTATGTGCAAGCCATGCACTCGGGGCCTGGACCCAAGCCCCTCAGTACCATAAATTCTTTTGCTATACCCAGTTAAAGATGTATTAGTACCAAACCTGTGCTATTGTGATTAAGTCAGTCTTTGCCTGAATACACAGATGTTAATCCCAGTATAGTTTGCAAATAGGTCCTTGGCTATCTGAAATGCCAGTTTATTTTGTTGGGCTGCCCAACAAGCCTTGTCTTTCTGTAATGAGGTAGGTAAGTAGGATAGGATACTGCTTTTATTCCTCGCGCTAATTATGCAGCTTCTGTCTTTTGCAGTGGGGATGTTTGTGAAATGATGTTCTCCCTCTCAGAGAGGCTTGGTGAAGCTCGCAACAAAGGTGAGTTGCACAGACAATTTCGGCACAAGAAGGTATATTCTGCATGTGTTTTCAGTCTTAGTATTTGGAGTTTGATGTTACAGGATAAAATACAATCTTGTTTGCCACAGTTAGGCTCTCAAAAGGGACCCTGAATTGACTGACAGGTTTTTTTTGTTTTATGTTCAGTCGGGTTTTTTATATCAATACATGGGAGGTTTTAGTCATGTGGAATACTGTCCAAGACATACTGGGGTGAAAAACACTTGATCAGATCTGCAAACACCTCTGTTGAGATCAAATCCAGAGTAATAAGGGAGAAATGGCAGATACTGTGCTGCTTGTTGAAATTCTACTGTAGGTTAATTCTGAAAGTAAGGATTTCTGCCTGCTTCTGTTAGCCATCTGCCTAAGTGACACTACCACTGGGCAGCCCATGTCAGGTGCATCATCAAGTAGAGAATCCAGCTGATTACGTGTATCGCTTCTAGACTTTCAGCATCCTCAAAGCTCACTTCCCTTTCACCCATGAACCCTGGCATGGCTGCAAAATCAGCAGTGATGTGCCCTGGCCTGCACACTGCAGGACTGCAGAAGACTGCGCTATCCTGGTGGCCCTTTCTAACCTCAGCATTCATGATCAGCTGGATTGCTATATTAATCAGCTCCAAAGGTACTTCCCACTAAAGAACAGACAGGTGAAGTGCTTGGATGTTAAACGTTTCAGGACATAACCAGTCTGGGTTTTGCTTATCTAGCAGCATTACTGCTGTCTTGCCAGAAGGCTACACAGCATAGAACAGACAGTCCTGTCTTTTATCTTACTTGCTGCTTTCTTGAACTTGACAAAATCTACTGCTCTGCTCTGGTCCCCTACATCTACCTTTTGAGGATCCTGATGTAGCCAGAACGTGGAAGGACAGCACCATCCCAGTTTTAGAGAGGACAGGACAGAGGTGAAACAATTACAGTGACACAGAAAGAGCCTGTAAAGGGAGGTGCATCAGAGTAACCTGATCACAGGGTGTGCTGGCTCACATACAGCCTGGGGACTACCAGAGTGTATTCCCAACTTTAAAATCAAAACCACGCCTTAGTTCAAAGTTTTGCAAACACCAGAGAATTCTTAGAAATGTTAAATGCCCTAAGTAGCCACAGCCAAGGCATTAGAGGGCCGAGAATTGACAGAATTGAATTCACAAGCAGCCCACACCCTGTAAGACCTGGAAATGCAGCATTCAGGAGCTCCAGCATGCGCTAGCACTGCCTTCTTGCAGGTCAGGGTGAGCAGAGTAGCTGTTGCCGCTGAGGGCAGAAGGAGCAGTAGTGCTTCCCAGTCTCGTCACTTAAGAAAGGATTTGCTTGGCAAACGATGCACTAGCAATCTAATGGCAACAGAAAACACAGAGCTCTAGCCTTAGTGGGACTGTTCCTCAGGAGATATCACTATGTCTTTAAGAAAAACCTGGCCAAAAGGCTGTGGAAAATGGAAGTGAAGCACCCTCTGAAGACCTGACCAAGGGCCAGGAGCCTGGAGCTGGAGCCTGCAACGGGGAAGGGCAGTGCACTCTAACAGATGGAGCCGGGGCCCAGGTATGAACACCCTGCAGAGGAGCAGGAGCAGTGGGGACAGTCACCCAGCACTAGGCTACCAGCATCACCTGAGGGCGTTTTCTGGCTCTGGAGGGAATGACAGCATAGGCTGTGACAGCATCACTGGTGTCTCTGATCTCCATGGTATGGCTTGAGCAAGACTGCGTCAGTAAATGGAAAGAGAAAATTACGTGCTGACAGAAGAATATGAGCCATCACTCTGGCTCATCCTTTCCAGCCACTGGAAAAGACGAGCCAGAGCAATGGTTGAGAGAGCCTGTCCCAGTGCCCTCAGAGACCCCGCAGCAGCACCATGGGGATGCCTCTACAGCACTCCACCTCACTTCACCCTGTTCCCCTTGCCTCACTCCACAGTTTGAGGTGGATCACCATTTCTCTCCCCAGCTATCCTATAGTATGTGCACAGGAAGCAGTCCCATCTGTGTGTCAGTCCTGAAGATGCCAGTCCAAACCCTCAGTCACCTTCTGTGCTGTGCGTTTACAGAGCTATACAGCACTGAGTCATTAGGCCAGCAGTCCTGATCCTGCAGCACCATTCAGCATGACCCATGCCACAGGCATTGCAGCACCTGGCAGATCCCCCCCTCACCTCCTTCCCTTGCACTCTGCTTGCTTTTTTTCCAGTACTTATCTCTTCCTGCTCTGCAGTGCAATGATTCTGCATCCACAGCCTTCTAGCAAATGCTGCTGCTGTGCTTCCTTCTGATGTAGCCACAGGTCACTGCTTAGCAGTCCCTTCCCTTTCTGATCAAAGCACATACAACTTCACAAGGCGAGCAGGAGTTCAAGCAGTACACCACGGTGTCCAGAAAGCTCACTCCTAAGGAGGCACATAGGATGGCCACACAGATGAGTCAGTTCATAGCAGCTGTACTTTAAAGAACGTTGAAATAGAGGGGGAGAAGATTAAGGAAGAGTGATGCTTTGTCCTTGCAAAAATACAATCTCCTGTTAGCTTTGGGAATGGTATTTAGTAATGCTTGTAAGGAGAGAGAGCCTTCAGCTAAGGGCAAGCTGAGTTTCCTGACAACGCAAAACCAGAAAGGCCCTTTTCAATAGCTCACCGTATCCCCACCTTACCTCTGTCTCTTGCTCCAACTAGGAAGGCAGTAACTTGAAGGATGGTGTGGAGCTGCTGCTGGAGATGTTCCCGGCATGTACCATGAGCCAGGCAGAAAAGGCGCTCGCCATGGCCTTGGGGAACTTGGAGGAGGCAGTGCAGCTAATTGTGGAGGAGAAGGTGGAAATTGGCCCAGCAGGTGTGAGTGTGAAGGTACAGTACTCGGAGCTGGGTGGCAGCAGGCCAGGGAGCAGGGCAGAGCTCAGGGGCACATGGGTGTCCCCACTCTCTGCTGCAAGCAGCTTTAACCACAGGAACTTTCTGTGCAAAGAGCCAGGAGGGTCTCCTAGAGCAGGAGCCCCTCTCCCTTCCCTTTGTTCTGTGCCCACCGCCAAGCCAGCACCCCAGCGGAGCTGTGGCTGGCACCCCGCTTCCCACAGGAGCCGGAGTGCTCCACGAGCAGCCGGGCTCACCGAGCTAGCAGGGATTAGCTGTACACCCCACATGTTGCGCCACTCATACACCACCCTGTCTCTTCCCAGGAGCTGGCACGGCCCCGCAGAGCGCCCAACCACGAGGAACTCAAACAGGTTATCCTACAGAAGTAAGCACCCAGCAGCAGAGAACCCCTCATTCTGCTCCAAATAAAGGAAGAGGTGGCATTTGGGGGAAGGTCAGAATGACAGTGTAGTCTATAAAAAACTTGGGGTGTACAATGCTTAGTAAGGATGCCATGAAGCTGATTCAGGTATAGCTGGACGCACCTATAAATACAATCAATCATAATGTGGGGAAAAAAAAAAAGGTTTGGGTTTGTTTTAGAGCTGTGGCACAGGAACAGGTTACCTGAACCAGCTGGGTCACAGTGCTGGCTGTGTGTGAGGTTTCAGCCTCCTGCAGGTACAGTGTAAGTCACAGTACTGCCAGCTGAGGTCCTGATTAAAAGTTCAACACAAATATCATGCTGCAGCTCAGGTAACACACTGTGACTTGTAAAACTACAGGAGCTCATTCATACCTCCATCCTTGGAGACAGTCCAAACAGGGCTAAAGATATCTTTAAGAGACCGTGTGTACGGCAACTTTGGGAAGATTAAATCTCACTTGTTGAATGTGTGAACTCAGTACATTTAAAGAAACCTCTCTGAAGTCCCTCTATGGACTTCTTGGGAATGAAAGTGGCTTTAGATTGGTTTACCTTTATTCACTTCCAAAAGCATTTAATTTTCAGTAGGAGAACCCACACTGTGGTTTCATCGATCTGCTTTAAGATCTCAGCTTTCACGAGTATCCTGTGGGCATGCAGATTGCACGTCTATCCAGCCGCATCTTTTCCACCACTTTACATCCTCCCCAGTGACAGAATAAACAGTCAGTAGTCTAAAGAAGATAAAGCAAAGCAGAATGGCAGCCAGGCAGAATTAGCAATCCCTGTCCTTGCCCATGTCCTGTGCAGGCCAGTTTCAGGGTGACACACAGGGGAACAAAAAAAGCACAAGCTGATATTTGTTTCTGGGAAGTTCACTTTAATGACATTTTGGCAACATCCTGTACTTTAAACATCACTCAAGCACAGGTACAGAGAGCAGATCACCATAGCTGAAGGTACACATGAGCAACTATATTAACTACTGAGGGAGAAGTCATGGTCAGTTGTGCTGTCCGCCTGCTAAGCCAGCGCCAGTCTCAAGAGTAGTAACTCAGCAGTACAGCAAGCAAATGCTTGGGCCCTGATGTTTCAGTCACACAGGGCATGAGGTGATGCTTTTATGAAGTTGATTCCAGCACAGACCTTTTTCACAGTCAAATAGTAGGTGAAGCGTGAAAGGAACACCATCTCTTCAGGGCAGGAGCAGCCAGCTTGGTCCTGTAATCTCACCTGTCTCCTTTGGCTGCCATCGGTTGTGCTGAGGAGCAAAGCTGCCCCAATGGCAGAGCACACCAGACCTCAGCACCTCTTTCAGTTCTGCAGGGGCCATCGGCATTCTGAGCAGCCCAAGTTTTCAATACCCTTCACATATGGCCAAGGATGCTACTCCAGGAGAATCCTGCTGGATTCTCTCCAGAAGGATGACACGCTTCTTGCCTATTTATCCAGAGGACAACATTAAGTGCTCCTAGCTGCAATCTAGGCACGCAGGACACATTGTACAGCCACAAACCAGCCAGGGGAGAAAGGACATAGGCTATGAACAGCTCCAGGCAATGCATGTTACAGTGTTCACTAAATGCATCTTATTTCAGATATATGATGGTGGATAGTGCAGATGATCAGAAAACACATCGACCAGCTCCACCCAAAGAGGTAAGAAGTGCAGTCCCACTTTACCAACAGTTTGAACGTCCTTTGGCTACAAGGTTTAAAAATTCAGACTGCAAGTCCAGAAAACAACAGGGCAGAACAAAGCAGGAGCATTCACAGAGCCCGCTAGTAAGCGAGGAGGGAAGAGTAGCTTAGCTGAGGGGTGGCAGGGTCTGTCAGTACCTACCATTCCTGACTAGCATAGCTCTTGCTCCCCCCCATCACAGAGCTGCTTTCCAGTTTTGCCCAAGATTCCCAACACAAAGGATGGGTAAAGCAGCCCACCCCAGTCTTCCTCTGCCTGCCCCTGAGAGCACAGCTCTGCTTCTGCTTGTCCCCTCCCTTTCCCTAGCAGCGTGGCTGTCCACCCACTTGGTGTTAACGTCTTTCCTCTCCAGGCTCCCAAGAAGTTGATCCGCTATATCGATAACCAGGTGGTGAGTACAAAGGGAGAGAGGTACAAAGACATCAAGAAGCCTGAGAGTGAGGAGATGAAGAGAACCTACATCAGCCTCAAACCAGCCAGGAAGTACAAGTTCCACTGACAGCCAGGTCCTCCTGTTCTTCAGCCTCCACCTCGCCAGCCAGGCATGGCAGGATGGACACATGGCACCAGGGATGAGGGGACCCCTCCACCTGCCACTAACTGGAACTAACCCAGGAGCCAGGGCAATACTTTCAGCTTCCTCAACTAACCCGGCTGACAGGAGACCTCTCCTTGTGTAGCTGTCCCTCTGCCCCCAGGGGCACACCGCAGCGGCTCTCTAGGGCCTGGGCGTTCTCTGCTATTCCTTGCATGGGACATTTTTAGATCCAAGACGTGGCTTGTGCTTTTGCAGCAACCTTTTTACAAGTCTGCACTGTTGCTTTAAACTGAGTGCCAGTGTTAATAAAGATGATGCAAGTTGGTGTGTAGTTCAGTCAGAGCATGTGTATGCTTTATAGATACCACTTCCAATCCCTCCTGGGGCCAAAGATAAGAGCAGGGTCATCCTCTCTTCCGCTATTTATTCTCTTCATCATATTCACCACAAGATGTGGCTGCTGTTTGGTTAACCACTTGGCAGATAAAAGGGCTGAGGCTGAACTCCAGACCAAAGCTAGGCGCCCTGCCAATACCACCTGCAGCACTCCATAAGCTCCAACTGACAGCATGGCAAGGGCTCCTGTCATTTCTCAACAGTATTGGATGCCAAAGCTCCAGCCATGCAACACGGAGCAGGATATAATAGCTATCCTGGGTGCTGCTGAAATGTTAAGTCACAAGCTGGGGGAAACAAATAGGAATGACCAACTGCTTTCAGTGACAGCACAGCTAGGTTTGGTGTTTTTCTCTCAGTGAAACTGCAGTTAGGAGCAAGTTCCCCCTGAAAACAACTCTCACCTTGCACCAGCCCAAACCAGCACCCTAGGCCTGGGCAGACACACTGCTTACACCTGGGCCATGCCAGCTCTTTGGTGTCAGGCTGGCCAGCAGCTGCAGGCTGGAGCTGGGCTCACTCTGCCCTCCTCCCACAGCTCAGAGGGGCCTGCCTTCTCCCAAGAGGGGGGCTGGCAGCTTTTCTCCTTTGCTCCAGCTGGCCTGGTGTGTTCCACACCTCTGCTGGCATGCCCTGCACAACACCCCAGGGGACGGTGCCCATCAAAGACTCTCCTGCTCTCGAGACAGCTGCCATTTAGAGATTTAAAATACAACGAATAATAAATCCTATCTATTAGCTGGCCTGGCCAAGGCCTGTTCAGCACCATGGTGTTCCTGCAAGTCACTCGCTCTCTCCACGCCACTGCAAAGGGAGTTACTTTCCCCAGAGGCACCAATGAAGCCCACTCAAGAACACCCACCCGGTGGCTGCTAAACAGCCCCAGAGGAAAGAGTGAGCCCCACTCGGGCCAGCCTTGCCAATGGGACCAACCTCTCCCTCTGCATATCTCCACTGCAGCTGGTTCCGGCATCCTCCCGGATCCCAGCATCGTGTCAGTCCCCCCCCCTCCCCAGCAGCAGCACTTCTAGATCTGGAGGTTGATGAAAGGGGCGAAGCCAACCACGTCCTGCAGGAGAACAAGAGCCCTCTGCAGCGGAGGCTCCACATCCAGCTCCACCCCACGGCTTCGGAGGATGCTCAGGCTGGACTCAGCCACATTATGGCAATGCTTCACCTTCAGCGAGCGCAGCTTGGGACAGTACTCAGCCAGGACCCTGCCAAGAAAGAGCACGTGCAAGTTGCGTGCCAGGACTCTAAGTGCACTGCTCACCCTCTTCTCTACTGCCAAAAGCCCAGTGCTCACCACTGTGCCACAAGTACCAACCTTTGGGAGCAGTATCCTGGTGGTCTAAGAGAAGCTCCAGGGATATGGTTGGGTCCCAGACGTACCCTCCATGACATACTGGGAAATCTGCTGTTAGTAGCCTCTCTTGAAGGGCCTGCTAGTGGCTTCTCCCCCAGTCTGAGCTCTCATTGCTTTCAGCATGAAGAAATCTAACTTCTCTTCTGCTCCCCACCCCAGACACCTGCCATCCCCATGCCAGCTCCCCAGGTTGCTCAGTACCTGATGGAATCATTCTTCACTCGCAGACACCCCGTGAGGTCCAGGTGTTCCAGCTCAGGGCAGCACTTGGCAATCTCCTCGACGGCTACATCACCCACATTGGCATTGACAGCCAGTGACAGAGACTTGAGCCTGCTGCACTTCTGCACCAGGTAGCAGATGGCCTCGTCCTTCAGCTGGCGACAGGCCGTCAGGTCCACAGCCTCCAGCGCCTTGCAGTGGTCAGCCAGGCTGCGCAGGGACAGGCTGTCTACCCACTCGCAGTGGGCCAGGGAGAGCCGGCGCAGGTTGGGGCAGCTCAGCGAGATGGCCACCAGCACGTGGCGGCTGAGCTGGGCACAGCCCTTCAGCTGGATGTGGTGCAGGTGGTGGTTCTGCCCGATGACCGGGAGCAGCTCCCTGTCTGTCAGCCAGTCGGAGCAGCTCTGGAGTGCCAGCTGCTGCAGTACTTCGTTGTCCTTCAGCAGGTTAACGAAAGCAGCTCGAGGGATGGGAGGTCCGATCTGCGTGGGGAACCCAGGAAGAATGACGTGTCCCCCAGGGCTTCAGATCACCTGATCCTCACCAAATACTCTCTCCCCTCCTCTCTTCCACTGTGACAGTGGTGACCAAAGACACCCCCTCTTCTCATGCCAGAGTAAACCCTGCTGTCAAGCTTTCCTCCCCTTTTGCCAAGGCTACTGCCACAAGCTAGATGCTTGGGCTTCTCCATCCCACATCATCACCTCTGCATTTACATATTCGTGATGAACTCCACACCTCTGCTCTTCAAAAACTCTTTGCTAGACTGCTATGTCCTCACCGAACAGCAGCCACTGCTGCCTTTCCAAATCCCAGGCAGTGTCTCCCAGAGCCAGCATAAGCTTTCCCTGAAGATGAGGGACGAATTATCTTCCATCAGACCCACCCTACTGCACTGCCTCCATGAGGAACAACAGGCCGTGCCACTCAGGACTGGCTTTCTCCTGCCAGCTGGTGCCCATAATGGCCAGGGTGGAGCTTCCCAGCTCACTCCTCCCAAGGCCTCTTGCTAAAGACACTGGCATTGCTGGGTCCTGAATCACTACCTCTCCTCCCTGAGCCCATCTGTCCAGTCTGACACCCAAGCCATTAACTCAAGCTCCTGAGCAGAAACCAGCCTCCTTGTCAGGGGGTTCTTCTCCTCACATAGTCAGATGCTCCCCTGTTAGCTCCAGATCAGTAGGACATCTGTGTCTCCCCCAGCCTCAGAGCCATCCAATACCTGGCTTGAGTCAAAGCAGCGCATATTGGCCAGGTACAGCTGGATGAGAGACTGGAACGACTTGCTGACCCTCTGCAAGCTCAGGAGCTGCTGCAGTGGCAGATGACAGAGGATATGTGGAACCAAGATGTCTTCCCAGGGCAGGTCCAGGAGGCATCCCCTGGAGGGGGTCAAACTCATCATCAGATGTCAGGGAGCCAGGCTACAGTGGGAGCCAGGCTAGATGTCCTCACACCTACTGCAAGGTGCCTCTAGGAGGAAGAGCCAGAAAGAAAGACTCAGCGATGTCTCCCACCATCAGCGCGCAGGGTAACACCCCTTGGCTAAGCCGTCAGCGGGGCAGGCACCTGCCACCTGCGTCACCTCCTCCCCAGCCTGGGACGTTCACTGCTCAGGCATCCGAGTCCAGCTGACTGCACTGCCCTCCAGGAGAGCTCGGGGGGGACGGGACTTTCCACCAGCCGTTTGAGGTGTCCCTGTCCCTCAGTGAAGCAGCAAATGACTGCTGCGGCGTTACCGCACCACCAGCACAGCGGCTGTGCCTCCCCTTCATGGCTAAGCATCGCTCTACCTGGCGGCTCGTCCCCTGCACCCGGTGCCGAGCCACTCGGACCCCTCGCGAGGGGAGAGCAGCAACGCTCCGGACTCCCCGAGAGCAGTCTCCCTCTGATGAGGCCGCAGCCCCGGGTGGCCAGAGCAGAGGCAGGAGCCGAGGAGGGAGCAGAGGGGTCCCGGCAGCCCGGAGCCCCCCGAGCTGCGGCTGGAGGCCGCGGCTCGACACGAGGCGAGCAGAACCCGCAGCCGGTGGGGGGGGCTCCCGCTCGGCCATTCCTCCCGCACCGCCCCTCGCTCACCCCCCGAGCGGCCCGGCTCCCGGGGCAGGAGCCCCGCCAGGGCCCGCACACCCGCGCCCCGTACCCCCCCGCCGCAGGGCCCCACGGCGAGGCGGCTGTCCTGCCGCGGCCCTGCCCCAGCGCCCCCGGCCCGGTACCTGCCGCCCCCCGGCGCCGCCCCGGCCGCTCCATCCGGCTGCGCCTCACCCGGGCGCCGGCGTCCAGCCGTCACGTCACGCCGGCGGGCGGAAGTCCGCGCGCCCCGCCGCCCCGCCCCCGGCCCCGCCCCGTTCCCTCGCCCGGCGGCAGCGCGTGCGGTACCGGGGCCCGGCCGGACCCCCCCGGGCAGCGGCAGCGCTGCGGGGAGGGCTCGGCCCTGCCAGGCCGGGGCACCGGGCGCGGGAGAGCGGCTCCGGCGCTTCGGGCGGGCCGGTGGTTACAGGTGCCGCCGGTGCCGCAGCGGATCCCGCAGGCTGCTGCAGCGGCGCGGCTCTCACACCAGCCCCGGTACAACGGCTCCCCGTGCGCACCCGCTCCCCCGCGCACGCCACCGCTCCCAGTCACCCAGTTGTCCCAGTTCCCCCGAGCACACCAGATCCCCAGCTCCCCGGTGCACACC
Source organism: Strigops habroptila (assembly GCF_004027225.2). Taxonomy (NCBI): domain Eukaryota; kingdom Metazoa; phylum Chordata; class Aves; order Psittaciformes; family Psittacidae; genus Strigops; species Strigops habroptila. The sequence goes on along the minus strand of NC_044281.2, from coordinate 61,221,053 downwards.
GGTCGCTCCAGCCCCGCGGCTCCCCGGCTCCCTGGTGCACACCGGCTGCCCCGGTTGCCCGGTCCCCAGCGCACGCCCCTGCCCGCGGCAGGCGGGTTGGCGCATGCGCAGCGCAGCGGCGCTGTCCGTTCAGCACCACGCGGAGCTGGGACCCGCCGGGACCCGCCGCTGCCGGTGAGCGACGGCGCCGCCCCCCGGCCCTAAGAGACCCCCCCAGCCCGGCGCGGCCCCCAACACCCTCCGCGGTCCCGCTGCTCTCCTAGCGCGCTCTGCCGCCCCCTCTCCGCCCGCAGAGCCGAGGGACCCCCGGGAAAGACCGGTCCCCGGGGCTCAGTTCCCACAGCACCCCCGACCGGCAGCCGCTGGGCCCCGCTCTCCGCAAGTACGGGCCTGCCTGCCCTTGCCCCCCTCGTTCCCCCCCGGGTCTGGGGCGGGACGGCACTGCCCGCTGCGGCTCGCTGCCCCCGGCCCGCAGCCCCCCACCCTGCCAACCGGCTCCTCGCGTTTTGCTCCCCCACCGGTGCTCCACCTGTCCCCGTAGCCCTGGGGTGCGGGGTCTGTCTCCTTGCCGGCAGCCCCCGCCGAGAAGCGGCCCGGGCTTCTGCCGGCGCAGTTGCCATAACGACTCGACAGAACCAGACGCTGCTATTTCCCCACTGCTCTCCTCCCCGCTGCCGGTTTGTGGGCAGCCCTGTACCCCATCGGAACCGCACTTGTACTGCTCACACCAGCCCTGGACGGGTGACCCCATCCCTGGCTTGGATCCGAGCCCTGCCGTCTTGCGCGGCATCAAGCTGCAGATCACTGCTGGCAACAGGCACTGTAAAAAGATCCACCTGGCAAAAGAGCAGGGCCCAGTGAAGGAGTCCCACATCCCTGGTCCTACATTCCCTGGAACAAGTCCCAGGTTCCCTGGAAAGCAATGACCTGTCTATGCACCCTTGTGTGCTCATTCCCTCCCAATGTGGAGGCTGGTTTGGGGAAAGGTGGTCTTACCCTATTGCCTGTCCTCTGGTAGTAGTTACCCATGTTAACTGTCTGCCCCTGGATGTGTAGCACTTACCCCTTGAGAGTCCCAGTGGCTCCCATTAGCCTTCCTCATTTACAGAAGGACAAGTGAGCAGGGATTTTCAATTTTCTAAAGGAGCTGAGAATGCCCCCAGCCATGGCCTAGGACAGCACTTCCTTCCTCTGCGGTGAGGGCACAGAAAGCTCTGGGAGTGCTGATCCTGCTTCTAGACCAGGAGGGTTCATTTTGCCTTCAGGAGGTTTCAGCCGTGTGCTCACTCTATTCTTGAGTTCCTGCTGTGAAATAGAAGTGTGGCATCTGGCAGGGAGTCCCCTAATATTACCCCTGACTGTGACTGAAACTGGCTACAAGGAGGCTTTTTGAAACAGTGGTCTTGGTCTGGATAGAAGATGAGGGAGCACCAGCGAGCAAGGGATTGCAACACTCAATTACATCTGCCCTTCACTGTGCCAAAACAGACCTGGCTGGGAGCCCCCTGCTTGTGCTGAGTCCTTGCTCAGAGGATCTGTGTTGTGGATTGCTTGTTATCCTTCCTGAGCAACATGTGTGCTGGACTGGCAAGTGGGACCTATCCTGCTCCCACACCAACCTCTGTTTATGTTTTTCATTTTGTCTGATCCAGCTGGGCTGGCTGAATAACTTCCCTGGCATCCTGCTGGTAGCAGGGCTCAGAAGAGGGCTGAGAGTCAGCCCTGACAGATTCCAGGTACTGCAAGGAGGTTGGGAGGCACCGTTAGAATAAAGACAGAAGTGACACAAGGTTGTGTTTGTTTGGCGTTTTCCTGGCTTGTGCTGCACATGGAGTAGGTGAAGAATCTCCTACCTTAAAGATGTGGTACCAAGGCAGAGCCTCAAGAGTTGTTTAGTGCTGGGCCATCTCCGTTGAGCCACTTACAGCACCTCTCAGGAATCACACCTAATCCAACTCAGTTCAACCTGCTTGCAGGACAGCAGTCACTGTGCCAGGGCTGGGGCACTGCAGCACCTCAGGCAGTGCTGGCTCTTTTCCAGATGCAGCTCTCAGGGTCAGAATTACCCTGGAAACAACCAACAGCTTCTGGATACCTAACACAACACTGCAGCAAGTCTCAGCATTTAGGGGAGTGCAAGCAAGATGGGGAAGAGAAGGGTGAACACGCCAGCTGTGTCAGGGCCCTACGGCAGCTGCCCCTGCAAGGGCAGGGGCCTCCCCAGCCAGAGAGCAGCCACTCAGTACCTAGCCAGTGCCCAGTGGGGGCAACCAGGGTCAAGCACAGCTTTACAATGAACAAGCAATGCCACGGCAATGCTGGTGTCCACCTAGGACATCAACCTACAGAAGAGGGTCCAGACTGACAGTGCCCGTAGCCCATCAGAATAGCTTAATTTAGCTAAGCTGGAGACCAGCACTCCAACAACACCGCAAAACAAGAACCAAGAGTCCCAAGCTGAGCTTAAATAGAGCCCCTGCCCTATGGTCAGGAGTGGTGGAGGCTCCAGATGAGGCTGGTTAGGATCACTAAAGTTTACTAGCATCCTCAGGGCCCTGACAGCTGGTGGCCTGTGGGGGAGTTAGTAGGTAGGGAGGTTGGTTGGTTTGAGGCTATGGCTATTGAGATGTATATGCCATGTAGAAGGAGTCATGGACAGTTTACAGCTGTGAAAAGTTCAGGCTGTTCTTTTTCTTCTCCACAGGTTGACTGCAGATACAGAAAGAGCATCAGAGACTGCTACTGCATTGTAGGAGTGTATGTGAGACACAGCTTTACACCATCAGGATGTCTGGTGGAGCTAGCAACCTAGGAATACATCAACGGTAAGGAGCCCAAACCAGTACTGGTTTTGTGCTCATGCTTGTAAAGTTTTCCTATATGTAGAGTGGATGTAGTACAGCTGTACAGCACTGCAGCGCAGGGCCTGGGCAGTGTCATCCACTGTAGCTCAGCCATGAAGGGGCAACTCGAAGCAGGCAAGCTTGAAGGATCAGAGCTTTGTTCTGCTCTGCTCAGTCAAGGGTTGCAGCAAGCTTCTGCCTTTCTGGTGGCATATGCTTTGCCTAAGGTGGGTCTGCATTTTTCTTGAGGGCTGTCTAGAAGTCTCCTTCCTAAGCTTCAGCTAGATGCACACAGCTGAACCCTAATACTGCAAACTGACCTGCCAAAACAGCTTCCAGAGCTGGCACTCATGTCAGGGAGATCCCTTAAGGCCAGGGGAATTCACCTTGCTAGTCAAGTAGTAGGATGGGGGCAGACCTTGGGCTAAAAACTTCTTGCTATAAGCTTGGATAGCTGCCATCTTCTAGATTTTAAAGAGGACGTGGGAAAGATTATCACAACTGCTCCTGTAAGGCCAACCAATTCCCTTTAATTTATCCTTTAAAAGGGAATTAAAAGGACTCTGGTCCTGGTCACGTGCATGTTGACCAGTGTCTGTAAGTGCTGTGAGTTGAGTGGTAAGTGTGGTGGAGACAGGACATTAGAGATGAGGAAATGGAGCTGACAAGAGGTTAACCCTGCTCACGTGGTTTCAGTGTATGTCCTGTTAGCTCCATGGCACAGTGTGAGCCTGAGCCTGGTGCCATCCAGGCAGCTACTGGCTTAAAGAGGGTGCCCCTTCCAAGAACAGTGGGTTGAGCTTGGAGGTGCTTCCCTTTCAAGGGGGGGCTGCATTTGTCATGACTCACCAGGCACGTGCCCAGCACTTCTGCTTGTGCCCTTCTAAGACATTGTTTTGGACAAGGTATGTCTGAAGCTTCCTGTTCCCAAGAGCAGTGCTGGGCTGTGATATTCCCAGTGCTTGCAGGATGGCTGGGAGGTACCTTCCACAAGCAGGGGATACCACTCAGTCTGGTGGCTCTCCTGTTATCTCAGTGACCACTGGTGTCCTGTGAGGGAAAGCAGGGCTCCTGCATCAGGCCTTGAGCTGATCCGCAGTGACGAGAGACCAAGCTGAGCCATTGGGCAAGGAAGCAGATTAGCTCACAACTGCTGCGCTTTCTTGTATATTCCTTGGAAACATACGGTGCTGGTTGCTCTCAGAGCCAGGGCATTGCCTTGGGTCTGACCCTCCTGGCACCTTCATCCTCATGAACATCTCCCTGAAGTGAACAGAGACTTCAGCCAGCTCCACAGATGAGAGGCAGTGCTCGTGCCTAGCTGTGCTTGAGGAGTCTAGGGGAGCAGTCTGGTCTTGGCCTTATCCTTTAAGAAGCAGGAATGAGGTTTTGGGAATTGGGGCCTAAAGGGAGGGGAGTTTTCTGGTTAGGAGAGCTGACCTCAAGTCAGGAATCCCAGGCTTTGGTTCCCAGAGGTGCTCCTGATTTGCCAGCTGATCTTGGGCAAGTCTTCCCCACCCATTCCCCTTGACTTTTCCCTTGCATTGAAAATGCAGTTATTTCCATGTCAAAAGGTTGTGTTTCTTCAAGCCTTCTGGGATTCCTGGAGGCTGGTGCTGTGGGAGAACAGAAGTTATTTTTAGGAGATTGGTATGGTGCCAAGCCAACACTAACCTGCTGTCTTAAGATCTATCTCCTTGTATGATGGCTTGGCACCTTGCTGGCTAATCAGGGCAAACTCTGCTCTCAGTGGGTGCTGAGATTGTGCAGTGACACCAGGAGCCCCTTTTAAGCTGGTGAAACAAGAAACCATGATGCCTTCTGTTCAGCACTTCCCTTTACAGGGCACCTTCCCCTTTCTCTTGTTGAGAATCTGCCTATACAGTCAGGGAAAAAAAACAGAAGCAAGACCAAGCTGTGCAAGGCAGGGTTAGAAGAGGAACATGCATGAGGAGCTCCTAGTTAGACACCAGTGCAGGGCTGTTCTGCAGCATCTCCCTCATGAATCCACTGCTTCCAAGCTTTCAGTGTCTCCTTTGCATGTGTCTCCACACATCACCACAGTGGCAGGGTTTTTTCCTCGCTATGGTTTTATTTACTCCTCCTTAACTGACCACCTAGGTTTCTACACCTTTTACACATTCTATATGTGACCGTGTTCTCCCTGTGCTGGGTCAGGCTGTGTGCCTGGGGCTTGCTGTCTCTTTTCTGCATAAGATACTCTCTGTATTCATTGCTTTTCCTCCCCCTTATGCCCTTTCACCTTTCACTATGTGAATCTTGAGGCTGAAGGTGGGGGGAAGGGATCACATTTTACTGTTGCGGAGTTTAGCTGGAAAGCAGCTCCAGAGATCTGCGCTGCAGCACAAGCCGTGTCCTGGGAGGCTACACCCGAGATCTGGGTTGATTCAGACTAAATTGGTCTCCCCCGTGCAGTGACTCACCACGGTGAGTGACCTGCTGGCACCCAGGAAGCTCCATCCTCTGAGCAGAGCACACCCCACCAGCCAGAAATCTCGTGCTTTTCTCCAAAACCATCTTTCCTTTGAGCATCTTTTTACCAAGAGATACTCCCACACAATTGTTCCCCTAACTGCTGTGTAGGGAGACTATTTATGGCTCAAGCTGTGCTGAGGCCCCACCTCCCCGTCCCCAGGACAGGTTTTACCATGCTGGCATCTCTGCCTTCATCTTAGCTAAGCAGTGCCGGGGCAGGTGGAAGCCCGCTCGCTGCGTGGGGCTGGGACAGAGTCTGAGGGCATCTCTGGAACAGCGGGTGTTCCCAGGGTGTTACAGAAATATTTAGCTACAGCTCACTCTGAGGCCCAGCACACAGCTTTCACTGCCTCCTCGCTGCGCCTTGCCTCTCCCAAACCCTCCTGTGGAAAGAGGCAGCCCCAGGCAGGGAGCTGGGACACCAGACAGGGCAGGCAGCACTTGCACAGGCTCAGGTCTGCACTGGCTGTTCTCCCTGGTAAGTCTGTGCTCTTCCAGGGAGCCTTTCACCCTGAAAAATCCTGCTGTGGTCCTGCATGCCTGCCCCACGCAAGGGAGCCTCAAGAGGCACAGGATAGTGCAGGTGTGCTCTCCCCTGATCCAGGTCTGCATAGGGGGGTGGGCAGGATATCCAGCACTGCCTACTTGTCCTGGTGAGCTGTAAAGCAGTATTTTTATAACAGACTGTCAAAAAAGGGTATTTTCATCATTATCCTTAACCACCAGCCTGGTGGAATAACAGGTAAGTGCATCAGCCCATTAAAGACTTGGCTTATGCTGCAGTGGTTCTTTTAATCTACAGCTAGGATGTGGTTGGGTGTTGGCACCGGAGGCAGAAGGCATTAATTAGAGCCATGTAGTTAAGTCTAGGTCCTGAGGGAACACGTGCAACCTAATTGGTTGCCCTGGAGCCCTCAATGCAGACACAAGGGAAGTTCAGCTTCTCTTGCCCTCACTGGGACCCATCTCCTGTGGGGCTGGAGTTGCTATTTCTGTGGTGCTTCCAGTGAGCTGGGTGAGCAGCACCCATCTGCCGACAGAGTGACTGTGCACCCTGAGGCCAAAGCACAGCCCCACCCACTTTGGCAGCAATGAGGCAGAATATGTCCCTTATGCCCTTTCCTGTGCCTTAAGCACAAGCTGCGCCACAGGAAACATCTCTGACACCCCGTCTACGCTCAGAGGAGCTGGCCTGAGGTGCAGCAGTGTGTTTACTCCAAGTGGAGTGCACCTGCAGGAGAAGCACCTTTCCAGAGTCTGATCTGTGTGCATCAGGACACGCTGGCATCAGCCCCTCAGCCCCTCCTGGAGCCAGCTGAGGAATGGACCTCTTGTCTACCCCCTCTCCACCCCGTATCATCTAGATCTGTACAACTGCTGGGACACTATGACATCCCAGGTTGGTCTCTTCCAAGCAAGAAGTTCATCATTGTTCTACTCGGTTGACAACCCACTCCCTTCTGGCCTCAGGTGGGAGAACTGTGTGTGGGGAGGGCTTGCAAAGATGAGCAGGGGCAATGCAGTAACTAGAAAACTCCAGGAAGCTGCCTGTGGCTGGGTTTGAGGAACCGGCAGAGGTCAGGAATCTGGAAGGGATGACATGGAGTTGGGTGGTCTCTCATGGCGGAAGGATATGGTACCTGCAGACAGGGACTAGAGGTGCTGAAGTACCCAGGTGGCAGAAAAAAGGGGTCCCTGTGCACTGCACTCCTGGGTCTCCAGCTGAGCCCTCTGGGTTGGTTCTATGGGGTTGAGCATGGGACATTCTCCTTGTCCCCTTCTGTCATCTGCCAGATGGGTTCCCTGCTCCCTCTGCCCCGCATCAGCTGGGGAGGGATTCACAGCAGAAGGGACCAAGGGATCCAGGGTTAAACCCTCAAACAGCGGGGCTTATTTCAGCGCTGGCCAGACCCATGTCAGTGGGCACATCCTTCGAGAGTTATAGGGCTGTGGGAAGGCGAGGGGGATATGGAACAGAGGGTGGCTGGGAGAGCAACAGCTGCATAGTGGAAACGTGTAGTTTGGAAGGAGATATGTTTTCTGTGGATGACCTGGATCTCTGGCCAGGGTGGCAGGAGAGAACCTCTCCCTTACCCTCTGCAGCAGCCAGCAGGGCTGCCTGCGGGTGCTGGGAAGGCACAGGCACAGTGTCCTGGTGCAGACACACTGGGAAAGCTCCCAGCTCTTCCCCTTGGTTAAATTTGTCACTCTGGCTGCAGCTTAGAGAAAAGCCTTCCCCCTCCCCGCCCTCCTGCCATCAAGAAGCTGCTGAAGGAATCGGGTCGTTGATCCCGCAGCAGCTAGGCCCCTAATTATCCCAGCTTCCCAGAGCCTGCCGAAAGCTGGCTGCAGCACGGCAGCTCAGGGACCTGCGGTCCCCGACGTGGCGAGAGGGGCCCCGCACAGGCAGGAGCCTGGAGAAGCAGGGAGAAAATGGCAGTGAGTGCCTCGATGCATTAACTATGAGGAGAACCTGCCCAGCCTGCTGCCTTCTCCCTGTGTCCCTGTGCCTGGGAGGGGGCAAGGGGGCACACTTTTGGGTGACAGCAAGGGCAGGTGGGCACGGAGCTGGGCTCGCTGCAGGCAGGGAAAGCAGCAAGGAGGGGCAGCTCTCCCCAGATTCCTCTTGCAGGCACAGCATGCACACGAGGCCCTGGCTCCCCTGGGCCTCTCCTCTCACACACATTTAATAACGGTTACTGGGCTGGGTAATAAAGTGCTGTTTAATAGTGAATCAATCAGGCAACCTCGGCGGGCAGGGAGCGCTGGCGGCTAGCCCCAGCCACTGCCACGTGCAGCCCCAGCGCAGTAGCAGTGTGGTGGCTGGGGACCCTGCCACAGCACTGCTCTCCTTGGCTCCCAACTGTCCTGCACATGCCTCTGGTGCCTGCGCCTGGCAGGACTCAAAAGGATGGGGGTTTGGCCCCTGTAGCATGAAGTGGTTTCCTGAGGTTGGGCTGGCATTTCCCATCCTGAGGGTTGCTGGTGACACAATGATGTCAAGTCCGTGGTGGCCTGGGACACCTTGGCACCTGTGGCCACAGTGCGCTTAGTGTGAGTACCTGTGGAGAAGTGAGACTCCAGCACAGGCCTGCCTGGGGGTGGCCAGTGGCCCAGGGCACATAGCAGCTTTTGGCTTGTCCTCATGGTCCCAAGCAGTGGGGGCAGCCTCTACCCTGCAGCACAGGGCACAGCACACACTCATGCTCATGCATGAGCACTAGTATCTGTGGTCACACAGGATCTTGCATGCTGCTGAGCAGGAACACACCATGCACAGTGATGTGCACGCTATGGACATGTGCGGTGCTACGCTGGGACATACACAAGGCACACGGGATCGCACACGCCAGTGCATGACACCAGATTGGAACTGCACATGGGGATGGGCACACCGGGGCACCAGACCTGCACGATGTTACACCAGGACGCCAGGCTTGTGCGGGGTGCTACACCAGGACATGCACACTGGCACACAGGGACATGTGGCAGTGCTCTAGTAGGACGTGCACGGTGCTACACCGGGACACGCCCGCCGCACACGGACACACACCCCAGTCCGCTGTGGGTCCGCCTGCTCCTCGCCCCGCGGGTACCGGTACCACCGGGTTAGGCGGGGCGCGGCGCCCGGCGGGGTTTTCCCATTGGCTGCCGGGGCTGTCAGCGGGGCGGAGTGACAGGCCCGGGCCGGGATTAGCGCGGCGGGGAGCGGCGGGCTGGGGTTGGTGGCACCGTACAGTACTGTACCGCACCGTAACGTACCGCACCGCGCCGCGTCCGACGGGGCGAACCGAGCCGAGCCGTGCCGTACCGTGCCGTGCCGTGGCGGCGGCAGCGCGGAGCAGCGGCGCGCAGGATGCGGCGGCGGCAATGCCGGTAAGGCGCGGGGAGCGGAGCGGGGTGCGGCGGGGGCCGGAGCGGGGCGGCGGGGTAGCGGGGAAAGTTGCAGCAGTTGTTGCTGAGGCCGGGGCGGCTCTGCGCTCTCTCGGCAGCCGTGACCGGCGGGCGGCGGCACCGGGCTGCGGTGGCACCGGTGGGCGCCCTGCGGGGCCGAGACCCGCCCGACGCGGCCGGTGTACCGGTGCGGCGGGGCGAGCGTGGGGCCCGGGCACAGGGAGCGCGACCGGGGCTCGGCGGGCGGCCCCGCGGGGGGAGCGGGCGGCTCCGCCGGCCCCCCCGGCCGGGGGGGCTCCCTTCTCATCCGGATGGATGTCACATCCACTCAGGGCTGATCCCGCCGAGACGGGAGGTGCCGGGCAAGGGAGGCCGGGCTGGGGCGGCCGGGGGGGGAAGGGCAGGCTCAGCCCCAGCTTGGACGGGGGGGACGTCCCCTGCCCCTTCCCTTTGGAAGGGGTCTCCTGTGTCCCATAGCCCCAGGGCCGGCAGGCACCCCTCCTCGGTCATCACTCCATCCCCAAAACCCATGCCCCCATGCCCTGTGGCCCGCAGAGTGCAGAGGCACCTCCTGGGGGCCACCCTCCCCAGCAGATGGCCCGGTACCCGCAGCCTGGTTGTCCCCATTCCCTGCCATCGCCGCTGACAGTGGTACCGTGTCCGGCACACAAATACGGCCCGTCGTGTGAATTCAGCCCCCAGCCCTGCACCTGCTGCTTCCTTCCCATCCCCGTCCCGTTGTTCGCCCGTTCCCCTGGCTTCCTCCCCCGGCTCCTGCGCGTTGTCCCCACGCAGCCCTGCCGTGGGCGCGCTCTTCCCCCGCAGCGTGAGCAGCTCCTGCTGTCTGCTGCCTTCACTCCCATCGCCCCGCTCCACGAGGCAAGCGCCTGCACCGGGATGAGAGTCCTCTGTTGCACCGGGTACAGCTCAAACCAAAGGCTGGGAAAAATCCCTGGGCATCCGTTTAGCTGCTAAGAAGAGGCGATCAGGAGGAGCAAGCTTCTTGTGAGTGTGAGATGTTTTATTGAACAAATGAAATCCCCCACTGACATGCAGCTCCTGGCTATCATACTGCAGCTCCCGAGTTTTTCTCTTTGAATGCATGCCCTGGGCTGCCCTGGCAGCTTCCCTGTAAGCTTTCCTTCACAGGACTTGTCTGGCCTTCAGACGCTGAGATCAGCAAGGCTCCCTCCAGCCCACCAGTGCCATACAGCCCAACCCATTCATCACAGTGCTTTAAAGAGCATCAATTTGATTCACAATTTAAATCAGCAAGCAGGAAGCCTTACCTCCATCACTGATTTTTCATCTCTGTTGCATTTTGTGCTTTTTTACCTTTCATTATTAAAGAAAAGCTCTCTCTGCTGGATCGTGTAGCCATCCAGCTTCAGTGGGTCACAGCCACGCATGGCCTTTGCTCTGAATTTGATAACTCTCCTCTGCTAACCAGGAGGACATGCTGTGCTTATCCCATTCATTTTAGCAGTAGCTCGCATATACTGGGATAGGCTGGGGTTTTGTAGATTTGTTATGTTACAGTGAATGCCAACTATTCCTAGCAGTAACTTCTTTCCTTGGCATGTGTGTCAGTCTGCATTGAGATAAAAAGTGGAACTTCATTAGAAATATATAAACCTCACATCTTTGTTATTTATCAGTTAACTTCAGCAACCTTGAATGTGAACACAACCATAACATGAGAAAAAACTGTAAAACCAGTAACTGATATATTAAACAGAAGGGTATATCTTTGTGAGTGAATTACAGATTGCTGCTGCTCAGCAGGAGACATATTTTTTAGCAGTGTGATAGTGCAGATAGATGGGCGCCTGCCCCGCAGGGGTGATTTGGGCTATTTTATTAAGAGTTATGTCTCTGCATCTCTGGAGCCTAAACACCATTGCAAAATCCAGCCCCACGTCCTTCAGGAATTTAATCCTGCCTAGTTTGTGCTTGGAAACAGGGAGGAGAAATCATGCTTTCCTCTGTTTGCAATTGACATTTGGTTTCTCACTTTAAAATTATGAGATCTTAGGGGCTTGGTACCTTGGCATCTGTCAGAAGGCAAAAGCAGCCAAGGCAAAGTCCTGCCTGCACACCAGGAATTCAGAGAAACTCAGGGAAAAATGAGTACAAGTTTCAGCTCCCTGGCAGAAACAGAACTCTCAGGAGCTCTGCCAGTGGCGCTGATGGGGCCTCTGGGCCCTGCCTTCCCATGCAGCTGCCTGGCCGCTGCCGTGGAGTGGCTGGTCTCACCTCTGTGTAGAGGGTCCCTGGGCAGAGGCAGGCAGGCGGGTGAGCTGTGTGCAGGGTACTGTGGTCTGTTCTCCCAGGGCAGGATGTCATAACCTCTTCTTTTTGCATCTGCAGGCGCTGATAGCTCTGTCTGTGCCACCAGTAGCGGCTGCAGCATGTGCTGGTGTGACACACTTTAAACCAAGGCTGACCTCCAAAGGCAGAGGCTCTTTGCCCATGTTGGTCATGTTAAACTCCTTGGACAAGTGTAATTGGAGGATGTCTCAGTGATCCAGTGTTATCATCTTTTTCCCCCTTATTGAAGTAATTTTAGTAGGCTGTTGGTAGTAAATATTCATCCTAAAGCAGGATGAATGAAACCCACTTTAAAGCGTGCAGTGTGCTCTCTTGCTGTGTCTGTATGCTGGTCTGTGGGGGAAGTGCTTGAGCACCCTGGCACCCTGGGAAGAAAGCAAACACTTTGGGTACCTGGGGACTGAGCAGAACGCTGCCACAGTGGTGCTGGTGTGATACCCACAGTGAACCTTGCCTGCTTCTTGCAGCAGGAGATTTGAAGGGGGCTGTCTCACCTGGAGCATCTCTTTCTCTTGCCACAAGGGCAAGTCACCTTTTGCCTGTCGTCCCAGTGGGCCTGGTCTTTTTCTTGTGTCCTGCCTGCCCTAACCAGCTCTCCTCGCCCTTGTTTCAGGGCTGCCTGAGGATGCGTCACCCCTCGACCCGTCCATCATCTCAGGGGTGCTGGGAACCCACCTTGCTGTGCCTGTGCCACCCAGCCAGGCTCTGGACCTGACACCTCTGTGCCCTCCTCCATCGGGATGGCCCAGGCGGGGGGACCCGTCCGCTTCCACCCCGAGGAGGGCTGCGGCTCCTCGCCCCTGCCGTGCGCCCGCGAGGTGGACCGCAGGCCCTGGCTGGTGGGGGGCAGCCCCGAGGCCGGGAGGTGCAGCCCCCCGCGCTGCCTCACCCCCAACCTCAACGCCGGCCGCCTGCACCTCCTGCGCAAGGGCCTGGCTCCCGACACCCGCCGCTGCCCCCTCGGCCTCTACAACAGCACCGGCTCCTTGGCCCGCAGGCCGGCCGAGGCGGCTCCCTTCAGCAACGGAAGCTGCCCGGGCACGGGGCGCCTGACGGCCCCCTGCACCCCGCGGCGGGGCCGGCCCAGCCCGGCGCTCTCCTCCCTGGGCAGCCGCAGCCCGGTGTCGGCAGCGGGCCTGGAGGGACACAGCTCTGTGGTCACCTTCCGCTTCATCGAGAAGGCCAGCGTGCAGACTCTGGGCGGCGTGCCACCCCGCCGGGACAACGGCCCCCGCAGCCTCAGCCGCAGCCTGGAGCTCGGCGGGGACGCAGGGTGCCCCCGGCCCCAGCCCCAGCCCCTGCCCCTGCCCCAGGAGCGGCTCCTGCGCACGCTCAAGCTGGAGGCCTCCGCGTCCGACCCGCTCCTGGCCGGGGGCAGGACCCCGGGGGGCACATGTCCCTGTGGGAAGGAGCCCTGCGCCCTCAACGCCGACTGCCTCTGCCGCTCCCTCACCAACGGGCTGCCGGAGGACTTCCCTGCCTTCGCCAGGAGCCCCCTGAAGCCTGATCCCCGGCTCCAGGTAGGTGCTGGGGTGCTCTGCACTGGGTGCGGGCTCTGCCCCGGGGTCTGTTTCCCACCCACTGCTCTCCCCTCTGCAGGGCAGCGCCTGGCCGTACCCCCGGCAGAGCTCGGCCCATGCCCAGCGCATCGCCAGGGCCAAGTGGGAATTCTTCTATGGATCCTTGGACACCCCGAAGGCAGGTGAGAAGTTGGGGGGGATGCCCTCAGCTGAACAAACCTCTCCTTTGCAAGTCTAAATTGCTGCCGGGACTCCCCCTGGGGCTGCCCATCCCTCAGGACATGTTGGTGCCCACCAGATAGCTGAGATCCCCCCAAGATCAGCCAGTCTATGTCTTCCTGTTGTACAAAGGGGACGATGGAGCCCTGATCTCTGGCAGCCTGCAGCTGCCTCTGCAGAAGGGCTTTGGGGTTCAGATGGGGGCTCAGGGCTGGCTGCAGGTGCACTAGCACTGACAGCACCCTGCCTCTCCCACCCTTTTTCCTTCCGGCTTCCCTTCTCCATTCCCCAGTGCCCATCATATGTGTGATGCTGCTCTTGGTGTGTGTGATGCCACATGAGCAGCTCCCCAGTGCTCCCTGGAGCAGCTCCCCACAGCTCTGAGTGCTTGGGGCTACCTTGCAGGCTCCTCTGCCCCTGACTCCTCTCCCCTGGCTGAGCCTCCCCAGAAGCCCGTCTGCCCGCTGCCTGCTGAGCCACTGGTGTCGGTGCCCGAGCACAGCCTGAGCCACGTGGAAGTGGAGATAGAGATGTCTCCTACGGGCAGCCAGAAGCCCGGCTCCTGCGAGACTGGGATTATAAGGAGGACGGTGAAGTACTCTGAGACAGACCTGGACACCGTGCCGCTGAGGTGCTATCGTGAAACCAACATTGATGATATCCTGGCTGAGAAGGAGGAGGTGGATTCAGCGATTGAGAGCCAGAAGGACAGCGAGAGCAACCCAAGCTTTGGGGGCACCCCAGGCAGGAGGAACAGCACACCAGAAGAGCCCCCCGTCCCGGGTACTGGCTGCCCGAAGGATGGGCTGCGGGACAAGGACGTGGACGAGGACGATGAGGTGTTTGAGGCAATGAGGAAGGAGAACAGGGAAAGGTGAGGCTCTGTGCGTGAGGGCAAAAAGCTCCTCTCACCCTCCTTATGGTCCCCTGCGTGGTGAAATGGGCCCTGCCAAAAGTGTCTGAGACAAAAATCCCAGTAGCTCCATGCAAGTTGTGCGTGGTGTCAGATGGAGTCCTGGGTGACCCCACTGGGATTGGGGCTGGGACTGAGATTGGGAGAGGGCCCTCACTGTCCTGTGGAAAGAGTAGGGCAGCAGCGATGATCCAGCCCTGGCTGCTGTGCCATGGGCCTTGCTCCCCTGGGGTGAGCCCTGCAGCTCGTCGCCCAGCTGAGCTGAGCCTTCCTGGAGTGGGTCCTGCCAGGTTAACTGCATCCTGCCCTGGTTCTGCTGGGCATTGGGGTGATGGAGACAGGGTGTCTGAGCCCAGGCCATGTCCTGAAGCTGCTGTGTGATGGCAGGCGCCGCTGGGCTGCCCTTCCCTCCACAGACAGCTCTGCCCTGGTGGTGAGAGTGGACCCTTTTGCTTGGCCTCAGTAGGTATTTGCCATGTTTGGGAAAGAGTGGGGGATGTGTTGGGCTACAAAAAGCCTCTTGTTGTCTTTTGTGTTGTTTGTCACTTGTGTGGCAAAACACGCTGTGCTGAGGAGGTGATGAGGGTGACACCAAGGTTCAGTTGCCCACCCATGGGCAGCTAACACCATCCAAGCTGCTGTCCACCCTGTGCAAGGCATGGGAGATGGGAAATGGTGTTTTGGCTCAGCAGCACAACACTCTGCCTATGGAATGTCCTCTGGAGTGGTGGTTTGACCACGAGGAGTGGCAGGCATCAATCCACCCTCCCCAGGAGGCATCGGGAGGGGAAGGACCTCCAGAGCCCTGTGTGGGACAGCTGCCTGGAGGGAAAGGCCCTGGCAGGGAGTGGGAGATGCCTCTGCAGACACTGGCAGCCAAGGGCATTTCCTGACGTGTATTGGCAAAGAGTCGTGGGTGAGATGAGGAGCTCAGCATCATCAGCAAGTGCTTTGCAGAACTGGGGAAAGTCTTACCTGGCAAGCACAAAGCCAGGGCAATGCCTGGGATGACGTGTGGCAGCATGTGCTCACCTAGCTGTGCAGAAGGCAGGTGGGGAGCATTTAGGTGCAAGAAAGGGAAAAAAGAGGTTTTGGTTTTAGCAATGGGAAAAGATAATGAAAATATAATCCCCAGTGGTGCTCCTCCACTGGGAAGGAGAAACCCAAAGGTGCTGAGCTGATGGGGAGGGAAGGTGTGTGTCCCGAGAGGCACTGGTCTCCTGCCAGTTTGTCCAGTCCTTGCATCTCTAGTGGAGGGGGTGGATACCTCCTGCGCTGCTGTCTGCCTCTGTCCTGGCCTCAAAAACTTTTGGTTCTAGAAAAAGATGAAAATGAGCCATTTTTTATATATTCTTTTCCAGATGAATAGTAGTAGTTTTGAGAAAGATGTGAAGTTACTATAACTGCAAACAAGTTCTTCAAGATACTGTAAAAATTGTCTTGCATTGTGATATTTTATTTCCACATATTTACTAGGCCAATACAAGTCCTAGGAGCTGTAGGCCCCTCTGAAGCACCTTACTGTAAGCTCCCCAGACAGCACTGAAAGCTTGGATGTGTCCTTAAATGCATTGTTGCTCCTAAAGACAGTGCTCCAGGTATAATTACTGATGTGTATATAGGGGCATCATGTTCATTTTACATGGCTTCTTTGTAGACCAGTGGGTTTCTTGCTTTGCAGCCCCCCGAATATTCCCCAGGAAGGTGCAGACCCTGCAGACAGCATCTTGGCAATCACGAGCCTCAAACCATGAGCTTGTTTAGCCCCTGCATCACAGCATTGGGTTTTTGCTTACGCACTGTTTCTGAGCTCTGCAGCTGCAGTCCCCCTCCCTGTTTACCAGTCACCAGTATTGATGCTTTCTACTTCAAGCTTTCTGCTTTGCCTGCTCACAGGAGGGGTGATGCCGAGGTGATTAAGAAGCTCTCCAGGGCTGGCACCATTCTGCTGCTGTACCCCAGGCCTGGGAAGGACCGGCCCTACAGAATTACTGAAGCACCTTTGGATGCTAATTTGCAGCATTTAAACATGTAAATCCGTTTGAAAATCTACCCGTAAGGGTTTAGCACCCTCTGTGAGGGGGATTTTGGCTTGGTACTATCTTGTTGTCCTTCATATTCTGGCCAAAGGGCATCTTCACATTGGTGATTTACCCTCCCAAAATAAGAGCCTATGCTAACAGCTGAAAAATCTAACACCAAATCAAATGAGACATGGAAAGTGATGGAAGAAACAGTGTCTTCTTCCAGCAAATCCGCTCCCTGAATATATTTAGAGTCAGATCTACCAACTCTAATGACTAGTCTGAGCCTTTACTGTCTTTATTCTCATTAGTCCCGGAAAGCCAAGACCTGTCAGCGAGAGCGGGCTCAATTCCCTTCCTCCCCAAGCACCAGCAGATGTCCTGGCTGAGCTGGAGGCAGGGCTGATCCCGCAGCACGGATGCCTTGGGCTGATAAGAGGGAAGAGGCTTTGCTGGGGGTGCCCGCTCCCCCGAGAGTGGCAGCTCCCTTCCCTTGCTGCGAGCGGGGCAGCCTTGCCTGGGAAAGCCGTCGGATCTGCTACCTGGGGAGCCCTTGCAGAATCTTTGTTCCCGTTGCTTTGCTGAAAATAGCTGCAGGGCAAGCCTTGCTGGGGATTAAAAAAAATGATTACGGCCTCGGTTTCATCAAACACTTTAGCATGTGCTTAACCTGCCTCAGTAGTCGCAAGCCTCTGGTGTGATGTGCTGAGGCTGAGCCTCTGTCCCAGAGCCCAGCATGGCCACAGAGCTGCAGTGTGGGGTGATACTCCAGTGTGACAGCGTGGACGTGGCAGGGGAATGTGGCAGGCTGGGGGGACTGCTGTGCCGTGGTGGGTACCTGTGGCTGAGCACAGGTTGGAGTTAGGACACTGAGGTTTAAAAGCAGGCAGCTGCCAGGCTGGAGGAGGTGTGTGAAGGAGCCGGGGGGGAGTGCAAAATGTTACTGAGGCTGGTCTGTACAAGAGCGTTGTTCAGAGAGGAATAAAGTGAGGGCCTGTTGGGTGGTTCTGTGCGGCTTCACTTTCAAGCTGAGCTGGGATACTCAACACAGTGCTTGCCGTGCCTGTGTGGGCAGGAGCGGGGCATGGCTGGGGCAGTCCGGGGTCTGGAGGGTCACAGGAGCATTTGGCAGAGAGCGAAAACCGCTGAGGGCCTGGGGAGAGAGATTCTCCTCTTTTCTCCTCGCGCTGGGGACTGCACGGCTCTGCAGCACCGGGCAGGGAGAGCGCGGACAGCCCCTTCACCTCCACCAGCCATCGGGTGCCGCTGCTGAAGCCCAGTTGCTCAGACCCTCACGGTCCCCGCGGGCAGACCTTTGCCTGAAGGCTGCCCGCTGGCTTTGGCACGAACATACAGTGCAGCGGGGCTGTCGGCTCTCGGGATCTGCTTGGCCCTCTCCCAAGGAAGGCTCACCGCCTCTCCTGCCGCAGCTCAAGGATGGAAACCTCTTTGCTTTCCCGCTGCCAGTCACCCTTGCACAGATGCTCGATTACAGCTTCTGCATCTCCTCCCCTCCTCTGCTCCTCCCACCTGTGTTTGTCTGGCTTGGTGACGGTGCGGTGACCCTTCCCGGGGGGCTGGAGTGGGTGCAGGGAGGGATGAGCAGTGCAGCAGGGGCTGATGAAGCATCTAGATCCAAGCAGGAGTGGTGCGTGCAGGCAGCATTGCGCCCGTGCTGCTGTGACTAGATCCTTCTGGAGCTGAACGGCTTTGCACTTGATATTTTGAGGTGGAGAGATTGCTTTGAGAGCTCAGATGATGTGCACAAAACTAGCTGTGGTTTTTTTCTGTGTCTTCGGGCAATAATCACAGGAATAAGCCCAGCTCCCTCTCCTGGGAACAAGGTCCCTTCTGTCTGCTGGTGTTGTCTTCCCCGTTGCCCTCCTTATGAATCTGAGGCACAAAACGAAGTCAGCAGTGGTTAGCATGGTTTAGTAGCACACGGCTGGGTGGTAAGGACAGTGAATGCACATTTGCATCTGTAAAGCTCATTTCCAGATGTTAAAGAGGTCTCTTCTGCCCTGTCCTTGCCACAAAGGTGGGAATGGTAAGAGCATCAGTGCTGCACAGCCATGATATGCTGGTGGATGGGTGAGAGCAGCCTCCATCCTGCCTTCCTTACCTGCGCCTGGCTTTGCTGTGCTCCCTTGAAGCCCACTGGCACTCTGGAGGACTCAAGCTGCCAGCTCTTGTCCTGCTGATGTAATCAGGGTGAGGTTTTTGAGCAGTATGTGAAGCCTAATGAATGAAAATCATTTGGTGCTTGTAACAGCAATGCATCTTTTGAGCCCTCTGTACAAAGCTGTTTGTTCGTAACAAACGTTATGACAAGCTGGAGCAGTTCCTCTCCTTTAATCAGAGGAGAGAGTGGCATAAGAAGTGCTTTTCTGCTGCTTTAATAAAATGGTAGCAGCTTATGAGCAAAGTAGGCTTTTAGGGCCGTGTTTATTATGCTTGTACAGCTGAAGCATTGATGTTCCCTGGGTTGGAAATGTCCTGGTTGTCACGTCCTCTGGTGGAAGGGCGCGGCTGCACTTTACCTCATTTACAGGACAAAAGACTCAGGGCTTCAGGGTTAAGGAACTCCTGTGTTTTGCTGGACCCAGACCTTTGTGAGACAGGCTGGGCCTCCCTGCAGAGCTGATCCCTGATGAGATGTTGAGCCAGGACCAAGCCTGGCCTCTAGGACATGGGCTAGCTCAGGTCCCTGAGCCCAGAGCTGGGTATAAGGCTCCCTCCATTCTGTCTGGAGAAGCCTGGAGCTCAGCATTGCCTTGTGCCAGGTCCCAGGTATCTCCTGAGACCAGCCAGCAGACCTTGCAGGTAGGTGTTGGTCAGGAGCACGGTGCTCACTGACCGTGGTGCTTACCAACCACAGTGCTGTGTTCATGGAGGAAGGTGTCATGCTGTCCCGAGCAGCTTTAGGAGGAAAGTGCTGGGTGCTGGGAGCTCTGAAGGCTTGGGGAAAATGCAGCCACTTCTAGATTTGGTTGGAAATGGAGGTGAACCACATCCTGCTTCTGGTGCTTGAGCCCTTTATTGGATCTATGCTCAAGTCAAATGTCTGGGAGCAGTAGCTATCTCATAAGCTTCTTATGAGGATGAGCCACTAAGGGAACAAAAGTCTGTGGCACATTAAAGGAGAAGCATATGTCTGGAAAGAGGCCAGCCCAGTCCTTCTTCCCATGATGTCTTGGGCAGGTGAGGCGTTTCCTTGGAGGTCAGTGGATGTTCAGAGGAGATTTCTGCCCTCCCCAGTTTCCTTCTGGAACAGCACATGGGCTTTTGTTTTGGGGCTTTGATCCCTTGCTCCTCAGTGACCAGTTCTTCTCACTTTCTTTCCCTCTAGGATCATGGACCGAGACACACAGGGTATGCTCAAGTCTCCAGTGCCCTTCCTCCTGGGGCACAGCCTCTCCAAGGATGGCATGGACTCTTTCAGCAAGCATTTTGAGAGCATCATGGAGTCCCATCGAGCCAAAGGCACATCTTACACCAGCCTGGACTCCATTGACATCCTCTCCTCCCCAGCCCGCACCCATGGGACCTTTTTCACTTTTGACCTCCCAACCGTCACCCCAGAAATACAGGGACAGATCAGAGACAGTGCCAAGCTGATCGAGGAGAACTTTGCTCCTCTGGCTCACTTGGAGCCGGACTCTGGGACAAGTTCGGCCACAGATGCCCCCTGGACAGAGAGGGAGGAGGAGCAGGGGAGACAAACGAAAGGTGCTCGGCACAGCCCTTGCCGCTCAGAGGACAGCTTTGGTACTCCCTTGGCCTCCAACATGAGGTGAGTGACCAAAGTTGCTTGCTGTCCAGCTGGGCCACCAAGGCTTGGTGTGGAGTCTAACTCTGTGCAGTGTGTTTTGCAGCCAAGAGCCTAACCTGTGTTTCTGGGAAGAGGCGAAGGGTCAGGACTAGATTTTCTGTGAAGTGGCTGATCAGGCAAGTGATCACTACAGTGTTGTGGTAGGCATGTTGGTGGGAGCACATCTCCTTTTTGCTCTTGGCCAGCTTTGTTGGTGCTGGAGGGCTGTGAGGTTTCCTCCAGCCTAGGAAGCAGGGAGTCACAGGACTTCAACCCCATGGTGGTTCCCATTGCAGGACAGTCCAGTATCCATGGTGGCTGTGAGGAGAGGCCAGTCACAAGTTGAGTAGTGGTAGAATTTCAACAGCCTTTCCCTCATGGAGGCTAAAACTTCCTGATACTGCCATGATCCTCACCATCTGAGTAACACCCTCCTGTTTCTTGAAGGCAAGAGTCTCATGGTCTTGTATGTATTGTCCTGGCCTCTTGAAACTCCTCAGGCTTGTATGTATTGGGAGATAGAGGGCAGAGACAATCACAGCCCACCAGAGGCTCCCTGTACCTCGCTCCGAGCCTGCCTGCACCTGGGCTTGGGATGTCTGCCCCATGCTGGGGAAAATCTCTGGTGGAGTAGGCTGGGGGAGCTCAGCCACACCACTTCCAACCTGTCTCTGTGTGAGACCATGTCCAGGCTAAGACACTGCTCTCCTGCACTCCTACACCTTTCAGCAAGGTCATGGGCCATGGCACTTTTGATAGGGCAGCTTGGCAGGCCTCATCTTTTCCTTTTTCCAGGGCACACTCATCCGGAGTGTGGTCAGGTCCACTCTGGATGTCAGGTCTTGTCCAGTGGTCCAGCTGCAGAGCTGGCAACTCTTGGAGGGCTTCTTGTTTACATTGCCTCCCTGCAAAGTCTCAGCCCAGTGGCCTTCTGTGCAATGCCAGAGCCTCCTGAATCCCTCATCTGCTTTCTAGGCTTTGGTCTTTTCCACACCAAACTTTTTTGGGTTAGGTCTTTTCCAGACCAAACTGATGTCAATTCTGGTTGCAACCTGCACCATCCTGATAGACTCAGCTTGGGGTGGCCAGGTGGTGGAGGCTGTGCAGGACTTTGGCTAAGAGGTGACTGGTGATGAACACCAGCAGGCCTAGGCTTGCGTATGCTGCCCTGTGGCTGTCCTCCTTGTGTCCACCAAACCTTTGGCATGAATTGTAGTGGTTGGGTCTGGCTGGGTTGGCCTTGCAGCCTGTAACTTTCCATCTCTCTCGGTGGTGATGGCCCCTGCTTTGCAGGGGGAATGTGGTGTCCCCCACAGTGGGAGTCCTTGGTTCATGCAGCTACAGCTTACATCAAGGTTCTGGTGTCCCTCGGCACACGATAGTCTGAGACCACGCTTTTATCTTGACCTTGTACATGGGGAGTGTGTCTAAGTGCAGACCCAGTGAGGCCTCCCTGGGCTCTGGGATGCCTGTGCCTCCTCCGGTGGCCTTGGTTGAAAGGGCAGGAGCAGTGGCTGAACAGCAAGGGTCCCACTGTGGGACTCCCTCCCTGCTCCTCCACAGTGGGACACCCCATGGTGGCACCCCCAGCGTGGGGCAGAGGCTCTGTGAGTACGTTATCACCTGTCTGGGGGAGGTGAAGGTGTGCGGGTGCCCGCTCTCTCTGGGCAGAGGACTGCACTTAAAGCAGTCTGTCCTTGGGGCGGTGACGGTGACCCATAGGGTGTGTGTGGGGGCAGAACCCTGCAGGGCTGGGAGTCCCCCCGGGGCTGACAGATGCGGTGCTGGTGAGATGGTGGCATGGGAGCCGGGGCAGCCCTGGGGACTGCAGGGGTGTCACTGCTGCCGTGGCGGACAGACTTTTGCAACTGCAGGTCCAAATCGCCAGCTTTAGCCATGCTGCTGGTGCAAGGGGGTGCCCGGAGTGCGCCCTCCCTTGCCGCAGTCCCACACACCCTGCGGGCCGTCGGCCCCAGCGGGATGCAAATGGGCAAACAGCATCTCCGTGGGGGTGCGAGCTCCCCGGTCCAGTCGCCCATTGCCCCTGCCCATCCCGCTCCTCCGGAGCCAGCCGTGCCGGTCCCTGAGGGTGCCGGCGGAGGGAGGGAACGTGACTTGTCCCCTCGCAAGAGGCGAGCGGGGCAGGCTCTGCCGGCACCGGAATCGGGGGCATCACCTGAGGTGGGACGGGAGGAAGGGCAGAAGGAGAAGCGGCAGCAAAAGGCGGAGCGGGGGGCGGCTGCAAACCGCCTGGTGAATAGGGCCAGGTATCACGGTGAGGGGCGGCGCGCCCGCAGCCTCGCTAGAGGGAGAGCTCCGCGCTGACGCTGCGGCGTGGGGAGCCCAGGGAGCCCCGGGCGGAGGATGCGCCGGGAGACAGACCCTCTACCCCGGCAGACCGCGGCTGCCGGTGGCTCCCGGAGCGCAGGGGCCCCGCCAATAAGCTCCGCTGTGTTTCTTTATAAGGTCCCTTTTGTTACTGCAGCAGTCGGTGAGCCGGTGCCCCTCCCCTTCCCGAGGCCAGCGCAGGTCTGTCAGCTGGCCTGAGCTCCCAGTTGGCACTGGGGAAACTGGTGAGATGATACCCTTGAGGGCTGTGCCCAGTTTGGGGTCCCGTGGGGTGGATTCGGGGTGTGATGTGGGAGGTTGGGGGTGAGGGTGAGCAGAGGAAGGAGGGCAATAGGAAAGGATGGAGGTAGGAGCAGGGAGGGATGGGGTGAGAGCGCAGGAAAGGGGACAAGGCTGGGGCAGAGGATGAAGAGGGTTCCCCGCAAGCACTGGCATGGCAAGAAATGGGGCACAAGCCTGGGGGGAATTTTCCCTCCAGCATTTATTTCCATGTCAAGCTATGAAGGGCAGCAGGAGCTAGGAAACAGGACACATCAACCCTCCACAGCATGGAGGATGGGGGCAGCAGACCGGGTTCCAGGGCTGCGTCCACAGGCACATCCCATCCCTGTGGGATGCAGCCTCTTGTCTCAGGCATTAATTCCAGCCCCTGGGTCAGACCTAGGGCCCCTTGGCTAGGTTTTGCCCAAGGGTTTGAGAGACTCAGGTTTCCCTGCGCTGACCCAATGGCATTTGTGTCTCTGAAGGAGAAGACAGCCCTCCACCCAGCAGGTGAGTAACCAGATTTTAAGGGTCTCATCTGACTCCAGAAACTGTTTGCTGGGAATGCAGATTCACCCCCTCCTCTGCAAGAGTGGTTGTGACCCCCACAAGGGGCTGCTAGGATGGGGTGATGGAGGGCAGGCAGGCGTCTCCAGAAAGGGCTGATGCTGCAGGGGAGGCTCTGGAAGTCTGCAGAGACACAGGACTGAGGAGGGGCACAGCTGCCCAGTTAGGTCCTTCCTGGACCTGGCAGCAGTAATGCTGGCGGGTGCTGCTGTGGCTGGGTGACTTGAGGACCAGGTTGGACTCCAGAGCTGCCAGAAAGCAGGACCAGCCCTGCCTGTGCTTGGAGGCCAGCCTGGCTGACCTTCAAGTGTCCTCCCAGCCCTAACTTCAATTCTGCGAGGAATGAACCAGCCCAGATCTTGTCTGTCATAAATCACAGTCGCTCCGCTGAGACCGAGGGAGGGAGCTGCGTTTATTTAGCTCAGCCAAAGATCTGGTCTGGTACATTCTTAGCAGCAATATTAGGCAGGCTGCGCTTGCTTGGCAGAAGCATTGGGCATCTAGCCATGCGTGTGGGGCACTGGGAATCGAGGGCAGAGTGCTGTTCTGCCCCATGCATGTGTCCCTCACAGACTCAGACCAGGCTCCCTGCCCTGTCCCTTCATGGTACAGGATGCAAAGCAGCCTCCTGTGGGGAGCAAGCAGCACTTGCATTGTGGTTGGAGGTTTTGAGGTTCCTGCAGCAGGTCCCTCACCTGGAAATGTGTCGGGCAGGACCTGGACAACCCCAGAGCTCAGCTGAGCACCCCCAGCTGAAACCAATGGTCACTCGGCCCAGCCTGTCCCTTTCCCCGCTGGGGAGCTGGGTGTTAGTACAGGAAGGATCCCACCATGCAGATACAGTGTGGGAAGGATCCTACCATGCAGATATATCCCTGCTGGCAACCAGGAGCTGGAGGTGAGCCCTCTGGGGCAGGCTTTGCTGAGCTAGTGCCTTATTGCTGCCCCACATCCAGGAGAGAAGGTTCGTTCTTGATTGCTGGCAGCCATGGAGAGAACATGGTGCCGAGTGAGCCTGGTTTGTGTTGGCAGGGGGGAGAGGAAGACAGGGCTCCTGCAGTGACATGCTGCATTGCAGCCAGGGAGGGAAGGTGCTGCGGTCTCTCCTGCTGGGCTCCGGGCACTCAGCCAGTGGAGGAATATTGGGGTGAGACAAGGATCTGGCTCCAGGGCAGGAGCATTTGGCCAAGAAGGAACATTTGGGCCCTGGAGAAGGACTGTCTGTGGTGCGGTGGCCACGAGCAGGACCGTGGTCTTGCAGCAGCTCCCCAGGGCTGGGAGCACATGTTCCTTGTGCTGAGCTGGGGTGGGAAGTGGTCAGTGAAGAGCCTCTGCCTCTGCCCCCAGGGCAAGCCCTGATCTGGAGCATGTGCCTTCCTTGATGGAAGAGACCCCAGAAGCACCTCACTGCTGCCAACACAGGGGCTGGGGACTTGGGCTCCCAAGCAAACACCTCTGAGGTTGCAGGGGACCAGTGCTCCCAAGCGACATGGAGGGTGGCAGTGGCTGTCCTAGGCAGGCAGCACAGAGAGGAATGAGCTGGTGCTGGGTCTGCTCGGGGATGACTCATCTCAGGCATGCTGAGGATACTCATACAATACCAAATTTGATCTTCATCTCTTAAGTGTGGGCCACTTCTCGAG
This sequence comes from Strigops habroptila, assembly GCF_004027225.2. Classification (NCBI taxonomy): domain Eukaryota; kingdom Metazoa; phylum Chordata; class Aves; order Psittaciformes; family Psittacidae; genus Strigops; species Strigops habroptila. The sequence continues at coordinate 61,196,182 of NC_044281.2, read as the reverse complement.
TTGAAAATGTATCTAATGTAAAAAATATTGTCTTAGTGTTTCTTCAAGCCAAACTGAAATGTCACTTTAGAAAGTACACTAAAAAAAAACCCACCCCGAGACATTAGCTCATTGGCAAGAAAATTAACATCACCTCAGTTGCCTCAGACAGGGACACATCTCTTTGCTCTGTTCTCCATTTGCTTGAGGATTGGGCTCTTGGTTTTCTCTCTTTAAGCTCCCTGTTCTCCAAGCCATCTGGGGCTTTGAGTGGTGACAGATGGGTGCCACGAGTGGGGGACTCCCAGCCTACCGAAGCACGAGAGTGGCTTGAGTGTTGGAAGAAAACCCGTTTCATGGCATGGCTGGGCAGTGCCTCATCCTGAGAGCAAGGTTATGCTTTGCTGATGTAAAACCCCAAATCAGTATGGGGACTTGGTGCGGGAGGGGACGGCAGATCCTGCTAGTAGAGCTGCTTTGAGACCCAGGCTGTGGTCCCTGTATGCCCATTGCAAGAAGCAAGGCAAGAATTGCAGCCAAAGGTTGGGAGCCTGCAGGGAAATACAGATGTTTAAGGACAAGAGAGGTTTTGTAAATGGCCTATCCCTGGATGCTCAGCAGTAGGTAGGAAAGCTGAGGACCACAGATTGGGAAGAGAGGTCACGGGCAGAGACTCAGAGCTCTATTTGCCTCAGGAGGCTTCAGGGGCCAGCCAAGAGAAGAAAGACAACCTCTCAGGTAGGACAGGCAAGGTCTAGTTGGGAGATTTTAGCGATGGTGGTTGAGAAGAATGAAAAGGTGTTCAGAGGGTTACTGAGCAGCTGCTTGCTCTGGAGCTGCAGTCGGAGGATGGGGAGCAGTGGAGCTGTGGGTTTGAGTTTTGTAGCTCAGCCTGCAGCTGGAAAAGCAGCCTTGGAGCTGCTGTGATGGCAGATAGAATTTAGTGAAAAATAGTCATCACAATGCATGGCTGGCAGGTGCCAGTTGCTGGGATGGATTCATCTCTGCTGCTGGGAAGCAAAGAGCCCGTGAGCCCTGTCTTTGGCTGAGACCACAGTGGCTGCAGCCGCTCAAGGAGCCAGATGGGGCTGAGGTGCGTGCCCAGCAGTAGCCCCTGGGGTGGCTTTGGCCCAGCCAGCCAGTGCAGGCACAGCTGGGCACAGCTGGAGGGCAGCAGGCACCAGGGCCCATACCAGCAGCACCTTTGGATGCCACCAAAGCATCCACCCTGTGGCCACCCTGTTTTGGGAGGAGGAGAGGTTTTAGGCAGGTGGGAGGGATGCCTGCAGGATGGGGTGTGCAGGGGATGCGGATGGTGATGCTGGAAGTGCCTGCCCAGCACAGTTCCCCGGAGCAGGTGGACTCAGAGCCGATGAGCTCCTATTGACCTTGTGGCCACTCTCGTAGCTGCTCCCACCAGGGTGGCATGGGGTGATGAACAGGCTCCTGCGAAGGGCTGGGGCCAACTGGGCACGGATCTGCCCTGGGAACCCAGCCAGGTCTTACCACTATCACTGCCCAGCACTGCCAAGCTCAGCAGTGGTCCAAGCCAAGTACATCTCCCCAGGGATCTGCAGGGTGTCAGAGCTGCTTTCACCAGGGAAGCGTCCATCCCTTGGGTTTGAGCACAGAGCAGCTTCCCTGCTGGGGGTGCCATGAGGGTGGGAGGAAGGTGCCCAAGAGCCCCCTGAGGCACGGGGCAGCCTGTCAGTGCTGTGTGGGGCTCCCCTGGGAAGAGCAGTGCTGAGCAGCGAGGAGGCTCAGCCTGTGCAAGAAGTGGAGCCTCAAGGCGATTGGCCTGGGTAATTGGCTCAGGAGAGCAGGCCTCTTAAAAGTCAATTAGAAACTTTTAAAAATAAATCGGACTGGAACATTGCGAGGGCTGCCAGAAAATTTGGGCGAGGTCAGAGTTACTTAACGTTCGTTGTTGATTAGATTCAACCAGCTTTTTGGTTGGGATAACTTCTGCGCCGCTGAGTCAGACTGCTTTGGGGGCTAAGCCAAGAGCGTCTCCTAACGTGGCCATTTAAGGCATGGTGGGCTGAGAGCTGATGGGCAGCCTGAAGAAGACAGTACACCCCTCTGTGAGCTGGAAGGCTGGCGGGGGGGGTTCCTTTGGCTTCACCTTCTCTGCTTTGGTTTTCCCTTCTGTGAAGTGCTTTGAAGTCAGAGGGTGGGAAAAGGCGAGTGAAGGAATTATAGTAGTCTTTATCTCGGGTAGAAACTGTGCTCAAGAGCAGCACAAGGAGTTTGTCCAGGTTAAAAAATGAGTGCAGATCTGTAGGACAGCACGTGATGTGCACAAGTTTCTGCTCCGAGTCTCCACTACAGCTGAGCTTGGCAGAGCCTGAGCCCACACATGCAGCTTCACAGGCTCAGGGTGGGGGACTTTGGAGCGGTTGTGCTGTCACTCCACATACAGTTTGGATGTGGGTTTGGAGGCCTTGGTCCTGTCATCAGTCACTTGAGCTGTCCTGTCACCCCACCTCTCCTGCAGCCACTTCACCAAACCTTCCCTTAGCTTCCAGACCTGACCTGGGGATGTCTTAAACCAGTGTGTTCATCTTGGGCCCCAGCACTGAGTAGCTGCTGGGGGTGAGGAACCTGCATTTCCTGAGAAGCTGAACGAGGAGAGGATCTGTAGACAGGCTAACATGGAGTGTCCCTTCCCATTGCAGCGACCACCCCCTGAACCAGCTGGTTTTGGACTCGGACTCAGAGATAGACAGCATGGAGCAGCTGGCCCTGGGCAGCACGGACACTCTCTCCAACGGGCACAAGGCTGACCTGGAAGCTGCCAAACGCCTGGCCAAGAGGCTCTACAACCTGGATGGCTTTAAAAAAGCAGATGTGGCCCGCCACTTGGGGAAGAAGTACGTGTGGGTATTCACAGGGAATGTTCCATTCTGCAAAGGGCTCACCTGCACCCACAGCTGCTGCACTTGTGGGGCACTGGGCTGGCAGGGAATAGCTGGCAGGATCCCAAAGCCCACTCTCTGTGACTGGTACATCTGCATCAGATGTTCCTTCTAAAGATCTTAAAACCTAAGAGACATCCAGGTTTCGATACCCTCCTACCATGACTGCATCTTGGAATCATCAGTAAGGTGCTGGGGCAGGGGGATGGTTAGCTGACCTCTTGTGGGACCTTCCAGCTCTAGCTACTCCAGTTTCTCTTACATGCCCAGTATTCCAATTGGATCTGTGGGTGATTCATCTGAACTTCATGGGAGTGTGGGGTGTCTGTGTCCTCAGCACGCTTTCCACAGCCCTGGGGAGCTCTCTCCTAGAATCCACCCACTGTGTACCTTTGGTTGTCCCCACATTCTGGTTGATCTCACTCTCACCTCCCTCTTTTCTATTTCAGCAATGAGTTCAGCAGGATGGTGGCAGGGGAATATCTGAAGTTCTTCGTGTTCACGGGGATGAGTCTTGACCAGGCCCTCAGGTCAGAGCTGAGTGCATGTACACGTGTGCATGTGTGGTGGTCACCCGAGTGGGTCCCAGCAGACCATGCCCTCTGCAGCTGTGCACCCATGCAGAGATCTGCAGGAGCAGGCAGACCCCATAGCTCCCACCTGGAGATCCTCTTACCTCTTAAATAGGGGAGGGTGATTCCCAAAGTGGTCTCTCAGCCACACAACCAAGAAGGAGTATCCCTGATCTTAATTCAATAGTCAGTGCAGTTGGGTGACAGGCAGGTTCACCTAGGACTGGCTTTCCAGGCCTTGAGCCTGGACCTTCCTGATGTAACCCCCACCCCCTTTCCCAGTGTAGTTCTGGGGGCTGGCTGTAGGTCTCTGCAGGGTATGGTGCTGTGGGCTTGGAGGGAAGTCCTGCGGTGCACTGGGAGGGATGTACAAAGGTAGGGCTTCATCCAGTGGGGGTCTGCGAAACAGAAAGCACAGCTCCACTCCTGCACAGGGTGGGTTGGAAAGGCTGCTGGTGGGTTTCATGTGTGACCAACACTGCTGCTGCTTCTTCAGGTCTTTTCTAAAGGAGCTGGCCTTGATGGGAGAGACGCAAGAGCGAGAGCGAGTGCTGGCTCATTTTTCCCAGCGCTATTACGAGTGTAATCCCAACGCCATCTCTTCAGAGGGTAAGAAGCTGTGCATGTCTGTGTGCATGTGTGTGTGTTTCAAGTGAGCCCATGCATTCATCAACTTGGTGAATGTGTTCAAACTGAAACCAGAGAGCAGGCTGAGAGCCTGTACTGACTGACACCTTATGAGACATCTCCGCTTGGGAGGTATCATTTCCCTCAAGAGATGGATGCTTTAGATTATTAAAAATGAAGAAAGAAACAAACAAACTCCAAACCTGCTCCAGTTGGATCATGCATAATTAGGATTCAACCCATCCTTAATTCTGACCTTGAGCAGATTAGCACAAGAGGCGAGAGAAGGCCCTCCTCACCAAATAGACCCCAGCTCTCAGACCCTCAGCTCAGGCAGTAGCCAGGTGAGAATACTCAGGTGCCTGGCACTTGGGGCGGCACAGACACCCACTTTGTACCAATTCACGTCTTTGCGCTTCTCCTCTGTGTTCACATGCTGGGTCTGCTCTGGGCTTGCTCTGGGGCAGGTAAGGTTTGAGCTTCCTGGCTGGCAGAGGGCTGTGCTGGTCCCACCTTGCCATGCTAGGAGCTCTGAAGGAGCAGCTGCAGCATCACTGCCTGGCTGAAGGGGCTGCAGACTTGGAAGGGAGTTTGTATGCTCAGGTTTGGGACCAGCTTTAATTCAGTGGTCTCCTACCTACTTGCCCATGTGCTGCCACCACTGCGCTGACTGCTGTGTGTCCAGGGTGGGAGGAGGGGGCTCGGGGCTCTCCTGGGGGCTCAGAGCCCCCATTCCCTGCCTGAGGTGCTGAGGGGCTGGAGCACCAGCTACAGGTGCTGAGCTGGGGGCTCTAATTCCTGTCCTGTGCTTGTGCTGCAGATGGAGCCCACACCCTCACCTGTGCCCTGATGCTACTAAACACAGATCTGCATGGACATGTAAGTTCCCACTGCCAGCAGCCCCATCTGTCCCTGCACTATCCCTTCACCCACCACCCTGAACCATAGGTGCTGGGGGAAGAGTGAGGACTTGTAAGGACAGAGCCATTTGAGCAGGAGACGTGGTACCCTGGGCCTGCGAGGACTGGTCACCCCTAACGTGTCTGACGAGGAGAGTGAGGCTGAATGAGAGGAGGGGCTGGCGAAGGAGAGATGGGGCTTTGGAGGAGATGCACTGAGCTGGAAGATGTGGAGGTTGGTTGAGGACAGAAGCGTAAAGTGGACAGGGAGAGAAAGTGGGAGCGAGACTCCAAAGCTGGCTGCCATCGGGAGTGGGTAGCACCCAAATTAGAAAAAGGCTATTTAAAACTTCCCGAGCCAAGGCAAAGCTGGCAGCTTCCCCACACCTGCAGCCAGCCTCCCTGAGACCTCGCTGGTCCCTCACCCCGCTGCAGAGATAGGGGGTCTGTTCCTGGGCTGTGGGACCTGCTCCAGCCAGCACTGGCCCCTGGCCCAAAGGTAACCCCCATGTTTCTCTCCCCGTGGCTCCCCCAGAACATTGGAAAGAGGATGTCCTGCTCCGACTTCATTGGCAACTTGGAGGGACTCAATGGAGGCACTGACTTCCCCAAGGAGCTGCTCAAGGTAAATTCAGTCTCTCTCTCTGGCCAGACAAGCAGCAGGAGCAAAAGTGAGAGCTTTTGGCAGGATCACATGGATGGTTACCTGGGGTGCAATGAATGTGTTCATCCTCATGCAGGAATGGTGGTGGTCCCTTGGCCTGCAGTTTTCTTCCTGTCTTGCTGAGGGGAACATGGGCTGTCCCATTGCCCCGGGAGGGTGCTGGAGCTCCAGTTGGAGTCCTGATTCCCTTGCTGACCTTGCTGTGCCTGCATCACAGGCAGTGAATGAAGGAGGCACATGTTGGGGCAGCTTCCTACGGTTGGTTTACCCAGCTGCAACGAGAGGCTTTGTGGTGTCGACCCCATGGTACTCAGCCCTTCTTGGCTCTCTGGAGCCCAAAGCTGTGGCCAGGCCCTGGGGCTGGAACCATTTCTGATGACAGAGGGAATGTGTCTGATGACAAGGGCAAGGCATGGTGATGGGGAGGGTGGGCTCATGGTTAAAGCCCTGAAGCCGGGAACTCTCCGCACTGGTGTGACTGGGGGGCTCCTCCCTTCTCCCTGCCTGGCCCAGTTCCTTGTGGCGCTTGGCCAGGGAGTGCAGGCAGCATTCAGCAAGCACCTCCAGCCTTGGACTGCTGTGCTTCTCTGCATAGCCTGTTCTCGGGAGGGTTTTCTGAGCTGCTGTCTCGCCACCTCGGGCACTGGGAACAGGCATAGCTCCCATGGGATCTGCTGGGCAGAAACCATTGCTGTCGGTGAAGCGCCACAGTTGGCAAATACTCATGATGTGGAAGATGGGTTCCCGCAGGGTGCCGGAACCATGGCAGGGGGAGAGAGTTGATGAAAAAAAGCAACAGAGGGTGACAAGCTGAGCTCCCTTTTCAGCCTCTGTGGGTCTATTCCTGGCTGCATTGCTTGCCCCATCATTAAGGGGTTACCAGCAGCTCTCAATAGGGCTGTCCTCCCTCTCAGCCCATGCTTTGCCAGTAAAAGGAGTTACTCAGGAAAAAAACGTCCTCTAATTTTAAACCCAACTCCAGAAACAGCTTTAAGCACCCAAAATGGAATAGGAACATCCAAAATGAGGACCCTGAACCCCTGCCCTCCAGTGCTGCTGTGCTCTGAACCATCCGAGCTCTGCAGGCTCCTCAGCACACCCCCTTTGCAGCTTCCAGCATGCCATGGTTGAGTCCCTGCACTTCAGGCACTGCCCCATCCCTGTTAAACTTCACCCCCAAAAGTACCAGCAGTTTAAGTACTCAAGATCAAATTATCCCACCAGACCCCAGCAAGTGGGAAATAGGCTGGCGAGGAAGTGCCATGAAGCTACAGGCTTTCCCTTGGGGGTAGAGGCGAAGACCTTTGCTGTGTGTAAGGGAGTGGGGGAGGCTGCAGTGCTGCAGCACAGCCCCACACAGCTGTGCCCGCAGCCCAGCAGCAGGGAGGTTGCTCTGCTAAAAATGGCCTGTTCCCTCTGCAGCTGCAGCGCTTCCCACTGCTGCTTTTCAGCCGCCTCTGTACGGGAGCTGTGCTGGGGAGGGGGGCGAAAGGCAACGTGAGGAACCATGCGTGGAGCAGGCTGAGCTCCTCACCTGAAGCACTGCTGTGCTTTGGGGAGCCCCTGCCCGTGCAAGGAGGAGTGGGGTCCTGGGGTGGGTGAGATGGGGAAAGTGCTTTTGGCCTGTGCTGGGGAAGGGGCTGGCAAGGAACCATGCCTGATGGGGCTGTGCCTCTCCTGGGCAGCCTTTGCCCCTTGGCCAGGCTCAGCCAGAGAAGACACTCTCTCCCTTCTGCCTGCTGTTTTCAGCTGCTTGGAGCTTTGGTCCTTGCCCAGGCTCAGGGGGCAGAGAAATGGGGAAGGCTGTCCTGCTGCCCTCCCTGCGTCAGCCTGCGCTAGCCCCGTTACCTGGGTAGGATGCTGCCTCCTCAGCAGACCTGGCTGGCAGGCCGTGCCTGGGGACTGAGGCTCCTGTGCAAGCGTGCTGCACAGCTGGCTGGCTAATTTTAGTGCTCCAGGAGCACATGCATTTCCTAAGGGCAGCAGGGGAGGGGAAGGGCTGGCAGGCTCCACAGGAGCTTCCCAAAGCTTGGGGCAGGACCTAGGTGACACAAAACCACTATCCCCTGTGACTCTGGGGACAGCAACAGGAATAGACCCACAGGGAGCCTGGGCACTACCTTCATATCTGGCTGCTGGGAGACCCAAGACAAACACAGCACAATGCCTGAGAGCAGGCAGCAGCTTGAGTCAGAAGATAACTTTATCTGCTACTAGATAATAAGTGTAAACAATCCCAGTTTTATGCAGGAGAAACGAAAACACTTGAAAGCTTGTGCTTTCACAGCTGAGCTCCACGTCCCCCTCACTGGCTGTGCTTTGCTGTGTCCTACACAGCACTCCAGTGAGCTAAGGCAGTGATGCCTTACCAGCACTGCTCCTGGAAACCCTTTCCTCTGGCTCTGACATCTCCCCTGGAGACTTGTACCCTGCAGGCAGGGCTGCCCAGCTCTCCAATTCAGGTGTCTTCCCACCAGGGCAGGGAGCTATGCTGGAGATATAAGAACCCATGCCCAAGGGTGCCTATATCTGCAGGCTTGGACCCAAATTCCTGTGGCCAAATGAAGGCAGCTGCCCATGCAGCAAGGAAGGAGGCAAAGCAGGACGTCCTGGAGCTGGTGGTATTTTGATTAGCCCTTGAGATACTGCTCTTCTCTCGTCAGTGTGATTTTAGCCCAGGCCCCCTGGGATTTCACTCACTGTTGTTGGTTGTCCGTTATATTTGAGGTGTGGATTTGACCTTTACATGATTGATCAATTTATGGAGCCTTAGCTCTTCCCCACCTTCTTTACTGGTTTAGCTTAACCTTGTGCTTTGCTGACTGCCAGAAATGCAGTATGGCCAAATCAGACCCCATTTTTCCCCAGTGCTGATGAGTGAGCGAAGGAGTGAGCCAAATCTGTGCTGCCTTCCAGGCTAGGAGCCCAGAGCATTTCACAGATGTTAATGAATTAAGGCTGACAATGCAGTCGGGTCCCCGGGGGAGGAAGGTAGGATGGGCCCCCACCTTCCAGCTCAGAGGCACAACAGCGGGGCTCAAACGCTCGGCGTGCTGGGTAAGTGATTATAATGTGGGAAGCAAGCCCCAGCTCCCACCTCTGAGCTATAATCACAGGAACGCTTGCTCAGTCTAATCCCCTGGGCTGTGTTTTTTTTGTTTTGCCTCTTTCCCCTGGGAATGATATGCTCTCTGCCACTGTCTCCTGTGGCTCCTCTTGTCTTCAGGGGTAGCCCATGTGCCAGGCGCCCATGCCCCCTCCCTCACAAGTTTTGCCCAGTGATCACTATGCCAAGCAGTTAGGACAGAGTGGAAAATTTCCCCTTCTCCACTGGCCGTGCCTCCTACTCGGTCAAGCCTAACTAAATTACGCATTGATCCTCATGAATTCTGCAAGGATGCCCAGCCTTTTGCTTCTTCACGGGAAGAGCTGCCTGGAGCATCTATCTCCTGCCCTTAACCAGCAGGGTGTCTCCAGCCACTAATTTTCTAGCCTGACCAGAAGGGACAGGCAGGAGGGTGAAGTGTGGGATGGGCACTAAAGAGTGAAGGTCTGATCACACCTCCACTGGGCCCATCTCCTACCAGCTCAGCCCTTGGAGGTCCCTGGTGTGGGCTGGGCTGCGGTAGCAGCTCAGCCTGCCCAGCTGGCACAGAGTGGAGGTGCTGCCTAGCCGCTGGAGCACAGGAGATGTCACCACGGCTGTCCCCCAGCCCCATGAGCCCGGGAGGGTCCATCCCGCTGCTCCCACTCTCCGTGCCGGGGCGGAAGCGGGGCAGGGACGGCCGGCTGGTGCACTGGGGGCAGCTCCGGCACCTCGGGTGGCATCAGCGCCGGGGTTGGTGTCGCCCCGGGCGGGATGCTCGCCGCTGCCTCCGCCGCTCGGCTCGGCTCTGCCGGGCGCCGCGGGTCGCCATTGGTTGCGGCGGGCGGGGCGGGGCGGGCTCCGCCTCTGTCGGGCAGCAGCCGCCGAGCCCTGCCCGGCCCGGCCCGGCTTCAACAGGCGGCGGCGGTGGCGGCGCGGGCCGCGGCAGGCAGGGCAGGGCCGGGCAGGGCCGCCGGGCACCCCGCGCACCCCGCCGCCCCCACCTTTCCCCGCGGCCGCCGGCAGGATGATCGGCGTCAACAGCATCAACAGCAGCGCGGGGCGCATGCGGTCCCGCTCCATGTGCTCGGTGCGCTACGGGCGCAACTACCGCGGCGTGGAGACCTTCTGCTACGGCTGGCCTCAGCGCTCCCGCACCCTCAAGCCGGTGCTGTACACCGACCTGGTGGTCAGCCGCCTCCAGAGCCGCCGCAAGAAGAAGCCGGTAAGCGGCGGGCCGGGGGAGCGGGGGGCGCCGCGGGGGGATGCACAGCGCCCTGCGCCCCGGCAGGGACACGGGAGGATGGATGGGCAGACGGATAGACACGCCCGGACAGCCGCCGGCCCGCCCGCTGCGAGAGCCTCAGCCCTGGCGTGGATGTAGCGAGCGGCGAGCCTCATCTCCCTCCCCTGCCCGCTCTCTGCGGACCCGGGTCCCCATCAGCCCCTCCTCCGCCCGGGGGTCCAGCACTGCCATCCTCCCCCCATCCCACCCCGAGCACGGGGGTAGCGGGAGCGCGGCGAGACCTGGGTGACATTGCGCTGCTCGCCGTGGTTTGACAGCAACACTAGCTGAAAAACATCGCTGCGAAAAGAATCCAGGACAGAGCCGTACCGCTGGGACCAGCCCTCCGGCTTAGCATAAGTGACAAGCTCTGCGGGCTCCGTGCCAAGGGCTGCCCTGAGCCGGGGCAGACCCGCACCCGCTGGGGCGGCGGGGAGAGCCGCAGGCAGCGCGGAGGGGCAGCGCGGCAGCCCCAGCTCCCAGCCGAACGGAGCTGGAGAGGAAGGAGTGGCTGCCTGGACAAAAAAGGGCTTTTTATTGCCAAGAGCTTGCTCGCTGTGAGCCGGCATCCGTTTTGGAGGTGTTACGCTAGTGTGCAGCGGTCCTAGGTTGGGGAGAAGCAAACAGGCTGTCTCTGGGCACGTCCTACATCGGTCGGGTGTCTGTCTCCGGTGTAACAGAGAGAGAAGAGTCATCACCGGCTCCCCTGTTGCAGGCATGCTGGGGCAAAGCAGGCAGGGGGACCCCAGAGCTGCCTGGGCAGCCCCCGTGGTCCAAACCAGCCCAATGGGGCCATCAGGGCCGTGCCAAGCAGCGATGCTGTCATAGCGCAGTACGGTCTGGGGGCAGCATTAAGTTGTGACGCACTCGGATGGAAACATGCAGTTGGGAGATGCTTGGTTGCTGCTTCCCGCGCCGTGGGGCTGCGCTGGGAGAGATGGAGGGGTCTGCTGTCCTTGGGGCGGTAGCTGGCTGAGCAAGGAATGTTTTAAAAGAGGTTTGTGCAGCTTATGATGTTGCTGAGGCAGGGATGGGTAGCCGTCCCCCGCTTTCTGTTATTGCCGGCAGCAGGGTGGAAGGCAACACACAGGACGTGGTCCCTGTGACAGCCCATCCTACAGCGAAAAAAGTCTGTCCCCTAAGTGCAGTCTGTGTGCGCTCAGGAGACCCTCTGCGGTGGAGGGGGGACACAGGGTGTGTGCAGCAGGGTTGGTGTGTGCCAGGTGATGAGTTGTTCTTGAGCATGGGTTGTGCGTGCTGGGCAGTGGAGGTGCAGATGGGGCTGCCAGGGTGAATTAGGGCCCTGACACAGGTATGTTTTCTCTGACATACAGCCCTGATCTGACCATGCCATTTGTATCTGTGCAGTTGTGGGGGTCTGGGTGCCTGGGGGACCTGACAGAGCTTTGTGGCTGGGTGCAGAGAAAGATATTTTGCTAAGGAAAAGTTGGGGAAAGCCAACAATTGAGCTCTCATCTTGAAATGCTGCCAGTCACAGAGAGAGGGAGAATGACTGCAGGGAGGACGCTTGGTGGCTGTGAAGTCTGTCTTGCAGAGTGTCCCAGAGCCGTGGCTGGTCACAAGGCCAACAGGAGAAAGGGGAGCCTTGACCTGCACAGGGCATCTTGCAGTGCTGAGAGCTGAGCACTGTGTTGCTTACTGCAGGAACCAGCAGAATGGAAAGGGGCCTGTCCTTAAGAGTTATGATCCACAAAAGAGGCACCCTAGAAAGGGTTAAAACCCTCTGTCAGATGCTTAAATTCCTGCCTTAACCCTCCTCTGCTACTTGAGTGCTGGGCTACAGCCCCCCATGCAGTCTGTGCCAAGGCTGCTTTCAGGCCAGCTTGCTGCCCGGCTCCCCAAACCCGGCTCTGGTCTGCTCTGAGCTGAGGGGCTGCAGGGGAATGTCTTCCCCTGCCCCACTTGTGCAGGACTGTCATAAGCAGGACTGGTGTTAAGGCCGGAGCATCAGAGCCATCTTGCCCAGTGCAGCCTCCCACTCCTCCTGGAGACGTTTACTGGAGCAGGATATTTGCTAGAGGACTCGGGGACGTCCTCTCAGCCTGCTTTTAGGAGGAAGGGCACCAAAGAGAGATGTTGTTGATTCAGTGAGAAATCCCGCTGGGACAGTATATTCCTAGGTCTCTTCAGCGTTGCGCATGTCTAGGGCAGAGCTGGCTGGCCTGGCATGCTGCAGCAGTGAGCTCATAACCCAGCCATGACAAAAAAACCCCAGCCACGCTTGGGGTTGGCCACGGTGGCGTGGGGCCAGCACCCTGCTTCCTCTTGGGTGCTTTCAAGTTGAGAGATGCCAAGAGGTGCAGTCCTTTCGGCTCAGGGGGAGTGAATCCATGGAGCAGACACAGCCTGGAGAGAGGGACCTGCTGAGCGGTGAAACTGCTGTCCCTACTCTCTGGTGCCGTGGTTGTGTTGGACTTCAGGAGCCTGCACTGCCTGTGGTTCCCCAGCAGAAACAGTAAGTGCACCAAAGAACCCAGAGTTTAGTGGACTGATGGGTAGTGGTACTGCCATGGAATCAGAAAAGCAGCATAGACTTTGTGGCTGAGTCCACCAGCTTTGTTCCTGAGACTGGTGTCGGCTGGGGGTGGCATTTAGCCAAGCAGAGTCTTGGCAGAATATAAGTGTAGACGTAAAGCTCTGCATTGCCCTCTGAATCCCCTCAGCCCCCTATTTGCCTCTCACTGTCCCTCTGTACTGGAGCTGAGCAGCCCCTGCTCCCCATCTCTGAGGTGGGGGTACTTAGCAGCTCCTGCCCACAATGGGCTTGTGGGATGCTGTCAGGGCTTGTAGCAGGGCAGCTTGAGCCTTTTGAAGCCACAAAGCAGTTCAGCCTTTGAAGTGTTTGCTGGCAGTCCCAGAGTCCAGGTTTTTGTAGCACAGTGCTCTGCCAGGCTGTTCTCCGGCACTGTGCCATCTAGAATTGTTCCCCGAGCATCTTCTGACATCAGCTCATTCACTTGGTATTTAGCAGCATCCTCCCGCAAGCCCTACAGTGAGGCTGGAGGCCACGGCCACCTCCAACGCAGCACCTCATCCTGCCCTCCAAAATCCCTGCTCAGCTGGCTCATATCTCCCTTCCTCAGGGAAGGGAGCTGACCCCTCTCTGTATCACTGCTGGGCCAAGCCACATGTGCTGTTCTGCCTGCTCTTTCCAAGGAGCTTTTCTGCCATTCCCAGTCCCCACTTTTGCGTGCTGGTTTTCCAGCCTTCTTTTTGTGTCTGTTGGTTGTCAGCATCTTTCGGCTGCATTCTTGGCAGTGAGTAAGATCCCTTCTGTTTCCCGTGGTGACTCCTTATCATCTGTGTTGCTCTGAGATGCCTGCTTCTCCCCCTGCTCTGCTCCCAGGTTGCCTTCTGCAGGACTCTGGATTGGTTTTTTTTCCCTCAGGCTCTTCGCTAGGTCTTTTTACAATCCATGCCCCTGTCTGCCCCACTGGCTTGTACTCCCTCCTCACACCTCAGCATCCTGCCCCTCCGGCACCACGGCTGCACAAATGGGGCTGGGGTCTAATCTTTTCTAAGGTGCTGAGGCCGTACCCCTTCTGTAAGCCTCCTGTTTTCCCAGCAGGCAGCTGAACCCTGCTTTCTGCCTGCTAGATCGGGACAATCCCTTTCCTCCTCTGAGAAACAAGCTGGTACTATGCCAGCGTTTTCCTGACAGGGAAGTGCGGGAGGAGCTGGTCCCTGCTGGGTCCTGACTGCTGTGCCTCTCGGGGAGTGACGGATGTCCCTTCCGCAGACACTGCTGGGGCCTGTCTGCTGGCCGGTTTCCCCGCGCCCCTGCACGCCTCCAGTTGTACTTTCTCAGCCACCAGTAAGATCTCTCGGCAGTCTCCAGTCCAGTGATGGATGTTGACAGCTGCCTGAACAGCCTGTGTGAGACTCGATTATTTTCCTCCGAGGATGATGCCTTCCAGATCTCGCTCCAAAGCCCTCTGCGAGCACTGTGTTGAAACCCTTTCCAGAGCCTCCCTGGCTGCAGAGCCTTGCTGAGCGCTTCTGGCTTGCACCCAGCTCAGACCGGACCAATGCTTGGGAGTGGGGCCCTGCAGCATCTCATGCGGACAGGCTTAGCTTGTTCCTGCGCTGAGATGCAGGCAGCAGTTCTTGCCTTCGTGGTGTTTGGGTCCCCAGGGTGGGCAGGGTGCTTGGGGTTACTGGGGAGGGGGTAGGGACCGGCCACAGCCACCCCAAGCAGCAGCCACCCAGCAGTAGGCAAACACCCATCCTGGTGTGATCAGCCACAAGGTCCTCTGAGGGCCTCATGAAAGACAGCATGCTGGTATCTCTGGAAGTCCAGGGCCAGTGCCGTGCTTAAGTCTCTCCTGAAGCCTAAGTGTGCTCCAATGGGAGCATTGCATTGCTGGGTGCTGCCATGAGCCATCTCTGCCAGACCAGGACAGGCAGCTGACAGCAGGGAGGTTGCTGGCTGTGGTGTGTTGTGGTATGGAGCTGCTGGAGGCCCTGGAGCAGGCTGAAGTCCTGCCAAGCAGGGTGCGGGCAGGCACCATCATAGTCCATCCTGAAGTCTTGCTCTCCTGGGGCCCAGGCCTCCTGAAGTCTGTCCCTTCGGCCAGCCTGGGACACCTTGAAGTGAGGAGAAGTGGCTATCCCAAGGACTGGAAATGTTTTGTTACGCCTTACCATCACAGTGCTAATGCTGTGCCACCATCATGGGCAGGTAGAGAGGGAGGGGAGGAGACTGGAGACAGTCAGGGCTGTCCCCAGCACTGTGCCTGGGCTGTGTGTGGGGTTGCAGGTCCTGTGTTGCCCAGGAGAACGTGTCTGTAGCCCTGAAACAAGGTCAGCTGGCTGGCCCAGCCAGGACGAGTGGGCCAGAACAAATTGACCTGGGGTTGCCTTAACCTCCAGTGCCCCTGAGTTGGCCTGGCATGCTCCCTCTATCTCCTGGAACAACCCCTGAGGGCTGGCACCACTCTCTTGATGACCCCCTGTTTTTCCTTTTGCAGACATTGTACGGCTCCATCAAGAATGAGAAGCTGCAGTGGGCCATGTGAGTATCCCTCTGGGAGATGCTGCTGCCTGGCACTGGGCAGATGGCAGGGCCATCCTGCTGGTGCAGGGGTTTCCTTACCCCTGCTGTGCTCCTTCCAGAGCATCACCCTGCCCCAAAAGCCCTCATCAGCTGCGATGCTGCCCAGTGGGTGGTTCTGTGAGGATGTGGGAAGGAGAGGGAGATTGAGACGTGCTGGGGATGCAGGGAGTGTACCCTGCCTGCCCTTGGCACCTCCATGGGGACCACTTCCCCAGCATGCTGGGGGAGGCAGCCTGAGCCCAGCTTCCCACAGTTTTGGTGTTGCTTCTTGGCTCGGTGGCCGTGTCCAGGTTGGCAGCGGGCAGGCTCTGGGGGCCGTGGCTGTGCCGGGGCCCCGCGGGGTGCCCGCACCCTCGCCCACAGCTGCCATCTCCAGCAGCAGGAGCAGCAGCGCCCGCGCTGCGGGGATTAATCAGCCCAGCGGTGCCGCCAGCGCTCAGCCAATGCGCTCGGGCTGCTGCCATGGCGACGCCGGCAGATGCTGAGGGGTTTAATTAGCAGCAGCGGGTCTGAGGGAGGGGGGAGGCAGCAGCTCTGGGCTCCCACATCTTCCTGCCGGGTGGGGGGAGCAGCACTGATGCAGCCTGCCCGCAGCGCCAGGGGCCATGACCTGGAAGGAAGAGTTCAAGGCCTGCTGCCTCCTGATGCCTGGGCTGCCTGCATCCTGCCCACACATGCCCCTGCCCCAGGCTGGTGCTGCCTGAGACCTCCCACCACAGGCTCTCTGCACCCCTTTACTGGTGGCTCTGAGCCCCATAGTCCAGCTGCTGCCCAGAAGGCGTGGGGACCACAGCCTGCGTCTCTCCTGGGGGGTGGGTGTCCTTTCTAGACCCTCACTCATGCCAGCTGGGGACCTGCATGCCCATACACCATGGACCAGGGGGCTATCGTAGTGCCAGGCCCCGGGGTGCTGCTCCTCTATGGCCTCTGGCTCACCATCAGCCCCAGTCCTGCCCAAGAAAGCTCCTTGCTCCCTGGGGCAGGCAGGACCACCGTGAACCTGCAGCAGATACCCCCATGCTGCGTGTTTTGAGGGGCCAGGCAGCACCACAGCTGACTAGAGGCACAGGACACAGAGGCATGGCCGGGTTTGGAATGCTTGCCAATGGTGATGGGAGACTGCTCAGCCTGGTCTGCTGCTCCTGGCCTTCCTTTCAGAAACTGGACCTACAGGTGGCACTGGCAAATGGGAAGCTTGGTATTTGCTGTCCCCACAGCAAGGTAACAAACCCTTTCCCCACCCAAATCTGTGCCTGGCAGAGATGAGGAGGAGCTGAGAAAGTCCCTCTCGGAGCTGGCAGACCCCAACCCAAAGTCCATCAAGCGCATCAGCAGCTGCAGTAACCCCTTTCTGGACTTCTCCCAAGACTCCAGCATCGCCACCTACAAGCATGGTCTGTTAGTGCGCAAGATCCATGCTGATCCTGACTGCAAGAAAAGTAGGTACCTGGGGATTCCATGGGAGGAACTCGGGGTGAGAGGGCACCAGTGGGCTCCAGAAACACAACAGGGAGCAGGGGAGGAGTCACTACATGATGTCTGACTGTAGCATTATGCCAGCCTGCAGCATCATCTCCCTGTGCCTTGGCTGACTGGCTGTGCTGGGCATAATTCAGCCCCCAGGTTGTGGATTCTCAAAGCCTTTCTATACCAGTCTTCAGGGCTGGGCAGAGGCTGAGATGGCAGCACAGCCCCTGCCTGCAGTGCTGGAAAGGAGTTGGGCAGGGAGGTGTGTTAGGCCTTCCGGGAGATGTACCCTTCCCACAGCATGGCAGGGACAAAGGAAGGTGCCCTGTGGTGTGACAAACAAGCTGCACAGCAGGTTGGGCGCTGCCAGGCACGTTCACAGTTTCCACCGTAAAATCCCTTAAGCCCTGTCCATCTAATGCCGCCTTGATCTGATTAGATGCAGCCACCCTCCAAAGCCAGCATTACCTGGCAGGCAGCAGCACCTCATCCCTGAGCAGGGAGGCAGCGGTGAGGCTGAGCATGATCCGGGGGGTGGGCAGCGAGGCAGGAGCACAGCGGTGCAGCCCGGGGGTGCAGCCCCCTGCCAGCAGCACCATCTGCCAGGCACGCAGCCGGCACAGGCTCAGGTGTGCAGGGACAGTCTTGGCGTGCTGCCTGTCCCCGGGGTGGGTGATGTGCGTCGTGGGCCGGCTGGAGGAGGATGGGGACGGGGGGAGCCTGCCCCCCACTTGGTGCTGGGGCTGATGTCGGGGCTGCTCTCTTCTCCCTGACAGCGCCCCGAGGGAAGCGCGGCTGGAAGTCCTTCCACGCCATCCTGAAGGGGATGATTCTTTACCTGCAGAAGGTAGGTAGCAGCAGGGCTGCCCACATGCATGCCAGGGAGAGGGATCGTCCCCAGCCCAGGGGGGAGGTCACGGCAGTTCCCACAGCAGCAAGAGAGGGGCTACAGTAGCCTGGCATTGCAGAGCCTGGGCTAAGCAGACTGCGCTATGCCTGGTTGAGCTTTTGTGTGGCATCCCTGTTGGGGGCGCTCAGGCTCAGCCTGGGCAGTGAAAGCAGCTGCCAGCTGAGAGCCCTGAGTGCAGGGGCTTGTCGGGATGGAGGAGGCACCGGGGTCTTTGCCCTGGGCAACGGATTGTGCTGCAGATCCAGTTTCCTGCAGGCACAAATGCCTGCTCAGCTGTGGGGCAGTGGGGAACAGCCGCCATGCTGTGGCCAAACCCATGCACCCGGGTTGCATAGCCTCTCCTCGTGTGTAGCATGAGCTGCAGGCAGAGCTCAGAGCAGTCTACTGGAGGGTGATGTCCAAGCCCCACCACTGGCAGCACTTGCCTGCCGTTCCTGCAGCGTCACAGAGCTGACTCATGGTGGGGTGCATCCCTAAGCTGGCTCTGAAACACCCCATGATTCGCAGGAGGAGTATAAGCCAGGGAAGGCTCTGGCGGAAGAGGAGCTGAAGAATGCTATTAGCATCCATCATTCACTTGCCACACGGGCATCTGACTACAGCAAGCGACCCAATGTCTTCTACCTCAGGACAGCTGACTGGAGGGTCTTCCTCTTCCAAGCACAGTGAGTCCCTCAGGATCACCAGCTGGGCCCCACGCTGGGGCGCAGTGGCTTATATGACTGAAGGGGAGGTTGGGATCAAGAGTGGGGCCACATTGCTCTGTCCGGTCCCGGCCCTTTCTAGAGGGAAAGGGAGCCACTGTCAGCACTGCGCTTTGCTCAGCTCCTCTTCTTCTCACCCCGATGGGCTCATGATGGCCCAAGTCAGTGCAGGCAGAGGCCCAGGTGCCGTAGCTGGCCGAGGGCCAGGCCTGGGGGAGATGGATCTTGTCTGTAGGGCAGCTCCCTCTGCCTGTGACACAGATAGTGCTACTTAGAACCCCTCTGTGCTTTGGCCTTTCTCCCCAGGAACCCCGAACAGATGCACTCGTGGATCACACGCATCAATGTGGTGGCAGCCATGTTCTCCGCGCCCCCCTTCCCCGCAGCCATTGGCTCCCAGAAGAAGTTCAGCCGCCCGCTGCTGCCCAGCTCCTGCACCAGACTGTCCCAGGTGTGCCATGGGGTGGGGACAGCCAGGAGCATGGGGCAGACCCCCTAGGTCTGCTGGTGGCACTATCCCCTGCAGAGGCACCTGTGTGGTGCCATGTGCCCAGCTGCCTTGCAGTGCGGTGCAGGGCCGAGAGACCGTGGCCATGGAGACACAGAGCAAGGGGGTGATGAGGCTGGGGGGAGGCGGCAAGATCTTGTTCCTGGCAGCAGGGATGAGAGGCAGGCAGTGGAGTCAGGCCATGGAGGAGAACGTGGTCCCACACCATGGCTTGCAGGGTCCTGCCAGGACTGGGACCTTGAAAGGCCGGGGGGATTAGCTGGTGCTCGCGCGTGCCAGGGCAGTTATTCATAGAGCAGAAAGGATTAAAAACACCAGCCTAGTTTTAGAGGGGATTAAATTCTGCTTTAAGACTGCAGCCAGCCCCCCACGAGGCAGGAGCAGATTGCCCCCAAGGGCCTGTGCTTTTGCCTGCCGTTAACAAAAGAAAACAACACAACCCAACCCAGGAGCAGAGGCTGAGATCCTGGGTGCACCTAGGAGGGGAACAACCTGTTCTGGTCCTGGCTGTTCACACTGCCAGAATGGGGGAAGAGCAGAGGTCACTGACATGGCGTCACCCTTCTCCAGGAAGAGCAGGTGAAGAGCCATGAGACCAAGTTCAAGACGATGTCAGCAGAGCTGCTGGAGCATCGTTCCTCACTACCTGAGAAGAAGGTGAAGGGCAAGGAGTATGAGGAGCTGAAGCAGAAGGAAGAGTACCTGGAGTTTGAGGTGAGCTGGGAGATACACACACACATCCCACCACCCTCAGCCCCTCTGTCCGTGTCTGCCTGGCCATCCTGAGTGATGGGACCCTCTCCCCCATCCCCACCTGCTGAATTGCACTATGCCACTGCTGTGGTCCAGGACCATGAGCATCCCCCCTGCCCTGGGATGCTGGCTGTCGTGGAGGGACCACAAGCATCCCCTCCCTACCCTGGGATGCTGGCTGAAGGGCAATGCCCAGCTTGCCAACCCCTCTTTCTGCTGCACTGTGCCCCCAGAAATCCCGCTACGGCACCTACGCCATGCTGCTGCAGGCCAAGCTGAAGGCCGGCTCCGAGGACCTAGCAGCGTTTGAGTCCACACTCTTCGATGCAGCGGGTGGCGAGGATGATGGTCTGAAAAAGTCCCACTCCAGCCCCTCGCTCAACGTGGAGCCCTCCAGCACGGCCACCAAGGTGAAGCGCAACATCTCGGAGCGCACCGGCCGCCAGCCCCCCGGCCACCCCCAGAAGTCATAAGCGAGGGGCATCACCCGCCCACGCTGCAGCTCCGTTCCTGCCCCCCGGTGCCGGGGTGGAGGCCACGTGCCTGCCAAGATCCTGCATGAGCCATCCATCTGGGTTGCATGCCATGCAGGCACCAGCCATGCAGGGCCTCTGCCAGAGGTGGTGGCAGAGCAGGACGGTCCCTGGTCCTTGCTCGCGGGAGCTGCCCACACTGTCAGCCCCATCAGACTTGTTCCTGCCCCTCCTTGTCCTGTGCGTGGTTGCAGGACCTCATGCCGGTGACGGGGACCAACTGAAACCCACCCACTGGGCTCAATTCTTCAGTGGTTTAAAAAAAAAAAGAAGTCCAAAATGCAGCAAAACAAAGCCAGCGGCCGCTTCTCCTCCAGCTCCGTTGTGCCATGGGGGGCAGACAGGAGGGGGCCAGCTGTGGCCTGTCCTCTCTCCCGGGGCTGGTGGCCAGGGGCACCAGGGCGATGGCACCTGGCCCCCTCCCTGCCACCTCTGCACCCTCCCCGCTTTCTTACAACTTTTGAATGGTTTTTGTGATACAGTTTTGCACTTTTTAGTACCAGACTGAGCTGACCACCAGGGAGGGGTTTTTTTGGGGCTACTTTTGATGCTTTTTGGGACCTATTTAAAAAAGAAATAACAAAGCCACAAACCCAGCCATGTCCTGTAGGCACTGCATTCTGAGGGGCAGGTTTTTACACGGACTCAGGGGGAGGCCCAGCTCCCCGCTCTGCAGCAAGGTGAGCATGGGCTCCTGTGTGTGCTGCTGCCTGCTCCCCAGCCCTGCTTTGGCACCAGCAACCCTTTGGAGACAGCCCTGCAGTTGCTGGCAGCCTTGGGATGGCAGCGCCCATTGTTGCACTTGTGGCTGCATGGGAGGCTGATGCACCTGTGCTTCATGACCCCCTCACCCCCGGCAGCTGGACCAGCCCCATTTGCACCACCTGGGTGCGAGCATTATACCAGAGGCACACTGGGCAGCAGTGTAAGTACTCCCATTGGGGAGGTGACCCCTGAGGCCAGGGTTGACTTGAGGGTCCCCATGAGCCAGCTTTCCTTGTCATGATGCTCCTCCAATGCATGGCCAGGGACTCAGAGGCTGCCAGCAAAGCCTGGTCTGCAGCCCTGTGTGGTCCTCATGCTGCAGCAGCAGTGGTGCAGCCCCTCCCTTGGCCATGGGCTCCCTCCTTGCCAAGGCGAGGGGCATGCTGAGGCAGCCCCCAGCACCTCTGGGGCTGGAGAATGCTTGGCTGGAGCAAGGTGCTGCTGGCGGAGCATGGCCACAGGAGTGCCTGGGGTGGGCGGGGAGGGGTCTGGGGACAGTGGAAGGGCTGCGGGCAGGGGGCTGGCACACACACTGTTCTCAGCCACCCAGGACCCGGCTGGTTTCAGCACTGACTTTGCGAATGTGTCAAACTTTTTATTCTGCTCTTTTAAGTCTATTGCAAAAAAATAAAAATTAAAAAAACAAACAAAAAAAAAAAAGGGAAAGAAAAAATAAAGAAAAAAAAAAAGGAAAAAAATCCACCCTTGCCCCAGGAGGCTTTGGTGGGGGAGAAAAACCTTTGTACAGCTTCTTCTCTCAGTTACGGAAGTAAAACTCGCTCTTCACTTCTTGTGTGCGCTGTGGTTTCTCCTCCACGGCTGGGGACAGCCCCAGCATGGAGAGATGGTGAGGAGGCAGCCTCCTTGCTGCCAGGGGGTTAGTGCCCATGGGCTCAGGGCCGGGGCTGGAGCGAGGGAGGGCACAGGCTAATGGAAACAGTGTCCCTTTATTCAGAAGAGGGACCATTAAATAAGAGCAGAGAGGGGCAGGAGCCAGCTGTGTCCTGAGCCGGCTGTGTTCTGTCCCCTGAGTCCAGGCAAGTCCAGAAGGCACTTGTGTAGGCACGGCAAGGTAGAGGGCAATGTGAGCCCCCGGGTGGGTGCAGGGGCTGCTGGCCCCTCAGTGCACCTGTGGCTGCTGGCTGTGGGGCAGCTCGCCTCCTGGCTTCAGGGCCAGTGCGGGTGCCTGTTCCTCCTCCACCGACTCACTGCCATAGGCACTGTCTTCCTTCAGCTCTGCAAAACAAGCCCCAGGTGCTGTCAGCAATGGGGAGTCAGGGGGCAGCAGGGACCACCTCCAGCCCCTCACTCCCCTTACCTGTGCTTTGCAACTTCTCCAGCGCCTCGGTTTTGTGGAGCATCCTCACGGCTTTGCGGAGCCCCATGGAGTCCAGCGCCTCCAGCAGCCCCCCCAGGCTGCCCCCCGCCAGCTGCAGAAAGAGGGCACTGAGTGGGGCCAGTGGCCAGACAGACAGGAGGGACGGGGGCACCCTGGCCAGGCACTGACCTCATAGCTGCGCAGGAGGCTGACGCTGGGTGATGGAGTGTCCTTGTAGGTCTCCACCAGGCTGCAGAGCCCCAGGCGCTTGGCCAGCTCGATCCAATCTGACCCGCTGCAGTCCTGGTTCAGCAGCTGCTCCAGCCCCTGCAATGCCTCACTGTCCAGGGACAGGACCTTCCCTGTGCGGGAGAGGTTCCTCCATCACAGGCTGCCCATCCTCACTGCCAGGCGGGTGCTGCCCTGCGCAGGCACAGTGCTTTTGGGGGCAGAGGGGCTGCTCACCTGGCTGGGGGGCAGTGGGCAGCTCTGCCTTGGGGCCCTGCTGGGAGGCCTGCAGCAGGATCTCCCGCACCTGCAGACAGACGGATGTCAGCATCCCCCAACACACCAACCAACCCCCTCTCGCCTCCCCACAGCTCTCTCCAGGACATGGAAAGGCACTCACATCGTCCCAGGAGCACCTCTTTGTGCTCTGCCCCATTTGTGCTTTGGCCCCACAGAAAGGCTCCCGCGGGTTTGTCACACTGTGCCACACACTGTGTCTCACACACACCTTCTGGCTCCGAGTGAGGTCCAGGGGCGCGTGGCAGCGGCGCAGTCTGTGCCCTGCCTGCCCATGACCCTGCACAGGGGGCTCGGGGTTGGAGCTGTGCTCCACGGCTGGGGGCAGCTCCCCCAGCTCCATGGCCTGCTCCTGCTCCTCGGAGTCAGCGTCTGTGTCGCTGCTGGCCTCTGATGAGGACGGGCTCACAGGCTCGTCGTTCTCACACAGCACGTCCGCCCCTGTCAGGGAAGGGTGGACTGAGCCCCCAACAGGGGAGGTCGGCCCAGGGGTCTGCCCTGTGCCTGGGCACCCACCGGTGAAGGGACAGGAGTGGGGGCAGCGCCTTACCAGCTTTGAGGAGCAGCTTGGTGAGGGTGGGCGAGCCCAGGCCAGCAGCCAGGTGCAGGGGGGTATTCCCGGCAAAAGTCCGTCTGTTGACATCTGCTCCCAGCTACGGAGAGAGGTGCAAGGTTCTGAGCATGGGCTGCCTGGGTGCTGCCCCCCACCGCCTGTGTCAGCCCAAGATCACAGGGGATGCCCCCCCACTTCTGCCAGGGCCCTGCAGGAAGCTGCAGTTCATCCCCATCCACAGCCCACCAGACCCATACCTTCTTCACCAGGTGGGTGGCCATGTTGAGGTTCTCCATCTCCACAGCCAGGTGCAGAGGGGTCCTCCCACCCTGCCTCTCCACCGCGTTCACATCCGCTCCCTTCCTGACCAGCAAGTCCAGGCAGGCCAGACTCTTTGCCTTCACAGCCAAGTGCACAGGCAGGAGGCCTGCAACAGGGGCAGAGGCTCAGCAGCTCCCCAGCTGAGCCCTCGACAGCACCGCTAGGCTCCTGCCCATCATCTCAAAGCCCCACTCACCATGGAAATTGGGCAGATGGAGCAGGTAAGGGGCAGCCGAGCCCAGGTGGGCCAGCAGTGTCCTCAGCACCTCCTCATTGCCAGCCTGGAGTGCCAAGTGCAGCAGGGAATTGCCGTAGCGGTCCAGCAAGGTGGGGTCAGCATGGGCTTGCAGCAGGAGCTGGACCACTTGGGGCTGCTTGGTGATGACTGCCAGATGCAGTGGCGTCTGTAGGACAGCAGCACACCCTCAGCATCGCTCGCAAGAGGAGCCGAGTCCTGCACAGAGGTCCTCACCACTGTGCTCAGCCCTGCAGCCTCCCTTCAGTGAGAGCACCAGCAGAACAGGGTGAAACAGGAGTGAGCCCCAGGTAGAGAACCAGCTGCTCTGGGAAACACATACCTGCTGCAGGTTGTTGGAGATGTTGATGATACCCAGGCTCGGGATGCTAACAACAACCTCGATCAGCTGCTTGATCACAGCTGTCTGCTCATGGATAATAGCAAGGTGCAAAGGCCTGCAGAGAGAGGAGGATGGCCTCTGGCTCAGCTCCATGCTTCTCCAGGTCCTTCCCGCCACCTCCCACAGCCCCCATAATGGCTCTATTGGCCAACAAGGCTCCAACACTGTCTCCCCAAATTCCTTATGTACTCACGTGTCTCCGTTCTCATCCTGTGATGCAGCCAGGTGCCTCTGGACTGCCAGCAGCACACGGGGGTCAGCGGTGACCGAGTAGTCGAGCAGGGCATGGGCATTGCGACGGGCCAGTGCCAGCATCCACAGCTGGCAGAGCTGGGCTGGGGGGCAAAGCAGGACAAGGACATCACCTCCAGGAGCAGCATCCCCATCCACCCTCCTGCATCACCCCTGGGCATGGAGGAAAGTGATGTCCCTGACCATGCCGCCTCTCCTAAGTGCTGTCCCCCAGCCCTCACTCCACCCCAGCCTCCTCCTACCGTGCTTCTGCAGCTCCTTGCAGTACGTGCTCTCCGCAGGCGCCTGCCCGTTGCTACCAGGCCCCTCCGCCTCGGGGCCCTTCATTTGCACACCCCCCTGGTAGCCCCCCACGGGGTGGGGGCCAGGTGAGTAGATGCTGTTGTAGGCCAGCCCCGGGGAGTAGGGGAAGCTGAGGTTCCCACCTGTGGAGCAAGGGGAAGGGTGGGTGAGGCCGGAGAGGAGCAGGGAGCCCTCAGAGCTGGTCCACAGCCACCCAAGCAGGGAGAGGGAAGAGGTGTCCCCACTCACCTCCTCCAGAGCCGAAGCCCCCGGCCCCACCACCGGCACCTCCCATGTGTGAGCCCCCACCAAAGTGCTGGGGAAACTGAGGCAGGACTTTCTTGCGCTTCCTCTCCACTTCTTCCTTATCTGTGGGGAGAAAGGGGCAGCGGGGTGAGGGGCAGCCCCGGCGGTAGGGGGCATGCCGGCCTGCCTGGGGGGCGCTCACCTTCCACCACGGGGTAGTAGGTGAACTGCTTGGAGTCACTCACGTCCCCTCCCCGCTTCCGCTTCAGCTGCAGGAAGACGGTGACTGGACGGTCGATCTTGGGCTTGTGGTAGGGGGGTGTGCGGAAGACAATGGCGTACTGTGGGCAGGACAGACAGACATGGGGTCCTGCTCCTCCCCGCAGCCGAGGATGGGGCTCCCCCACCCCACAGGGCACAGGGATGTCCTGCCCTGGGGAACGGCAGGACATCCCCCTGCCTTCCCTGTACCTGCTTGTGCACATCAGTGGGGGAGAAGTCTCCAAAAGCCTGCCAGCCATTCTCATCATCCTCATAGAAACGCACCTCAATGTCATCTGGGGAGAGAAGAGGTGCTGGCACACTCATCTCCCCACCTGGCCAGGCTCTGAGGACATGGACCCCTGGCCGCTCAAGGGCCCTGGATCTCTCCTGCCATGGCCCCTTTGAAAGGTTTCAGCTGGGGGGAATGGCTTTTACCTTTCTGAACTTTATCACACAGCAAGTAGACCTCGTCCCCACCCCGCACGGAGCCTGCTGTCTTATCCATCCGTGAGATCTTCAGGTTGGAAGCTCCTGGGGACTCTGCAGTGCAAGAGGAAGCATTGGGAGCCGCTTTTGCAGACAGAGCATCCTTCATTACCCTGTCCTGCCCAGTCCCCTCCCCAGCCTGGCCCCACGCTCACTGCTGTCATGGATGGGGTCTGAGATGACAGGCTGGAGGGCCAGCGTGAAGTTCCCGCTGCTGTCGCGGAGGTAGGCGGTGAAGCGCAAACGCACGATGCTCAGGTCCATCACCTTCTTCAGCTCCTTTGCCTCTAGCTCAATTTCACGCAGCTCTGCTTCTGCCGGGGCAGGGGAAGATGCCCTCAGGCTAAGCAAGGGGATGGGGCTCCATGTCCCCCCCAGCCCCATGCTAAGCCCAGCTGTCACTCCCAGGCGCTGAGTCCCACTGAATGCCCTTACCCGTCAGCATATGGCTCCTGTTGCGCATCTTCTGCTGCTTCAGCTTTTCCTTCATGATCTCCATCATATTCTTCTTGGTGACATGGAGCACTCCCAGGTTGCTGAACCTGGAGAAGAAGAGGGATCTCACTGGGATCTGGGAGTGCCAGGGCTGGCACACACAGGCTCCCACAGCCAGGAAGGAGCTGAGCAAAGCACAGAGTACTGCTGCTTGGGCAGCAGGGGATCAATGTGTGCAGGGCATAAGAGGAGCAACCACAAAGGAGAAGAAAGGAGCCCAGGAAGGAGGTGTCTGGGGAACTCTGGGTTCCCACAGGTGACAAGTCCAAAGAGGAGGACCAGGAAGGCTGGAGGCCAAAGGGATGCAAACAGGATGAGGCTGTCAGCAGCTAGGGCTAGATTTGTAAGAGCAACTGCAGCAGCTGCTGAATAACCCCGCGATGCAGACTGGCTACAGCAAAGCTGGGGAGCTGCAACCCCGAGGACAGAACCCCACAGCAAGCTGCACATGCTGGACCCAGGGCTCTGCAAAATGTCCAGGGAACAGAGTTGTACTGATGACCCTGTCTAAACCCACTCCTGCCCCCATCCAGCAAACCCAGCTATATGCACTAAACCTCTTCTTCTCCCCAGCAGCAAGCTGCGACCAGCCCCCAAACCCTCATAGGCAAGAGGCTACCCCCGGTCTCCCTCAGACATACTGAGCTGTCATGTCCTTGGGTCCCACAATCGCGACGCAGTTGCCGGCCTCATTGCACTGCTTGCCCACCAGGCTGTGGGCATGCACACGGGGAGGGTCGCTGTGCGTCACCAGGTCCACCTCGATCCGGGCCATCCCCATGTAGTTGCATATCTGCAAGGAGAAAGGAGATAGGAGTCAGGTACAACACCCCAGGAGCCTGCAAACCCCTCTCTGCTACTCATCACCAGGGCCACCACTCCTCCTCCTGCAGCCCTCCCATCCCTCCAGTGCCATGAGACACACAGAGCTTAATATACATATCCTGTCCTTCCTTCAAGGGACCCTCCCGGTGCCTGTGCACACCAAATGAAGATTCTGCCCTTGTCCCCCACCCAGGGCAGTGCTCACCTTAACAGTGGGATAGGTCTTGCGCCCCTTCTCGCTGGATGCTCCCGGCAGCCCCCCATGGGATGGGCCCTCGCAGCCATATCGAAAACGGAACCCCCGCTGCAAAGGCAAAGAGGAGGTCAGCCAAGGGTGGCCCACGAGAGCAGAGGGTGACAGCTACACCTGCCCTTGCCTGGATGACATCCTTACCTGCTTTGGCTGCTCGATGATGACAAGGTAGGGACCTTCCACTGGAGGACAGAGAAAAGAGGCACCAGTGAAAAATACATGATAACCCAAGTCCATGCTCCCAGTAAGGATGCTGGAGGTATGGAGATAGTGTGGAAGGTTAGGTGACCCCTGTCTTTTCCATGGGGGTCCTCAGAGCCCCCAGCCCCTGTGCTGTCATAGCCCAGCCGGGAGCATCAGGCAGAGCAGCAGGGCCAAAGGATGCTCTGGCACTTGAGGAGCACCTGAGGACCCATCACAGCCCAATCTCAAGTCCCTGGTAGGCTGAGCAGCAGGGCCAGACAAACAGACCCCATCCTGGTGGCACAGGGCAGGGATTCCCAGCCAGCCCACAGTGGGGCCAGCAGGGACACAGCCTGTGGTGCTGCTGGGAACTACGAGGTGTGAGTCAGCCTTCTGGAAAACCCCGCTGCAGCCGGGGACCCCTGGGAGGGCACAGCCAGAGGGGCCCTTACCTGTCTCCATCACGGGCTCTTTCTGCTCCATCATGTGGGAGCCGAAACTGAAGTCATCATAGTCAATCCCATCCAGGCACTGGGTGGCAGGAGGGAAGAAGAGTGAGATGAGTGTGTTGGGGCTGGAAATCCCAACCACCCTGTGGGGCAGGCACAGACCCCCATCTCCCACCCTGGAGGGGGGCCAGTCTGGCACAGACTCCCATTGCCCACCTTGGGGAGATGGGGGGGCAGGCACAGATCCCCCGTCCCTCCCGGAGAAGAGGAGTGGGCAGGTGCCAACCCCTCATTGCCCACCCCAGGGAGCACCAGCAGACCTCCTTTGCGCACCCTGGGGGCAGACACAGACCCCGCACCTCCCACCCCAGCGGCACCTGCAGACCCCCACCTTTGCTCACCCCGGGGCAGGCATAGTCGCCCCCCTCCCACCCCACCCGTGGGGTCGGGCACTACTCCAGCTCAGCCCCGCCGCCGGGGCCAGGCAGAGCCCTCCCGCCCTGGCCGGTGCGCGCCGCACTCACGGGCTGGAAGTGCTCGTCCATGTCTGCGCGGGGCCGGCCGCCGGCCTGCGGGGAGAGCGCGGGGTGAGCGGGGACCGGCGGCGGCAGGAAGGCACCGCCGCTCCGGAAAGTCCCTAGAAACCCCGCCGAGCCGGGAAATGACGGGACCGCGCGTCACCGCCCCGCCCCGCACGGCTGCGGCCCGGGCACGGCTCGGCTCGGCACGGCACCGGGCACGGCCGCTGCTGCGCCCGCGGCGGCTCCCCCGGCTGGGGGCGGTGGGACCGGCCGCTCCTCGCCGCCCGGAGTTTTGGGCTCCGGGCTCTCTGCGGGCCGGAAATCTCGGTGCCCGCCCGCCTCGCCCGAAGGTCCCGAGTTTCCCCCCCGGGAGGACGGAGGGGTTTGCCTCCTGCCGTCCCCAGCCGCCTGTCCCGCTTCGGGAGCCAGTCCCCGTTGCGCCCGTTCCCAACAAGACCTGCAGTGCAGCATGGCTGAAACCACCCGGACTGCGCCATAAAACCCGGCAGCAGCCCCTGGGGCCTCCCAGGTCCCTACATCGCATCATCTCACCTCCCGCACAGGGATGTCTCCTCCAAGCTGCCCTGGCCCCAAACAGGAGCGGCTGCCCCAAAGCCTGCCATCCTTCTCCCTGGCCGGGGGAAGCTCACCAGGGCTCTGCAGACCAAAGCCACTCCGTGGCAGCCCCTTGCCAGGCACCCACAGGAGTGCTTTCCCACTCCTCCAATTCCACTTACGTAGCAGCCCCTGCATCCTTCCCGCCGTGGCAGCCTGAGAGAGGCATTTGCCGTCGGTGTTCCCATTCCCTCTTTCCCGCTAGGAAACATCTGGTTTCAATGCGGGAGCGGCAGCTCCAGAGTCCCCCGTGGGAGCATCTCCTGCGACCCAGCGCCGCACGCTCCCCGCCGACACTGGCAAGGCACCGCCAGCAACAGGGCCCCTTCCCGACACCCACAGCACCCTCCTACTCACCGGGGAGGAAGAGGCTGGTCTCAGCAACCCATCCAGCCCCAGCATCGCGGCGGGGACTGCCAGCTACCACACAGGGGTCCCGCTGGGGTCAAGGTCTGCCTGACTGCGGGAAACCACCAGAGCTTCTAGCAAAGGGGCAGGATCAGAGCAAAGCCTCCAGGCACGTTTTCTTGATCCACATTTCTTCTCGCTAAGCGATGGAAAGAAAAAAAAAGGAGAAAAACCCAAACTTATCTGACTCTGCAGTGCCCTCATACCATGAATTTCTGAATCAGTGGTTGCTACAGGTCCCGCTTAGGGGATTTTGGGTGTGTGGGAGAAGAGGGGAAGGAAGGGGATTGTTCAACCCGTGCGTGACTCATATTCTTCAGAAGCTGAAAAGAGCCTTTTCAAGGAGATTTTCCAGTCACTCAAGTCCTCCAAAGGGGCTGCCCTGTGGCCCCAGGCCTGAGGTTTTCCCCAGCTGGCCTGCCACCTGAGCCCAGCCGAGCTCTGGGATGCACCCCAGCCTGCCTGCAGGATGCAGCCCAGACAGCAGTGCAGACTGGGACATGGGATCAGAGTGACCTGCAGGTGCAGCAGGAGTGCAAGGAGGGTGCAGATCCAGCACTACAAAATGAGGTGGGACCTTCCTCCTACAGTTCTGCAGGGGCTTCTGAAACCCTGGGAACAGGGGACACAACCCCACTGGCCTGTGGGAAGCAGCACGGACAGCCTGCTGTCAGGATCCCACAGGGCATCCTGCCTGGGCAGCCTCAGCCTGCACCAACAGCCAGCCACCTCACTTGCTGGCACAGATTTCCCAGGGAGGTGAAGGAGGGGACAAACATCCTTCCTCAGTGTGCTGGGAACAGCCAGCTCAATCCCTACGCACTGAGCCTGGCTCGGGGAGCACAGGACCAAAGATGCTGGAGAACAACACTGTGCCCCTTGAGCAGAACAGATCCCCTTCTCCAGCGCCATCAGCCTCATCCCCTCTAGAGGGGTTTTCACAGCTCACTCATTGCTGCCCTGGACACTTCCACTTGTTGCAGCAAACAGCATGACTAAGGAATGTCATGGGGTCACATCTGCATCTCCCCAGCTGCGCAACTCTGGCTCACTCGGGAGCCACATGCCTGCACACTTGCACAGTGCATGTTAGAGGAAGCCCACCTTGCTCATCAAGCAGAGCTGGAACATCACTGCCTGCTTCCTTGTTCCTGGAAGAGTAACCTCAGGCAATGTCAGACTTTTACTCTCAAGATTAAGTCCTGCCTCCTGTGCCAAGCAGTCGTGCCCTTCAGGCCCCCAGGCCCCTGGGTTTCCCCTAGGAGTGTAGTACAGTTGGCTTTTATTCCACACACACCCCAGAGGAGGACCCATCTTCCCCTCCTGCCATCAGCAGCATCCCCTGCTCTGTGGTACCCAGTGCGTCTGGCCTGGACCCTGGGCTTGTACATACACTGCAGCCCCCCTTTGCTGGGCTAATTCCTCCCTATCTTCAGACCTTCCCAGGGCTTAGGAAGGATTTCCTGGCATTGCTGGGAATAGGGGGAAAGAGCAGCAACCCGACTGCAGTGCACTGCCCAGAGCAGCACCAGCTCCCTGCCCCAGAGCGCAGCACTGCCATGGCACCCTTTCTGGATGGCGCAGCCTGCCTATGCCAGCCAGACTGCCTCAATTAAAGGCCAGCTGGCGGCAAGCAGCGTGAGTTAAAGCTGTTCTTCCATGCCTGCAGCTCCTTGAACGTGACCTAGTAATGCAGGTGCTATTTTCTTTCCTCCCGTGACAGCTGGCTGACTTGCAGAGCCGATGCCCTGTGGGCAGGAGGGAAATGTCCGACTGTCTGTCTGCAGCAGGAGTGTTTAGCAGCCATGGGAAAGGGCGATCCAGGAGGCAGCAGGAGCATGGCTCTGCTCTGAACCTCCCTGGCATACAGCTGACATGTTCCAGCCACCCAGCTGGCTGCTCCTCTGACATACTATTCCCTGCACGTTTTGTTTCCCCTGGGGCCTGCTAATGCCTGCAAACGATGCCCCTAAATACCTGACCTTGCTTTCTGCACAAATCCTGTGCTCTGCTCCATCCCAGGAGTCCCAACAGCTACTGGCAAGCGTCTGGCAAGAGGCTGCTGAGTTCCTCTCGCACAGTGTACACCAGAACTTTGTTCTCAGACCCTTCCTGGAAACCGAGTCCTTGACCTGCAAGTGTGGCAGAGAGAAATCCCCTCTCCCTGAAAGCTGTCCAAGCCTTCCCCTCCACGGTAGCCTGCCCTGGAGCACTGAAGCCATTTGTATCTCTCTGCATAAAATGCCTTTTATGCCTCCATGCATAAAATGCCTATTGTGGCTATCAAGTTGGTTTTGGCAAACCCCAGCCACCCACTGACCTGGTTTTCTCCTCTAGGGCCTGTAAATCAGCTGCTTTGCTGTTGTGTTATGAACCATCAGCTCCAGTTGTGTATCTGGGCGCCCTCAGAAAACCCTCTCGGCGTCTGCCAGGCGTTTGCTGTCTCACTCTCCCTGCTTTCCACCCTGCCCACGGTACCAGTACAGTGTCGGCGTTCGCGGCTCCCTTCTGGGGTAGAGGTATCTAAGCCTACGGGCGCGGATCTCTTCCCCTTGAGGCAGGCAGCAAGCCAGCCCCCTCAGGATCAGGCTGGGATCAGCGTGCAGAGGGAGAGCCGCAGGATGAGGCAGCATTCACCGGCAGCACGGGAACAGGAAAATAAGCAGCTTCCTCACCGGCAGGGAAACGGGTGTCAGCACCAGCGCTGGGAACTTGCTTTCTCCTCCCCACAAGAAGACAGCAGATGTCTTTTCAGCCTGCATTTCCCTAGCATCTCCTCTCCCAGCTAGCCCCGGAGCCAGCTGAGAGGCAGCCAGGGACCGACGCGGCTGCCATGGTGAGGGGGAGTACCGGAGGTGCCGGTCTGCCACTGCAGACCCCTCGGCAGGGGCGGGCGTGGACACTGAGGTTTTAAAGCCCAGTTTAAACCTCTCGGCCTCCCTTTCTGCTTGGAATCTGGATACATCTGTGCCCAGCACGCACATCCCAAGAGCTGGATGCAGCTGCATCAGTGCGCGGGAGGCTGCTGAGCACGACGGGCAGCCAGCGCAGCACCCAGGCTCAGCATCCCCCGGGCCCGGCGAGAGGACGCCTACTCTACCTACGGATGCCAGCAGCCCTGCCCGCTGCCTGGCAGGCCCAGGGCTCAGCCCGCTCATCCCGGGACCGGTACCCCATGGGCAGTGTCGTCGTCCCCCCCTACCCGCTTACCTTCAGCCCCAGCACCAGCGCGGCCTCCCGTCCCCGGCCGCGGCCCTGGGAAAGTCCCAGCCCGGCTCCGCCTCCCGGGGCTTCCCGGCGCCGGCTCCACCCCGGCGGGGACAGCAGCGGGAGGGGGGCCGGAGGACCCCCGATGGCACGGGACGTGCCGCTCCAGGCTGCTGCATCCCAGGTGGAACCGCTCGTCTTCCCCCTGCTCGACACTCACGGCCGTGCCCCGAGACCTACAGGACCCTTCATCCCCCATCCCTTTGGACCACGGCCCCAAAACGTCACCACCCCAGTCCTGTGCAGCAGGGAAGGACCGGCTGCCTATCCCTTGGCTGATTTTCACTTTTATTGTTGTAAATTCACTGTTCTCTCTTTATATATATATATTCTAAACATATATTAAAGTCATAAATGATCCTCTTTGAACTACATATACTGGTGGATTTATAGGCCGATTTTGAAAAGGTGGGCAAATCAGGAAGCCCAACCTGATCAATGTGCACAGCAGCAGCAAATGCCCCTTTCCAGGGACAAGGGAAAATTTATATATATATGTATGTGTGTATATATATATGTAGATCTATATACACACACTCAGTCCCCTGCCCAGGATGCCCCAGTCTGGGGCTGAGGCTGAGAGCAGGACGGGCTCTCACCAGGCAGGCGCGGGCCGGGCTGCGCGCTGTGGAAGGCACTGGAGGACGGATTTGGGAGTCCCAGCAAAACGGCGCACGAGCTTCCTCTGTGCCTACAGAAGTGCTTCCCCTTTCTGTGCCTGCACGCCCAGGGTGGGAGCGCTGGGAGGCCAGGGCTGGGGTGTGCAGGCTTCCCAATGGGACCGCTTAGGTTGGCAGCGCTATGCAGGGGAAATCCACTGCTCCGCAGGCACCGTGCTTGCAGGACGTTCCCAGCGTCACGGTAAATGCGGAGACCATTTCCCAACCTAGCTGACCGTCAGGGAGCATGGGAATGCTGTGGCCCAGGAGGTGAAACCTGCCTCAGCAATTTTCCAAGCTGAAAGAAATGTGGGAAAGCCACTGACTGGAAGCATGGAAGGGCCCGAGCAGTGACAGCCCTGGCTGGGAGGGCCAGCGTGGTCCAACCAGGGCTGCTGGTGTCATCCTGCAGCAGCACAAGGCACTACCCTTGCCTGGGGCAGGCACACTGGCACTGCCACCACCTCCTCAGAAAGGGAAAAGGCACTCTGGGTTTTTGGCTCCTCTGACAGTTGCAGCAGCCAGCTGGAAGGCTTGCTCTGCTGAATCTTAATCCTGTGGCCGTGGAGGAGGGAAGAACAGTGATTTCCCCCTCCCCAGCGCACGAGGCTTGCGTGGTGAAGGGAGGGCGAGTCCTTGTTCCCTCACATTCCTTACAGAAGTTGCCTTCGTATGACAGCCTCTGACAGCCCGACTCATACAGGCAACCCCAAAGGATCAGGGGCAGATCCTGGCTCTGCCGATAGCAGCACCGTGCTGGCATCCCCGCACCCCAGCCGCCAGGAACTGAGACACATTCAAGGCAAGGGAGTCACTGGAGGAGCCTGGTTTGGGGGCCCCTACAGTGAGCCTGCCTCCTGTGGAGGTCAGGCCATAGCCAGGCCCTCCGCGTGGCTGTGGATGTTGGCTGTGCTGGACACGCTGCTCTCCTCTTTGTAACTTTTGGGGGCCCGGCCGGCTTTCAGCAGGACCAGGAAGGTGTCTGTGGAGATGGCCCCAAACTCAAAGGCGAAAGTGCCATAGAAGACCAGGACATCGATGATGAACACCCACTCGCACAGGGCGGCCACATGCTGCAGCACGAAGCTCTCCTGAATGAAGAATACACCACCTGAGGGCATCCCCGTCAAGGAAAGCACAGCTAGACGTCAACCACCCCATGGAGGGCTATGTCCCACTGTCACTGTACACTGGGGTGGCTGTGAGCAGCCCCGCTCCTCAGGAAACACACCACCACTCCTAAACCCAAGAAAACCCACATGCTTCCTGCAGCACTGGAAGGTCCTTGGCACGGGTGAGCCAGTGGCACATGTGCCCAAACCAGCCTTGGTTTATCACGGGACTGATGCCAGGCAGGGATTTTCTTAAGAGGCCGGGGCAGGGGGAGCTCAGGGTGTAGACCGCAGGGCAAGCTGTGTGCCCACAGCCTCACGCTCCCCACAACCGTCACCTCTTCCTCAAATGAGGCTGACGCTCCCCATTCTCCTGCAGGATGCAGTTGAAGTCAATAAAACTCATAAGCCCTCCATCCCCTTGGCGAGGCGGTTTGGGCTGCTGCATCCCAGCCCTGCAGCGCCCGTGTCATCCTGCGCTGCCGGCTGGCTCACCGCAGATAGGGGCCTTTCCTCCAGGTCCTGCTGCTGCCAGAGTCTCTCTATGCTTCTCTCATCACCACTGGGTATCTCTAGGGAAACCCACTGCCAGAGCCACCATCGGTGAGTGGAGAAGGCAGGTACATCCCCCAGCCCTCCAGGTGAAGCCTCCAGCAGTACCCTGCCATCTGCCAGCGAGACCATGGCTTGGGAGAGCCCGAGAGACAGGGACCTGACCTGCACAGGGTAGATCCTTCTGCTCACTCCCCCAGTCCCACCAGGGGAGGTCCCAGCCGTTTCCCCACACAGCTCACTGCTTGCCCACTTCCATTCCCCAGAGCTTGCATAGCAGCATGGCCACAGCAGACAGGCACCAAGTGCCGTCTCCCTTGTCCTTACACGCCCTGCTGGTCCCTCCCAGCTGGCACCGCCCCGCAGCACTCCTGCCCTTCCCAGCTCCCTGCCTGCTTCCCATTCCGCCTGCCTGCTGCAGTGACAGAGCAGGACCTTCTAGCACATCCCACACCCACCTGCACCCCCCCAGGCTCTTGCACTGCTCGCCCTGGCCAGACCCCAGCCAGCCAGCCACTCTGGGACCTCTGGACACTGCATGCTTTTTCCCCTTCCTACCCAATAACCACCACCTTGTTTCCCAATTTATCCCTAACCTCAGTCCCAAATAAGCTGCTGGCTCCCCAGTGTGGTCCCATCCACACACTCGGGACCATTCTTTCAGCCCTGTTCCCCCTGCTGCCATGCCCTCCCTCCCTGGTGTGGTGCTTGCAGACCCCAGTGGCAGCCCCCCCAGCCCCACCTTGCCCCATGGGCAGGTTGGCTGGTGAGTGCCAGTGAGCCCTGGTGGGCAGAGGTGCTGCCACCTGCACAGAGCGCTTTTGTACTCGGTTTCAGCCATATCGGTAACTGAGATGGACTTTGCATTGCTGAGGGCTCAACATACCTTTGTCTCATTAAAAAATCCCCACAACAAACCAGCGCTTCCACTCTGCACAGTGCGAGGCTGCAGCAGTGGCTGGGCTGGGGTGCAGCAGCCAAGGCAGGGCTGGTTTACGTACCCCAACACCTTGAGAGATGCCCATCAGTGTCCCTTCCCCACCTCAGCCGCTGCACCGCCCTGATACAGCTGCTCCCCCGAGCTACACCCGCGCGAGCTGCACGCCCTCAGCCCCTGCCCAGCCCCTCTTCCACACCGTGCCTCACCGCCAGACCAAAGGATGGAGGATGTGGGGTGCATACCCCCCCTGAGGACCACCTTTAGCCAGTCCATCCCAGATCTCCTCCCCATACCCTTCAGAAGGATACTGAGGATGAGACTGAGGAAGGCCACAATGGTGAGGATGCTGCGTAAGTGGCCGGTCCAGTACTGCCCACAGGTTTTGGCCATGCGGTAGGTGAGGATGGACTGCAGGAGCAGGAACAGCATGCTGGTGGGAAAAGCCACCCCTGCCCCGATGTAGTGCAGCACCTTTGCGTGATCCACCTGCAGGGGAGAGACCTTCAGTGCCGGCACCCTCGTACGCTCCCCGGCACGGCATGGCTCTGCTCAGGGGGTGGTCTTATGCCCCCGCTGGGGTGCAGGCAGTGCCGATGGGCCATGGCAGCTCACCCTGTGCCCAGCTCCTGGCTGAGGAGCAGATTTGGACCCATTATCTGCTGCTGAGATCCTGAAGTGCTCCGTTTCTTTCATCAGGGGTGGTAGCTCCTGAGCACCTTGGGCCAACAGCTCTGCCGTGCCCAGGGGCATTGAACTGCCCTGTGCTGTCAGCAGCATCTGGGCCTGCCTGCACCCATCCTGGGGGTCACAGCCCTGCCTTCAGCAGAGCCGCTGAGCCACGGCTGCGGCACCAGGGGACTGGGGCCAGCGAAGCTTCTCCCGGGCGGCGACGCCGGCAGCAGCCTCCTGCCAAGTGGAAGGGCCCGGCCGCTGCAGGCAGAGGGCTGGCAGCTGCCGGGAGCCCGGTGCCTGGCAGTGCAGGCAGGGGGGAGCGCTGCTGCCAGGTCCTGGCTGCTCCGGACACCCTGTGAGCACAGGCTCTGCCTGGACAGTTTCCTGGCATCACCCCCGTAGCAGCAAACACCCACAGGAGCACGGATGGTCAGCGGGAGCACCGACAGCTTGGCCCAGTCTCCTCTGCCCAGCTGGCACATCCCTGCCTGCGCAAGGTCACGCGTCCATGGAGGGGACAGACCATGCAGAGGGGCTCAGATAAGGTTAAACCAAACCCACCAGCTTAATCCAGACCCAAAACTAGGAGTGCACAAAGAGGAATCCCAGTGCCTTGGGAAGCAGAGCGTCTGGAAGAGGTGAAGGAGTGCACGGATGGGACCAAAACAACTACCCCAAATCCTACACCGCTGAGTGCTGCCACTGCCCTCCTCCAGCCAAGGTCCCCTCCTGCCCCCCGAGGACCCCCGAGGCAATGCCTCACCTGGAAGTGAGGCCGACCATGATGAGGCCGACAGCACAGACCCAGCCGGTGGCGAGCCCCAGGGTGTTGAGGAGGGACGGCCCAAGGCACTCCAGGAGGTGGGCATAGCGCAGCAGCCCCACCAGGATGACTGTGGGAGGGAGACACAGCCCCATCACACACCACTGCCTGCACCCCCCACCTCCTGCCCCCCACCAGGCAGGGCACCCTGCTTCCAGCCCTGCTCCCGGCAGCAGGCACTTACCCATGAAGGAGCCCAGGCTGCAGATGAGGCTGAAGAAGCAGCTCTCGGGGGGCAAGGTGCCACACTTGCTGCAGAGACAAGGCAAGGCCCAGTGAGCCCTCAGCCAGGGGCACTGGGGTGCAGTGCTTGCTCCCCCCACCCAGAACATGCTCCTGGGTTGCCCCAGGGGCTCTCGGAGCAGCTCCAATCCCCAGCCAGCCCCATGATCCCACCCCGTGGCTGCTCACCTGACAAGGGGAATGTGGTCCAGTGTGCAGCAGGAGCTGGGGCTGTCCACGTCGCACGACTGGTTGTAATTCCTGCCAGGAGGAAAGGGATAGCTGGGGGAGACAAGCTGCTGCCTGGGACCCTCCTGCCCACAGCCCCTGCAAGGGCAGCAGTTGCTCCCCAGCAAGTGCAGCCTGACCCCAGGGATGTGCCTGCACCCCAGGGACAAGCCCCTCCAGGAAGTGCCCCACCGCCCAACAGGGTCCTTCAGGAACATCCTGCCTGGGTTTCCACAGGCTGCGCCCTGCCTGCTGGCTCTGGTGCCCACCCAGTGTCCCTCCCCACAAGGGAGAGGCCATGTGGGGCAGGAGCCGCACACCCTGCTGGGTGCATGGGCCGGGGTGCTGGGCTCAGGGGGTTCCTGCAGCCCCAGGCGGGAGCAGGAGCACCCCCGTGCCAGCCCCATCACACACATCCCGAGGTGGGAGCACGGGTGGAACCAGGCACACAGCCACCGACAGCTCCGGGCTTGCACAGGACATGGGATGGGACGGGGAACACCAGGCTGAGCGGTAAACAGCGCCCACAGCCACAAGCACTCTGGGGCAGTGCCACGCTGCCAGGGAGCGCGGGAGCTGCCTGAGGGGCTGGGCTCTGCTGCCCACAGCCACCGCAGAGCCCGGGAGTGCCTCCTGCAGCACAGACCCTGCAGGCGCGGGGAACCAGAGCCCTTACCACCCGAGACACCTTCCTGTACCACAGCTGCTGCCGCAACCAAATTCCCCCCACGGGGTACATGCCCCCTGCCCTCCCAGGACCTGGCACACACAGTGGGTTTCTGGACACCCCTTTGCTGCAGCATCATGCAGACAGCCGGCACCTCTGCCTGGCACAGCTGAGCGGGGCCCTCTCCCCACCCCGCAGGCAGGGAGCCCAAAGCCCTCTACCCACAATGACCCCTCAGACACCCCCTGCCCCACGGCAGGGACAGGACCGGGGGGGCAGCACTACCCTCCCCTGGCTCAGGCTGACCCTCTGTTGCTTCCAGCCGCCCAGCAAGCGTATGGTTAAACAGGCCTTTTTGGAAAGGTCCAGGCTGGGCTCTGGTGTTTTTTCAAGTCTCCTCATTTACTGGTGGCTTTGTTTTCCAACCACGAAACCCCGGCGAGGCGTGGAGCTCCGTGGTCTGCTCAAGGGCTGCTTTTGGGGCCATGTTTGGTTTGGGAGGGATTTTTTTGTTATTATTTTGTTTAAAGTAGGCAGCCTGAGGCCGGGAAGCATTATTCATCATTAAAGGCCGGCTGTGTGGCAGAGACAACCCGACACACACATTCTTCCCGGGGCAGAATAAGCCATCAGGCAGGAAATGGCAGCAGGTTCCCCCCCCCCGCCCCTTCTCCTTCAAACACTCCAGCAAGAATTAAACTAACATGGATTTTTCTGGGTAGATTTTTAAGGAGACACAACAAGCTGAATGCCCTGCAGAAGAAGCTGCCAGGAAAGCAAACAGTTGTGTTTTCCCCAGCCCTCGCCTCTCCCATGCCTCATCCCCCATCCCAGGGTGCCACAGGCAGCTCTGCCCATGGGGTGGCTGGGCTGTCCCGTCCCCCTGGCACAAACAGATTTGGCCTCACGCAAGCAAGCCTCAACCTTTCCCATGGAGACACATGGCTCTCTGTAATTTCCTGA
The DNA here is from genome assembly GCF_004027225.2 of Strigops habroptila. Taxonomy (NCBI): domain Eukaryota; kingdom Metazoa; phylum Chordata; class Aves; order Psittaciformes; family Psittacidae; genus Strigops; species Strigops habroptila. Next base: position 61,156,697 of record NC_044281.2, on the reverse strand, counting down.
CCACTTACTTTCATACTTTCCCCGTGCTCTGTTTTTTCAATGGCCTCCTCATCCCCGCCTGGTCTGCAGCAGGGTTCACCGGAGCAGCCACAACCGCAGGCGAGGCTGGGCAGGGGAGGGATGGCAGCTCTGGGTAGCCCTGCTCAGCCCTGGCATCCTCATCGCTCTGCAAACGTGCGGTCCAACCCTGCCTGCAGCTAGTCCCCAGGTGGCTCTGCTTCCAAAAGCCGCTCACTTGCAGACAGGAGATGTGCCTTGGGGGTACTGCACCCCACCACTGTCACCACCATGACTGACAGGGGAGAAGGTGGCTCTGTGCTCCCGCTAAGACGACCTCTCTATCATTCCCAGCCTCCTCCTAGGGCCAGCCTGGCTCCCAACTCCCCTTTCAGTGTGCTGAAAGTGCAGGGGGGGCTTGGCTACCCAGTGGTCCAGCACAGCATAGCATGGTTCAAGTGGGACAGGTCTCTGGAGGAGACACGGCATTACAGGGTCTGTAACCAAGCTGGTCCGTGGAGAAGGGCCTTCAGACACTCCCCCAGTCCTTACCAGTTGTGGACAGGGCAGATGTGGTTGTTGGAGAGCGCCATGGCGTACCTGGGGGACAGACAACAACAGGGATTACCATGGCCACCTGCATTCCTGCTCCCAGCCAGCCCCAGAGCAGGGTAGCGGGGTACAAGCCCTTGCTGAGTGCCGGGGGCAGCACTCACGCTGTGGCACCTCCCAGCTTTATAAAGGAGGAAAAAGAAAAGCAAGTCCAGCTCCATCGAGCATTTCACTGCGGAGTCACCCTGCACCTGGGCCAGTGTAACGAGGGGTTCATGACACGCATCCCCCCCTCAGCTCCACGGGGGTCTTGGCCCATGGCCCCCCAGACAAGCAAGAAGCCCTCCCGCCTGGCAGCTGTTCAAATCGCTGCCGCCAGCGGCCGTAAACAGCTCAGGTTAAAAATAGGCCCCAACACCGGTAAGAAAACCCCTCTTGCACCAGAGCCAGCCACGAAACAGCCAGGCTGCGGAAAGGATCATCCCAGCAAAGCGGCGGCAGGGCAAAGAGCGGGAGCTGGAAGGACGCAAGGGGCAGCGTTGCCCACTCCAAGAGCCATCCACCAAGAGCACTGGCCCCCTGCAGACCCCTCACCCAGCAGCTTCCTAGCACAGGTCGCCCCCAGGTCCCTCTCCCAGTGCTCTGTGCCCTCCTGTGAGGGCAACAAGGCAAGTGAGGCATAGCTGGCACTGCCCTCCCACAGTGGGATGTGCTCCCACCCGCCTGGTCCCCCCTTCGTGGCTCCCACATCCCAGGCATGGCCAGCGGCACCCCGCGTGGCCCCACAACAAGCTTCTACATGCAACTGCCCAGCCTCACCCTGCCACTGTGCTGGCGAGCAATATCGCGTCCCCCAGGCAGCTGCAGGGCGTGTTTGGGGACAGAAGAAGGGCCCAAGAGCCCCTCTCCCAGGGCAGCTCTACTATCATAAGCAGCACCTCTCACCTGAGCTGCTCAGGGCTGGAGGGGCATCTGCCCCCCCAGGGTCACCCATGGGAGACAGACAGGGCTTTGTGAGGAGTCCAGAGGAAACACTTGGAGCATGAGTTCCCTGCACCCGGGTCAGCATTCGGCTTTGTTGTGAAGGAGGATAGAGGATACGACAGGGGGAATCTCTCAGAGGGACCTGCATGGTCTGGGGTGTGTTTGCTCCATCCTACACTCCAGAAAGTCCCATCAGCTATGCTGGGGCTCCCTGTGCCTTTAGGAAAAGGCCCTCATCCAGCACCCACCATCCCTGCAGTGGCACAGCGAGGGAGATGGTCTGGAGCAGGACAGCCCTATGTGAACAGCTGAGATCCCAGGGCCACAGCCCAGAGAAGGGACTAGCAGGGTGGCTAGCGAAGCTTACCCAGGTGACACAGCCTCTGCCCCCAGCACAAGGAACAAACATCCTCAGCCCTCCCATCTATCCGCCACATGGGATGGGTGCCCATGTACTGGTTACAGCCCTGGCACTGCAGGACATGGGCTGGTGGCATCGCTCCCATGGCCATTCCCGTGCCCCTGAAGCATCAGCTGCACTCACGCCTGGATGGCGGTTCGTGATCCTGTGGAGTGTCAGGGGTGCGAGGCCAGGGAGCCATATGCCAGCACCGCTGCAGGGGACAAAGGGCAGCTGTGGGGGTACAGGGAGGTGTGGGAGCGACCGAGCATGCAGAAGTACCCCAACATGATGTGGGCGCAGCGGTGCCCCGCAAGCACCCGCTCCACTGCATTCCACCCTGCACCATCTTCCATCCCGCCCGGCCTCAGCATCCTGCCCCGCAACATCCCGCCCCGCAGCCCGGCCGGCCAGCCGGGGCTCGGGGGCTGGCTGCGGGCCGTCCCGCGGCACTCACACGATCCACATGCCGGTGATGGTGAAGGCAGGCAGCATGATGGGCAGGATCCCCCAGGCCGGCATCCTGGGGCCGGGCACGCCCCGCCGGGCTAAGGGCGAGCGGGGGCACCGGGGGAGCCTCCCCGTTGCCTGCTGCTGCCGGGCCGCCGCCGGGCCGCACTCCTCATGGGCGGCCGGGGCCGGGCGCAGCGAGGTCCAGCCGCGCGGAGCCCAGCCCAGCCGTGCCGGGACAGCACAGGCCGGCCCCGCCCCGCGGGCAGCGCGGGTCCCGCTCGGCGGGCAGGGCCCGCCCCGTCCGGCGGGGAGCGGGCACGGGGACGGCCCGGCACGGCCCCGGGCGCCACGTGGCGGCCGGGCCGTCGGCCCGGGGGGGGTTCGCCCGCAGCCCCGGGCGGGCAGAGCTGGGGCGGGCGGCCCGAGCGCGGTGTGCTGTGCCCTGACCCCCGCGGGGCACAGCCGGGTGCAGGGACACGCTCCCGCTCGGCACCGCCCCGCAGCAAACAGCCCTTCCTGGAGCTGCAGCCCCGAGCAGCCTTTGCCGGGGTTGATTCGGACAGCAGGAGCTGGCTGCAGGGCGCTGGGGACAACCCTCAGCCGATGCTCCTCTGCCCTGTGCCTGTGTCCAGGAGGGTGGAGGATGCTGCAGCAAGTGTGGCCCAAAGGGCACTCAGTGCTGGGGTGAGGCAGGAGGTAACAGCCGGGCACAGAAGACCTTGCTCAGTCCCCTCTTCTTCCTCCTGGGAAGAGGGTTAACATGGGCTCAGCCTTCCCTCCCGAGGACAAAGCTCAGTTTGCTCCCTTGTCTCCCCTGACCTTGTGCCCCCACTAAATGGCTAAGAGGCACCCCAGCTGCCTCATACACCGCAAGCCACTACCCGCCTGTGCCATCCCAACCGGGCTAGCCTGACCTCTCCCTTCCCTGACGCTTTCTACGAATGGCTCAATAAGGGGTATATTTAGCAGCCACCCACCAACCCTGCTGCCCAGAGAAATTTTTACGTGGAAAACTTGGGAAGAGGAAGCACGACTGCTCCAGCAAGGCCACAGCAGCACCACTCCCCTATCAGTAACTCGGCAACAAGCCATCCTCCCACCGGTGGCTGCTTGCAGGCTTGCTTCCAGATCCCAAAACATCCGGTGTAGCCATGGCCCCGGAGCAGCTGCTGCTCAAGAAGCCTGCGCCTTTCCACTGCCTCCCGCCCGGCAACAGCACCGGCCCTGGTCTGCACGGGAGAGCCCCTCTGGCTGCCCACCGCCTCACCGGGGCCGGGGTTATGCAACCGGAGGAGTAATATTGCACACTGGGACTTGTAGTCTCGGGGGATTTCATCTTTCTCTGCACTGAATCACACTGCAGGCAGCCTCCTCTCCGGCACCCGGTCTCTCCTTGCTGTCCAGCACATCAGTTCCCCAACCTTTTGCTGCAGGAGTTGCGCTCTAGAACTTTGCTCCCAGCCAGCTGTGCTCCCAGAGCTGCTCCTGCACTTCTGCCTGCTGGCGGACATGGAGGCGAGCCTTCCCTTTCCCGGCAGCCACCCTGCCGCGGGGACAGGCGGCGTTGGGAGCGCTGCGGGGCTGCACAGGGGCCAGCAGTGCCCCTGCCGCCGCCTCCAGCAACCTTAGCAGGGCCCAGGTCGTGCCTGGGCCAGGGGCGAGGAGAACAAACCCCGGCGGCTGCCTCCCGCGCAGGGCGGGGTGAAGGAGCAGGGCACCGAGCTGTGGGGATCCTTCAGGCCTTGTAACAGAGGAGGGCAACAGCTGGCAGTTGTAGGAGTGAGGGTAACTGCCGAAAACATGCTTCACAGGGATCTTCCTTACAGATCAGGTCTTCTGAGTATGCTCAGATTCAATTTAATAATTGAATCTAAAAGCAGCTTTGTTTCACAAGTTTCAATGCCAAATTTACTTTAAAGCTAGGGCTTATCTTTCCATAGGGTTTTCTCCCACTAGGAAGCTTCACACCAATGAGGAAAACACCAGCTCCACAGTAGCACATCCTACTAACACATGCTAAATGCCAATACTTATTTCTATTCTGTTTCAGCGGTGGAAGAGTTATTGATGTAAATAGGAACAGAAGAGGTACGTAAAATCCAAAGTACAGTGATGTCTGTCCAACCTCCTCTGGAAAACAGTGAGTCAGACCCATAAAAATGGGACAGAAGTCCAAACCTAGAAAAAGTATATTCTGGGACAAACCTGAAGGCCAGTGTTGAGAATACTGCCCCTCCCCAACAGCGCTGGCAGTATGACTGTCTTTTACGTAATTTAAGTTACATAGTTCAAGAGTCTTACTGATAAAAATATGTATCATGGCACATGGTACCTGTCAGCTGATTCGTATCTCCCTCCCGTTCAAACACTTGCCCTGCTATTTTTTCTTGGTAACACATGAAACCTCATTATTGCAAAATCCAAACAATGTTCAAAGATATTTTTTGGTTTTCCAGTCCATTTCTATTTACAGTCTAGTGAAAACTGTTTAAAGTGCAATTCTGTCTTTTCAGTCAACATTCTTTCCATTCCAGTCCCGCTTCCTGCAGTTTCCTCGGGTGGCTTTTGCTTTGCACTGCAATTGTCTGAATTAAGAGGCAATGCTCTCAGTAGAAACTGGGTTTGCAAACACAGTTTAAAACACAGCATCCCTCAAACAACTATCTGAAGGCAGCAGGAAAAACTTCACTTCAAGAAGCTGAAGGATCATCCAGGGATCAGAGGGCAGTAGTGCTGACATCAAGGCACTTGCCAATTAAACAATGGTTTACAAAGAGTTAATCATCTAAAGGTTTCAGTGAGTATTTTGGAGGCAGCTCAGAAAAACAGAGCTGTAAATAGGAGTGAAGGCTCAGAAATACAAGGCAGAGAGGTGGGCTGGATACAGAAGGGCCATGGGCAGCACAGTGATTCAAATACTGGAATTAAGACATGTAAGGGCTGGAAGGACGCAATCTGGAAGCAGTGGAGGGTGAAGAAGAGAAGTGAAAACATTACAGGAATGGTGGAAATGGACTAAGGGAACCGGGATTTATTAATGAGGCTTTCCTAGTATGTGCATTACTCTTCCATTACACAATATTTAGACCTTTGCTCAAGCAATTCAAACGAACTCCAAGTTTTTGAACCCTTTATCAAGCTCGTAGGAGGCTCCTGGAATCCTTGTGATAGGGAAGGCATTGGTGCCTCACACAGCTCCAGGGGCACTATGTGGATCTTGCCCCAAGACAAAGTAGAAAACATTAGGAGGGAAGTATATGTGGTTGTCGATATTCATGGCAAGCATTAGCCCTGGAAGAACCGAGGATCTCTCATGCCCTCTCCAAGTCCAAATCCTGTCAGTGGAAACGAGGATTTCTTTCTCATCAGACAGAAAATGCTTCTTTCTCCCAAGCCAGGTTGTCACTGAGGTCTGGGTTCTGGCTGCGTGCTGAGATGCCACTGGGCACCTGCTCCTCAGCCCTAGTCTCTGGCTTCACTGCTGGCAGTGTGTGAGCACACCCCAACATAACACCAGAAATTTTACAGCCGACACTGAACTATTACCAGAAGCAAGAGCAATCTAGCTGTTGCAGTTCTGCTTTGTCTGTGATGGGAACCGTTTCTGCTTAGCCCCTCGATGGCCAACCTCCACTGCAGCTCCCCCATGTGCTGACCATTTGTTAGGGCAGCTCTCTCCGTGCTCCCCGCAGACAGAGCACTCTCTTGGAGGATCCTGGTACATGGAATTGGGATCCTGGTACATGGAATTGGGGGACCGGCAGCTGGGCATGACACCTTGACAACTAAACTCCACTCCTCCCACAGCTCTGAGCTGCAGAATCATGACAGAACAGTAGTGCAACACTGGAGCATTCATTTACAGGATGTATTTATTACACTGTAAAAAGTCCGTTGGATTTGTAGCCATTTACTCTGTATATACACTGGTTGTACTCCCACCCCAACCACAGGTTCCTCTCAGTACAGTATACACGGGGTTGGGGTCCCGCCCATGGCCCTCCCAGTCACCAGCGGGATTTCCAAGATTGTTATTATTGAGAATTTAGCCAGCTAATGGAGAGAGGAGGAAGAATGGAGACACAGCACTTGCCAGGCACCAGCTCTGCTCTGGGCACCAGGAGTGGAGGAGCGGGACATCCTTGCTGCAGGGCAGAAGCACTAGAATGACTACCAGAGCCTCAGCTGCAGGGGCGTTCTAGGTGGAGAAAGTGGTGAGCTCCCGACAACTAGAAGATGCAAAAGGGTGCAATCTCTGCACAGCTTCCAAGAGAAAGCACTGCAGACTTGCTGGGCATCTGTCAGCAGGTGCCACAGATCAACACATCTTCTCTACCTGAAGAGGAAATTCTCCTAAGGAATGGGGCTGGACACCAAGAGGCCTATGCAGCACCGAGTGGTGGACAACTCAGCACTGCTGTGCACCCCAGGGGGGTGGCTTCTCAGGCACTGTTTGAGAGATGGCCACAGTGCTCTGCTCTCAGCTCACGGGACTCTGCATTTCCTTCTCATCTGCTCAACTAGCCAGAGCCTTCTGAATTCACTCTCTCCAGCCAGAAAAACTGATTACATTTACAGCAGAGAGGAGAGCAGTGCTGCCCCTACCAGGCTCCCCAGCTACCTACTCCCTATCTGGCATGGGGATTGCTGTTATCCATGTTGCAGAAGGAAAGCATGTGGCTACAGCAGACAAGAAGCCCTATGTAGCAAGCTGGGAGCTGCACTGTAAGCAATCCACATTTCTACACAAAATTCTCAACCTGCTGAACCCAGGCATGCGCAGAGCCCAAACAAAGCAGTGCGACCAGAAGCATGGGCAGGAAAGCTAGGGAGTGGCTAGAGAATTGTCCAGGGACTGGACTGAATAATCTGAGAGGCAGTCCTGTACTGCAGCCGCTCTCTGGTGTGACATCAAAGAGTTTTCCCTCTTCACCAGATGAACTGGTGGCAGCTTGGTCCCAGGCTGCTGAGGGTGGGTGTTGCCTGGCCCCTGAGATTGTGAAGACAGGAAGAAGACTGATCAGTGGAACTGGGCACCCCTCCAAGACAAGGATTTCTAGGCAGATTTCTAGGTGGTTGCCACAGGAAGGGAGCAGAATATGATGTGCTCCAGGGGGATTTGTGGCAGCAGCCCTTCTGCTCAGGTTAGCATCATCTTCTAAAACAAACATGCCCGCTACCAGAGAACATTTGGCCAGCATCCTCCACCCACAGAGCTTCCTCAGCAGACAGTTCTCAGACATCCTCAAACTAATTGACTTCAGAGGTTGTCATGGGATCAGCAGGCCGTGGAGTAGTTAAGAGGGGAACAGGAGAGGTGGCTTCAATTAGGGCTGGGTTGAGAATGATTGGAAGAGTCATAGGTGGCACCCCAACCTGCAGGGGAGAGGCAAGAGGCTGCAGGATCAGTGGCGGCTGTGCTGTCGTAGGAGGTATGTCTGTAACGGGGCTTGTCTTTGCTGGAGCTGATGCTGGGAAAGGAGGAGAAGCAGAGCTGCTGATGGTGGATGAAGCAGGTGCAGTGGTTCTTTCAGACTCTGGAAAAATTAAGACATAAAATACATCCTTACACAGGCCCTGACAAAGTCACCTTTCAGCTCAAAGCTAAGCAGGGCTTAAGATCAACTCAGGGTCCTTTTCAGACTTGCCCCTTCCACATACCTTCATACAAGGCCCTGAGGAGCAGGTGCTGATCACAGGCATTCTGCCCCAACTTCTGCCCACCCCAATAACCTCAGCAAGAAGGCCACAACCTATCCATTTGGAAGCACAACAATTCCACAACACCAGAGGCCTGGTCACTGCAGATTACGCTAAACCACGTAAAAGCAGATCTATGCCACCATGCTGGGAAGATGATTCCAGAAAGAAGAAAAGGGGACTCACCACTGGTACCTGGTTCACAGGGCTTCTCCAAAGGAGCCAAGTGGGTGGCTGGTCTCACATCCCCTGTAGGAGAAGGGGGCAGGGCAGACACTAGTGACTTCTGATGCTGCTGCTCCATTGCTATACTAGGAACAGGATCTAGGAAAACAAAACAAGCAGTGAGTCCACACACAAGTTTACTCACTCTTTTTGCCCACCCTCAGTTTGCCCTCCTTGTGCCAAGCTCCCACAGCCTCCTGCAAATATCATTTCATCAGCACCCAGGCACCCTGGCAGCTGCGTACTGAACAAGGTGCAAGCACTGAGTCCAAGACATGTTTTCTTAAGGTTTCTCAGCCCTTCGTACCTTGGATGACTGTCTGTTTGAAAAGCTCATCCCGCAGCCTAGGTAAGAAACAGTCAATCCTTTCCCAGGTGATCTCCCAGAGATCTGAGTATCCTGTCCGTGAGTCAGCACTGTGGAATATCCCAGCCGTATCCATTACAAGCAGCATATTCTTCAGAGACTCTGGGATGGCCTCCAGCTGTAATCAGAGACACTCCTCAAGTCACAGAGAATGGACATACAGCAACAAAAAGCTCAGAACAGCTGATGGACTGCCTTGGAAACAGAGGCCAAGGGGAGAAACCATGGAACAAAATGTTTTTGGAAGGATTAAAAGATTAAAAAAATCCCAAACCAACCAAAACACCTTCAAGTTTAGAAACCGACGAATGGTTGTTCAAAGCACTGTAGCATCACTTTCAGCGTCTTACCAGTAAATCACTGGAGCCAGCATGCATGTATTTGTCCATAAAGTCCAGGATTGTCAGCCACAGGGCAGCAAAGGTGGTCAATGAGAGCAGTGGGGAGAGATGTTGTAGGAACACCTAGAAAAAAGAACAACCATGTAACTACCGCCAACAAGTAGTTTCAGGGCTGCTGCTCACAGCTCAACAAGCCAGTCCTGCAAATCTGGAATTCCCCCTCCTTGTGGCAGGCCAGGAGCACACACAGGGCCGGCATGAGGATGTCAGAGGACTCCACTCTTCCGAACTGCATGTGTAAAAGAATGGATGTTGTCTCCTTTGCATGAGGCCACTGCAGTCTGCATCACCATGTCTTCCAGCTCTTCCAGACTCTCTGCCTTAGGTCAGTACTATCAGCTTGTGATATACATTATTTCACCACTAGAGTAGCCTGTCTTCAACTAATGTTGAGTGAAATACTTCCTAAAGTCACAAACCCCTTCCTGACAACTCTTCCAAAGACCAGGATCATGGAGACAGTTCTGGAAAAAAAGTCATGTCCCAACAGCAGAAGGTGGTGAAGCCCAGCACTGAAGACAGTCAAACTAGCAAACTGGCACCCATCCAGATCAGAGATGCTGAAAAGCTAATAGAGCAGCTCTGGTTGTCTTGAAGCACATGGTTTCCTCTGAGCTTTCAGGCAGCAGAAGCACACTCACCTTGGAGAGCAGCGTTGAGGCTCTCATCCGAGTTTCTTCCATCCCACCAACATCGGCTGGGCTGATGTTCTCAAGTAGCTTGGTTAGCAGAGGGAACAGCACCTGTTGGGTCAGACACACTGGTGTTTCAGAGCTGATAAAATGACTGATGAGATTTGCACAGCCTTACAGGAAGAAGCTGGCTTTTGGGACTGCTGGCTTCTAGACAGAGAGCATGGGATAAGCAGTGGGAAGTGGAAATGAGTAGACTCATTTGAATATTCCAAGAGGCTCTTGTCAGAAGCCTAAGCAGAGAACTTTTCACAGGATCAGAGTAGTGAATGCCTCATCTGTTGTGGTGAACAAGCTGCTCAGGAAGATGGTCCTGAAGTAGGACACCATTCTGCCACTCCTGCACCCAGCTTTGCTCTTCATGACAATGCTGTTCTGCCTACATGCCCAGCCCAGCCAGGAGGTTACCTTGTTGAAGCAGGACTCCCATTCCAGGGCATCCAGGGCTTGCAGATCATGTACCAGGAGGGCTCGCTGCAAGTAAGTGAGTGCCTGCATCCGTACCTGGCGTCGGGCATCACAGCACAGCCAGGCAATACCTGCAAGAGAGGGATTCAGGGCAAAGCCCACAGGGAAAGTGTCACATCCCTACATCCCCAGTCTAGGGTGAAAAGTCTAATGAAGATCAAACATTCTGGGGGAGTTAAAAAAAAAAAAAAAAGCATTATATTTGTTCCAGGCCACAGACTGGGAATCTACTGTCAGCTCCAGAAACAAGCTAGCAGCTAACTCATGCTAGAAGTACCATACTAGATCTGATCCAAGTTCTTTTTCAATTACAGCAGACCCTAAACCCACCTCTGCCCGTTTTCTGCATTTAGTTCTTGGCTACTCAACTTTCCCGAGTGCTGCTATTATTCTGGAAGTGCCTATGCTCACTTTCATCACAAGGGGATGGCTTTACCCTGTAGCAAAGGACACCAGCAGTTGGACCAGAGTGTTCGGGAATCTGCTTGGATTTTCTTCCCTCCTGTCTCTAGATGGCGTTGCTCCTCCGCCCAGGAGCTGTAGATGGTGGCGGCTCGTGTGTGCAAGGTGTGCATGAGGTCCAGGAGCTGCAAGTCAAGCATCACATTAAGCAACACATAGAACTTAAATTTTTGAAGCAATCCTGGTCTCTGCTCATCTCCAAACCAATGTGAAACCGCTCACAGCTACTCAAGCCTGCTTCCTGTATGTACATAACCATGTATAGCCATGGAGATGGTGTCAGGCTGGGCTGTCTGTGCCCTCTCTAAGTGGCCAAGTGCCAAGCATCTTCAGCAAGACCTGTATCAGTTCAGTAGCCATGTCAATCCCATTTCCGAGGAACAGCATCCCAGTCCTGCCAGGAGAAAGAATGGAGCCTTTCCTAGCACAGAGCATTGACTCTCAGGCAGAGGGGAAAACCCAGTGATTCAGCTATGCTGTCCCGGGACAACTCTCTGCAACTTTTTTCTTTTTAACAAAAAACACCCATGAAGCACAAGCAAAGCTCCCTCAGAACAGCTCCACATGGGCAAAAGACAGCAGTCTAGTCACTTTACTACTGAACTGAGGCCCAACAGCCTGGCAGTCAACAGGCTTGTGCCTTCACATCTTTGAAGTACCGCCTAGAGAGAAATTACTCCCTATCCCAGTCCTCTGTACTTGAAATCCCAGTGCCTCAGCCCACAGGGCTTTCCCCTTTCCACAAGCTCAGATGCCTCATCAGACTCCTCACTAATCCTACATGAACCTCATGGCTCCAAATGCCCTAGATCCACATCCATCTTACCTACTATAGTGACTCACAGCTCCAGAAGCCATCCTCCTTGCTTTTCAGAGGAATTCTCTTTCCACTGCTATTCTGCTTTTGTCTGTCCAAATTGCAGTGTTCCTCTTTCACTGCAGAACCACACACTGCCAAAAGAGCCACTCTCTGGCATCTAGTGCTCACTAACCTAGGATGCAGCCCTCCCTTGCCACATGAAGAATCCCAGTGACTCCCTAGCAAGGCCCCAAGTATGGGAAAGGAGAGGATGAAATTCTTGCTATACTTACGTCCTGACTAACCTGTAAAGACACAGTGTGGTAGCTGGCAGGGATGCTCTCATCCTCGTCCTCATCACTATGTGTGTGTGCCTGGTGCTGGCTCAAGACCCGGGATCGCCGTGTGGAGCTCTCCTTTGGCTTTTTTTTTAACCGACTGGATTTACTGTCATACCTGTGGCTCTTCCCCCTCTTTTCCTGGGACTTGTAGCCTAGAAAGTGAAAGGCAGCAACATACCATATACACACACTCCACCATGAAATTTTCTGCCTTTCAACACACACGGCAGCCACCTTTTGATATCCCCGGCAGAGGGCCCTGTCCCACGAAATGCCAACTACCCACGTGAAGATGTACCCAGCACCCCTCAGGAACAGCCTTCAGCAACAGCTGATACTGCTACCTCCACATCAGCTCCAGACCTTGCCCTCTATCCCAGGGAGAGTGATAAGAATAAGGTCCCTGCTGCCAGCAGGAGCCAGGACACTCTTCTCACAGCAAACCATTTCCTGGGCATTGGAGACTCATTCCCTGACAGTATACACGTCACACTTCTTGCTTCCTGGCTAGCCCAAGTCCAATCCTGATTGTTAAACCAAAGGTCATCTTACCCCCATTCAAGCTTGCCTCCACAAAGATGCGGATGGTTTTGACACAGAGCTCGAAGTTCTCAGGTGTAACGTGGGCAGCATCTCGCACAATGAAGGACAGGGACTCTACGCACTTCATGAGAGACTTTGTGTCATGTGGGCCCAAATCCAGCCCCACAGTCAGGCTGTACTGGTTGACAAGAGGAGACGGCCCCAGCCTGCTGAGCCCAGCAGTGGATCTGGAGGTGTCGATGTCATCTTTCCCCACCTGCGGGACACAGCAAAAGGGTAGCAGGAGAGGGTAGCATAACGAAGAACACCTCGTGCACACGCTTAAAGGGACTTTCTTGTGAAGTCAGCACGTAACATTTCTGTAGGATCCATTTCCCTTTTTTCTTTATTTGCCTCCAAGCTTTCTCCTCTTCATCTGCATCTTCTCCCCATCCTCCCTTTACAATGTTAGCTCATCTTTGCTTTCTTTTTTTACTATCTTATTCTTTCTCTCCCTACCACACCCTCTGCCCACAACCATGCTAGGAGTACTCACTCTTCTTCAAGCACCAGAAGCCCATTGGCTACTCACCACTAGCCAGCCGCTGTTCATGACATCCACATCTGTCCCTGAGCGATGCATCTTGCCTGGCTTCCCATGGTCTGTGTACACCTCCGAATCAGAGGTGTAGCCACGGTCCAGGCTCATGTCACTAGGATGATAGGAGGAGGAGACCTCGCTGTCTGACTGAGCACCTTCAAGACAAAAAGCATGGGTTTTAGATGAATGCCAAATCAAGAACCTGGAAGAGTAGCTGTGGATAAGGGAGAAGCAATCCAGACTAGTCAGATCAGCATCAGCTAGGAAACACCAGTGGGCCCTGGAAGACACTGCACCAGACCTCTCCTCCTGTGAGAACTATGACAGGAGCATGCACAGAAGACAGCAGGAAACAGATCTTTGACACCTTCTCCCTGCAGGTGTGTTTGGCCTTCCCCTTCAGAGGGAAGGGGCTTTCCATCCTCTGCTATGTCACTTGTCAGCCTGACCATGGTTTTAAAAAGGGCACAAAGTCCAATGCTTTGACCATGGAGGAAGAATCAGATATGCCACATAATTCAAGGACTACTGGAGGTGCTAGGTTCAGCTGAGACAACTCAAAAAGCACAACACAGAATCACATGACTCATGTAGGCCCTCTGTTCCAACTAATACGGGTGAAGTCTCTCTCATGAACAGCAATCTACATTAGCATGTTCTACACTGTCAGATCTACCTTCCCTGACCCTTAGGATAACCTTAAATTTCATGTCCCAAGCACAGCAGTCTTTGCAAGGGCCAAATTTAAGCTATTGGTGTAATGTTACTTAAAAGAAAAAAATCATCCTCTCCATCATTCAGCATTATCTAGAAACTCACCAACAGAGAGACAGACTTGCTGTGAACACAGTGCACCAAATGTTTTCAGAGGGAACTCATGTTCTGATGTGCAAAGTGTCACAGTCAAGCAGTTTGCTCAACCAGCAAGGACAGAAACAGGAGAAAAGAAGATGAAAAAAAAAAATTATGGGAGAGGACAGCCCAGCATTAGCCCGGAAGGCAAAGGCCAGAGGAGTTTTGCAAAATCAGTTTCCTCCTGTCTGTCTAGCCCAGAGGATCAGGATCCAGTAAGGAAGTTCTAGAAAAGCAAAGAGGAAAACAAAGGCTTCTGGAAAAGTCTTTTCTTACTGTTTGCTTTAAAAGTCTGAAGCTGTCAGCCTCAAATACACTGCCAGCTGGCTAAAGCAAAAGAGGAACAGTTTGCTGAAAAGACCGTCTTTCTAACACAGTCAAGTGGGAAACAGTGCATTGGTCTAGGCACCCTGAACACAAATGTATTTGAAAACAGAATATTAAAGAACAACACCCTTTATGAGATCCTTAAAATGGGGACAGAAAAGAGTCAGTCCCACAAAAAGAAGCAAGTATGACAGGAGCAACAGCTGGATTTACATTACACACCCAGATGAGAGATTAAGTCTGTATTACCCAAGGCACCAGACCACAACCAGCTGAAAATGCTTCCTGGGTAGAGCAAAGACCTTCTACAGCTGCTACAGCTGAGATCAGTTTTCCTCCCACTGCTCCCCCAGGGACTAGCACCTGGACTGCTGCTCACCGAGTAGGAAGAGATGGCAGAGTAGAGACAAGGACAGACCATGGAGTAGGAGTGAACAGCAGGTGCTGGTCTTTAATCTTGCTAATGTAGTTTAATATCAGCTTTGTTTTCTTGTAGTCCCCTTTGCTAATTGAAAAGCTTGAGGAAGCAGCTGCTTATCTGGCAGGCAGGCATCAGATTTCCTAGCAAAAGCTGGCCTGTCTTACCTGTGTCATTATCTGCCCTTGCTGTAACCTGCAGTGCTGCAGGCGGCTTCACCCCAGACCCAATACACTCCAGGAGGGTGAAGAGCGTGTACCAGTCATCCCCAGAGTGAATGTTGGCAGCATTGGTCTTCAGGAGTTCATGGAGGCCGTAGGCAACCTCATGGCTAACTCTGGACAGCACATTTGGCTTCATCATGAGCAGGATACGTAATGAGAGGAGAACCTGTCCAGAGAAGGAGACAGGAATAACAATCCCTATTATTTACACTCCATTCTCCAGCAAAGCCCCCCTCCATTTAATTAGAGCTACTTACAACTGCTGTTTGTTGTTATCTGCAGCACAGACAGGTTAAATGTGGGTCCAACCAAAAACAACTGGTTTCCTGTGTTGCCAGGTGTAGCCACAAAACCCCAGTAACTGACTTTCCAAAATCCCTTACCTGTGCGCTGATTTCTTCCCGGCGAAGGAGCCGAATGGCCAGTCTCAGCAGCCCCACCACTGCCCTCTCCACCAAGAAGCAGAACTCCATTGCATGGACACAGAGATGATAGAGGTGGTCTCGGACAGTCTGCCAGACACAGGTCACACGGTCCCTAGCCACAATAAGGAGGAGGGAAAGAGCAGGATGAAAGGAGATGAGACAAGCAGGATCTAACTACCTCTCCCAGAGCTCCTGACAAGCCAATATTTCTTCATTTCAACAGAGAACTCCAGCTGCGAGATATAAGAACAGACACATAGAAACAACGAAGCCATCAAATTTCTTATTTACTTCTTTACTTGCAAAGCAATCAGGTGGGAGAATTCTCCCTCCAGAGTTTAGTTTATATTCTCCAAATCTCAGGATATCAAGCAATAATTCATGGGCGAATAGCCCCTCTGTTTGCACATGGTAGAGTGGAATTGCTAAGCCCTGAAATTACAGCCACATGCTGCTTCAGCTGGCAAATCAAGCACATAAGGAACTCATTCCCTGGACCCAGGCAGCAGCTGCAGTAAAGCAGGGACATTTACAGTGAATCTGCACGAATTTCAAGGTCATACCTATTCTCTAGCACAATCCTCAGAAGCATCTCCAAGCAGAATGCAGCATCTTCTTCATCATATGTCTCCTCATCAGGAGTCACAGAGATTAGAGCCTAGAAAAAACAGGAAATGTTTCTGAATCATAAGCCCCCAAAATTGGGGGACCAAGAAGTGAGGACCAACAGAATGGTTTGAGTCTGGGCATAACTGCACTCCACTATCTGGTGAGGTCATGCACAGTCAATCAAAAATGCATTGGATAGAGGTCAAGCTAAATATATAGAAAATTATAATTTTTTATTATGCAAGATGAACTTAAAAAATGTTAAACTCTGATGAAGTCTCTCAGATGGAGAGGAATTGTGAAAGCCAGCAGCTTCTTGCTAAGAACATGTGAGGCACAGAAAAGGCAGACATACCTAGGAATAACTGCAAGTACTGGAACTATTCGTCTCAAGTGTGCATATAAAGGGAGAATTTCTGACATAATAGGGGTAAGAGCAAAATGCTCCTCCACAACTGAGGTGACACTCAAAAACTAAGTCACCATTTCTTCATGTGGGCCAGCAACACAGTGGTCTGTGTGATCCAATCACCAAGTTCCACTTCAGCTGTTTTAAGTTTTGTTCTTTGGAGTTTACCCACTTAAACTCAATACCTATTCTTCTAAATTCAATACCTATTCTTCAGAACCTCTGCAGCAAGCCTTGATAAATAAACCTTTCCTTTGTTTTAGCACAAGTCTCAACAGTGTCATGAACCCTGTTGATGAAGCCAGTGAATTGCAATTACAGTAGCCTGAAGGGAAAGGCATTTGCACTTTAAGGAGCCATAGAATTAGGCAACACACACTGCCAGCCCACACAGCATCCTTGCAACGGTTGCATTGCACTATTTGCTTTTGGAAATGGTGAACAGCAGCCTGGAGTTCCACACCCTGGAGCAGTCTCACACTCCACACTACCCTGAGAAGCCACCACTAAAACCAGGTAACTAACTACCCTTCCCCAGGGAGATAAGCTTCTAGCCCAAAGGCTAGTGAGTCCAGCCTTATTACACTTCCCACAGCAGCCAGGTACCACACTACCTAGGGGCACACAGTTAAATATTTCTGTACAGCTCTTGCCTCTAAAACAGCCTTTTAAAATGTTCTCATTAGGACACAGCACATCAGAAAAGATGAAAAAGCATAACCTTAAGCTCCTACACAGAGCTACACATATTTTCAAACACTTAACATGACTTCCTCAAGGCTTTTAGAATACATTCCACAATTTAATGTCTTCCTCTCCTACTAAAGCAATTGTGGCTGCCAGCGTAGAAGTTACGTGTAACAGCTGAACTAATGACTGGTTTCATATCCCAAATAGGTCCAAGACCTCCTTCAGGCACAGAGGAGCTAGATGAGTACACAGCATATATGCATTATCATGCATAGCATACTTGTTCCATCACCAGTCCAATATCTCTCTCACCTTCATGAGCTCCTGGAGGGATTCAAGTTGGAGGAATTTGCTTTCTGTGACCAACTTCTCAGGATCACATTGCTGCAAAAGACAGAAGAGAGGACTGTGCATCTGGGGGATGGGGAAGGCATACAAACAGAAACACAGCTTGTTCCGAGGAAAGATACAGATAGTGGCTTTAACACAATTACCTAGAGGAAAACTCCTGCCAGCCAGTTCACTCCTTTAACATCAATACCTCCAACAGACCTGATCTATGCTAGACAGATTTTAACAGATAACTCCTCTGTCCACGCACTACTTAAAGTCCAGGTTCAGATTTTGCTGGCTCCATATGCCTTAACACTGTCTTGGAAAAAAATAGTCATTTGAGAATTTTTAAATTTGTCTTCAAATGTAGGGCTGCAGATCCCAGTCTCCTGTGGGGAATCGTTCCTGTTTTCATTTGTTACTACATTTGTGCACACCAGTGTGCAAGCTGTCAATGGAGATATGCTTCTCTGTAGTTTCTTACAATTCCCAAGTCCTCTGGAACCTGCAATACTGCCTAGAAGCATGTATATTTATGTTTCTATGGCCTATTAGCCACATAGTACTGTCACCACAAATAAAAGCAGGCTCTTTTTCAGCCTGTATGTTACCTTTATGCATTCCACAGCTGCTCGTTTTGCCTCCTGCGTCTCTGTAGATGGCCCTCTCATACCAGATTGCTCTGTCCCACTGAGGGTGAGCCAACTAACAAAACTCAGCACTGTAGATTCACCACTGCAAATCAGAAGACACCAGCATCACTGAAAACTGAAAAATCATATTCTCCAGCTTTGGTACAAAAAGGACTGCCTAGGCCATCTACACCACTCACCGGTTAGATGGTGTCTCCTCACGTTGCAGATAGATTTTGCCGTTAGGATCCACAAAGTCTTCGACCTTAAGATGGACCAGAACATGTATATGATCAATTGTCTACTTCTTTGAAGCCTTCCCTCTCAAGCCTGTAATGTTTCACTTAGTGATGAAACACTGTGCACAACCACCCACATGAAGGTAGTCAACCCCACCTCTTTACCCCCTCACCCCTTCAGTGAAGTGTCACCCCCATCTAGCAATACCAATACTGTGCTCTAACTCCTGCCAGCCAGTTCATGCCTGTAAGCATGTCCTCCTTCTGTACAATATTCAAAATCTGTTCAAGTAAAATGAATGCTGGAATTTCTTAAATACAACAGAAAGAAAATGAGAAAAAAATTAAACCCTAATAAAGGAGGCTGGAGCCTTTTTTGAACACTACACCCTTTGCAGGCCTCCTAGCTCTGTACAGACTTTACCAAAGCCAGGCCTTTGCAAGAGAGCTCTCCTCCTCTTTGAACTGGTGCTATGAAAAGCCATCTTCCCACTCCCCTACTTTTCAATTACCCACAGGCTGCCTATTATTACCTCCACCATGGCCTTGGGCAGCAGCTCTGCTCGGAAAAGCTGTAACATGGCCTCCATGATGTTTTTCCAGCCCTCCCGCAGAATGTCACCATGGCGATGGGCCAAGTGAAACACAGTCTTTGCTGCAATATGGGCCTTGGGATTACTTCCAAAAACAGTGGGCAGGTTCTCAATAGACTGCAGGAAAGAAGAGGGGGTGGCAATCAGTCAGCAAGAGATGTTTTCTTTTCAACACAAATTAGGGCAGACTGTTCAGAACTGAGTATGGAAAAGACAACAATTCTGTGTACGATGCCTGGATAACTCCTCGGCTCATATTCACTTTGCACAAAACCAAGGACAAAACAGCTTACCCGATACAAGATGAATCGCTGAACCACCTAGACATAGGCTCTCCAAGAACGACAACAATACAGAACATTTTGGAAGTGCTTGCTGAAAACTCACTAACACTAGTTTATTCTGCCACGGGATCTCATTCCAGGATCAAATCTTTCCTCAAAAAAGCTCCTGTGGAAGCAGCAATTACTATGCTCTGCTGTTATAGAAGGGAACCATGGCCGAAAGCATTACTGACTTGCAAAGCTACTCCTACAACTACTTAACAGCAAGATTCAAAGTACGAGAGAGGAACCCTGACATACAGTCTCTGCCAGCAATTGCTGGATCACAATTCCTCATAATCTGTTCAATGCGCTCACAGCTGTTCAAACTAAAAAAAAAGTGTGCTAAGTCATTGAAACAAACCAAATATATGCTGCCAAAAGAAGAAAAAACCCAGCAATCACGTGAGCTAGTATCAGACACTGACAGGCTCCATGTTTCAGCAGTTACTTAAGCTCATTGCAATGTTCCTTTTGACAAGAGATGGGCTTTGCCATTCTCTTGCTTCTGTGGACAAAACCCATATTTATTCCTTCACCAAGAAAGGAGAGAGAAGACAGGAGACAGGATGGACTGAAAACATGGATCTTCCAATCTCAGACTGGAAGTTCAGAAAAACTAGGTCTTGCTTCAGGCAGAGTGCCGGAAAAGCTATTGTCAAAATGGGTCTTTGATATAGAGGTGAACTCCCTCAGAAGCACCAATCTGGAAGTCTGGCAGAAATGTAACAACCAATTTGTTTTTTCCATTGTTGCTAAAAGGGAAACCACATGAATATTGAAATCACTGAAGTCTCAGAGTGCAAACACCAATATGCATGGTTTTGCACTGTGGCAACAAGCCACAACCACAGAATTAAAACACATATGGGTTTTGCTACTACTTATACACTGAGTCAGTATGAGTCTTAGCTGTTAATCAAGAAGTCTCTTCTTAAATCTCTTGATCCCCCTCCATGTTCCTTTCCATTCCTCTTCTTTCAACCAAAGTCGCCATGCATATTGATTGCAGTGCTTGGAGAAGATGCCTGATCACCAGGATGATCTGACTTGGAAAGTGACAAGCAGCTAAAGTGACACTTTGATGCTCTTCCCTTGCTTTCTAACAGTTGCTCTTTGTTTTGCCTCCTCAGCCCCTGAAGACAGCCCCTCCTTCTCTCCTTCCAC
Organism: Strigops habroptila; assembly: GCF_004027225.2. Classification (NCBI taxonomy): domain Eukaryota; kingdom Metazoa; phylum Chordata; class Aves; order Psittaciformes; family Psittacidae; genus Strigops; species Strigops habroptila. The sequence goes on along the minus strand of NC_044281.2, from coordinate 61,136,492 downwards.
CAGACTGTCTCTCAAATATTTGTTCAGTTGCCCTATTCCACTACTGTCTCCAAGCCTTTCAGGAATTTAGGACAGCAGAAAGTAATTGGTGTACTTGGAATCTGGCCAAAGATAAGAACTCACAGCTTTCTTCAAATCCAGAAGTCCCTGATTCTATGTCATCACCAAAACACATGCCTTCTTAAATTTACACAGACCTCGGACTGCTCCAGATTCCATTTTCACAACTAGATGCGATGCAGCTGGCAATAGCTGGTGCCTCTGAGGGCTTAGTCTAGTTGCTTCTACTGTGTAAATCTGTGTCAAACAGTTATTTCGTGGTGGACATTCCTCCGCTTGTTTATCTATTGGTACTCTCGAGGTCTGATATGCCTGGAGAGGATCAAGCATTTCATCTTCACTGTTGTGAGCAGTGGACGATGAGGGAATCTAAAGCAACAGCACTGCTTGGGATTTCTTTGTCTTTTAATAGTCAACCTGGTACTTTTTCACTCCTACCAATGCCAGAATGCACAAAACACACAGTCCAAGCAATTCCATCTCCCTGCAGCCTAATTCCATTAACTGGATTAATTTGCAGGACTGTTCATTTTCTGTTATCCCTTCAAGGGCTAAAAATAAAAAAAAAAAAAAAAAAAAAAAAAAAAAAAAAAAAACACCCATCTCAGCCTTTTTACTCCCATGCTTTCAGTCTTGAATGATTTTATTTCCCCTTTTTCTATGTATGACAGTTCTATTCTGTACACTGGGGGTCTTGCACTGGTTCTCAGAGCAATGCTGTGAGATTCTATGCAAGTGCTGACCCTCTAAAGATGTTGCTGTTGCCTTCTCTTTAGCACAAAAGCACAGTCTGCCACACACTATCAAATACCTTGGGTAAAAACAGGCTAATGCCGTAACACACCAACAGATTTGGGCAAAAAAAGCTTACACCAACCACTACACCTTGAATTTATTCCCACAGTACATTCCATGGAATAGGTCTTCAGGGCTTTCTGAAAGTGGGGCTAACAGCCCATCTTATTACCAGATTCCACACACCAAACAACGATTCAGTGTATTTGTTTTTCTAATACCTTTATGCTGGGTGGATGCGCAGCCCCTACACTTTGGAAGAACACCTCACAAAATAGTCCTTTTGGCACCACATAAGCCTTGTAACTAAATACTCAATGGCTGAAATGCATAAACTTGCTTGGGATTGTGGATGATCACTGTTCTTGATCACAGGCAACACTTGGACTGAACACTTCTACATTACAGCATTCTGCTCTGCATGAGCTGCCACTTGTGAAGGACAAATTTGCATATGTGTGCTATGGAAGTCCTGCTTCATTTTTCACTGCCTCCTCCAGAAAACTCTGGGCAGGGACTGACAGGTACCTACAGATATTGTGATAACTAAAATAAGCAAATTTTACTGCTTAACAGAGGAAGAGAGCTCAGATAGACTAAAAGCCATGCTTCTTTCCCCTCCTTGCAAACTTACCTCACTGCTGAGGGCTGTAAACTTGCAGAGAGAGATTATGAGATTGTCAAACACATCACTAAGGCCATAGTGAGCAGAAATCATTGCACATTTTCTGGGGAAAGATGACAGAAAATAATGTAGTAAGTCAACACAGACAAGCCTGTCTACAGGACAGCAAAACAGAGAGCCTCTCTGTTGATATTTTAGACCTTCCTCTCCACTTACTCATAATGAATACTGATGTATAGAAGTTATATATATAATTTATATATATACATAATGTTATCCCTCAAATAATCTCAATCTTCACTCATAGATCCTGATATTTGTCACTTTCAAGAAGCGAATCTAAACACAGACCACTTAGACCTGAGCTAGAATAGCTGATCTCCTGTCTTGACGTAAGAGAGAGTTGCTGAGATTGGCAGTAGTGTTGAAGGTCTAGTTTCCAAGAGATCATGGTTACAGCAGTATATTAACAGAGCTTTAAAACTATGCTTAAGGCATCATTTGATCTGGATTTAAGCATGAGCTAAGATCGTTCTAATACAGTCTCCACAGATCACAAATTTTGCTATGGCCTCATACACGAGAGGTTTTGTTCATATACAGGGATTTTGCCAGCATCACTGTGCAAGTCAAAAGTGACTTTTTCTCCTCACTTCTAAGCAGCAGAGCTATGTCAGCAGATCTTTTAAATGTAACCAGGTTGGAGTTTAAAAATACATACCTCAGGCACTTTGATATATTACAATACAGCAGTCAAGCCAAACAGTGACCAGCAACCGAGAAAGGCCAAGATGGGATGAATCAATACAAATGACAGAACAAAAACTAGAAGACCATAGGTCACAATAAAATGCTCTTCAATTACTAAGAAAAATAACAGTTGATATTCACTGTGATGCCTCTAGCAGGTAAACAGGAGACAATGGCCACACTTTAACTCTTCTGCGTCTTTATGATTACAAGAGTTACCTGAAACCAGAGATAGCCTTCTGGATGATTGTTTCTTCTAAGCTCTTGTCAAAAACGTAAGAAAGTGCTGCGATGGTTGGCCCCCACGTCATGGTGAAGAGATCATGGTCATAGCTTCCAGGAGGCACATGGAGAAATATTCCCTCATCAGTGGCACCACGATGTAGCAGGACATTCCAGATATAGTTTTCCTTTACCAGGCCCGTCTGTTCTTCTGGCATCACTATCTCATCATTTCTACAAGGGAGGAAGGCAGAAAGGTTGAATTTTTCATTCTGAGCCAAACATAACATTTACACAGTGCCTTTCATTACATGGTCCCAAAGCTAGGCAATACCTACTCTGGAGTGATTTTGCCAGCTCCTGAAACATTCTATTTTCCTAGGCCTGCCTGCTTCCTCTGCCCCTCTCTGCTATCTTGGATATAAAGTCTGGTGGCTCTCAGCAGCACCCAGCAGCAACCATGTAAGGATAGTATTGAAGAAACAGCTACCTTACACTGTAAGTGCAAAGTGCAACACATCCTGTAGTTAAATGATGGGAAATTCTGGACAGCACACTGGCAGAGGTTACACTCTCCCACAACGGCACAGCTTCACCCCCCATCCCAACTCTCACCGCATTAGATAAAAAAAATTGTTATACCACTGCAGTCAACAGAAGGCATGTTGCAGTATAAGAATAATGCAAAGATTCCTATTATGCCAAAATCAAGTGTCAGAAAGCCAAGTAGTACAAATTTAAAGATAAAACAAGAAATGTATGATAGGTGATTCATAACCAGGGTACCACAGCTCCTTACTCTAACTGGATTAAAGCTATGCAATAATAAAACAAGTATGATTACTGCCAAATAGTACTTTCAATCCCAGGTTAATATATATCAAGCCTAAATACATACTTCCTAGACTTGGGTAACATTGCACAAGAGAGAACCCTTTGCAAACGACCACATAATCAAACAAAAGTCTCATATGTATTAAGAATAGTAGGTTGCAGCCAATCTGAAAAGTAGAGGTCTTTCTGCAACAACAACAACAAAAAAAAAAAGGTAATTTTCATGTGCTACCAACAACCATAAATCCCTCTTGCTTTATGCATAAGAAATAAGCTCTTCTCAGTTTCAGGTGCCTGCATATTTTGACAAGAGCAATCCTTACTGAGATTATATAGGAAAATATGTTTGCGGTCAATAGCACATTTTTTTCTAAGAACTCATATTTGATTAATACCAACAGAAGCGAGTGGTTTAGTTAGAAAGTCTCAGGAAATTAAATTGTGCTCAAAAGTGAAATGCTGAGATCCTGAAGAGATCATGCACTACCTTGCACAGATTACAGCCTGATTTCCCCCCCTCCCCAAATAATAAAGAGAAAACAAACAGCTTCTCAATGTCGATGATGACACTGAGGCAATCTATCTGAGATGGAGCAGTACTGAAATGATATACCAACTGTTTTAGCCATAGAACATACTGAAAAAGCTGAGGTATCTGGTGAAGAGAGGATAAAGTGGAATAGATTGGAATAGAGGCACTAGATAATGAAAAGATATGAGAATATTCTCAGGTGCTACTCAAAACATTAAGAACACCCTCAAGGGAAAGAGGCCAATCAAAACTAGAGCTCTACTTGAAAGCTAGAGCTACCTCTTGAAGAATTACTAGACATTCAGCACAGACAGCATCCCCACTTTCCTGCAGAAGGCTCAAAAAGGAGGGTCAGCCTCATCACGCTGTCCTGCTTCCAGCCCTAGCCACTGCCTGCCACTGCAGACTGGAAAAAAGCTGAGAGTCACATCCTGTCTCCTCAGAGATGTTATCCTGTCAGCTTCAAATTGGCTGGGCTTGGATTTACTGATAAGCCAGATTTCTGAATTATTATTAAACTCCCCACCCAGAGCTAGTTTGTGCACAAAAGGGCCTCGGCCACCAGGAAGTCTCCTCAAATACACGTCAGTGTGCCAAGAGCTTCAGGGGATGGCAGAAGAGATAGGTGCAGAGAGCAGCCTCCCATGAAAAGCTCAAAAGCAGAACATGTGAAACTGAGACGTTATGTTAGGGCACCAGTGCTCTCCTGGGTGTGAGACACTCTCTCTAGCACTACATAAAAGGTTGTAAAGAAGTCTAAAGGCTTGGTCTGGAGAACAGACCCTTCTTGGATACAGCATTTCACATGTGCTGGTCTTGCTCAGCCATTCTTTTGCATGTTGACAGAAGTAAAGTTTTTAACTAGCTTAAGCTCTGTGGATTAAAATACCATGGCAAGAATCCAAAGATACAAATCCAGTGCAATCACTGTGACAGACTTGTTAACACAGCCCCACATGGAGCTGGAAGTTGGTCTGAGGCAAACAGACACATGACCAGTGAGTCTCCTTCCATACTCTCCAGAGGTCTCACAGACCAAACAACTCCAGTTTGCTTTTTACATACAAGGAGATCACAGGTTGATTCTTACTTGATGGCATGGTACATGTCTTCCAATATGTCCTGTTCAAAGTCTTTGCCTCCATTTACACCTTTCAGGTTCTTCCGAAACTCCTGAAAAAATTTACACCGATGTTAATTCCTAATATCTCCTGCTTTAACTGGTTGGCTAAGATCAGTACTCCACTTGTTTTTCACGGGACCAGAAGGAGATTTTCCTATGTTCTTCAACATGCAGTCTCCAAGTTCAAAGGCTAAATGTTATTCTTAGTGGCAGTAGTGTGGAGCAACCCCTGTCTCTGTTCACAAGGAAAGAACAGAGACACAACATAACACATTCTAGACGTCAGAATGACAGGTCTGTACCACTGCACTGACACTCACAGGACCTGAACCCTCTAGAAGCCCACAGCAGTACAACAATCTTCTCATTCTTACTGTGTTTTAAGGTACAGTTTGCTCACACACACACAAGCTTCTTTCTTGATAAACTTGGCAAGTTGTCTGCTAAGCTTGTATTTCCTCAGACTGCGCCTTGCCCACAGTTCCTCTCTCAAACTGCACTCAAATTCAGTGCTACATACCAGCTTATTGTGTATGAGTGATGAATGCCAGGGAAAAAAAGGAGAATACCACTGAGATAAAAACAGATACTACCTTGCTATCAAAACCAGAGAAGACAGGTGCCTAATACTGGTAACACCCACCTCCAGAGTCATTGGGACGTTCTGCTTGCGGACATTATGGTTGTGCTGGTCAGTGTTCAGCATAATAACTGCATAGGCCAGGGCAAAGCAGGCATCACTATTAGCAAATGGGGACCCATTTGATTTCTGAAAGGCAAACGCATGCACAAATTAGTCCTATAGAAACAGTGGCATCAGTGCCTCAAGACAGACATTTTCCTACCCACAGTACTGAATCATCTCTGGGACAAACAAAACCCTTAGGCTCTTCCAAAGTTGGGAAAAAAGCTTCCAAAAAGCTGAAAGTTTATGTGCCACTGCCATCTCCTACAAAACAAACAACAGCTGCTGCCTGCAGGGGACAGTAAGCTTATATAGGCAGTTTAATCTGACATGTCCATTATGGCAAGCAGATGCACAAGAAAGAATGCAGTTTTGAGCTTTCTGCCCACCAAGTACACACCCTCCAATGTTCTGTGAAGGCTTCTAACAGTCTCTGGATTACAGGCGCCTCTCCTGGTAGTCTGAAGGCCTCTAGATAAAGTCGTAAAGCTTCATCCAGCCTTAAACCTTGGAAGCTGAAAGTCCTGCAAGAAGAATGAAATGCAATGCAATGAAATGCAGTAAATTTGCTGACTACAACACTGTTAGTTTCAGCATCAGAATACCAGATTTCACAAAGAACAGGCAGTAAAGAGGGGAGTGTAAGGAGAGAAGAAATATCACAGAATCATAGAACAGAATATACCATGAACAGGCAAAAAACAATAAAAGAGAGTCAACAATCCTACAGGTGATTATGTATGTAATCATATCTCCAGTCTTCATAGAGACTGGCCCTACTGAAAGAAGCTCGAGTATCATGCTATATATATCTAAGGTATTACCATATGCAAGAGATGCATAGGATTAAGGCGTGATGGTACACAGAGAACTAAGCAATAAAAATCCTATGTCTCCACTATGTTCTAGTGCTTTTTTATCACTGAACTCTTGACTTTCACCCCTTTCTGATTAAAGGGATACAGAAAGCTACTCACCCAACAAAGCTTTCCAGCAAGTCTATGTTCTTACGGTCACTCACAAATTCCCCAATCATCTTTTTGTCCAGACGAGGATTTTCCCGTAGCCACCTGGCCACCTCATTGTTGTCGATGGGGGTGGCAAGAAGGTTCTTCTCCTGCAGAAACTGTATCCCTTTCTTTGGCTTTTGGTTGAACTGCTCTGTGCCGGTTATCAGGAGCTGAAGGAGACATTATGGTAATTACAAGCTCAGAGTGCATTTCTTAATTTACATTGTTCTTGGCATTTGAGCCAAAAGCTAAGTAGAAAATAGAACAACCTTAGCATGATCAAGTTTATTGTAGTGCCTAATCTGACAAGAATGCTAACCCAGGCCAGAAAACCTGCATTCATCACAAGGATTCACTATCAAATAATACTGGACAGAGCAAGCATGAGCTGCTGTCTTTGAAAAGCTTTGATGTTTCACTGAGCAATTAGCTCTGCTACCCCAAACACCTCACCTGCTCTGCTAGACAGAGCAGTCTCTGATGAACCCCAGACATGTGGCAAGATCAACTCTACCAGTTACAACTGCATTACTGCTCCATGCCCTCTTCTGCACCCTTTGGCTCCAAGCTGTAATACTCTATCTCATTGCCAGGAGACATGCAGCAAGAATCCTTGGCACTTATTCAGCAGGTGCAAGGAAGAAGTGCTGCAAAAGCTTAAACTAAGAACCAGAAAACATTCTGCTAGTGAGACATGGTCCAGGAACATCTGGTATTCCAGCATAAGGCTATCTGTAGGCTGCGAAGAACAAATGCATTTTTGGTTTTGAAGAGAAGCCAACTACTCTGCCCTGCTTAATTCTTATTTTAGGAAACTAGACTGTACCACAGCCACAGCGTAATAAACCACCTGACTAAGAAAGGGTTAACTGAATGTTCCTGATGGTGTTCAGAAAAACCAAAAGCACAAACAACTATATGAACTTTACTAAGGCACCAGAATAAATGTCAGTTCCCTGTTAGCTCCTATCACGATCAAACTGCTAGCGATGACCTAGTGAACTAAATTCGTGACCATCATGATTACTAGCTCCCCCGGGTTTCTCAGTACCTCAGAGCCCACTAGCCCTCTGTTCTCTGCTTCCTCTGCCTGCGGGAACATCCTCCAATTGCAGCAAAACACTGAAATAGCATGGAGTGCACAAGGACCCAGTGAGGGCATAACAAAATAATAACCATATGCTGCCTGGTATAACAGGCCTGAAGGGACTGTATGTTGCTAGCAGCTGTTCAGCTGCAAATTCTGTAACCCAAGTATTCTATGGACTGGTTATACTTCTTAAGACCACCTGAAAGGAGACCAGACTGCTGGCGGTTTGCATCGCTTTTATAATCGTGTCAGACCTGTGCTTCTGAGCTTCTGGTCCTTGCCTTTGGAAACAGCAAAGAAAAATCTTCAGTCGATGCATAATTTATTTTCTTGTTCTTATTTAGCTTTCTTCCTCTTCCCAGCTGTGGTAATGTTTATCACTTCAGAGGTTAAAGGAAGCAGAAAGTGCTGGTGCCATATCAGCATCAATATTACTTAAACTGAATGTTTTGTGTGCCGTGTTTACATGCTCAGGATGAAACCATTAGCAGATATAGGGTCAGGAAAGGTTTTTGCCTGGGCAAACTAACAGATTTATGAACACCTTTCTGCCTTCTGCTGTAGTGTAAAGCACTGTCCTTTTTCTACTACCACCTGGAACTTCTTTTAAGGAACTCTCAGCCACTGGCAATGCTCTTGATTTCTTTTAACCCTGTTTTCCAGCACAATAAAGCTGGAGTATTATGAGAGGTTTTCAGTTAGAACAGTGGAAGCATTATGCAAGCTTCCTTCTCAACAACAGACTTTCATACAAAGTCCATCAGCAAAGCTGCCATGAAAGCTAGATTTAATGCAAAGTGTTACAAATGAAACAATTACTAAATCAATATTTATTTCTTAGAACACAGGTAATGCCAAAACTCAGCGGTTCCTTTGAAGACAAGAACAAGCAGGCCAGTACACAAGACAGTAAATAAATACAAAGCTATCAGCATGGAGTACCTTTGTCAACACTAGACCTAGACCGGAATCGCTCAGGAATTTTGCATTCCTGAGTTTAGACTATGACTTGGATTAATGAGGTTCAAAGAAACAGACATCTAGACAAAGAATGGCTTTGTCACAATAAAGACAATCTTTTCAGTCATCCATAATAAACAAATCAGAATATCAGGCTGGACTGTTAATTTCTACTATGGGCCTCTTGGTACGCTTTCCATTTACAGCTTTGATAAGAGTAGGGAACCTGCCATTTTTAATGAAAGTACCCATTTATGTCCCATTTATGTAATGCAAACTAAATCCATCCACCCAGAAATCAGATGGACCAAGCTTACACAAATTGTGCCACAAAATTTCCCCAAGGCCTCTTGCAACTTTTAGCACAACTAACCCAGAACAGATAATGATCACTGCTGTCTCTGCAGTGTAGCAGGATTTTCAGTGACTACTTAATTCTTATCATCAGAGACTAGAACTCAAAAATTCTGAGATACGACCAGTCATGCAAAGCTCACATGGGATGGGAAACAAGGAGAACGTTCAAAAGATTAATTTGTATTATATTCCAAATCATACCTTCTTTTTATTCTTAATCTGCATAAGTTCCTGAGGGTTTGGAAGGATACAAGAAAATCGAGTAGGCTTCCTGGAGATACTCTTCTCAGCTAGAAGGATAAAGCATCATTACAAACAAATCTATCTCCAGAGTAGCATTCAGCTCACAATAGTGTTCCATCATAACTTTCAGTCATGGACTCTAGCTGCAATGTGCTGCTATTCAACTACTACATTCCTCCCACCTACACTTTCTTCAGCAGAATTGCAGAGTAACTTCTTGTCCTGGACATTTTCACACATCCACAAGATTTAATTTTCTGGCTATTCTGACTGCCTGCATTATTGATGCCCTGAAGACCTCCTGACTATTAAAAATACTAAGCACTGGTTTTATGAATTTCACAGACTTTTGCCCCAAAGTGACCCACCAGACCAATCCCCCTCCCAGAAGAAACACAACAGTTAGCAGGCATATTTAGCACTCACGTAATAAACAAATATTCAGCACATAAGCCCTTCTGATTTTGAACACACACTAGGTACAATGGTCTGTCATATAGCAGGACCAGCCAGCAAATGTCATCTACACACTCAGAATGTCAGGGTACCACGGAGACTATTACCTGCCTCACCTCCTCCTTCCAATTCCATGCAGCCCTCCTTCATCTGGTCAGCCATAAGACACTCACTGGTGGGAGGACATGCCCCAGCTGGCTCTGAGACTGCACTGGAGGATTTTCCCTCACTGAGTACTCTCTCATTATCTGTAGAAGTTAAAAAAACAAACAAACCAACAAATCAACCCACACATAAACAAACCCGTAAGCCGAGGGAAAAGCTAGCAACAGAGAAACAATTAACTGATCACTCTAAACTGAACATGTGCTTATTCAAAGGAGTTCCCCCCAGTAACTGCAATTCCTCAGGATCCTCAGTATTTTGTCTACATGAATTCCATGGCATGCCCTTTTTATGTTGTGACTGCCAGTCTTGCCATGGCCTTTATATAAAATTCCACAAGGGGCACATTTTAGTATCTGTAAATTTTACAAATAGGAAGGATATTAACATCAGTGTGTAGTTACAAAACATGCATCAGGAAGACTGAAAAGATATATTTAAGGAGCTTACTATGTCAGCTACCAAAATGAGATCTGCAAGTTTAGCACAAGGCTAAGCTTAATATCAAAATATCAAGAAAAGGGGTCTTACTATTGCTTGTTTCTTTGGTGCTGTTCATAGTTTCTGGGCTGGATTTGACAACTTCCTTCTCTTGCTGATGTATGTTATTCAGCACTTTGGCCTGGCAATGTGCCTCAGTGCTATCTATAACTGTCAGCAACGCTTCCAGAGACAACAGGTGGACAGTATACAGCTGTCCAGAAACTGGGAAGGCATTCTGGGAAATAAAATATAAGTATTAGTCAACTTTCATGTCTCTGCCACCTTAATGGGGGAAGGAAGTTTCCCCCACAGCTTGGGGAAGCCTAAAGCATACAACAGAACACTGTAAATTTTCACTCAAAGTTTTCTAGTATATACTTACTGGTTCATCTGCTCTGACATTATCAAAGCACCACGGCTATTCTTTTCTCTTCTGCATCCAAATGTTAAATGGCTGTCTTCATCTCTACAGACTACTCACCCTGAACCTTCTGACCACTCCCATTTTTAAGTTCTGCATTTTACTGGCTTCCCCTTCAGCACCCCGCAGCTCCCGCCCTCTAGCCTGGCAGCTGCAGCTCAGCACCTTGGAGAGCAGCTTGGTGAGCTCCTCGAAGAGGTTGGCGCAGTAATAGTCACAGTCGTAGTTAATGTACAGCTCGGTGACAAAACTGGGGACTCTCCACAGCTGAACAATGGCTTCCAAAGCCATCTCCTTCATTTCATAGGGCATCTTTGGGTTTTCCACAGTGATTATTTCCATCAGCTTCTTGACATACATCTGGCAGAAACACAGGGCAGCTCAGTTTAAGGAAAGAAAAAAGAAAGCAGGACAGTGAACAGCTTTGAGGACTACAGAAATAGATTTAAGCTTCATCTTCCCACATGACACTCCATCTTTAATGATGTCTCATTCTGGAGGAGGTTGTAAAATATTTTCATATAGTTCTACCATTCAGTGCACCTGGATTTACTGCTCTAAAAAGCAGTACAAAGGCAGGTAGTGCAGTACACCAGTCTCAAAGACATTTTATTATCCAACAAGAATCAGCCTACACAGCCTACCCATAACCCACTGAATAATTTATACAAAAGGTGAATTGACATTTAGACTGTATCCTTCTGTCTAGCTATATGCATTTAACTGAAGCTAAATAAACCATTGGTAGGCACCCCATGATACTCAAAAACACTCACCTCCAGCTGGAATTTCAGATGCTCTCTCATGCTCTCAAAGAGAAGAAAGCACACCCTGAGGGAGGCTGCATACAGATTGAGCCGTTCAACACTCAGTAGCTGAACAAGAAACAAAAATACCTTTAAGAATTACAAAGGCTAATCATTACGTGCTATAAGCAGCAGTACTGTGGCACTGCAGGCATCACCTGCAACAGCCTTGAGATCCACACTGCCCCCCACAACAATGGTATTTCAAAAAACAATCCCTTATTCAACCTCCTGGTCTCACTTTTTGATAATGAAGATGAGTATACTTAATTCCCTTCTGCTTGTGGTAACACCTTTCCTAGTATAACTTTATTTTTTTTGCCAAAACAACAGATCATCTTAGTGGAGAAGGAACGTGGGAGAAGACCTGCCTCTGAGATGGCCCTTGTGCAATTAATAGTTTGGTACTCCAAAGGTTCTGCCTATGACTAAGCTGGTAACTTGCACCTATAATTACCTCAAAACCAATTATAACAAAACACAGTGTTATCCCATAATAACAGTTAATTCAAATCACCTTCATTCTTCTTGGTCCTGGTCTGAAGAATAAAAAAGCACACCTCTCTGGCTTTGCAACAGCATTGCTTGTTTCACTAGCACAATTCAGAACTCTCACTGCAATGCAGCAAAGAGCTTATTTGAAGACTGAGACCTGCCAAACTTCAGAATACTAAATTCCACTACACTTTGATGCAAATTAGCTCCTGAGTGTCCAGTGCCATATAACATGGTAGTGTAAGCCAGACTCACTTGAAATAGGTGCCGGCACAATTCCTCCTTCACAAGTCCCAAGAGAGACTGGCAATTTGCAATGAGTGCTGACTCCAGGGCAACAGTTAGCAGCTGCAGCCCCATGTGGATCATCACCTCAGAGTTGTGGCGGTCATGAGGGTTGGTGAGTGAGATAAGAAAGCGGAACAGTTCTCTAATACATGGTAGCCCATAAGGGACAAGTGCTGCTCCTAAAGGAAGAAGAGAGATTAGCACTCTAAACTTTGCTTTTGCTTTTTGCAGGTGCCTAACAAGTGTTAGAAATGAAATTGTTACAGGCCTGCTGAAGAACAGGAGCTTATCACCCTCTTAGCAGATAGGGAAACATAGTAGCGGAAAGGAGAAAGGACTTCAGCAACATTGTCCGCTTCTCACCTTCTTTTTGGGAAGACTGAGTAAAACGTACTCCTCGGGGATTTACATAGTCCATGTCATGAACTGAGGCAGAGTCAGACTGTTCTGCTACATATGTGCACTCTTCTAGGACCTCAGGGATAGACTCAACAGAAGCTGACTGGACCCTCTCCTCCCCCAGGCTTTCATTCTTCGTTGACATCAGTCATTTGAGAATAAAAGAAGCAAAACAAGAGTTAACAGGCACTAAGAAAGGCTTATTTGTTCATAGGTCATCTGGCACTATTAAAACTACACAGGTCACTAGTGGAAGAGGAACAGGAAAACAAAATTTAAGACAAAAGAGCACCTCTATATAACCTGCAGCCCTCTCTGACCTTTCATGTCCATCTAGTTCTTATCTATTTTACAATACTCCAGGTTGCCAGACTAAGGACTTTGAAGATACTTCCATAACCTATCAATTCTTGCTGCCCCTGAGGTTAGGATTTGGCTCTTTTTGTTTGTTTGTTTGTTTTAAAAGCTACATAATTTCAGCACACTATTTCTATCTATAACTTCTTAGCATTTTTAGCTTTCCAAATATCTGCAGCTCTGAAAGGCTACCTCAGCTCTAACAATCAACAATATTACTGTTGCAGAGGAGGTAGAGACAACATTAAAGAAAATTTACTGGTAAAGATCTTGGTTCAGTTTTGTTCTATTTTACACAAACACCAACAGCTCTATTTCTACAAACTCAAGCAAAATTGTTCACTAAAAATAATAAAATGAGTTGTGCAGATTTCCTCTGTTTCCCTCTTAACAGTTTCTCTTTTCATTAAGGTTAATGGCAGTGGCAGGAATACAACTAGCTATGTAGATGCATTGTTGAGCTGCACAGTTAAAATTTCTGAGCCAACAGGGATGGTCTCAAGAGAAAACAAAGAAGGAATGTTTATGAATTTACAAATCGCTCACGGTGAAGAATATTTATTCTGACCCTAATCCTTGAGATAGAACATATTCCCGATGACCAAAAAGAGAGATAGAAACAGAGTCAGTGTGCTAAACCCACAACTAATTATGCTAGGAGTTGGAACTTTTCTCTGTAAGTTACATCCACATACCTGGAGTTCAGGCTGATTTTGATTGTCAGTGACTCTGGCCTCATTAGAAGGCATTCCTGCATTAAGTCCCAAAGAAGCTACTTGGTCCAAGTCTGTTAGATCTTCCTTGGAGGTAGCCTGTGAGGACAACTCCAAACCACTGTCTGTAGCAGGGCTGACTGCAGATGAAACATTTTCTGAGCTCCCAGAGGAGCTGGGAGAAGGAGCATCTATGAAAGTAACTCCGCTTGCTGATGAGAAATGGAAGCAAAAAGATCAGTGTTATTCTGTCTCTCAACTGAAAATTCATACATTGAATACAGCAACAAAGAATTAATTTGATCACTACTTCACACTACAAATAATCTCAGATAGTTTTACACTAATGTAGAGAATGCAGATAAACTAAGCTCTCTTTTTCTAAGCTGAATTACATGGGTGAACAAGTGAGAGACAAGTTTTCCACATTAAAACACAATAGTTGGAACCCAATAACCTCAGCAAACTACTTAATCACATAATTAGAGAGTACAGAGAGTTTCTATAACTAAGAAAGAATCTGAAAATGATCTGAAAAGTGTACTTTACTCTCTGATACAATGGCACAAACACTTCTAAGACCTGCATCGAGAATTCGTCACTCCTTCAAAGTGAGAACTTTAAATTGATTGGAAGGCAAGACCTATTTCTTTAATTCTCCCTAAACAAATGGAATTGCAATAGAATTCAAATGAGTCCGAAATGGAGAAGTGAAGCATTTTTACTATTTCTAAATGAGACAATGCTCCAAGAATCTAAGTTTTACTATTGAGGAAACCCACAGATTTGCAGCTCTCATGCTTCTGAGAAGAACTTGAAAAACTTAAAACAGTAAAAAGGAGAAGATACACTGCAGGGCACAGTCATAAAGGCACAAACCAGAGTTATGTTATGAATTTACATGTGAAATGTGTATGGTTTCACCCAGTGGTGTTTTATTGCTGACTTGATTTTTGAAAATGTCTTAAATAAGTAACAGGACATTACTTGATTTTTAAGAAATGTAACAGAATACATGATCAACTTTGCAATCTTTTCTTCTTCACCTGCTAAGTCAGGATTCTGGCCTAAAAAGCACCATTAATACATTATCTAGCACTATAAGGTCAGAGTCAATGACCTTCATTGACTATAACACAATTGAACATAACTATATTGAATATAACTATATTGAATATAACACAATTGACTATAACACAAGTGAATAACACAATTCAACTTTCTCTCTAAAATGTTACAGGAGTTCTAGTGCTCTTTAATGGAATTTAATACCTACTTTAAAACTTAAATATAATGATGATTTATGTAGAGATAAGTTCTCATATGGATGGATGTTCTGAGTTACATGCCATTTGATATTATTTCCTTAAGTTTTCAACCAATCATGCTGTTGTGCAGAAACACACCTGGGATCATTCACACTACACTGAATAGTTTCCTGTGACAGAGTAAGTGTCAAACTAGGTATTTTACACAGCTATTGTCTCTATTTTTCTGTCTGCTTCCTTTCACTGTTAACATTTATGTCTGAGCCATCAAAACGTAGAGTGCACAAGGGAGAGTACTTTGCAGCCAGAGGGACCCATTTATCCAGGAGGGGTTAAAAACCAGTTATAGCTATTTAGTCTATTCCCATACAACAATAGGATAAGGAAGTTCCCCAACGTTATATTCTTGAGCTCCCAGCACTAGTCACATACTGTATCATTTCTGCAAGCTGAATCAAAGCACATGAAAAAGGATTCATGTGTATACTCATTAGTTTCCTGCACGTAATCCCTTTTCAGGTACTTTTTTCCTACATAACTCTTCATGCCACCTTACCACAGCAAGGCCTCTATTCTTCTCATAACAGTCATAAGCACACCCCCATTTCCCTGTCCCTTAATGAGTGTAGCCTTTTATTCAAATTTCATGGACTGCAGGTGCACACTTTCAGTCTTTACATCTGTAGTGAGTGATGTGTTCATTCACCCACCCTTGATACCTACGTTCCTTTGCACCCCTCAGCTCTACCTGTTTATTTTCCCCAGTCACACTTTGCTCTTCCCTCATTACTACCACACCATTTGGTACACCCGCCAGGAGCATATGAAAGAATATGTCACTTAAGTCAGCAACTTCTTGTTGCAGGAAACCTTCTCCCCAGCTCCATTCCCCTTAGCTCTCCTCTTGCCAGTGTTCCTGCTTTCATTCTCTTCCATGTACCTGCTGTACCCTCCGACTCTTCTGCACCACACAGCTGCCCATAACCTCAGCCACCTCTCCAGGTCCTCATTCTCTTTTGTACAAACCACCCCTGTAAGGCACACTGAAGGCAGAGAAATACTGCCAAGTTATCCAGAGGACCACGCTTTCCTCCATCAGATATTTATTCCATCTCCTTCAAACTCCTTCTCCTGGACCTGAAAATCTATGATATGTTTTATTGCTATAGTCACTGAGAACTAATATATTAAAAAAAAAAAAAAAAAATCTAATGCAAA
Source organism: Strigops habroptila (assembly GCF_004027225.2). NCBI lineage: Eukaryota > Metazoa > Chordata > Aves > Psittaciformes > Psittacidae > Strigops > Strigops habroptila. The sequence continues at coordinate 61,120,137 of NC_044281.2, read as the reverse complement.
ACAACATGTTAAAGAGAAATTAAATAAAGAGATTCCAAAAAAGCTCCTGAACAGATACTGCCTGGTCTCTGGAAACAGATTTCAACTTACCTGGGGTGTTATTAGCATTAGCTGCTGGTTGTTCTGTCCCAGGAGAGGCCTTAGTCACATGGCGAGGAGGCCTTGGTGATCTCTTCTGCTTCTTCCATTTTGATGATTCGCTCATTCCTCCAGCTCTCATTTTCAACTGAAAATCAATAATCATTAAGAATATCAGCATAGCAAAACTACATAGCACAATGGATTACACAAGCCAACCCGCAAACACTGTCTCAAAACCCTCAAAGTCAGGCAACAGCACTTAAATGCATCACACAAATTAATCAGCGTCTCAAAATCATGCAAACCAGCCCCTGACTCCCCACTACCCATATATTAGCCAACACTCCATGAATGAATCAAGGGACAATTTACTGCAGTTAATCTGCTATAATATATACTCATCGGTTTTAATATCACAGCACTCCCTCTTCTCTATCAATATGTCCTAGCTTTGCAGTAAGATAAAGAATCCTCTTAGATCTAGAGGCACATCTCAAATCAATTTGCTTTTCCAATGTTTCCAGACTTCTAAAGGGCATCAATTAAACTAGTTAGGTTTGATACTCAACTAAAATTTCACCATCTATGCACAAAGACTGAGAATGGGGCCTGAGCACCCAATCCCACAGTACAGTCTGCAGCTCTGTCACTTATCTCTGGCCTCAACTCACTCTTGATCTTCATAGCAATGCCATATTCACTCTCCTCTAGATATCTTTCACTACTGACAAGCATTTCTGTAAGACTTCACTCACTCCTAGTGCATGGCACATTGCAAATACCACCTTAGTGGTTTAGAAACCAACCATATTCTGCTTTCACCTGCCTTCTGTCATTACTCCTCTTCAGATTTAAATCTAGCCTAACCCTTGACATCCTTCTTGACCAGGATCGTACTTCTACTTCTTATACAGATCTTTGATCAGGCGAACAAGAACCACAGCAGGAGCAATGCAGACTGTGTGGCACTTGCTGCAGTGTGCTTTTACTGCAGGCATGCACAGATGCTTCAGAACTTCCTAAAAACAATATGACATTTACTCAGATGGACAATAGCAATGGCAGGCCTGAAAACAGCTTCCTTCTAAAGTAAGCTCCTGTAAGTGCAGGACTGCACTTACTCTTGGGTTTGTTAGCTGCAGTCAGCTTTTCCGATGCTGTCAGACCTCTTCAGTTTGGGGTGAAAGTTTAACCACTGAACAGGTACCTTACATGTAGTGGAAACCATTCAGCAAGTTTCAGTACCAGGTCCCTACTTGGTACTCTTCTTTGCAGATTTATCATAGTTAAGTTATATTTTAGGCATAATACTCCTTATTTCTTACATCCCTAGCATCAGATTTAAATTATCTAGAAGACAGCTTTATTCTTTAGCTTCTTCCTTTTTCTGCAACTTGCCTCCTGCCAGCTGCTACTCTTCTTAAACGCAGTAAACCTTCTAGGTAGGTTCTGCTACTGTTTTTCTATCTCTTTCCCTTCTCCAGCTAGAATTTTAACTTGCTGTACATGGCCTGTAATTTTTCTCATTTAAACAAAGCTTGTGAAAATGTTATGTCCCAGTGCAGTAAACCATTTGTGTAACTTTTCTTTGCACCACAAATTCTATTTGTTTGACGACTAATCCCCAAGTCTTAGCTACGCTACAGTTTCCGTGAGCTTGTTAATTGAGTCATAATTACTTTGCTCCTTGTTACTTCTTCCAAATTTTGCAGCAAGAATCCCCTTCTAAATCACAACTTCTGACAAACACTTATGTGACAAGCATGTAGCTAAAACTAAAATTGCTTCACCTCTATCAGTAGTTTCCTTTTCAATTTAAAAACCTCTCAAGCCTTAAATATTACGAACAGTTTTATTCATCAAAGGCTTAAGCTGCTAATTAGACCATGTAATTTTACCTAACAACTATTCTAGAAATAGTCCTATTTATTTTTTTCTCCCTTTTCGTTAACTTATAAAATAAAATCTGAAGACTTATAGTTCATTTACCAAACTACTCAAGTAGAAAAGGAAACCTTGAAGCATTATCTGTTAAACCCAATAAAGTCTGTTTCACATAATTTCAAAATTGCCTCTAGGTACTGTATCCTGTTACCATGATTTGCTAGGTAAAAAGTTACTTGCTAATAAAAATTTGGGGGGTGGAGGGAGGTACAGAATTGAATCAGCAAAATGGAGCAAAGATATTACTATGAATTAACCACATCGGTCCCACTCCTTTTACCCCTCAGTCATGCTATAAAGAAGGTTCAAGCTGACAATTTCAGTATTATTTCTGATCTCCCCTTTCAGACACCAAATAGCACCTCAGTTCAACACTAGCCCTTTTGAAAAATCACTTCTCCTCAGACACAATATCAATTTTTAGTGATTGTCCTGTACTTTGTATTAACTCCAAGATTCTTTCTCTTGAGGGTTGCAAGACATATGCCCATCTGTCATCATTTTGATGAACCTGTGCCATCTTTCAGAGACTGAGTCACAACAGCTTCACATGGATGGGAAACCATTTAGTCAGGCAAGCAAAGAGACTCAGTTGATTTTTAAAGAATCCCAAACATTTAATCAAAGTATAAACCATTCTTTATACTTTGGGCGTGGGGTGTGTTTGGGGTGTTGACAATTTGACAGGTGAGACTACCCAATAGGTCTTTTCCATCTCATACCATCTAGTATTCCATGCTCTACACAAAGAGGTATCCTTTTATTAGAATTACCAGCTAGGATTACCTAGTGCTACCTCCCATATCATTTCCCCTCCCCCCTTTTTTTTCTTTTGCTATCTCCTATAAATAAGAGAGAGAAAACTACAATGATAATTGCATAGCTTAAAAAAAAATTGCAGAAGCAAACAGAAATGCTGAATAGAAATATTTCACCAGTGCCAAGGGTCTGTATGTTGTTATAACAAACAAACTCCGGGTTTGGGAATTCTAAAACAATACATGTATCAAAGGACAGCAAAGTAACATCTTTCATTCTGTATTTTGTATTGAATTAAAAGGTAACACTTGCTTTTTATGTTAGTATAAACAAAATGTAACCCTCCCCCAACTTGTACAGTTTATCTTTGACTAAAGGATCTATTTATAACACTTGTTTTTACCTTCAATAGCAAGTCATTTTCTGATTTCACTAGAAAGTTGGTTGCACGTTAACAGGCTAAGATTTTAAAACTAACATTGCTTTTGACTAAATGCTGCAGGTAAATGACATTTACTAGATCACTAAAACTTCCGAATTTTAGTCATCATCTCAAATTCTCCTTCCCTCTCCAATGCTCAATGATACTACAGTTGCATTAGTTTTCTAATCGTCAGCATCCTTCAGGTTAGATTAAGCCTGTACTTCCACAGTAAAACACCTGAAATTAGTATTTAAAAACCATTCTTTAGAAATCAGGGTAGAGCAGGAGCTCAGAGCTACTGTTCATTCATCTTGGAACTCAGTGCAGATTCCATTACATTTATCTGAGTTACCTTTGCATAAAGAAACATGTACACAAAACTGTAGAAGAAAAAAATGCACAGGACTCCAAATGCTTCCTTTGATAGATGAGGTTTTAACAATAAAACTCCAGCTAAGGTCTAGGAAGGTGAAGAAAAATGTAATACTACAAGATTCTTTTTAAAGGGTCTGTGAGATCTCATTTTTCTACAAGCCACCTTACCTGGACTCGTTTGTTTTTCCATAAGATACTGTAAGCCTCAAGAGAAAAGGGCAGGGGCCAATGATTAGTAACTAAAGTGATTATACTTAACACGAGCTCATTCTAGATGCAGCATGGAACTGGTCAGCACACCAAGTAGCGTTCAAGACACAAAAGCATGCAGAGAGAACGCAGTCCGCAATCCAAGTCCTGGAGACACCAATGCAGTCCAGTCATCTCACCTACTTGCCTGTACTGCAACAACTAATGAAGTTTATGTGATTAAAGTTATTTATGCATCTTTCGCAACTATGAACATAATCCGCCCACCAAAATCTGTGAAACTCAGATTTAGGTTCCTCCCGATTCTCACTGCAGTATCCAATGTTTAGCTACAACAATTTCTGCCTCAAAGGGAAACATTTCTTAGTCTTTCCTTCCATGGAACTCTGCATAAATCTGCAGGCCTCCAGCCACTGCCTTCCCTAACTATCCTGAACGTAGACACAGGACAACACTCCTGTAAATGCTCAGCTCCTTTTGGACCATATAGCACTAATGGTAGACAAGAACTATATCTACATTAAGTTTGTGAACCAGCATGGAAAACTGAGGAGGGTTCCATCTAAGCCAGTTTCTCAGGGTTTCTATGACTGGTCCAAAACCAACAATCTGCACACCTACAGTATTTCTTTGGAAGTATTTTCTAGAGCAACTAGCAAGGATCAACACATTTTGTAATGCAGTTTGGCTCCACTCATCCTCCATTGGCAAATACTGTACTGGGAGCTGTATTTAATTTCAGCAGAAACATGGCCAAGATGTTGAAAAGGTACAGCAGTCTCCTTCAAAAAACCTTTATAGAGAGCACTGAACTTTGTGGCCCTGTACCAAACAACAAAGCTCAGACTGAGTCAAGAGACTCCTCAGATATGTTGCTACATCTACAAACAAGCCAGAACACACAACACGTGAGCCTTCAGAGAGCAACCTGAATTTTTAATACTTCTTTTCTTCAGTTTTTCACTGTCATAGAGGACTCAAATCTTGCCCATGCCCTCCTACTCCCTTCTTCAGAGGATGCCATGATGGTGTCTTAGGTGGCACTTACCAAGACACCGAATGCTGCAGTAAAACAAGGGTCTCTCCCTCACAAGCCTGCCCCAGCTGCAGCCACAACACTGCAAAGCAGCCACTACATGCATTGTCCCCAAAAGCCATGCTGTGTCAAATGAGTGGAAGGAGATCTGCTGCACACAACATAACTATCTCTCAGTGGTGTTTACAAGAGAAGGAAGAGGGGAGTAAGGTAAGAAGGGAGAAGGGAGAGAGAGACCTTCAGGTTCTTAAAGAGCAATACCCTCTCTAATTGGTTCAGGGCTTTGGGCTGTTCCCCACTACTTAGCTCCAGTTTGTTGAGGAGACATGAAGAGATCTGTGAAAGACAGGCAAATGTATGGTTTAAACAAATAAAAAATAAACCCAAAGAGAAAAAAAACCCAAAACCTGGCAGAGTGCAAGGCTGCAGGGCAGACTCCTGGCATGCACAGCAAAGAGACAATACAAGGTAACTGCACAGATCAGACACAAGACAGAGCATCACTTAACAGAGCTGGGAGCAGCCATCACTTGATAAGGGTAGCCTTCCTAAGTTCAAATTCATTTTCACTTTATACCTTGTCTACACAGACCATGACAAATTCTGATACCTACATCAGCCTGATCTCTTTTAGCTTTCCTTAGGTCAGCCTACCATCACCAAAAATCTTGCCACTTTTCTCCCACAGCAAGGGAAACAAGCAGTCATTAGGTTACTACACAAGAAGTAAAGCCCCAAGCTAGTTTCAGATTCCTACAAGTAAGCATTTAGTCCTCAAAACACTACCATACTGGCTCTGAAATGTCCATTTACCCAATGTTGCCACTTAACTCATTAAATATAAAAAGAGTGGAAATTATAACATATATAAATAGTTCATTCAGCATAAGTTCAAAGGTGGTTATTTCTTCTCTAGCACTTTTCTCCCCATCATGTTGCTCTCAACACTAGAAACCTGTATCTTCACTGACATTCTTTCTATGGAGTATAAAAAAATACATACGTATAGAAGTATATATGGAGTTCCTCAAGTGGACCTCCCTCTGCCTAAGAAACTACTACATTAACAATCATGTAAGGTCACATTTATGGCATTTTCCATACCGAATTCAGTTGCTGAAAAACTCACTGTAGAGAGGGAGATGGTGGTGTTGAAACCCGGACCTTCCACCCTCAGAAAATTGTGCATTTAGGGAAAGGGAGAAAAAGAACAGAATACTTTGATTTTGCTGCTAACAGAGATGGCATTGCTCATGTGAACTAAGGTTTTCGCTACATTCTGTAGCTGCCCCTTCTGGAAGCCACGAAAGTTTTTTCTACAATAGCCTAATTTCATAATGTTTTCATGTTGTTTCACTAGCCTCAAAAATATTCGTTTCTGCATAGGGAAATCTGGACAAATACATCCCAAGAGCTCAGTATTAAACCTGCAGTGAATGAAGAAAGATGAGAAGGAAGTTGGAGAGAGAGCAGAAGGCAGCAAATAATCAGACGACATCACCATTGGGTCCCATAACTTGCTGGGCTTTTCTAGCCCACAGCAGCTGATGGCTGTTCCCAGAATCCAGACTGGCTCACTTTGACAGCAGTATCATTAACAAGATTCCCTACTGGACAATGTGAGCTTAATCCCACAGAATGAATGAAGCTATGTCCATTTATGCGGTTAAACATGCTCTTTCAGTGAACTAGGGACTTGCAGGAATGAAAAAACACAAGTGTGAAAACAAACAATATAGAGATGAGCGCAAGCCTGAGACAAGAGCAGCCAACATGATGCTCAATCTTACCTTCTTCATGTTCGTTCCCATGTAGCTTTTAGGCTCTTCTTTAAACTGAGGCAACCTGAAAGACAAAGAACAAGTTTAAATACATAAGCTTTCTTGCATTAACAAGGGAAAAAAAATAGACTGCTCTTTCTAGTCATGCTGTTGATACGAGAAGACCAAAATTAGGTTTTATCCACAAAAAGAGACGCTCTTAGTTTCTTTTCCTGCCAGAATCTGTTGATGGAGAGAAAAAAAAAAAAGTATAGATGAGAGGTGCTTTGCATAATTTACTGCTAATAGCAGTTTTGCTATATTGATTTTCAGATTTTCATTGTTAATGGTGATAGAAGTAGTTTCTTTTCCTTCAGTGTATGTTTTCAGCAGTGGACTGATTAGATTGGTTCAAAACAGGTTTCCCTATGCTGCTAAAAACAGCTGCTGAGCCAGTGTCATCCACACCAGGACTCTTGCATTGTACATGTTATTACTAGTCATGGCAACCCTTTTCATTAACTTTGTAGAAACCCCAGTAGCTACCTTCTATTCTGCATCACATAAACACTATTATGGTGCACAGTGGATCTAACTTGAAGCTGAATGCTTTGAGCTAAGCAGTCTCTGTCTTAGAGGTAAAGGAGGGAGACTGCTCTCGCCTGGGCTACCAGGTGAGACAAATGTGTAGAGTTCTGCAACTCTACACACCCTGCTCTGCCTTCTGTTCCTTTACTACAGTTCTATCTTTGCCTGCTGAAGGGACAAAAGTCCTGCAGCACAGCTTTGGCTGTTTCTTATTCTGGTAAGCAAGATGGCCAAACCACTCCTGCAGTTGCTGTCATTGATTTGCTTCTCTAATGCCAGTGTCCACAGGCACAGATGGCAGTGGTGTCTCCAAACCTTATCAAGAAGGACAGAGGAGAGGATGTACAATAAGTAGTGAATAAGCACTAAATAAAATTCACATATGTATTTGGAGAAAAAGCAATGCAGCCTCTCCTCTCTGAAGAGATTGATTCTGACTCTGCCCCACATTTGTCCAGTGCATTCAATGACACAGGGTGCACAGAGGAAAAGAAACAAAACAACTGAGATCCCAACTGGAACTGAGTGTGACAACGGGAAACAAAAAATATTGTGAGCTATGTTTCACAAGCTGTCAGTTTTACTACAATTCTTCACTACTAAAAGTACTTATATATCTGTACATTGCATTTTCACAATACCCAGAGAAAGTCTATGATTACTTCACTATCGGGAGAAACAGTTTTGAAGTTAAATAACTTACTTGAGCTTAAAAGAAGTAATCTTAATTACCTGAAGGGTGCTGAAAAGGACAGAACATTTGTCCGTGACATATGATCTCAAGAGTTTAAAATTCTCTTTGCTATGTGAGGTCAAAGCTCTTAGCTTGAAATCAACATGCGGCTACTCAACACCATTTCTGTTCTCTCTCCTGAAGAGAGCTATGTTTTTTAGAGCATTTCTTTTTTCTTTTTTTTTTCTTTTGAGTGAAGTTTGCATTCTCTGTCCTCAAACTGGTTCCCTATCCTAAAGCTCTTCATTACTTAGCTGTCCATCTCTCCTCAAAGGACACCTTAAACCAGGCAACCTTCCCTACCTCTGTCTCCCTGCAGTCTAACAGGATCAGCCCAAGAGAAAAGTGCCAAATCCTTCATCCCCTTCCACCTCTAAATAATGACCATTTTGGATGATTTTTCTGAGGGCCCTTAAGTGGAAGTGTGGAATCTTTCTGTCCTTAGAGGGCCATCTCGGCAATGCTGAGGCAAACACAAGCAGGTTTACCTTGTGAAGAGCAGCTGCACCATGTCGACCAGAGTGTGCTCTGCAGATTTTCTCAATAACTCTGTGAAGACAAAAACAAATAACACAGGTGTCATTACTCAGTGTGATATTATCAAGAGGCTTCTCCAAGCAGACTCCCCTCCGAGCCTTGTTTACAGAGATTACGGCAAATTTATTAAAACCAGCTCTAACACCGCACTACTGCAAATGGGCCGACCATCACAAGGTGGCGCCACAAAGCTGGGGAAAAAGCAGCCCAAAGTTGTACCATGAACTAACATTTTCTAGCAAGTTGTAGAGGCACAGTAACATAAAGCTCAGCAGCTTTCCACGGTTGCATGCTCTACAATAGAACTAGTTCATGCTGAGGAAAGCCGACCATTTCTTAACTGCAGAAGTATGAACAAACCTACCGCTGAGTCGCATTTCAAAGCATATGCGGAAACAGGACTGCATGATCTCACACACAGATTCATTGGTGAGGTGGGCTCCCACTGGAGTGAGCAACAAGGTCCTCAAAACCTGCAATAAACAGCACACATATGTCCCATAGTACAATGACACTTGCATGCATTTCCAAGAGGAGGTTGGCTTTCTCAAAACAGACTGCCATGAACAGACAACCGAAGGGTTTTCCAGGAATCATTTCAAACTGAATGCTCTGCTCAAGAAACAGATGAGGAGACAATGATCTCCCAACCCACTTCTAAAAGAGGCCTGATATGCTGCATGCTACCCAATATTTAAATTCAGTAACTAGCTATCTGCGCAAAAGTACATTGACCAAAGAGGTGTATAGTTCATAGGTTTGTCTCTACAAAACATCTTTCTCAAAAATAAGTTTGAGATCCATATGTTTGATTTACCCTCACTAAAACAGACTATGCACAAGGCAGGATTATCAATGCTACCACATTATCAAGCTCCTTAATTTAAAAATCATTTTATTTAAGCTTTTAATTATTTTCATTTGGAAAAGCTTTTACCACAGGTATATGAGCCATCTGTTTAAAAATAAAGTCTGTCACTAAGCTCCACAGAGTCAAAACATTGCTCCCTCCTCTTCATCTCCATGTAACAGGATATGTTCCACAACAGGCAGCAACCATTATGGTAATTACCATTTCTCTCCACTTACCTGTAGGATTTTCATCAACACAACCTCATCACTTGCATGATCTGTGCCCACAAATCGGGCGTGAGTGACAGCATCTGCCATGTTCTCCATCCCCTCCGCTGTGCCCTCATGGCTGGGATCTGAGCAACAGAATAAAAATACATGACAGGGAAAGGCCACATACAGCCTACCACCTCTGTGGGGAGACATCTACACAGAGATACTTTGTTGACATCTGCTTCCTTAATTTGTGTGACTCTGAGCAAGTTGACCCTACAAAAGCAAAACTCATGTCCCAGTAGCACAAAGTTTTTAAAACTTGAGCTTTCAGAAAGACTTTATCAAGAGTCTGTCTACATTTGCAACATGATGTAACCTAACAAGAAAATAATTCAAATTCAGTTGTTACCAGCTCTGTATGTTTTTAGATGTTAATTTTTAAGACTGTGTCCTGTTCCGTACAACATAGCACAATCAGCTGTTAAATGCATTCTGTTCTTTCTTGGGAATGAAGAGAAAAACAGCTCTTAAACATAGGGAACCTCAAATTTACTCCCACGAGAAGAAAATGCCAAACAGGTTCCACTAGATTGAGAATGAAAAATTGTCTCTTGTTCTGCATCCCTCCTAAGCAATAGGAGCTGGGGAAGGAATGGACTAGTAGCTTTCCCCAGAGAAAACAGCAGACACACACAATCACAGTTTAGATATCAGAAATGCAGGCCTCCCGCTTCAATCATTCAGCAAGGCTCCTTCTCCCCGTTTCAGTCTTTTGTAGCTACAAACAATGGTGCAGTTGAGAGAATGTTTAGGACGAGATTGTTGCTAGTAACCATATCTTGTGCCACATTACAGTGGCTTCAGAAAAGCTGCCTCCGGCTTTGATTTCATTCTCACTTAAACAATACGGCACTAGGCAAGAATCTTGTTACCTTCCTACCTAAACAGCCATTAGGAATGAAAGGAGACAACCTAAACACTAGTTAATACCTCATTAATTGGAAATGGGGCCTCTTGAACTCCAGTGAGAATGAAGCTGACAGAGGAACCAAGCAAGACCTTGCAAACTTTGCAGAGGAGCTTTGCAGATTCCCTCCTTGACTCCAGTTGTGTTCACACCTAGGAAGGGGCTAAGCCCTAGGCATTAAAGAAAGCTGCCCTTATTGTGGTCCAAAGTGAGCAGCCGCCACCATGCTGTGGAGATGCTGAGGGGCTGCAGGATAAGAAACTTCTCATAGTTGCACAAAACTGAAATGGCATCACTGTACTTCAGAATAGAAACAGCAATACACCTTTGCTATCGCTTACGCATCCCTATTAAGAGCAGAACTTGCTTACTTTTGGCATAGTTCTCTCACACACAGAAAAAACCCAGCTTGCACAGTTCAGAGGGAGTTCCACTGGTTTGCTAGTCAAACCCCTCACAGAGCTATCAACAAGTCTGTTCTAAGACCATTGGTCATGCTTGCTGCTGCCGAAGCAAGCATCTAAAGTGCTTGCTTCGGCAGCAGCACTTAATGGAATACCAAACTCTTATACTGGTAAGCATTAGAGAAGAGGCCTGGCTGTCAAAGGCAGTTCTCTGTGTACCTTTGACAACGGCTTATAATCCAGTTAGAAGCTACCACTCCTCTACCAGAGGCAATAAAATCAGCCATATGTTGGTGCTCCATGCACTCTTATTCACAAATGGAAATTATAGCTTAAACCACTAATGGTGATAGAGGATCATTCTAAATTGCCTCAACCAAATGAGGCAAAGACCAGAGGTGTCACAATGACAGCACCTAGGTTAATATTACTGTTCACCAACCTCAACAACTACAGTGGAAAGCAGCTAAAGGCAACAAGAGGAAAAAGCCACTTGCTGCTGAAAAGGTAGAGCACTGCCACCTCTTCCAGCACATGTGAGTTGCTCTAGCTTAGGGATACATTTAGTCATAGTTATGGATAAATAGTCTGTGTGAAAAAGAAATGCAAGCAAGTTGTGTATATGCTTCTTTAACACATCTGTGACTACTGCTTTGCTGTTCTAGCCCCTACCTTCAACACTAATAAACACACCTCTCTCCCAACACATATCACGCCTGACTACTTCAGTTCTGGCTCCCTGGAACAGCTCTACAAATTTGGGTCAATTTATAAAGCCTCCTGAGTTCAATTAAAAGCACAGATACTTCTACTTGCAGAAAAAGATACAGAAAAGATCAACCCGTTTCTTTGTTCCCCTGTGAGAAAACAGCATGGAAAGACGCGTCAATGCCTGCTCAGAATCACTAACAAAAATAAGTTTGTGTGAAGCAAAATATTAGTTTGAAAATTGCCACCTACAATGCAAAGATCTGGAGACCTCATCTAGATGTACATACTTCATATGGGGTGTACTCTCACAACAGGTGAGCAAAGAACAAGCAGAAAGCAGAAAATCCAGGCTCTCAACCACCAGGGAAATCCAGGAAAGCCAGAAGCCTGCTCAGTAACACCTTTTGTGGAACTAAAATAAATCACCAAGGAGACAGAGAAAGTAGAGGGGAGAACATGCTTTAAACTCCCCAAACAGCATGTCCTCTTGCTGGGAGCTGAGCAACAGCTACTCATTTATGGATATGCAGTTTTCAGGAACACCAGGGAAAGTTAACTATAGAAATGGAGCCAGAATCTGCTATGGACAGACTGTGATAGCAAAAAAAGCACATACCTTTTCAGCTACTAGTTTTCCTATAGCTAAGGTTTGAGTTCATCAAAAAGGCTGACAGCTAGCTAGCTCATGCAAAACCGCCGAGTAAGGACATAACTAACCTGAGAGATAAAAATCAGTGGGAGTTTAGTGTTGTCACACAATTTTCTTGTACTTTAAGAATTACTTTGTAATTCACCAACTATAACACTTGGAACAGTAGTACTCATTTCAAAGCAGAGGATAATTTCTGCAAGGCTAACTATTCCTACTAAAACAGATGCATGGTGGATATCAAGCATTTTTATTGAACTGAGCTGTGATTGCACACTACTGTTGGTGAACTGCACCCCACAATCTCAGAACAGACCTTCGCAATTCAGAGTAATCAAGATCAGAAGTCTCAAAGGCTATTAAAGAATTATTTTTTTCTAATTGGTTTTTAAACAAAGCCCTCAGCAATACTGGCCTGAAAAGCTGACAGATAACCACCTGCCAACATGTGACAGAATAACAGTGAGATAACATGAGGATTACCAATGAAATACTTTGGAAATAGGAAAAGAAAGCTGTTTTAAAGAAATAAAATTATCAGAGGAGTTTGGTCCTTTCATTGCCAGCGTGAAGTTTTTCGACCCAGTTGCACAGCAAAAGCCCTCCACTCACAGAACAGACACAGCCAATGATGCTGTTGAAAAAGAGTGCTGGTTTCACCTGTCAGCTCCAAAACGCACTATAAATACCAGCTACACTGAAATTTGCCGGCTGTGGTTATGCTGGAGTCCATCCTTCCTTGCTCCATACAGTTTGAAACAGATTTGTATATTAAGGACAGTTTTAAGCTTTTCCTATCTTTAGGCAAGCAGTCTTCAGACTACCTTTAGTTTTACATTACAAAGAGAAATATACAACCCAAAAGCTTTAACTTAACAACACAACCCTAGCCAGATGTTCAGTCAGCTCCATTAATCCCAGTCTCAGTGGTATCTGGAGCAGCACAAAGGACAAGGCCGCTGTGAATGTCACCTGAAGCAGCAACAGAGGTCTTAGATTACAGGTTCTGCTCCACAACATAATCCAGGCAGAGGGTCTTTTCCAGTGTCTACAACCAACACATGCTCAGCAACAGTTACAGGGATGCGCCCTTGCTGCAGTAACCTAATTAATATCCTAAATAACAAGTAGCTAGAGAAAGACTACGCATTCTTAACCACTTTTTTACTGTTTCTGCCTCAAATTAAGTATTTGTAGTTGGCTGCCTGTGCAGATATTTGCCTGGACATGCGACACCAGCTTTATGTTCTGATCCCACACAGACCATAAAAGCCCAGAAGAGTCCATCCCCCTGTTCTATGCTGAAACTAACATAATTTGCATCATTGCTTAGTCCTTTATAGAGACATGTTTCACAGGTTTATTTTCTTTTTTGTCCTATGAAGTGACAACAATCTTGCATCATTTTAGTTAATTTTTGCCAATTAACTATACCAAATACTGACCACAAACTGATGTCTTGATACACTAAATTTCCATCAGACTTATAAGTTTGTTGTTTGGTTTTTTTTTTTTTCCCCACTCCTTTCCTGCAAGTCCCTATTTTTGCTCATTTTAATTTTGGGTCTTTCCTAGAAAAGTGGTCTGCATCTACATCAAGCGCTTTCTTTCTCTAACTTCCCTCATGCTAACGCCAAAGAACAAAATATTTAAAACAACAGTGCCAAAACCTCAACAGTGTTCCCTTACAACGTAAGGCAGGAAAAGAACTGAGAAATCTGAACTTGGCGGGAGGAAGGCAGGTAAAATAATTTTCTCCAAGTGAAACTATGTATAAGCAAACATAGGTAGGTTTTGTAATTCATACAGGTATGATCAGAAAGGACTAACAGAATTTACACAGAAAAATCAAGCACCACTACCAGCAGCATTGAAGGCAGACAGAAAGCCAGCTAATAAGTTACTACAAGCCAGCTGAGCCATGGGAACTGACCACATGCGCATTGTTAGTCTTTCACAAATGCACTGGAGAATGCACACAAAAAGGAGAATGCACACATCTGAAAGTTTGGGAGTGGCAAAACTGTCTCTGCCATGATAACTGTGACAAGTGAAGAGTACTGGCACACTGCTGGACAGCCAGACTGGGCAAAAAACCATCCTTGCGCTGGAGCAGAAATACTAGTCCACAAACCAAAATAAATTCCAGAGTGTTTAGCCATATTACAACACTGTAATCCAAACTGGTATTCTCCTCTCCCTGGCCCTTTTGCTCAGACTGCATTAAACAGCAGTTGGTGATTACCACAGTCCAGCAGCGGCCATAAGCACATACAGCAGTCAGGGCATGCTAAAAGCTTTAGCTCTGCTTCCAGCCATCGCTGTAGTGCCATGAAAGAACAGCAGCTATGATGCTACGAAACTGCAGATGCCTATTTCTCCAGCATTAATAACAATTTTCTTATTTCCCAAATCTCCTGATTAAGACTGCAAGCATGTATCCTGACCAAAGACACGTCTCGAGGAGGTGCATTTGGCTGGCATTTTGGTAAATCCCAGGAAGCCACATAACATACCTATTAGTGCATATGAGAGGAACTTATTCACAGAGGTGAGGGCCAACCCAGTTATGGGGCCTGTAGTGTCTTCAGAACGGATTACTTCCAGGAAAGGCCGAAGAAAGACGTTGGGTTCTATTTCAGATAGCTCTGTTAAAATAAAAATAATTTAAAAGAGGCATTAGACTTGATTCATTAGGATTCATTTTCTCTTTACGAATCTACAGCAAGCTTAATCTTGGAGGAAAGAGACCTGCAATAGCTTAATTTGAGAAGGCTGCTGGGAAAATAAGGGTTGCTTTTAAATACACACACACACACACACACACGTATATATTTTTAAAGGCAATGGTTTGTTAAGTTCACTTTCTTATGATTTTCAAAACAGCCTTCTGGATCCTTCTAAAACAAATCCTATTGTAAGAACAGCCTGTAAACAACACAAAGCCACTGCTGCCTAAATTCATATTTTAATTAATTGGCAGATATTGTTGCATTTTCCTGGTGCTCCTGGAACTGTGTAATTCCATGAACTATACAGACTCTTCCCCACCTCCCGCCACTTCTGTAACATCCTACTACGCACATGCATGGTACAAATGCATAATCAGGTTAGTTGGATCTCTTGCAGCACTCTGCCCCAATACAAACTGCATTTCTGCAACATTACAAGTTTGCTTGGCAAAGACAGGAAAAAACCACAAGATTAAAAAATTTAAAAACTCTCCTGTCTTAATCTCAGAATACCTGTATAAGCCTCTCAACCAGAGAAGCAAAAAAGGCACTCTACTTGCTGTTTTGGACAGCCAGTGTTCTCTCTAAAGCTGCAACACAAGAAGGCAGATGCACTGAGCTGTTGAACTGGAGAAAGAACAGCTAACAAGCATCCTAAACTTTTCAAGATGATCAATGGAAGCTTTGGGAATGGAAAAAAGAAAAAAAAGAAAAAAGAAAAGAAAAAGAAATACAGAAAAGAATAGGAAAAAATAGGAATGGAAAAAAACAGAACTAGAAAAAGTGACAAAAAAGCAACCCCACCCCAAAAACCCAAACCAAAACCCCCAAACAAAAAACCCAACACAAGAAATCAAGCTCAGAGGAATCCTGAGGGGGGACTTAGCAGAAAAAGCATTTAAAAGCAGGTAACCGCAATACAGCCAGTACACAGGCAAAGAAGAGTACATTAAAAGGAACTTGGATAATCCTAAAACTAAAAATATTTAAGTACAAACACTTGGTTCAACTTGCTAAAACCTACACTTTATTCCTAATAAAAGTTAACAAGTCTAATAGCTATTAGTGTCACAGGAACACTGGCATTTATATTCTTGATGATCCAATATTGCACACGAGCTTCTCTGAGGCAGGGGAGAAAAAATCCTGTAATTCCTGAATCCTTAGGCAAGCTGCCGCTTTCCTACCTACCAACATAACTCAATTATTTTATTTAAGGAAAAAACTCAAACATCCAAACCCTCCTGATTCTAAGATAAGCGAAATTCCATTTTATCATAGTTCCTATTGAAAAGCCTTAAATATCAAAGTAAAAAGCCTATCAGAAAGCATATTAACATAACTGTGACAAATTATGGTGAGGAAGCAAAGGAGGAAAAACAATGCAGGGTGGGGTGTTTTTTTTGTTTTATATAGATAAGACCATGGAGAGCAACAAAGCACAATAGTTTTGCTGTTAATTAAAGCAAAACTGCTATTAAAAAAAGAGGAACTTTGGGAATCATTACGCAGTCTCTTACCATTCAGCCACCAGTTCAAATCAGTCCGACACCACTAACTTATGAGAGGCTAAAAGGAAGGTGATGATACAATCTTTTTGGCTTAAGAACAAGTCCCCCAATTTGTCAGATAATATCCTGGTGTGATATTACAATTGTGTCACCTCTTAATAGTTCATAGAAATGCAGAGGATCGTAAGACATGCTTTCAACATTTATTTAAGTGTGCTTTATACAACACTTGTCTGGTCACAAGCACTTGGACAACATTAAATATAGTAAGACTACTGGGGATCAACACTCAAAACTCATCTTTCCAGTGCTGATCCTTTCTACAGAATGCATTATAATTCTGTCAATTTCTCCAGCTTCCTTCTACCCAGTGAGCCCCAGGATGGAAAAGCTGCACCTTGATTAGTAAAAATAAATGGGACTTCTACAGATGTACATCGTCTCATTCCACCCGTGCAGCTCTGAAGACAAACTTGCTAGCAGAGGATACATAGGTTACCACACTCCCCATTTTCAGGACAACAAATAGACATTTTCTTTTACAAGAGTGGGGAGGAGTTTCATTTTTTTCTCTTTCATTTTTCTCAATGTGAATATTGATGTGGTTAAAGATTAGATTCCCCTGCAGTCTAACTGAAATTCCCACTTTACATGAAGATCACAAAATGGTTTGTCATAATTAGGATTTAATTTAGGGACATACTATTGATTACACAGCAACTCTGGCCAGCTTCTCTGATATTCAAAGACTCTAGCTTTTATGGTAACACAGCATTTTATATTAAGCTCTCTGAAACTGACTGTGTAAGCTGTAAAACTCTTTCAGACTGGATAGCTGGTGCTGTGATACTGAAAAAAAAAATAAAGAAGAATATAGTAATCAAACAGAGAGTACTTTTAGTGCAAGACTTAGCCACTAAAGGATTACCGTCCGAAGGATCTAAATTTCAGTGGAACACCAGCCACACTGCTAGTTGTTTGCATCTGGGGAGTCTTCACTTGATTACTACAATGAGCTTTTCTTGCTGGCAGCATTTGCAGGCATTGAGGACTTACAGGGGTCACTGGCTCCCTTTTGAAAGCTGAACTCAATCTCAGTAGCAGTGCTTGCTTCAATAGGAAAACTGGGAGCACAGAAAAACACTCATACCGTAGCTATTCTTACTATACCCTGTCTTGAAACAGATTACTCTCACTGGCTAAAGTATCAGTTCAGAATCTGAAAGTGGCACTAAAGTTACTTGGAAGTTCTTCATCAAGTAACAATTTTACAAACTCAAAGCTCAATTCTTTTATTTTAACACTCTCCTATTGAGCTCAGCGAAGTTAGTTCAGAAGGTCTCTCCTGGAAGGGTTTTCATAGCCTTCTATACTGAACATGGCAGTGTTCAGAACCAACCTGCCAGCCCGTTCAGAACAGTAACTATAAGTGCAAGGTGCACTCCATGCTAGCTTTTACTACCAGACCCCAAGTTTAACCTAGAACACAGAACAGCAGGAACTGAATAACACTCTTTTCACGATACTTGGGTAAGGTAGGACCACAGTCTTTAATGGGCATTGTTCTGCTCAGCCAATTAAAACTTCATGAAAGTAACACTACGTAAAGCCTTGATCTTTTTTGGCACCTAACTGTAAAGGCAATGCTATGCTCTCCCGAAAGAGCAAGCCTCAGAAAGGCCAGTAAAATAAATTATCATTTTAACAGTTCCTTTGCCAAAACAAAGGCTATATAAAGTAAATATTGAATGTTTGGAAGTAAATACTTGAACTTCTACAAAAACTTTCAAAAAGAAAAAAAAAAAAAAAAGTAGTTCTGATTTTCAACCCTGGTTCTCTCTCTGCCAGATTCAGGTTCAGGCATTACAAGTGAGGAAACCACAACCAGTGACAGACTTGAGAACTGCTGATAGAGCTGTTTTTCCAAGTATGTTTCCTAGCAAGATATCATTCTCGGTATTTAAACCAGAAAACACGGCATGGTTCTCTGCTTAGGCAACCACTTTCAACTTGGAACCCCCTAAACCAAAAAACCCACCCCAAAACCCACCAGCCCCGCAAGCATGACCTCAGCCTAGGGTATTACTAGAGAAAGAACTGAACAAATGTCTACAAGGAAATCAAAATTTCACTGGGGATTCCTACAAGCAGCTTTCTTTTTCAATCTACTCAAAGCTAGGGAAAAATTGTATTAAAACATGATTTAGCCTTACATGAAGAGCCAGGGCTGCTTTGGGGATCAGCTGGAAAGAACTTCCCATTCTTTTCACACAGGTCCCTTCAACGAAATTTCAGGGAAGCAAAGAGACCAGCACTAGCACTACCCCCAAAGAAGCTCAGCTAGCCCAAAGTCATGCAGGAGATTGAGAAGAGAAAGAATATCTTAAGTAGTGTATCAGAAAAGCCAACTCTTCAGGTTGGCAATTTTAATATGAGGATGGAATTCCTTGGAGACCACGGCACTTTCCTTCATTCATCCTATGGTTTATTTGCGCTTAGACACACGCGTCTATAAAGATAAATAATTCATGTTTAAGCACCTAACTCCCATTTCAGCAATCCCATCCAGCCGTTCTAGCACTTCAGCAAACAAGCTGCATCAGACCTTCGGCATCCCCTTTCTCCTGAAGTACAGGAGCAGGTCCCCCTCAGAAGAGTTTTCTTATTGTTAGCACACTGTTGGCACATTCCTGATCTAAAATGCTCACATAAGCTGCTTTCTCTGGCAGTTCAACTCTTCACTCCTGAATGACTCTTATCAGGATCGGCTATGCGTTCCGAATCAGAGTAAATGAATGAGAAAAAATTGTTTATGACAAGTTATTTCAACATCATTTGTCCCCAGGACAGGCAACTGCAACCCAAACCACATGACCTGGACTCCTCTTATGCAGCAGCTGTTGGCCTTGGACGCCTAGCCTTCAGAAAGGCTGTCTCAATCGTATCCCACGCACCTCTCCCATGCAGACGAGCTCAAACAAGAACAATGCTTCAAGCATGTGCTATTATGTTCCCTACTTACGTACCGACCTGTACAATGAACAGGCATTCTCTTTTCTTCTTAAGGTGGGAAAAAGACAAAGACAGCACTATAACAGAGCAGAAATCTTCAGGATTCCTGCCTAGGAGATAACTGAGTTTATGCCACAGAAAACTGAGGTAGCAGCAATTGCTTTGTCTAACTATAAATAAAATTACTAAACTAAACTAAACCAAAGGGTTTGCCCTCAAAAACACTTTCTGCAAAGACTGCTTTTCTGGCCTACATGATTTTATATGTGCTTTATTCTCACCCAAGCCCAAAACATTTGGTCTTTTTACCCAAGGGTGAGAAGTCTCTGCAGTCTCTTTCAGTAAGTTAGAAGAAAAGTTACACGGAAAAAGGACAAAATTGTACTTGCCTTTTAAAATCAGGTAGAAGTATTGAGTAACCATACTCTTCAGATTTTCAAAAAGATTTCTAGAAGTCTTAACTGCTGGAATAAGTACTGGTTTAAACTCACCCAGATTAAAATGCAGGATCACAGGGAAAGGAGAAATACCTTTGAGATAGTCCTACATTGGTTATTTTAGAGATTAACAAATCTAACAAATAGAACTACAGTAACTTGTTTCTCTAACGTATTTGCAGAGCTTGAATTTGCTTTACATAGTGTCAGTTAGGCAACAGCCACAGAACAGTATATGCATATTGGTTCTAGGTCCCTTGACAAAACTACAATTTCAGCAGCTCTACAGCTGACGAGCAGAGAGGGCGCATGTTTCACCAGTCCAAAAACAAATTCTCCAGACTGACTGGAACACACTATGCACCTGCACTGAAAGACATGCCATGAGTTGTTTTAGTTAGGAAGTTTAGTCCAATATTTAACTCCATTTCATTAATGGCCAATTAATGTAGAGTAATAAGTGTAAAAAAACTAAGCTAGATGATCCACATCCATTTGTTCCTGAATGCATGTTCCGCCCTGCACAGTCCTGGTATAGTCAAGGTTTCAACTGAAACGACTCCGCTGACATCTCTTCCCCCAAGGGGCTTTTGTTATTGTTTTAGTCTTGGTTTTCTTGCAAGGTCTAGACCAGCCCTTACAATATGGTGTAATGTGTCGTACATTTCTAGAGATTTTAATACCTGAAATGAGAACAGATTGCTTACTTACACAGCCTGACCTAGCAGCTACTGTGATCAGAAAAATCTCTAGTCCTACTTTCTGAAAATAGTGATGTCCACTAAACCTGATAAATAAGAGGTCATCAAAAAGAGTAGCCAGCTAACATTCTCTACAGGTTCCCCAAAATATCATTGTCTTACCCCAGACTGAGCTCTTAACAGACGAAGAGAACTGAATTCTGACAGCTAGGGAGAAGCTGAGGAGCCAGGAGCCTACATCCTAGTTTCCAGAACGCATAAATACTGCAAGCTATTTTAAAAGGCTGCTGGGATTGCACGACAGCATACAAGCTCACTGTGGGGATGTGTGGAAGCAAGCTTTGTGTATTTCTGAAATCAATACTTCACTATAAGTGTTACCAAAAGCTTTACTTATGATAAAAGTAAACAAAGGCCCAAAATTAAGGATTATTCAAGCTAATGAAGAAGTAGTGAGAATTAACTGCATCCTTCTCAGTATGCCTGTAAAATATACTCTTCAAAGCTAATTCCCTGTGAATTGAAGTGGTCATCACGGGCCCAGGCCCACCATATCAACAGGGAAACAGTGCCATTCACAGCCACACATGAATGCAAGGCTAGAATTACAAATGCAGTTTGACAGGGGGAACCCAGAGCTGTCAAGCCTGTTCTGTTTGCCTAATTTCATTACAATGGCACAAATGCTTTCATTTGTCACACTCCAGCTTCATGTGTTTATCTCCCTTTCATTAAACATGACTTTAACAAATGATTGTTCCACAGTGCCACAATCTCAAACACCCCTCAGAACTGAGATTTTTATTTTGGGGAAGGGTGACAGAATGCATACTGAGCATTTGACTTGTTATCCTCTGTGCAGGGTGGCATAAACTCAACTGAAATATACTCCTATAGAAATTATTTACATCTACCTGCAAAGCAGGAGCACTGACAGTCCCACCAGTGTTAGCAATTAGTTATCAGGGGTTTCACCTGATGCCATGCTTCAAATTCAGCTGTTCTGACTGCCCATTAAAAAACTCCTGAGCATTTGTTCATATGCAGGTACTTGCTAGAGTATCTTCAGCCAAATTTACACTGAAAACTCCAGCTGTCTCTCCAGTGTTATTCCAAGCGCTTTTCACCCAGCCGTAGTATTCTGTTCCAGAGAGAGTGATATTATGAGAAGTAGAAGATACTCATTTCATTCACAAGGAAAATGAATGCCATCAACAGGAAGTATGGAGCTACACAAAGTGCATGACTACTCACTTCTTGAATTTTTAAACACCAGTCATACAGATTGCCAATGCAAGCTGTTGGGATAGCACCTTATTTCAGAAGTTAAGGTTGTTTAACTCTGCCCTTATTTCTTAGCACTGAGCAGACAGCAGAGATGGAAATAATTGCATCTTGACAAACTTTTTTTCTGAGCTATGGTTGACACGTATTAGTCAGAAGATGTTTTCAAAAGGCTCTGCTTCAAAAGAACAGCAGCTCTGAAAGTGAACCGAGGGATAATTTGGTACAGCAAGGTTGAAGGTCACCAGAAGAAGACTTTGCTACAAATCCTAGAGTATTTCCTCCCACCCTGTAAACTGAATACCTCTGAAAGCACACAAATCAATTATATAGTAAAAGCTTACTGTTTCCAAATTGGTCTCCCACGAGCATGTTGATTACCAGTGTGAACAGCAATACCTATATACCTTTAAGTGTAATTTCAATACTAATCCATCCTTGTTTTCTAGAAACCCTTCCTCCTACATCATACTAGAAGATGAGCACTACAGCAACACCCAATTATGCCAGCACATGCCAGAGAAAGGTTAGATCAAGACCCATGGTTTGTAAAGCCACAGATGCAAATTCAGGATTACTTAAATAAATTTTGATCTCCATTACAGAGAAGCTGATTGCTCTCAGGGAAAGGAGATGGGAGAATACAGCTGACGTGAACCTCTGATAGGTTCTGGAATATACAACAATTTTTGTGGCTTTTTCAGACAGATGCAAGGTCTAAACTCTTAGTGCCAATTGTAATTGCACCTAATCCTACTCCAGAAAACTGAACTCCTCAGTAGCTCTAAAAAAATATGATTTGAGATCTTATCCTTTCTGAAGGTTTTGGGTTTTTTTTCCCCCAGGGGTGGAAGTTACTTAACACAAAGCTTTGAACAACTTCCAGGGAAGAGAAATCAACCTTCCCATACACCTACAAGGAAAAAGTCCTTCAGTAAGCTTAATTGCTTAAAAAAAACCCCAAACCATTCCATAACAGTGGGGTGAGTGAAATGCAGGTAAGCATCACCTTTTGCCTCCTTTTAAAACCAGCTGAAATAGTTTTGAAAGACTTCTTACAGAAAATCAGCACACACATGACAACAGCCAGTTCTTGCAATGAACCCGCATCAGCTCTGAACTTCAGAACCCACAGGCACTCCTCTGATCCAGTGACATTCAACTCTAAATGAAATTGCTAAACCAAACTAAACCAAAGCAAAAAGCAGTCATCCCATGACAAATTCATCTGCCCTTGACCAAACGCTGATAGTTATTGATCTTGCTGCTGCTGTGAATTCGGGCCAGGTTTCCCAAGGTTCCCTCCTAATACAAGAGAGAGAGCATGGCCACTCTAACAAGCCCGACTAGGCTAAATGAAACCTATGGGGAATTGCATTGCACACTGCCAAGTCCAGAGGATGGACTGATCTGTCCATCTCACTGACAGCACAAGTTTGATGTGTGTCAAGTTTAAGCACTCTTTTTTCTCTCTAAAAGAAATTGGCACATGTCGAAGGAAGAGCAATTAGGTTGTGACACTCTACAGAACTCTATTCAGTCACTGGACTTGCTTCACTATGATATTTTACACGTCTTGCACGGTACCAGGCCCAAACTAAGTAGGCAATTTAAAAGCCCAGGAGAAATTAAAACTTCTTCCCTGGTATTTTAAAGCACAGTAATTCTCCACAGCTTTGTGTGTCTACCATGCTATGAATAGCTCTCTCACTGCAAATTCACCATGTTGTGAAAAGGAAAGCTTCACTACTTCTAAGGGGCTGGAGAAAAAGATTACAGTTTTATCATCAATTAGCTGTCTGGATGTTACCCCGTTCTGTTTACCTCTTCCTCAAGGGAAGCCCATGAGTGCCAAGGGGAAAAATTAAAAGGAAACTGAAGAACAAGAAATCCCAAACAAGGCAAGGCATTTCTTGTGTTGCCGGAGACTCTAAAAAGCATCAGTGAGACAGACAAAATCCAAAGAATGAAATGAAGAAAAGCCTGATGGCCCAAGAGGAAAGAGAATCTTTTAATGACAAAATCTCTCAAAGGTTTAAGGTACCTTGCTGTTATGATTTACACAAATTCTTCTATCCAACCTGAACTAATCTAGGAGACATGGTGCTTCGCCATGTCATTACCACGAAGTAAAATTCCCATGTGCTAATGGCAAAACACAGTTGCCCAGAGCTCAAGAACAAACACACTAAGTTACCACAGATACAAAATGGAAGCCTCAGGGAGAGCAGGGTGTGAAACATTGTGGGAATCTTAGTTTCAAACCTACTGGAGGGGAAAGAGAAGAGAAGCAAAAGGGAGAAGAGACTGGCCTGGTGGCCGTCAATCCAACTGTTGCCTTAAGACATTGCAACAGTAGAAACATTAAGCAACTTCTCCCCTTTGCCTGCCAGCAATATATGAAGCAATCAGTAATCTGTGTACACATACAAACAGAAATTAAGACTGCCTCCATTGAAAGGCAGCTCAATTCCTAGAATGATGAAAATAAATGAATATCACATTCTTGAGAATGAACTTGGGAAAGAAATTAGTATCTGCATACTGCTATGTACCAGAGTGACCTACAGATAAAAGGTGCTGATAGTACATGATGGGAAGCAGATTTAACACTCATTTACAGTTTCTGCAGCTGAAGAGATCTATGAATGCAATTCAACTTCAGTGACCACAAAATAGGATGTATCTTAAAATGGGCATCATGGAAACAATATTATGTAAGTCCCCAACTCCATTAAATAAACTTTTTCCATGTCCTAGAATCATGCATCAGCTGTAAAACAATGAAATAAGTGTGAAGAATCAAAATGACCTAAAAATCTATGTGAAGAAATGAAGGGATTTCAAATGTTCATAAAAAATTATCTGCCTTTATTGCAGCCTGGGCAGAGGAACATACAAGCAATTACTTTCTCTGCCAGCTGGGAGCCTAAGCATTATACTGACTATGATGACAATAATTCAGCCTCCATTAACACACCCCATTAATTACTAGGGTCAAAGCACCACCACAAAAGGAAAAAGCAAAGTTTATTAACAGGTGAGAAGTGAAAAAGTATTTGTTGATTCCTATTCTGCCTGTTCTTCCAGACTCAGAATCTATATACTTAATTTAGGTAGGAATTATGTGCCTTCAGCAGATAAAATGTACAGGTAGTTTGGAAGGATTCCTCTTCTAAGCAGCAAAACTTTGGTGCCATTTAGGAACTACCTGTTCCCTGGTTAGAGATGACCTTTGCTGGTGAGGTTATGGAATTGGCTATTCTTAAACCAAAGCTAGGATTGTTTTGGTCAAGGAAACTTGCCAAGAATACTTTTTTTCTTATAGCCTGTAACGTTAAATACTACTGATTTTGTTCCACTTGCACTGTCTGAAGAAGCTGATGTGACAAAAATTGAAGAATTTTAGGATTTTCATATTACACATTGTGCTTTACCCAGTTCTAGAAACTTCTCTGTGATTTTGATGTGATTTCCATCAGGAGGTCTAAACAGTGCTGCAAATCCTACTGATGCTAGTCTTGCAGAACACACACAAGTACAGGTAGCCTATGAATGCCACTATTTCCACAAGGCAACATGATACTCTGAAGCACCAGACTGAGTCTAAGCTCCCTCTGCAACATCTTCGGCGAATGACTAGCTGCAAACTGGGACAAAATTTTTCCACTCACATCCTTACCATTACCAATTTAGACAAAGTTTTTCAAGGCAGAAAGGGTCCATGTGTATACCGACAGCTCATTTCTCTCCCAGGAAGACTGCAAACACCAAATAAAGATTCAGGTACAGTATGGCTTGACATTAGCAATCCATGCTCCTGCTCCCTGTTGCATCAGCTTCTCTGAAGCAGTCATTTAACAGATGACAACCGGTATCCTGAGCAGCGGATTGTATAAGAAATATGAGTAACTACTTGGTATACAGACCACGAGCACTATATCTTAGAAAAAAATTACTGCTTACAGTCTCTAAGAAAGTACCAAATAGCTCTATTATAGTCTATTGATAATATTTTTGATCAGGTAGATGCCCATAATAGAAGAAACAACTAGACTGCTTCAGAAGCTCTACTGAGCAATCCTGTCCTAACTTTATAAAGGCCATCACTGACTACACAGTGTCCAGCAAGAGCTATCTAAAAGCAACAGCACAGCACAAAACTTCAACTCACACAGATACACAAAGCTGTTTGTTCAAGCCAGCCCCTGGTTCACACACTTATGTAGGCTCCTTCAATCCCTCTTTCCTTCCCTTACGGCACAATGCAGCCTGGCTCTCGAACTGAAATACACAACACACACTGAACAGGTCAGTGGACACAACTCTGCTTTAACCTCTCACCCCTAGCATTTCTGCGGCCATGACCTCTGGGATGGAACCACTATACTTTGACAGCGTTTGTTCCCAAGACCTGGAAAAAAAACTTCATCTTTGCTTCCATTCCTCATATGAAAAGGGGGCCTTTTTGCCTTTTTAAGTGCTGTGCATTTAGATTACCTGGAAATAATCTCAAAAAAGCAGCTTACAGTAATAGCAATCCAATAAGGACTTCCTGCCCTATCATCCCATGTTTCCCCAAAACCCAAAGTTAAGACTCTTGGTGAATGATGCTATTTTTCAAGTTCATACTTAGGGAAATGATAAGCACTGTGTAACAGAAGTTAAGATCAAAATAATCTTTATAATCCATCACAAAGAAAAACAGTAGTTCAGTTTGTGAAGTATCAAGCAAATTAACAGGGACATACTGGATTCACATCTAGAAACAATTTAGCAGTGCCTGGCCACTCACTTCTAGGGTGTTAAAAAACTTTATTAAAAAAAAATAAAGGCGACTTACATTTCAGAGGAGCTAATGAATGAGGGGAAGAAAACATACATCATTTTCTAAAAAGCAGCAGTTAAACAGCTAGTAAATTCTCACAGCCTTGTCAGAACGAAACCACGTCACAGAGAGCAGCATTTTTTTCAGCTTTGAGGCCAGTGCTTAAAATCAGAAAGTGATTCTAGGTAACAGAAGGACTTCAAGAGCCCTTCCAAAAACTTAGGATGAAATCCCAAAGCTCTGGGACAGCAAGGCAAGCACCTGTTTTCCTGAACAGTTGATTTTTTTATGCTGCATACTTTACACAGAAACTGCATTATTCTGGCGAAGCTGCATTCCAGCCAAAAGTGCACAGTTAATGTTTTTTGCAGCCCCCAGCCTCCAGTGATGGATGACCATTTTATAATGAAATACTTTATGCTCAATCAACTTACAAATAACGGATGTTTTATCACACTGAATTAAAAGAATGTTTTCAACAAAAAAAAAAAAAAAGTAACAGACAAGAGGATCAGTGATGAGCAGAAGCAAAAGTTATTCCTGTTAAGCATGGTTAAAAGAAACCCAAATGATGTTTCACTTTAACTCTTTCAGTGCTCTCCAGTAACAAGTGGAAACAATGCGCGAGCTAGGGCTTGCTCTGAAAACTACCTACATGTAAGTCCTGATGCAGACTATCGAGACACGAGAATACAGGGCTCCTTCAGAAAGGTTTTGGTCTGTAATGTCTCAATTAGGTTTCCAAAACGGCTAAGACTAATAACTAAGCACTGTCTAAAGATAAACCTTTCAAAATACTTTAAACTCTTATGCCTGCTCAGCATTACAAAAATAATTCCTCAGACACCCTTTAATCAGCTGTGGGTTTTTCTGCTCCTAGCACTGCTTCCACCTGTCAATGCTGAGTGATAAACCAGAGAAGTAAATGTACTGCATTCAAAGAGTACTGCAATTTTTAGATCAAGGTTTAGAACCAAACATCCAAATTCAACTGATAATCTTATTTAAGACTCAGTGCTTGCTGTTATACCACAACTGTTACTGTTATTACACGCTCTAGGTCAAGAAATGTGTGTTTACAGGGATAACACTATCCTAATCAAAACTAGCCCTTGAAAAAGCCCACAGCAGAAGCAAGCACTCTTTGTGCCTCTTCTCCCAAACAGCATTTGAAAAAGTCTCTAACCTAGTCCCAACATGCCAGAATGACTCTTCATTCTTGTATTTCCTCATACTGTTAGGAAGAGAGTCTCTTCTAATAGGAATAAAGCAATGGAAGAAGACTATGAGAGGCAGTGGACACAAGCTGCAATAAGGGAAATGCCAATGAGATCCTGCGAAAGACATTTTCTGAAGAAGGGTGGTCAAACACCAGAACAGTTTGCTCAGAGAAGTTGTGGGAGCTCCATCCCTGGAGATACTCAGAATTCAGATGGCTGAATCTCACCTCCAAGCTGGTCCTGTTTTCAGCAGGGGTTTGGAGCAGATGACCTCCAGAGGTCTCTTCCTACCTCAATTATTCCAATTCTTCCTTGTGCTTACCAGAAACAAAAGCCCGTCTGGTGTTGTTCCTCGCTAATACAGCCACTCTGACATTCACCAAGTAAAGAGTTTCCCTTCCCACATCTACTGGTTAGTGCCAGCAATAATGAAATACAAAGCAGGAGCTCATTCCAGAATTATCCCTAGAAAACATTAATGATTTTCTAAATTGGTCTTCTAAAAAGAAGCTGCAGACTCGGGCTGTGACTGAAGAAAAAACTCCAAAACCCCCACAGTTTACCAAATTTAGGGACTTCCAGAAAGCTAGCAGAAACAGAACATGTTGCTCCTGTCTTCTCTTAAAAAGGTATGGCATCTGCTGCAGATATTGTCATCAAATAAACAGCACCTTGGTCTCGAGTCACAACTTCAGACCTAGAACAATTCCCTTTAGTTGCACTGCAACCACCTCAAGCTCCACAAAGTTTAGAGTTAATTTACGGAGCCTTCACACTACTGTTTGAAGCACTGCAAATATTAATCAGTCCAAGATTTTAGTCACAAAATCAATTCTCCTCCCCGTTCTTCAGCTGAAGGCTGGCACTCAATGAATCAGACCAAAGGGAGAATAGAGTTTCCAGCACCTGCTTCAGCTTTTAAGTTTCCAACTGAAACTGCTGTGATGTGGCAGCAGGCAGTCTGAAGATGTCATTTTCCTGCTCTGTGAAGGACTGAATCACAGTACAAAAAGAATCCAAGTAGAGAAATGAGTGAAAAGAGCAGCAGCAGGCAAAGGAAACCACAACATAACTTAATATGGCCAAAGAGAAAGCGCAGCTGAAGACAGCGTACTACAAAGTACCACGTTCCCTCTACAACTGAGTATTTTACTCACTCTCTGCCTCATGATGATTGTTATGAGCAGTGCTGAGTATGCATTATTTTCCACATTTGTGACAATGCTCTTTCAAAGAGTGGTGTAAAATATGACTCAACACTGTTGAGTGATTTGGAATCACTTTACTAGACATTACAGATGAGTGTTGTTCACCACAGTAACATTAGAATTTTGAATCTAGGAATGTAAAATACATTCTCTCTTGAGGGAAAGTCAGCAGGCTCGTTTTATACACTGATGGGAAGCTTCCTTTTTTTACATGAGGACATACCAATAACTCAAAAAATATGATTTAAGACGTGCTTTTCTCATGCAGAGAAATAAAGTCAAACACATTTATTCCTCATTATAACTGGTCTCTTAATAAGTGATTGCAAAACTGAAACAAGAATATACCCACAAGAAGATTCCTTCCACAAACAGGAAAGAAACCCTCACTCTTAGCACAACAGTCTGCTTAGGAGGTGGAGGGGGAAGGCACATCCTTTAGCCCCGGTCAATAGAGCATCTGTACCATCTCCCCAAGAATGTAATTTAAGCCTAGGAGTTAGAATGGCAAAACTCCCAAGATGAACACAGATTTACTTGGGTAAGAGCCTTTGCAAAGCATGGCAGCTCTCACAGTAGGCAAGCTACACCTACAGACTACTGGCAGCAGTTTAACTTCAGTGTAGATTTGTCACTAGCATACGGCAAAAATGGAGGGGTGCTGGGATTGTGTAACAAGTTTGCAAAAGTGTCTCAATTGGTTTAAAGAAACTAATTAAAAAAAAAAATAATCTCCTGCATACATCATATCAACATCCACCCTTACTTAATCTTATTTCCTTTCCCAGTACGACCACTGAGATCTAATACTTCTTTCAGCTCTCAAAGCTTCCCTGGTCACAGAAAGTGCTCACTGAAATTTTCCAAAATGCTGGAGAGGCAGAAAGAAGAGTGGTGAAAGGGTTAACTCACAGCTGGGAGAAAGTTTCCCTGGAAAATTGGAACACATGCTGTGGCTGTGACTGAATTTCACACTGGTTCTGTTGAGTACAAACATCCACAACTGTGTGCATTTGAGAGAGTCGGAAAAAAAGAAATGCTCCTTATATATTAGCTTCACCTGCTAGGTTCCTTCAAATGGATAATGACATGCTCTAGGGAACAGTAGAATCCTTCAGATTCACTTCACATTTCAAGCCGAGATGAGGTGCCGAAGGGGGGAGTGTGGCGTGTGTGGAGGAAATGGAAGGAAGTAGTCCTTCCCTTCCCTGCTCTGACATTTTTTGGAAAATACTGTAAAGCCAAGCCTATGGCCTGGCAGAATTGATTCCACTGTTTAAGACTAGACATGTCAGCACAGAAGCCACCTGAGCTGACACTGAAGACATCTGTGCCATCCAAGTACGTAAAAAGAGAAACTGCACAGAGCGAACAGGACCGAGTGTGTGCATGCCTACACATGCACATGGATTTTAAAGATCAACTGGTCAAACAGGCAGCACTTAGCTGGTCAGAGATAGCTAGACAGTGGAGATTAAGAATTACCAAAATCAACCAGCACAGAGCCACAGAAAGCCTTGTCTTGAAAGAGGTCTCTGGAGGTAAACTATTCCAACCTCCTGCTCATCCAAAGGACCGCTCTGGATGTGTATCAGGCTGCTCGAGGCCTTGTTCAGTCAAACTTTAGAAGTCACCATGGACGGAGATTCCACTCTCTCTTCCCATGTCCCACTATTTAACTCTCTCTAGAAAGAATTTTCCCTTGCGCCCAACTGGAATTTCTCCTGTTAAAAATTCACAACTAGGGATCTCTTGGCGCCTCTGAGAAGAAGTGGCTCTTTTCTGTGATCCTCCTTTGGGTAATGGAAGATGGCAATTGGACTATAATCTCTTTTGCTTCTTCATATAGAAAGATGGGGGGAGGAGGGAACAGCACATTCTCCAGAATTCTACTGGAGAGCCAGATCAGTGTTTTAGCAAATTATTTCCATAACATGCAGACTGCATGGAAAAGATCAACAATATCTGTACCTGTAACAGGGGCTTTTATTCTAACCAAAGACTGTTCTCTTACAGAATGGCAGGAAAAAAAAGGAAAACTTCACAGAAAGGAAAGATCTCAAGAGGGGTTATCAATGTCAAAAGACAGGCACAGAGAACCTAACATTTATACTTATCTTTTCAAGATAATTAGTAAATGACAGTAGATTAAATATAATACTTTTTTCTCCTCAAAACATTTTTCACCAAACTGCACAAGAAGAAGCAGAAAGTTGGCAGACAAAATATCTGAAGTAGAATGAGATATATAATTACTGTCATTTCCAGGATGCCCAACACTGTGCCAGGTAGGGACAGAGAACTTTCGCTCTGGCCATTTCAAAAGGGAACTATTATGTGTCCATATTTAAAAAGAAGGCTGGTGGGGAAACCTTGATTAACTGTATCAGTTTTTATCTTTTTTGTTGCCTCTATTTCCCAAATGCCCACAAAGTTCTCTTCCAGTACATAAGGAACGTTTTCTAGCTCTACCTCCTTGACAGGAACTAGTAAATGCAGGGTGAACAGATGAGAGTAAATCACTGCATCAGTGTTCACTAACTTAAACTAAACTACACTAACTTAAAAGGTTACAAAAAACCCTCAAAGCAAGGCATTAATCACTTGCTTTCACCATGGTTACATAAGAGACTCTGCAGCTGACCTTAAGTACCTACTTTCACGTTCCAAATTCTTTTAGTTAAAGGAGACACCAACTTTAAAAATAAAAAAATGCACCCCAACACCCTTCTTTTCCCCAGCATCCTTTTCCAATAAAACTAACCAAGACTGCAAGTAAAACAGACATGATTCATCCCTCAGTCATATCACATGAAAGTGAAAGTACTTTGTGAGTTTATTTTCTTTAGCTGAATTGCAGTCAGGTGTTCATTTATATTCTTTTACATATACTGACAGTGACTTGTACTTCCTGCCTCAACTATCTACCACAGTGCTCACACAAGCAATATATGCTTGCACCTAATCTTTGAATTTCAAAGATTACAGAACTGTAGTTAGCTACAGACCCTAATGAGAAATTCCTCTCTGTCTCAGAGAGAAGGGCCACCTAGAATCTGGCATTTTTCTGTACTGGATATTGTACGATATTGACTAAGAAACTGACAAAAAGATTAAAAAAAAAAAAAAAAATTTAAATTGTTTCCACACACCACGAAAAACCCCTTAAAAGACCACTAAGCGCCAATCACAAACTTGATTATGATTAGGACACAGTGGAAGAAGTTCAGATTTGGGGGCAGGGGTGGGTAACTTCCAATAATTCATAGTATGTTGTTGCGCAGTCCCCATCCCTAGAGATATTCAAAAGCTGCCTGGACATGGTCCCGAGCAACCAGCTCTGGGTGGCCCTGCCGAAGCGGGGGAGCTGGACCAGATGACCTCCAGCGGTCCCTTCCACCCTCAGCCGTTCTGCGACTTTCACAATTCTACCTCGACAGCCATGCTACTGAAAGTGTTTCTTAAGGACTCAGCTCCAAAGAGAATCCTGTGATTACCAGGGGCTTAGTTCACTGCCAAGGACGGACTTACGAGGGCCACTTGAAAAAACGAAATCTCAACGATGCAAACCTCCAACTATCTTAAATAATTCTAAAATTAATTATCAAAGATCTCGTGACTTCAAGGTCTTATTCATGATTTCCAATATTTGAGGCCATCAAAACCAGAAACAGACTGGAAAGCTTATTCAGCCGTTCTTTCTAGGGTACTTCATGTAATATACAAGGGGAAGGGGGGAAATTCTTATTAGCGTATCAGACTCTGCAGTCTTTCTTCTGCCCCTTATGTGCATGAATGATGATCAGTGTGGCTGCCTAGCAAGACAGACTTCAGAAGAAATTAGAAACTGACCTATAATTCAAGATACCAATATTTATTATTAACTATGCCATCTGGGAAAGCTCCTAAAGTGTTCTTTTTATTTCAGGAATTTTAGGCATTAAATGGCACTCTTAGAAAGGAGAAGATGGACGTTACCTTAACTTCGAAATTAGCTTTTGTAGTACCTTAATATTTCCCTCCTTCAGTAACTATGGAAAGCAGTCCATTATATTTTTCAGCTCTTCTTGAAAGTGTAAGCAGCTGCCTTGCTTATAAAGAAACCAAGTTCTAAAAGAAAACAAAACCCTGTATTTTTAGACTTGGCTCAATTTTGAATCATTTTACTCAAAATGCTATACATTGTTTATTAACTGAATTTACAGGTATTTATTTACTTTAGAAGATCATTGGTGGGGAGCATTTAAGAAATCTCAGACCCTCACATTTTACTTGTTACTACACAAATTAAGGTATGATGACATTCTAACAGAATTCAGCTCAGAGTTACATCTACCCTAACTGTACTAAGAGGCGATCATCAGTCACTGAGCCATGCTGTTACCCATTGCTTAGTCAATGCTGCATTTCACAAAAAAGACAAAACAAAACAAAAAACCCAGACTTCTGCTTCGCTGTATTCTAAATAGCTCTGCAACCACTGAACAAACATCAGCATATACAAATGTGCACTATCTGGACAGCAAGCAACTAGGACAAAACAAAGCACTTTTCACAGACTAACAGAAATCACAACTGCAGCCTATTTAAAGTATTTTTTTCTGAGTTAAGCAACTATCTCGGAAATAATTTGACTAACATATGAACAGCCACCAGGCAAGCTAACAAAAAACCCTCCCTGCCTCCTCATTATGATGCTTTTTAGAAGCAGCAATTATGTATCTTGCTCTGCTCTACATTAAAATTTTAATTTCCTGGAGTAAGTCCTAGCAGTTTCTTAGCTTTCTAGTATGTTTTCAAAGTAACAGTCAACTCAGCAATCCAGAAGACATGAGACTTGGACATGGATCCTCCTACGCATACTGGAATTTCACTGTGTCCAAACAAATCTCTTGCACTGTCCAGTTAGCCACCGCAGAGCTGTAGCAGTGCTAGGGAGGAGGCTTGTGGTGAGGCTGGGGAGAAGGTGCCTCAAAGTCAGAGAGGAAAGAACAGAAATGTCAGGGATCTATTGTTATTACTCAGTAAAAAACAAAATATAGATAGAATACCTCAACATCAATTGACTTGATAAATCATTAACAGGAGAGCAATTATTTTGACAATCTTGTAATTTTGTAGCAGGCAATCTTATTTCAGAACCAATGACAATATCCAACAAAAAACCCTAAATGTACAAGACCAAACCATACACTTCAGCAAGATTCATATTTAGCATACTTTGAATTTCCTTAGCTACAACCAGATTTGTTCTATCAGAAATTGTATATGGTCTCTGAAGAACTAGTGCATGCCCTTGCATCTCTTATGAGAAGTCACAGCTGTATTCCCACATTGACTGATAAAGACAACTGAACAGGCAAGCAGAGTTCCATCCCCTCTTTGAAACAGGCCAGACATTTTAACTCATCTCACTGAAAAATTATTTGCTGCCATCATAATTAAGCATTTCGGGCTTTCTATTACATGGTTCAAAACAAAACAGATCACACTTAAAGTGCCAGACAACTTCATATTCTGATCCCAAGTGACAAAAGGTAAGAAAAATACCATGAGGTTTTCATACATCCCCTTTAAAAGGCTAACATCCTAGCAACACAGATCTTAGTATGGTCAGAATTGGGCTAGGTCATCAAAGACGACCCAGTTCAAAACCAGAAGTCTTTGAAGTTGGGAAGAAGTGTCAGGTACACAAACTAAAAACCAACCAACCAAACAAGAAGATATAGAAATTGTGGAAGCAGAATATCTGGTTAGAAAAAGTATGGTTAATAAGGCTTGGGAGCAGCAGGAAGGCAAAAAAAATAATCTTGTTGCAAGAACTCACAGCTAACATGACCAATGTTATCAGACTGATACTTTGAGCAACACTCTGGCCAGACTAACAGCATTAGCAAGGGGTCAGAAATATCTGCCCCACTGCACAGAAAGACTACTCTGTTAAACATCAGTGTGATACTAAACAGGCATCTTCCACGTCTCTGCCTAGGTAAGTGTTTCAACTTGAAATGCAATTTTCTGTACTTATTAAGATTAGAGAAGTCAGTAGGACAAACTGGAAGTCCTCCTTCCACCGAGACAATCCCTCTTCAGTTCAAGAACTCTTTTTCTGAAAATTTAAGTAAAAGATAAAATTTACTAATATATAATTTCTGCATTCAATTCAGGTACAGCTCAGCAAGCTCTGCCCCTCAATCCCAGCTCTGCCTCTCCAGCCTGCAGCTCTAGTTTAACAAAACTGCCCCTTTGAACCACATTCTGGGAAGGATTAATCTGGACACAAGCTGTCAAATACCACTGGTCCAGCCATGTTGGGGCTATATTTTTATCCTTCCTCCACGAGTGAGCGACTGAAAGAATCTCAAAAGAAACAGTCTCAAGAAAAGCTGCATACTGCATGTTTTTAAATAAAAGATTTAAAGTGCAAAATGTAAATGATAGGCATAAAGAGCTTAAAACCTTCCATACAGATCTTAACCTTTCCTTGTCAGCTTTTGCATGACCTCTTTAGCTCATGCTAAGGTTTCTTTTAGGATAAGCAAGGAAACCTGTACTGCTCTCAATGCAGCATCTTGCAGCCTGTCAGCTTTAACAGGCACTGATCAGACTGAACTTGGATCATTTCCTAAACTCTCACAATCTTTTACCTCCAGCATTTAGAAACTGATCAACTTTACTTTAGATCTCTTCCCAACCATGTCAGAACGGGCATGTCACCAGGGCTGAGGTCAGGAATTCATCTCTTCAGAGCTATATACACAGACATCCCTTGCCTAGACCACTGTTTTCTGCTCAGTTTCCTTAAACAACCCTTCCTTAACCAAAACCACTAAATAACCCATCAGAAACAATGCCACAGAGACCTCTATCATGCACATAAGGAAAAAAGCCAGCTATTTTTACAAACCGTTGTAACAGGAGCCTCTTATTCTGAAATAGCAGGTTAATGCTCATTAGCTAAGTACTAATTAACTGTCTTCCTATTCTATTCTTGAATGTTTGCAGATGGGATGGTAATTGCCATGCCGCACTGGGAGGATCAGAGCAGACAACGAAGAGGATCTGCTGCCTCCTCACAGCACAGCAAGGAAGCTGAGCAATTTCTGCTGTTGAGTGCAGTGTATAAATGTATCTGTGCTCTCCCCAATCTCTTAATTCTGTTTTTTAAGCCTCATTTAAGTTGCAGTCACCTCTTGGCACATGCTGAGTCCAGCCAGAAAAATCATTACTAATCCAAAAAAAGTAACGCCATTGACCGTATGGCAAGTATCCCTTGCACTCCTGTTTCTTCCTAGCCTGTCCTGCAATTGTGTCCCAATCTGCCAGCATTAACACAGATACACAGCGGTATTTATTTGATGCCTATTTCACCAAGCTGTATTCACACTAAATCCTCCATGTGTATTTAATAAATCACACTAGTTAGGTGGGCAGGATTAGTTCCAAGTCACCTAATGACTATATCATGAGCTGCAGTATTAAAGGGATTAATATTAATCTTAGCCATTTCAATTCACTGTGAGAGGCCAGTGCCTGCTCCAACAGGAGCCGCAGCAGGCAGCACAAGAAATTCTAAACAAGAGCATGAAGATTAATGAGGGCTTCCTCATTCTGCCTGTGAGTCTTCTGTACCAGGATACAGGGCAGCGAATCCCCAGCAAAGACAGGCTCATAAATAAACACACACCACCACAAATACTTTGAGCAGCTGAGCCCAGCATAGAGTTGTTTTCACTTGCTATCTGCTTCTCCTGTAACCCACACCTCCAGGCACACTCAGGAATTTGAAAGGCTTGCACAGCGGACGATTTGTTTTCTTTCACATAAAACCACACACTTCATTACTCATAATAAATTACTCATTTTAAATGAGTTTGTGGAACTAACAGCTAAAATGAGCTGTGTTCAGAGAGGATGAGAGCAGCAGGGGAATCGAAAGGGTAACCCATCGCACTGAGGTTAAAAAGGATGTCAGACTCCGACAGATTTGACTTGCTTTATTCCTGGCAAGAATGATCATCACAAGCAGGCGTTCTTTAAAAGAGAGAGAAAGCCCTTTCTACAGTGTTTGTGTTAAACTGAAACATAGAAATGGACTGATACAACTAAACTAACTGATTTTCTGACAGAATGCTGCATTTCATCATAACATTGGCAAAGATCCTGAAGTGAGGGTCCTGGCCTCACCCTCACTGACATGCGAGAACATCAACCCTAATCATTAGCACAAAAATTTCAGAAGTGAATCCTGGTCTGCTGCAAATGTAGACATAGTTTAGTGCTGAAAAAGGAGCAGTTTTTTACAGCTCACAGTTAATTCAGAGTGCCACAGAAGCTACAAGAGTCAAACAGCTGCACCGTGGAGACTAGCTCGGAAAAATATTAGATGGAAAAGGGCAAGTTGAGTCAGCAATATTCCCTGCCTTCACTGAAAAACTGTAGACTCTCAAAAAAAGTTGGAGATCAAGTTAAACTGGAGTATAGCCCTGTCACAAGCTATTAAGAGCACAGCAGGTCCTCCAGGCACAACAGCAGCCTCAAAAATTCAGCGTGGATACAGTGCAGAGCTGAATACAATACACCTGCTTGGAAGCAACTGGCTCATGACCAACAGAACAGGAATGAAGCACTGCATTAAATATGACACAGGAAAAGTCTTGAACTTGTGTTACACTAACATGTAAGTGATGTGAGGGAATGGTGCCGGTCTATCCAAGTTTATAAACTAAACACCAGCAAACAGACATAAAGTGGAACTGCATCACACGCAGCTGTGCAGATGAGAAGAGATCCACTAACTGTATCCTCCAACCCTTCCAGAGGCAGGACTGAGCAGAGATGGAGGTGACATTTTCTGTATTTGTAAACAATCTGCTGTTCTTTCACATGAAAAATATCTGGCAGCAAGGAAGTACACAGCTCACACCCTGACACCTGTTTGTCTTGTTTGATTTTGGCAGCTTTTTATTTGTTTTTAAGGAAGAAACAAGAGAAAATCGACATTCAACAGGATGCAATATGCACAGGTTTTATACTCCATTAGCCCTCAGCAAGGGCTCAAGTCCCAGTGTACCCTTTAAGAGGTGAAGGTATGCTATGGGCCATACAGCTAAAACCATTTCAGATGCTCAAGGAGGAATTTTGTGTAGTGGACCATGCTATTTTGGAATGGACAGAACATTTTACATTCCAAACGCACATTCAGATATAGGCAGACTCATGCATATAGTTTTCAGGACAAGTAACCAGATAGCCAATATAGCCACATAAGTGTTTAATGTATTTTAACTCTAGAAAGGCTGATTTAAAAACTGACACGGATTGAGTTTGATACTTAAAACCCCACAAAACTGAACCTTCAATTTCGTAATTCAAAATTACCATTATAAAACAAACAAAAAGTCTGACAAATATTAAGTATCTGTCCCCAGGTTTGAAGGTTTTACGTTCACATTAAGCTATCCTCAAACACCACTATAGATAGCCCAACAGCAAAGCAACCTGTGCCAAACTTCTAAGACTGCAAGAGGCTAGAGAACTTGGCATGTTTTCATCTATGTATGCCCTTAATACTGAATGTGCAGACTCTAAGGCAGAGTACCAGCCAAAAGAAACAAAGTAGTAAACCTTATACGCTTCTGACCAAACGGTAGTCATTAGTCATTAGTTGTCTTTTCACATGTACTCTAGTCCAACCTGCAATACATACTCAAAAACTGTAGTAGCTCACTTCAAATTTCTATTTCTGGGTTCTCTTAAATAAGGCAGTCTTCATCAAATCTATTTTTAGAAGATGGGTTCCACAGAAGATAGCCATCCAACCCGGAGTTCGCTTTTTTAGCTGGGAAAGCTGTAACTCTGGTGACTTAGCTGACACAAGATTGTGAGCAAGAAACTAGTTTTCTTCTACCTCCTAAGTTTCATTCTAGAAGTGTTTGGTCTTCATAAACCAAAAATAACAAAATACAATTACACATTAAAGACCTCCTAAGTTGTTTGTTTTCCAAGGCTTTAGGGTTGGGAATCTTTTAAATGCAGGAAGCAAGACACTGAAAACAGCCCTCTACATGCAGACTCTGCTACCACTGCCAAGAACACAATCTGTAGCTTTCACCTTATTTTACAAAACCAGTAAAAGCACACTTCTGCTTATGGTTTTAGAATGGGGTAGATGGCAGGGTATTTTTAGCTTTTTGGCAGGGACAAAGACAGTCCCAGTACCAGACATTCTTGTAGCACTAACAGGCTGCAAAACCCCTCATACGAAAGATGCTATTCAGACCTGTGGACACTGTATAAATATAGGCATATGTGAGAACTATTTTTGTGCACGATAGCAAATTTTTCCTCCCCATGAAGTCCTCTATAGATGAAGCCATTCTGCCTGCTGCTGTGTCCACAGTCCATTCTGCACACAAGGTCAGGCCCATCCAGTGGAGCTGCATCAGTCTCCTGGAATGCTGAAGTCCACATATTTGCCATTCAACATGAAAACTGCTTTTCAAGTTCAATCAGCTATAAATGTTGCTTTGTTTTAATTTTCCACTGAACTTCCTGGAACCTATTATCAGACTGTCAGGGATGTATATTTAGCAATGGCAACACAGCCTCTTTGCCACTGCCCCACTGCTCATGTCACCTCCAATAAACAGAAAAACAATCCCCCAGCAAATGACATTTTTGCAGGCTATTTACTGCCAGTGTGAGGTAGTGGGTGAAACTGGAAGTGCACGGAGAAGCCTTCACCCGTTTAAAAATAAATAAATAAATAAAATAATCAAGTGATCCCTAGGAAGAGGGACAAAAGGGAACATTAATTTACCACTTAAGTCTCATCTACTGCCTTGAGCTGATATCCACAAGGCTCTCAGTGAGAAGTGTTCGCAGAGAAAACCTGACTCAGTGAAAATTCTTGCCTCTTACACTTGCAATTGTCTACGTTTCAGAGTCCTTTTAAATGGTCATGCACGAAATGACTGCATTTGCCTAAATGATTATTCTTATGCAGCACTGCTCAAGTGCTAAAGCTTAAAAAAAAGGCATAGAATCGCAGAATGGTTTGAGTTCGAAGGGACCTTAAAGCTCATCTAGTTTAAACCCCCCTGCCATGGGCAGGGACACCTTCCACTAGACCAGGTTGCTCAAAGCCCCGTCCAACCCGGCCT
This sequence comes from Strigops habroptila, assembly GCF_004027225.2. NCBI lineage: Eukaryota > Metazoa > Chordata > Aves > Psittaciformes > Psittacidae > Strigops > Strigops habroptila. The sequence goes on along the minus strand of NC_044281.2, from coordinate 61,079,793 downwards.
TGAACACTGCCAGAGATGGGGCAGCCACAGCTTCGCTGGACAACCTGTTCCAGTGCTACACCATCCTCACAGTGAAGAATTTATTCCTAACGTCTAACCTAAATCCACTCTCTTCCAGTTTAAAGCCATTCCCCCTTATCCTATCAGTACATGCCCTTGTAAAAAGTCCCTCTCCAGCCTTCTTTTAGGCCCCCTTTAGGTACTAGAAGGCTGCTCTAAGGTCTCCCTGAAGCCTTCTCTTCTCCAGGCTGAACAAGCTCAATTCTCTCAGCCTGTCTTCACAGGAGAGGTGCTCCGGCTCCCTGACCAACTTCATGGCTCTCCTATGGACTCATCCCAAGAGGCCCACATCCTTCTTATGTTGGGGGCCCCAGAGCTGACCACAGTACTCCAAGCGGGGTCTCACAAGAGCAGAATACGGGGGAAGAATCACCTCCTTTGACCTGCTGATCACGCTTCTTTTGATGAAGCCCACCATAGTTGGCCTTCTGGGCTGCAAGCATACATTGCCGGGTGATATTGACCTTCTCGTCAATCAAGGCTCCCAAACCCATGTCTCCTCAGAGCTGTTCTCAATGCATTCTCTGCCCAGCCTGTGTTTGTGCTTAGGATTGCCCTGACTCAGGTGTAGGACCTTGCACTTGGCCTTGAGGTTCATACAGGCCCACCTCTCAAGCCTGTCCAGGTCACTCTGGATGGCATCCCTTCCCTCCAGTGTGTCAACTACACCACACAGCTTGGTGTCATCAGCAAACTTGCTGAGGGTGCACTCAATCCCGCTGCCATGTCGTGGACAAAGATGTTGAACAGTGCTGGTCTCAGTACTGACCCCTGAGGAACACCCCTCATCACTGGTTTCCATTTGGACATCATGACATTGACCACAACTCTTGGAGTGCAGCCATCCAGCCAATTCCTTATCCACTGAGTGGTCCATCCATCAAATCCATGTCTCGTCCATTTAGAGACAAGGATGTCATGCGGGACAGTGTCGAATGCTGTGCACAAGTCCAGGCAGAACATGTCAGTTGCTCTTCTCTTATTCACCAACACTATAACCCCATTGTAGAAGGCCACCAAATTTGTCAGGCATGATTTGCCCTTAGCGAAGCTGTGTTGGCTGTCACAAATCACTTCCTTATTTCCCATGTGCCGTAACCTAAGTTTCCAGGAGGATCTGCTCCATGATCTTATCAGGCACTGAGGCAAGACTGACAGGCCTATGGTTCCCCAGGACTTCCTTTTTTCCCTTTCTAAAAAAGGGGGTTATGTTTCCCCTTTTCCAGTCAGTGGGAACTTCACCAGATGGCCACAACTTCTCAAATATGATGCACAGTGTTTTAGCCACCAGTTTGCCTAGGACCCGTGGACGCATCTCATCAGGTCCTGTGGACCTGTGCACCTTGAGGTTCCTTAGATGTTCTTGAACCTGATCTTCTCATGCAGCAAGCAGTTCTTCATCCTCCCAGTCCCTGCCTTTACCTTCTGTGACTCCGGCAGTGTGGCTGGAGAACTTGCCAGTGAAAACTAAGGCAAAAAACTAGTTGAGTTCCTCAGGATTCTCCATGTCCCAGGCAACCAGGTCTCCTGTTTCCTTTCAGAGAAGAACTACATTTTCCATAGTTTGCCTTTTATCACTAGAGTGTGAACAGTTGGTCTAGCCTTCCATTTTTTTATTTATGGCAAACCTGACCTGAGGCTTGAAAGCAAATATTGCTTTAAACCTGTGGGAGATGCGTAAAGCTGAGCTCTGGGATCTGAGAGTTTCTCTCTCTGCAGATGGAATCGCTAGGCTCTGCACAGGAGAAAAATATAAAGGTAATACACATGCTGGTTGTTTCTAATTTCAGGTCTGTCTGAATAACTAAAGGTTTAGGTAACCAATAACTGAAAAGTACTGAATGCAAAATTCCAGTCTTTCTCAACTATTTGGATTACTTTGAATATCACATTACTCAGACAATGTAGCAAAAAAATCTCAATAAAATTTGGTACGCTAACACCAGAATTATAATTGTTGCATCCTGAAACATATCAATTTTTAAATTAGTTCATTAACAGACTCTTCCTGAAATAAATTTTCACCAGCACTGTGAGCATGGATACATCGAAGAGCATACAGCAAGGAAGTGCCGCCTGTGCACTGTAAGCACAAACAGCCTCTTCTATCTCTCCTGCGCAGTTGCTCCATGAGACTTCTCAAGGATCCTCACTCAAACTGTAATGCACACCGAAGTTAAATCCGTGTGAAAAATAGTAAGAAAAAGTGCACTAAAGTTGCAACAAAAGAGAATGCCAAAAGAGAAAAACAGCTTCCAGCCACCCCAAAAACATCATGTGTGCAAAGCAGTTGGCAGCTCTAAGACAGCAACCATCAGCACTTGGCCCTTTCCAGCTGCAAAATCTTTGCCACACAACAGGCCTGCCAGCAAAGCTTGCAGAGCAGTACATTGAATTCCCTCTTCTAAGATTCACTTCAAACAGGAATTGTGGCTGCACAATTACTAGACAACTGACAACGCAGACATACACAACAGCTTAGAAAAAAATTTGTATGACATTTATTGCACCAAACCACTCGGCAGCTTCCTGCACAAACAGCAATAGGTAGAAATAAATTAACAAAACACCTTTTTTATTAAAGCCAACAGTTATTTTATTTACTGTGTATTCTTCAGTGGCTGAAATATCTTCCCTCTGTTTTCTGCCTGAGCTAGTTATGGACAAATAAACAAAACTAAAAAAGCAATACCAGAAAACTTTATTGACTGAGGTCACTTAAATGAACAAACTACAACCATTAGACAAGGAAACAAAACAAAACCCCAAACTTACACTCATGAATCGCATAAAGGTGAATTAAGAGGCAAAAGTCTATTTGTGACCTGAAAAAGAAAGTTGTCACCCATGGATTGTGATAAACATCTCCCTGAAGGCCAACTCTTCTGACACCTGTGAGAGCTCCGCTACATTTGCTTAATACACTTTATCTTAAAAGAATAGATAATGACTTATTTTTGCTGAAGCAGACGACTGAATATTAGGAATAAAAAGCCCTAAAATGCAAGCTGAGGACTGCTGAGGCTGATAATTGTGATAAGAGATAAAGAGTGACTCAGTGCTGAGAATTTCTTACAATCAGCTACATAACATCAGCGCCAGTGGCCACCCATCTTCCCCACAGAGAGTTGAGCAAGGCAGACTGTTTTCCACTTCTGAAAAGAATCTGTGAATTACTGTAATAAATGTGTGGGTGCAAGTACTTTGAAAACAGAAGAATTAAGCAGCCATGAAATATTAAATTACTAAAAAATGGAAACTCCAGAACCCTCAACACAAATACTTACCAGCCTAATTTAAAGCAAATACCAGACTGCTTCCAGAACAAGGTTAATATAATGTAGAGTCCTCAGGGCTTAATTTATTGCTTTATACAGCACCTGCGATGACCAAGCCTAATTTCTAACTTGGTTCGTTGAACGGCGTAACTAATTAAGTACTAAGAACATCTATCAAAAACATATACAACACAGTATAGGAAGACCCTTGTAAACATTCAGACTCAGTGCAACCAGATTAGTAAATGGAAATTCTACATGAACTCTGAAAGGAATCTCTTTCCACCTTTCAGATAATTTATAGCTTAATGTCAGCTAAACATAGTAACTAATCCCATTTGTCCACTGAAAGTAAATTCTTGGCTGCTCTTCCAACGTCATTGCAGACATTGCTGTCAATCCCCAAACTGTGGTCTGCCCAATCAAAGTGTCAGCACTTACCTGCTGCTCAACACTTCGGACACATGGGCTGTCATATCAGTCAGTGACTGATCAGGCGCAGAAATCAGATAGAGCTTTCTCTTGACAACTAGATATGATTAGAGCCCAAGCTGCGCATCAGTCTCTGAAGTCTATCAAAGGCATGCCCACATTAGCAGAAGGCAGCTTTACTGTTTATGACAAAGCTGCTATCATCTTTACAAACACTTGGTAAGAACATGCCAGTGAAAGCAGCAATAGCTGCAAAAAACAACCCCCTCCTCTTTTCCTGTGTGTAAGTGATTAGGGCTGAAAATGCTAAACAACAAGTCCAAGGATCGAAAGTCCTCTGTAGACTCACAGAGGAAGTTAAAAAAAAACAAACTAGGAGAAAGAATGACCACCTTGAACCTGAATTCCCAACAAAGTCTAACTCTAGAGTCGTTCTTGAAATAAGACTGGTCTCTCTCCAAACACACTTGAATTTTTACACCAAGTGCAATACATCAACTGAAAAATTACAGCAGAAACAAAATGTATCATTTACCTTATAGAGGCTATTGAGTAGCTGAGAAAGAATTTTAAATTGGACCTGTGGTTTTGGAGGTTCAGAAGGTAGCTCTGAAATTTAAATCTTGCATGTCCATTTTTCTGTTGTTGTTTTAGCCATCTCTTCCCTGACCTTGGCTACATATGAATCAATGAATGAAAAGTCATTCAGCATTTATATTTAGAATTTTAGATGCTTCCAGCATCTTGCACTGTGTGCTGGTTTTGTCTTTGCCAGGTAGGGCTCCACACAACTCACCTAGCATGCTCATCTACCAAGAAGAAGATACAACCATCTTGTCAAGACACTGTTCCTCCAGTGAGTCTGCAGCCCCCAGGCAGCACGGAGCAAACACAGGCAAGGAAGTATTACACTGTGCTATTTCTAGCTCACACCAATCACTTCAAAACAAACAACATGGCCCAAATAAAACAGATCCAGCCATTCTAGTACTAAGTTTATCAGTAATAATGTCAAAGCTCCACAAAACCTTTCTTCCCACCACAAGCGCAAAAAGACTATGCCAGGATGACCTTAGATTTTTTTTAGCTCATGAGTCAAGTTTGCCCAGTGCTGTCATCTTCTAATACAGAGCATGAGCCGGACAGCAGGAAATTACTCCAGAAGCCACAGCTGTTGCAGAGTCCAGTCTTCACCTTCCAGCCATGAGAACTACTTCCATTTCCTTCTTTGATCAACATGCCAAACAACTAAAAAAGGATGGTGCCCCAAACCTGCTAATAATACAGAAATTTCCACCATGCACATCTCCGCTTCAAAGGCGGAGAAAGTCTGTGAAAGAACTGTTACTTCTCTATCCACCTGCTTAGGTGCTCAAGTCCTCAGAGACTTGCTTCTCTAGCATCGCGCATTTACAGAGCTGTACCAACAAATCATGTTCAACAGTCCAGAAGGCTCAGAAAAATTCAGTACAGTTCACCACAATATAATACAGAATAATAACTGTTCTTTACAACAGAAATATTTTAGGATAGAAGTGACTGACTGCAAATCCACACTGCCATGAAGACTTGATGCCACTGTGAGTAATAAGATTATTAAAGGCTTTCTAGGCAACATTCAAAAAAAGTCACTAAATTCCTCTACCCACAACTGTATTCCAGTTACTTTCTCTACAAGAAGCAAATTCAACCTCAGGGACAGAGGAGAGTGGAGAAGCATGTATGTCTGAATTTCAGTTTAATCTCCTATTCTTCACTCTTTTTGGCTAAGTTCAAACATAAAATGAAAGTAGAAAGCAAAAACTGCCAGTAAAGAAATCCCTTTTCACTTCAGTTTACCTCAACATGCCACATATAAAAGCTAGCTTTGCAGTCTGACACCAGATTAGATCCACAAGAAAAGTGGATATAATTCCTAGGGGTGTGTACAATAGAGTTCCTAAGGAACCCAGGAAGGTTAATTTTGAGCTTCAATTCCCCATCTGTAAAGTTGCAGAAACACTTCCTCTCTTCTGCTCTGTGCCACTTTTAACTGAAATATTTATGCACGCTCAATGCTTCACACGCACAACGCTTCTCCAACCATACTTGGAGCTTCTGAGAACTACTGAAGTACAAATAATATTATTAAAACGAATACATTAAAGCAGTACCTCCACTTTGGTTCAATCAATAGAGTTTAATAGGTCACCAGGTACCTGTGAACTATTCTCATATTCTCATTGAAATCACTGTTGAATGCCATTTTGCACCCATTGCAAATAAGTAACTGTGGCTTTGCAGACTCCCAGTGTACTATAACCAACAGTTTGAGAACAAGTGGACTCCTCTATATCGGAGACTGATTGCAACTCCCCAGCTTAAGTGGCATATGAGGACTTTTTCCAAGGAGATGAGCTGTATAGTCCCTCCCTCCGAGAGTATGTATAGAGGAATGACTGTTTTCATAAGGAAAACAACTGCCTCACAGTTTCAGTTATTACTCAAAACAAAAAAGCTACCAAAAAAAAAAAATCCCCCACCCACTCCATGTGCATTACTTTTATCCAAGCATATCCCCCAATAACAGAACATAGGAACTGTCAAATTGCTCCCCAATTACTCTGCTCCCATTAGCCTAGGAAAATCTGCAGCTGAACCATGGTGTGAGCAATAACAAGTCCTAAATATCAAAGCAATCAATACTTCATGATTCAGAAGCAGAACTGCTTGTATATATGGGGAAGAAGTAAAAGAATATCCATTTCCCAGTTCTAGTTAAATCCCTCTATGTATTCAAGAAGAGGAGGCATTCAGTCCTCTTGGCAAACAAAGTGGACATCAGAGGAAAGCATTAATGTACAATTTGATGACCCACCAATACCTACTTCATCATCTCTTCTCTAAGGGAGAAGAAAGGATACAACCTAATGAATAAAAATGAGACATTCATTAGGTTTTTGTTTACATTATTATTCAATACTAACTTTCAAAATGGACTATGATAAACAGGAAAAAGGTAATCTATACATGGTATTATGTAGAAAAGCTGCTGTGCTCTAAGTTCACCTTCTCTCTTAAAACAAATTAACATTTAAAGTACAGATAAATTTTTACAGGGGAATAAAGTGACTGCTTACAGAAGGGGTTTGGGGTGGGGGTATTACTTGCACACAATACAACAATAGTGCAAAGATAACAGAAAACTGGGTATTTTCATGCATAAATAAACACATTATTGTAGTACCCTCTGCATGACTTGCATTTGAACATCTAATTTACCAATAATCTTTAAAAACTCAAGGAAGAGTGGAAAAACACCACCTGTAGAATTCTAATTTGAGGGCAGAAATACATACTCATCTTTACTTTTACATATTGTCCTTCGTCTCACACTTTAACCTTCATTTACTTAGTCTGCCTACCAATACATGTTCAGTGCTAGAAAACAACTTATCAACACTACAAAACTAGAAATGAAAACTTAATTCTACTGCCTGCAGGCAAACCACTGACTCTGTCTAGCAATTAAAAAAAGGAAATTAGGAAGGTACCCTAAATGGGTACAGGACTGCTGGTCTCAGCCCTCTCCTCACTCTCCTCCACTTCGTACTGCCTATTATCTAACTGAAAAGGAAAACTTTGATCCTAATGGTTTCTGACACCTGATGAGAATAAAGAAACACAAAAGGAACTGGTGATGTGTTATTTAATGCATGACTGTTTTAATAGGGCTGTCTAATTTTTGGAGGCACAGGGCCCATATCCAATGCTCCTCACAGCAACCCATCAGCTATTTGCCACATTCCATCCGCCACATCACATGACTGCATTATTGGCAGTTCCTGAGGGTTAGTTTAATCAATGTTTGCATACTACAATAATTTCCTGGGTTAGAAAAGGTTAAATAACTAGAAAACAGAAAAGCAGAACAATTTGCTACATTGCAGTATTATGAAATTTTGACTGTTCACAAAAATCTCAGAATTAAGTATGAGTTACAACCAGCTACACAATATTATTGTATTTTTCAACTTTGTTTCTCTCAATGCATTACATGTTGGTGTCTTTAGCTTAAGTTTCTCAAACGCAAAATTTAAGACACAGACTGCCAAGGTGATTTTACAGTTTCCATTCATCTAAATATCAATTCACTTACGTATCTTGTTGGTGGGTATACCCAGAGCCCTTTACACCAACCTGAAATTTCTGCATAGAAGTCAGCTGCAGAGGAAGAGCAATGGTTACCTCCAGAATTGTAACAGGTTACCTCCACTGTTGTAACATCTCAGGCTGCAGAAGTTTTCAGGTCACTAAAGGACAACTTTATTAAAATCTACTTTTGCCATTTGTGCGTGGTCTAGCTAGATTCCCTATTCCCGAGGCTGAAAAAGTAATCTTCCATTAAAACCCAACTCAGTGCAAGACAAAATCCCTACATCTCCATTTTTAATTAAAGAAGGTTACTGACAATTCTCAGAAATCCATTTCTTGTCACAAGAGGAAACCAATTAAATTCTAACCTTCCGCTTAAAACTTAGTCTTAAGCAAGAAACTAAAGCTAGTATCTGTCCAGACAAAAGCTGACATGCTACGGGTTGGAACTAGATGATCTTAAGGTCCTTTCCAACCCTAACTATTCTATGATTCTATGATTCTATTTGGGGTTGAAGGGGAAGGCAGCACTAGTAGATTAGAGAAATTTTTACTTGCAATGGTAAGGTAGTAAAATAAGTATTTTGCTGATACAAACTGGTCACATATTTCAGTCTTTAAATTGGATTTTCCTATTAAAAAAGGAAGTCGCTCCCCTCACTCCCGCCTCCCCAAGGTGGATAATGTACAAGCTTTAAAAATTTAAATGCCAAATTTTAAACAGGAAACTGCCCCTGTTCTGTAAAAAAGGTAGTTCTCCAGATCTCCAGTCGAGTTCTTCTCCTGTCCACCAAGTCTAACTCCATCATATCAAGGTAAAAATCAAAACCTATCACCAAGTAATCTACCTGATAGATTCCGTGTTTGCTATTGCTCAGATACCACCAATCATTCCAAAACAAAGGGATTAAACTAAAAATTGTGAGAGAAGTCTCTCAGCATGAACGAAGACAAAGAATGATGAAGCCATATTTGGTTACCCTAGAAATTATTAGCCTCCGTGAATTCTGGAATTTTTGTTTGCTGTAGCTAACAGCAGGTGAAATGCAAAGTGCCATCCAGAACCAGGGGATGCACAACACAGCAAACAGCCACATTCTCCTTCCTAGTACGGGGAAGTAGCCAGCTAAAGTTAAAATGTGCTACAGAAGAGCACAGACCCACTTTCACCATTGCTTCATCAGCCACAATCAGAATTACAACCATTCTGATTTATACTACCACCACAACCCCATGCAGCAGACCGACTGCCAAGCAATTGCCATTCAGCCTCTTACAAACCCTACTGGTTGGTCAAAGCTAATCCAGCGATACAGCGGATGCATTTCAGAAGCTGGTTTTGTATCCTACACAACGCTTCTGTCAACACTTCAGAGACCCCAAACCTGATTAATTACATTTGTCTGGGACCCTCCATCCACCCAGCATATTGTTGAAAGCTGTTGAAGCAGGACAACAGTTGCACTCTCCTTCACACCAGGCGTAAGCCAAACTTGTCATTCACTGTTTAAAGTGCCATTAACTGGCCAGATTTACAGCTCCTAACCAGCCGCTCCAGGGCAGCTCTTTGTAATGACTCCTATTAATCACTGCAGTTTGCCCCAAGTCACACGGAAACTTGCAGTCTTCTGCTCCTTCCAGCCCAGGTTACACAGATAACAACATTTCATCCCAAAAGACTACCTCTCTGCTCTCAACCACAAGTTGCTTCAAAGCCCACACAGGCACCGGAATTGCACATCTGTCTCTGTTTCTGGTAACACGAGCAGCAGCAGGAATTATACTATTATTCCAATCATTTCATTTATGTATAGAAATCAAATTTTCAGATATTAAAAAAAATTAAAAACCAACAAGCAAAAAAACCACACACACGCATAAAAAAACCAAAACAAAACCCAAACTAAACAAAAACTTTCAAAATGTGACCTTCAGTGTTACATGAGTGGCTTAAAAGAAAATTCACTACTATTAGTTTCTACACCCGGTCATTCACCAGTCCATGAATCCTGGAACATTACCCTTTAAGCAGCAATTTACACAGTGACTGCACACTACATTCTTCTTTACAGACATGTATTACTAGCAATAGAAGGGATCTATCAATGTGACTGAAATTTCAAAAAGGAAGTGAAAATTATAAGATGCCCTTCAAACGTTTTCAAAAGTCAGCTCCAAAGAGGTAAGAGAAATAACCAGAACAAAGCTGGAGATGAGTCAAGTCAGGCAGTCGTCATCAGCCTCATTTGCTACTTAAACTCCAAGGAAATCTTCCCATCAAGTCTTTCAAGAGGCAATGAGTACGGGTGTCATCCCAAACAATTTCCAATAAAGACACAGGAAAAAGTTACTTAAAAGATATAAATTAAGTACGCATCCCACTGAAATAAATTGCATCCCACTTTCTAACAAATGAACAGATTAATCCCTTATGCTTACAGACAGACAGCTCATTATCCAAGTAAAAATCTCTTTCTCTCATGGCTTATTTCAAGTCACATCTGGCCTATATTATCAGCACAATCAAGACTCTGCAGGCCAGGTTATCTACACAAAAGGCAATTACCTCTTGTTTTATTTAATTTTATTCATGCCTTTTTAGTTAGCTGTTACCTTAATGCCTGCCAAATGGCCTTCCCCACCAGTTTTCTGACGCTGCAGAAAGTTGGGTGGAACACATTTAAATTGAACATTGCAGGGGAGGGAGGGTGGGTGGATCTTCTGAGATACCAAAGTCTCCTAATGCAATCACCAAGAAGGACAAACTTCATGAGTTTACTTCCCTTCCCTCTCATTCTGACTGATTAATGACGACCTTATGTTTAAAATTGCTGCTCGGGTCAAACCCTTCTGAAGGCCTGGCTCGTCTATAAAGCACCAAGGTTAATCTTCAACAGATTCCATTACAGTCCATTCAGCTATTCTAGCAATGCTGTTTGAACATGCTTCCTCCACAGAGCAGGTCTTTTTCCAAGGTGGTGTTAACTGTCTTGTTATTTTGAGAAAGCAGAGTATGTCCTTTTCTTCAGCCCCAATACTCAACCCTTCTCATTCTGGACAATATGGAACCCAATGCAGGCTTTACCCACTCCAACAACACAGCAGTACAGTCACTAAGCACAGTGACAAGCAGGCTTCTTTTCGCTGGTGTCAAGCTCAAGTCATCCTTGCCCACCACATTTTTTCACTTAGCAGCCAAAAGAGGCTGCTAAGGAGAGGTGATGAGTGAACACATTATTGTAAGAGGTTGCCAAAATAGCTCTTCATTAGCCAGCCTTTAAGTGCACCTCACTTGGCTAGCAGACGGTGTACTAAAATACTCTAGACCATGACCTTTCTCCTTCAGAACACCAGCCCCAAGAATGAAACAGTATTCTAGCATTGAAGCCAGTCAGAATCAAGACCTTTTTTCTAAACAGGAGCAAGCAGGCACAGTCTCAGAGGTCAGTCCCTAGAGCTCCACAACAACTGCTTGCCACTCTCATTATGAGGCTGAGAGCTCTGCAGGAAGCAGCCAGCTAAATCCGTACATACCTAGCCAATTTAAAGCAGTGGAGAAACTCTTGGCTAGCTGCAGAACATCTCCAAAGAAACATTTTTGCAATAGCTAAAAAACCCCAACCAAACAACATTAATATTAAAGCAAGCTGACAGTTATCTGTGCTAAAACATTTAACATTTTTCTTTATTTTTCTTAACACCAGATCACAGTCCAACCATTTTTGGTATCTAAGGTGTGTTAAACCCAGTAAATGTGCTAAGTCATGGAAATGACTCTGACAACCCTCCTCCCTGTCCCCTACTTTTGCATCAATACACAAAATGCCCACAGGAAAAGCATCCTTGAAGTTATCCACACTGTGTTGCTAGCTGTGATGGAAAGGAACCGCAAGATCCAGGTTCTGAATATACTGCGTAGCTGCACTGTGTGAGGACAAAACTTAGCATGACAGAAGTTAACAAAACTGCTTTGTAGACAAAAAATGCTATGTAACCAGAACGACTTCTGCACATCTAACAATCCATAACATAAATTTATATAAACACAATAATGGTGGTTAGGGAATACAGTTCTTATTCATGATTAGCATGGATGTGCTGACAGATGTAAACAGCACAGGTAAGCTTGAGGAGCACACAGACTAGCTTTGGAGAATCCTACTGCGATGAAATAAGCCCTCGAGATTCTGCCCAGCCTTTGCAGCTGTCTGCTCCACCTCCCTCCAAAACTATCAATCCCTACGGCAAACTTAAACAAAGGAAACATATGGCCACTCCACAGCCACCTCAGTATGAGATGACAAAAAGGCACAATCCCTGAGCATTATCCCTATGTTGACATAGATTTAATTTTTTTTAAATGGATAATTACACAACAACTCCACCCTGCCAGCATAGCATTTTGCTCAACAGAATGATTTACAATATCGTATAAAACACCACAGTACGACTTGTCAGATCTCATCTGTCAACTGCCTTTGTCAACAGAAGCTATTCTGAGTAAGAAAATGAACTTCCCTCTCCTAAACCTTTTCCCTTCACCCAAGCTGAAGAAAGGCAAGGACGAGGACTTCACAGCTATGACTAGCTCTCCAGGGAGCAAATCATTGCCAGTCCTCCCTAAAGAAAGGGGATACCTACTCTTCATTCACATCCCAAAGATCAGCAGCACATCTCACAGCTTTTTCAAAGCTGAGTTGCATATAACTGTATAAAACTAAACTAAACATAGCTTCGAGGGGATTTAACACTGGGGACTCTGTTACTTCATTGACTGGATCAGAACAGGAAAGGCTCAAACTTAAGCATTTTGCTGTCTCACCAGAGAAGACTAGTGCTGGATGAGTAAATATGGTATGTCCAGATATGACAACTCTTCAGCCTTGAGCCCTACACCCAGGAAGCATCCAGGACAAGATTCAGGACATTGCTCCGCAGTTGAGGACACCAGCCACCCTGTGAAGGCAGCCCACTCAATGACACAGAGATATGCAATCTCTACCGTGCATTCCCTGTGCAGTGCCAAGGGTTAATATTCAGATGGCAGGTTCAGTCCCAAAGAGACACATCTCTGAATTGAATTTAGGTTCAGAAGGCTTGTGCTGAGCTTTATGTGCCTCTGAATCCTGGGGTGACTCTTGCTCACTAAACACCGATATTTGTGTGAATAAAAATGAAGGGATTTAACAAATCTTGTTCCTGCACACAGTTGTCAAAAATTCTGACCTTTAGAACAGGAAAAAGAGGGGGGATTTAAAGGTTTAAAGAAGAGGCAGTGGATGCCTGATATATAACAAACCTTTGAAAAATTATGAAGCAGTGAAAATCCCCTACAGGTCCCAATAAAATGTGTCCAATTTGCATTCCTGCAAGCCTTCCATACACACCACTCTGCTCCTGTGTGTACACAGGCAAACAAATCCCTAGGAATAATACAACTGGGACCTGAATCTGATCTCCAATATATTATTGCTCCAGAGCTCCATTCCAACCTTCACAAACGGCTTTTTTTGTTCCAGATAACTAAATCAAAGCAGTCCTGATAAGCTTTCAAAGCAGGGAATGTGAGGAATGGTTTAATGAATGTTACAACTCAACCTATTACAGACTACAGAGCATTACAGAAGATGACGGGGGAAGGGGGAGGAAGCACATATAACACTCCATGTCTGGAAGTCTCATAATTCAAATCCAGAAGCACTTGCCTTTCTAAGCCCCTTTATATTAAGCCCAACAAAAACTCAGTGCTGACTGTGCAAAGGGACAAAAAGCATGGGAAGTGAGAACTGTGTCAAGCAAATACAAAGGGTCTCCTATTGAAAAGTTACACTAGTTGTAAGTTTGACATGGAAGATCAGGGTCTTAATGGACTTACATGGGAACAGACAGCAAAAAAAGGCATAAACAGAAAGTAAAAGGTGAAAAGGGAACATGAGTCATGGAAGACAAAGTTAAAATAAATTTTGGAAATGCACTTGTTAGTGCATTACAAGAAATTCAGGCAGCTTCTGCAGGTATAAAACTTCAGCTATCCATGTGCAGGGTACACTTGAAATGTCTATGCTCTAGTCCCAAGTTTTGCCTTGCTTTCACTGTTTTTGCTATCTCTGAGCATAAGTGATTCTTCTCTCGAAACCAAAAATAAGGTTGCAGCATAAATATTTTACAGCAGTCTGCTGTAGCTAAGAAAGTTCTGTGCAGTTGAAGTTTGTGGGCTCAGACTGAAAGCTAATACTTCAGCTGGCTTTCATGAAGCAGAATTTCAGCTCAGACATGAAGTTATCTCACAAAGGTAATGATCACCTCCTTTCCCATGCAGTTTACCACCTAGAAGGTGTTCAAGAGAAGGTCAAGAACAAAGTACCTATGCCCCCACTTAGATTATATATACCCACATGTCCCTGTTTGCTCCTTTCATCATCTTACTTTGTGTGTTCTTGTCCAGAATTAGTAGCTAAAAACAGTAAATCAGTTTGAAGATTTCAAGTGAAGCAACTATCATCTTCATACAATTGAACAGCTGAGATTATCAGAACAGGTTAATAATTCAGCATTTATTGTCAGTAAATAAGGCTTAAATATCATAAGCTTTCAATATTACCAATATTTATTACATATTGGTAATACTATATATTATCAATATTTCAATATTGTGACAGTTGCAACTGTCTGTTATAGAATGCAAAACAATTACAATTACAGACATTAGAAGCTTCCTATTTACAAGACACCTAGCAACACAGCTAGATCAGAGTTACATGTAATTCTACGGTTATCCTGAATAAACCATCATGCAGACTCATCCAGAGCAAAGTCATTCTTATTGTGGAACTGTGGTCCAAGAAGAAATCCCTGCATAAAAAGGCTCCTGCAGAAGAGTTTTAACTGTTGTAGTCCCTTTCCTCACAGCAGCAGGTACAAAAACTTCTGTAATTGTTCCAGAAATGCAATCTCTGAGCATTTTTCTGGTTTTCACTTATTACCGAATCTTCCTCTCTTTCCTTTCAATTCAATCTAGCATTAATTATCTATGTTATTCCTCCTGCTTCAATTTCTAATCTACATGTGGTTCCCCTACAATGTTGCAGAGCACTATGTGCAAGGGGTGTGTAATGACAAAAATAAGCAACAGAAACCTGTACATTTTCTACTGCTTTAAAGACATGTACTCATCTTGCTCATTAACAAGTCAAAGAAAATGGATTACTTTTCTTGCAGTACGGATTCTTGGCCTTTCTGTTCACATTTCTTCATGTTCAGGAACAGTAAGTGTTTGTGGGAAATTTAAACTCTGCTAATACATTGATACCCTTTTACTTATGCTTATTCAAACCAACACCTCTCCTGTATGCCTCCCCATTCTACTCCATATTTCACTGTACATAATACTTTACAATTTCAAAGCCCTTTACAAATATCCTCCTTGTGTTCTGGTCCCTTCTAGATTTCTTTCAAACCTAAGTAACTGCAATTCTTTTTAATACCACAGTGATTCTCTTAATGCACTGTAGACAATCTCAGCTTCTTGCCTTTAGTTCATAGCAGAACCCTGCCATTTAGAAAAAAAATGTTGGTGAAAGGAACAACATCCTTCTATTAAATGCAAAGATAATATATTCTCAATATATATTATGCTTGATTTAATTTCTTTTACTAGATACCTGGTAAGTAGTTTGTTGCCATACATACTGTTGATGTACAGAAACACAAACAACAGTTTACCAGTACCAGATGATCAGACAGGTGTCCTTCAATGTGAAATTTCACTTGCAACATGAAGTTTAGCCCTTTCATGTTAAATCCAGGATGAGCCAGGCAAAGGGAAAATAAAATGGAACAAAGAACTACATTAAAAGGGCTTTGAGGAACAGTTCTGGGCAGTCTGAAGAGAGAGAGACTTGTAAGGCATTAGACTTCAAACCTCAATTGCTGGAAGCTGGAACACCTGGGATAAGCAGCATGCACGCAGGCAATAGTGAAACAGTAAGATGAGAATGGGCTTTTGGTTTTTGGTTTTTTTTTTGTGTTTTTGTCCTTGTTGTTTGTTTTTTAAATATAAAATTCCTTATGCTGAGGTTTACATTGTAAAAGGCCTAGGCAAGTCAGGTGTGCTATGCAACACAGCTAGTAAATGGAGTAATAAGTCTTGAGTTGGCTCTGTGAATGAGAAATGGTGAGGTTTTATCCCTGTGGAAATCATGACAAGCAGCAGACTATTTGGGCCTGGTGCAATCAGAAGAAATAATGAAGTAACCCTGAGGGATTAGAAATATTTTTGAAGAACACTGTACACTGATAAAACAGTTTTCTCTACTTAATCATGCAGGTTTTACTCAAAAAGCACAGAATTCCACATTTTATTCTACTGCTTGTAACTACAGGAAGTTTTTTTGACAGCCTCTAGTCTGAATCAGTTGCACTCTCCAGCAAGCTAAGTTTTTCCTATATGCCAAAAAAATTCCAACATTGGTTTAGCTTTTCAGATTTCTGAGGACAAAAACTGAAGCTTATTCTATGGAAGTTTGTGGGGCAGATTTTAGAACAGACTCATTGCTCAATTAAAATGTTAGCACTCGCGTAACACTTTTTACAACTACAGTTATTTACCCCCAATACCCTTGGAGACAAATTCTCTGCCTCCACATTCCTGTGGTACGCTGAGCACCTGTTGGTTGCTAACCCCACCCCAGGCACGGCCACATCACAGGGCAGCAGTCAGTCCTCTCTACGGTGTAAAGCACCGTGCAACCTCTCAGGACAGGCTACAGAGTCAGAAATTAACCTCAGGCAGCTACCATGCCCAAAACTGGCAGGGGCTCCATCCTCCATAAATTCATGGGCAAGCAGATGTTAAAAAAAAAAAAACAAAACAACCCAGCCCACTGAATGAAGAATACGCTGCAAATGGTATAGATGAAGCTATTCAATGTTTTATGGAAAGGGAGAATGCATAGTCAGCTATTACTGATGTTTAAGTAGGGTTTGGGGTTGGTTTTGGGTTTTTTCTCCTCCAATGTGTCGTCATGTCCAACTTCCCTTGATAAACTTCAGAAAGTTTGTAATTAACTGTTCCATTTTCCACTGCTTGCATCTGTTATGATTTTAACTGTCATTGCCCATGATTATGCTTTTCTGTATAAAATACAGCCTCACCCTCCTATGCTTGCATAGATTTCTGTAGGCCACTCTCTAACACCATCGGTTCAATTTTCTGCACAGTGTAATCTGTGTTGATACTTGACCAATATCACAATGGTTCAAGAAGCTTTATGCCTTTGCCAATGAGGTTTTGCTGGAGGAAAGCCTTATAATTGGCTTTTTCTATCCCTGCTCATCTTCCATGTATCAACTGCCAACCAAAGATAAGAATTTTAGAATATGGCTTTTCAGCCCATTTTGGGTGGGGGTGGGTGGGGTGTCGTGGTATTCTATTTGGTTTGGGGGTTTTCTGTTTGTTTGTTTGTTTTCTGGAACCATATGGGATAGAAACAATTTTGCACCTAAGCAAAAGTCAGGATTCTTCAGTATTACCACATCCTGAGACTCTGGAAATTACTTTTCATGTTTGATATCCCTGCCTATTTTCAAAAAGGGCTTAAACTAGAACAAAGTGTGTGCCACTACTATTTAAACACCATCAGATAATATTGGTATCAGTTCTCTGGCTACTCCTACTGATTTTACCATTTCTGGTAGTACTCCCACCGTAAGAACACATGACAACAGAATACAGCAAGTATGTCAGATCCGGCTGGTACCTGAGTTGCACTGAAAGAAATAGGCAAGTCTCAAAAATATAAGAAATTGTTATTCAGACGACATACAGACAGCACTTCCTTTCCCAAAACAATGTGTCTCCTGCCCTGACAACCCATTCCTGCTATATATACCCGACCAAATTTTGCCAGTGATATATTTCCAGATGCACTTGAGCCACATGCCCCTGTCAGTCACCCCAAGTGCAGAGGAATCTGAGCAGAGAACAGCTCCTAGAAATCACTACATGTTAATCCATGCTTCCTCTCTTGCTTGCCTGTAGAGTTAAAGGAGACAAAATGTGTAAAGCATTATTCTCGGCTTATTTTGGAAGCAGTTATAGGGTGTGGAGAGGTACTTCATTTGATACAGCTGTTTACTTCAACTACTTTCTTTACGGCTGACAGACACCTGAACAGTAAAAATAATTAAATATCTTGTTTAATTTAAAACATGCAGTTAAAAATAACTGGCTGTTTCAACCAATTAATACTGGGTGTCTAGAAAGAAACTGTAAAGCTGCGTAAAAAAGGCGAGATGCTAAACAAAGAGCTTGCGGCTCTCACCTGCTATGGGAGAGCCAATTCCTCATTCAGGAAATAAAGTGTGCCATCTTTGCTAGAGAAAAGCAACACATATAAGCAAGGAAAATCAGCTCTAGATTTCAGATTGTTCAATTGAAGAATGCTGACCAGCTAAAATGAGAAATGAATTGAGTTTGTGGAGCAATAACAATAGGATCTAATGAAAAGCTAGCTTTTTCTCTTCTGAGCTGAGGCACTTTACTATTTTAACAGTTGTATTCTTCCTCTGATCCCATGCTACCCCTTCCAACACTAACTGCATAGCTAGGTTCTTTTATTTTCATAGTTTTCTAAAACACTTAACACCTGACTTCTGATAATTACCTTGGCTCTTGCTGAATTTCTAAGTTCCACAAGATCCTTTGAGCAAGAACTAAACTCTCTTACCCACCTCCACATGATAAAAAAAGGTGTTCTTCATAGATCCTACCTCAACACGGCTTTGATTCCAAAGAACACTTTTCAAGACTACAGCAATGGGGCAGGGGTGGAGGGAGGGGAAGGGAAGGAAACACCCAACCCACAAACAAACAACAACAACAAAACCCACAAAAGACAAAACACTAAAGTCACCTCTTGGGATTTTATTAACAAGAAGACTTAGTTGTCACATTGGTGGCCAGTCAGTGAAACCAAGGGATTTCAGTTCTAGGTAGTATGAGTCTTCCAGGGAAGGAGACGGGAGCTACATCAGTGATGTAAGAGGATGAGGTGAACGGAGGAGCTGAAAGGGTTTAAAACTGTAAATACTCTTCCTTTGGCTCCCTCCTCCCCTTTTCTGCAAAGTGCAGACAGGCAGTTTCAACCTTTCCACCATTTATTTAACTGGCTTAACAGAGGGTCCTAACACAACACAAATAAGCTTTTTAAATAAAAAGCACAAGTTGAAATAAACTGTGGATATATCAACACTCATTACCAGGCCAATTTCATTACTAGAAGTGCAATTAAAAACCACTAAGGTCGTCTTATAATACCAGATTCACGTAACAAGACCTCTTCTGCTAGCTGAATGCAGGTAGAGGTTCCTCAGAGTGAAAGCACTTTTGACCTATTCTTCTCAATCAATCAATCAAACAACCACCACCTAGGTTTGTATCCAAAACTACTATTGCTTAATGACAAGTACATCTTTTAGAACAGCCTAGATTAGCAAAAACGTTTTAAAGTTTTAAACTTTTAATGTTGTAGTGACAATAGATTATTCCTGCTTCCTTAAATGCTGTGCATTTGCACTTTTTCTGGTAGCCTTTCCTTTTCAAATCTGTAACACCAGACACTTTTCAAGCATCCGACTGGCACATCTTACGAGTGCACGACAAGAAAGAAAATGAGCATCTTAAGGGTGGCATTGAAAGATGTTAAAAAAAACCATACTGGATGGTGCCGAGTAGGATCAAGTGAAATGTGGGCAAAATATGAACTGCATTACATGTTAGAGTTTATTAGCAGCCTCATACAGCTGCTCAAATTCAGGCATCTAATACGGGGATGCGAACAGCTGGTACCATCACCTGCTGTTCCTGCAGAGTGAAAGCAAGTGTGTGACCTTCCGCTGCAGCACATGGGACTTGTGCATGTGAACAAGTACCAGTATGGGTCGCGAAACTCAAGAGCATTAAGAACTGCCATCCAAAGAGAAACTACAATTTAAAGCCAGATGAATGAGAGTGAGCTTCACTTTCAGATTGTTAATGGATTGTTAGTAAAAGTGAGAGGTGGAAAAAAAGCTTGCAAAATTTAAGTTGATGTTGCCTCTGACACAAAGCTTTAATAGTCAGTTAACAACCAACCATTAAATTAAACATTCCAGGATGCCTACGATGGTCTCTCCTCTCTCCCCTCATTTAAGAATACATTTCTTCCGCCATTTCTTTTTCTCTGAAAAAAACTTTTTTTCATTATTGAACTACCATTCAGCTACTCTAACGGAGTTTATTGTTTTCTACAATGTCTCAATCTTTCAATTTCTTCCTCCCCTGTTTCCAACACTCTTGGCAAAGCTCTTTCCCCAAGAAAATGTTACTTTTTTATTTAGCAGACATGGATATTTCTTCCCTTATGTTCTTAATGAAGCAGAAGCCTTAACGATGAAAGTGTCCACACTCCTGTATCACACAAAGTCATAAACTCTCAGAAAAGTTTGTTGTTTAAAACTTATCTCTTTGCCAAACCAAAACCTAGTTTTCTTACAAGATCACAGTAGTCCTGCTTCAAGTGAAAAAGTCTTTTCCTGTTGACAATATTTTAACAGACTGGTAAATATTTGAGCAAACATATTTCCTACACTTTTGTATTCATCATCAAAGTAAATATTACCAGGACTCTGTTCTTCCCACTCCCTATAGGAGCCTGATCACTCCACATCTGAAGTGCTAATTTCATACTGAGGCGGAATATGTTAGAGAGAAAGCACAGAAGTAAAATTTGACAGTGCTCATTAGATCTTAAGTCTGACTGAATATATTTGCACTTCAGACACTGAAAACCCAAATGTTTTAACTACGGGCTGACACACAAAGGAAAACAGTATTTCTGAGCAACAAACATGAAAATCTCAGACTGACGTGAAAACCAGCTAATGATGGCTCCTCCCATGCTGCCATGACAGCCATCTTAGTTATAACAGCACTATTATGAGCCACTACAAATTGTTTAATCCGGCTTTGAAGAACATCCAAGTTCCTAAGTGCAGTTACTAAAGATGCTGACATATGCAACCATATTTTGCCACTGTCACTTGTTTTATTTCTAGAACATACCCCCCCCAGCTATACCCATATCTAATAGACTGTTCTCCCTCAGTATGCCATGATCAAAATAACAACCACATCTTTATTTATTTCAACAATACCTCATATTTACAATTTGCCACCTAAATTATTTACAGAGTTAATCAAGAGGTAAATGGAATCTAATTCAGCAACCTCTTGGCAGACTTCACCCCCGTATCAAGAAAAATTACAAAGAATGCAAGGCACAAAAACGCATTTTAATAAAAAAATCTTCCTCCCAGAATTAAGTTAAAAGTGAAAAGCTTTGTTTTGAAGTCTCTCATCTCATTTAAGTAGCACACATCGAGAATTGTTTACAGTCATGCAAGCATTCAGACTCCTTCACCAAGCAAAGACAGCATACACTTTCTGAAAGACTGCTGTGTTTATAACTTACTGTTTCATTATGGCTAGGAGTAATTTTCAGCTTACTGCTACAAGGACAGAATTGGAAATTAAAACTTCTGAAGTGCTTGTATTAGGGTATAGATAGAGGATCGAACAAATTACCACCGTCACTGAAGAATTTAACATACTCAGCCAAGAAGCATTAATCAAGTGCACTCCTTGAGTATTCTAATTGTGTAATTGTGATTACACTGCAAACTACATTAGCATAAGCTGTCATGGAAACAGTATTCATTTTTACGGGATAGCTAAAGCCAACATCACCCCAAACTTCAGTTATATTGCATATATGTGCAAGCTCTCACACAATATGCTTTATTTTTACATTTCTACCCATCTCGCATTGTCTTTTTTTGTCATGTCACACTGTTTCTCAACTGTCATGTAACTATGCACCTCCCCTTTCTTTCATGTGCTTGAATACAAAGTAGTTTGAAACTCACGAGTTTTAACTTCACAATTGCACCATGCAAAGAGCACAGACACATCCATTTCATGAAATTCAAGTGATGAGGAGTCTATGTCTATTCATGCCCTTAAACTAAAGAGGAAATGTCCAAATATAATTAGGAGTTCAAAACAAGAGCAGGTTGCTTGAACATTTCCAATGGCATTTCCAAGTCACAGGGATACAGTACACCAAACAATACTAATGCAGATCTATTGATTTTCTACAATAACTATGACTAGTCGATATATGTTCCTTCTCAAGATGCGTTTTGTTTCCTACAATCTTGTGATGACATGTACTGATTCACTGTCCCTAGAAGACTCACATATATTTAGCTCACTCATGATTTCGTCTTCCTTACTCTACTAATGAATTCACAGATTTCCACTCACTCCCAAACATTCTCCCCAGAAAGTATTTGTTGATACCACCAATACTGGAAAGAATGCACTTGAGATTCATCCATGATACGACATTTCAATCTCTTTCACCTCAGAATCCATCATATCACAAGACCTCAGACCCTACCTTTAAGTTACTGTATTATAGGTTTTTAATACAGTAGGCAATATACACCAAATTTTTTTTTTCTTTGTAGCTTTTAAAGGTGCTGTAAAGCAAGTTAAAATCATGTCATCTGAAAGATTATATTAGTTTTCATAGGACTGCATGCAGCTGTAACTTCCTGTAAGTAAGCTCTTTCCTGGACAAATAGGCTGCATTGTACCATTTTCTAAAGGCAAATTACAAAAGCAAGATCTTGACTATGCATCTAAGTTGGTTTTTTTTTTTAAGAACTTACAACAAGGAGGTCCATAACATGCTGGAAGAATTTTTCTTCCTGATTGAAAGAATCCCCTTGAGCAACAATTTATTCCACAACACTCAGAGAGCAGACAAGCTAGGTACAATTACCTTAAAAAGAAAACGCTCTTGCAAGCCTACCTCAAATGGGCAAGCCTACCTCAAATGGGCAAGCCACCAACTGCACATCCCTCACTATTAATGCTCCCTAACCAACTAACTTGCTATTTTAATAACAATGTTCTCCATCACTCTGCTGCTTTTATACCTACCTTTAAATCCCTCCCATTCTACCTCTCTTCTTGCCAGTTATTTTTCTTCCACATTGATTGAAACACCTTATCACACATCTCTGCACTGTTCTTGAAATTTTGCCCAATTTCAAACCTCTCCTTCAAACTCACAACTTGCTATAAACTGTATTAGGGATCAGCCAACGACAGCTTGTTTGAAGGACAAAAGGAGGTAGTCATTAAGAAAAATTCTCAAGTGTTTAACAACTTTGTAGGCTTAATGACTTCTCTCTGCTTCTAATCTCTTAAACTACAAACTCTTTGAGGTGAGGAATGCTTCAGTGTGCTTGTTGTGTATGTATGACCAATGCTTCTTGGCAGTCCTACTATGTATTATGCAACTATATAAAAATGCACCTGCACTTTCTGACACAAGTTACTGCTTCTTTGAAGTAAATCACCCTTGAAACATCGTTTTTAAGAGCTTAGATGGCAGCTGTATAGCAAGGAGAGAAGACAGCTGAAAGAAGGAAAGGTGACAGAAGAGCTATATATTTAATAACTAAAATTTCTACTGGAATTCAGCAATTTTAAATACACTCCTACTTCAAGAGGATTTTTATTATAATGCAAATAGCCTTAACATCTCTTAATTGGCCACAATTCCTTTTAAGTAGTCTTGACCAAAACAAAGACATCATCTTCAAAAAAAATCTGGAATAAAACCTCCATGAATGATTTAAGAGGAACCTTAACTTCAACAGAGCATCTGGTACTGCCTTTCTACCAAATCAAACTGCAATTTATTGCCTTCTAATGTATGTACATTAGGCCATTTCCTTTATGGCTCCACTTCACACAGAAGCAGTAACTGAAGGAAATAATGGAGTGCCCAACAAGTGGGAAAGTAATTGCTCAACAAGCGTGGAACAAGAGAGAGTCAGTTGTGCACCATGCACATGTGGCAGCTCTTCAGAGCCTAGCCCTGCAGTGGTAACAGAAGGCTGGTGTTACAGAAAGAGCCCACTGTGGGAACTCTGCCAACCAACAGCCAGGAGTGCTTGTCCATCTAAACCCTTGGGTCCTTAAGGATTAGGGGTCAGGAAACGATTCCTTCCAACAGCACCACCTCCTGCCTGTACCTGCCAGTCATTAGCCAAGCACAGATGGAAGACTGTTAAGCTCAAGTCCTAGTCTTGCACTGCACCCAAAGAACTGTATTAAAAGGATGCTTAGGTGGTACTGCAGTGGTGGTGGTGCTAGACTGCAGAAGGGCCAGTTCAGACATCCTGATGTTAAGAGAAATACTGAAATACCTTGTGTGAAGACCATCTTACTGGCTTGAGTTTTTTCTCCAGACATTCTCAGAGTTATCCCACTTCTTTTCAATTTATTAAGTTCCTTATTACTCATAAACACAAAATAGAAGATGAACACAAGAGCTACAAAGTTATCACATTAAGGATGCTACACGACCGCAGTTTAGCCCTTTCTGTACGTTCGGTCATAGTTACATCATCTTCCAATTACAAGCTTCCCATTCTCAGGAGTCCCAGTTTCACCCAGTAACCTATGTTGAAGGGCTCAGTGTACAATGCAACAGAATCAATCAGAGTTCAGAGTCCATCCATAACTGATTCCTTGCACACTCTGCATCAGTGCTGTCCCACATGCAACAAAAAAGCCTTGGAAAAGGGTATGGTGCTTATCTTGGTGCATCTAAAGCTTCACAAATACTAAGTTATTCTTCATCAAGCACATCCAGAAAATATATTAAAACTTAAGTGAAATGACGACAATTTAGGTACTAGTTTTGGGCTTGAGAAATTCACATCCCAGGTCTCCCAGTGCAGCTACATTCTGAGAGCACATTAGTGTCACTCCAGGAAAATTGCTTAGCACAAAATTAGCAACCACCTGGGAAAAGACTGGTTTATTATTTCACCAGTAACATTAAGAAAGGCCCTTTCCATCCTTAAAAATTTTCTAGAGAATGCAACAACAGCTAAATGTTAGCCAGAGTTGCTTGGTCTTCCAAAACAGCAAGTATAACATGTATGGATAACTGTTATTTTCAAATAAGTAAATAAATAGTTTGGGGCGGGTTTGCCGTTGTTTGGGGATTTTTAATTATCACAGGAACAGACATCATCTACAATACCAGTGAGTTTCCTAGGTCTTTTATATGAAACTGATATGCAACAGAAAAAAAGCTTAGGTGATTTTTGTTCAAGGCCAGGTGGGACAGGGCCTTGGGCAACCTGGTTTAGTGGGACATGTCTCTGTCCATGGTAGGGTGGTCGGAACTAGATGATCTTAAGGTCCTTCCCAACCCAAACCATTCTATGTATCTGTGATTTTTTTATTATTTTTTTATGTCTGCTCTAGGTAACATTGCAATCTTTCAATGCAAACAAAGGGAGAAGTATCAGAATGGTTTGGGTTGGAAGGGACCACAGCTGAAAGTTCATCAATATTTGTTATTTGCTAGTAAGTCCAGGTACTTCCTGCAGAAACTCAAGATATAAATAATAATTAAAATGTGGTATTGCTCTTATCTGCAAAGTGCAAAATAACAAGCACTGCAACACTACATGATTCTTATACCTCTTTAAGTAAAAACACTATTTTTTTATGATTTCTTGAGTAGACCATAATGAATATCTCAGATTCTATTCAATAGCACTGCACTAGCACTGAGATCAGGCCACTCATCTATATTTACTATTGATTTACCACTTTTTAAAACTAGGTCTTTCAGAAAAAGTTCTGACATTAACCCCAAAGCAGGATAAAATTCCCATATTGTTTCATATGAATGTCATATTTTACCTAAAACCTGAGTTTCCAGAGCTTAGACTCGAGAAAATGAGTGTGCAATCAAATCTACATACCAGAAAACTGATGGCTACAGTAACAAGTATATTAAGTCTGTACACTGGGCAAAGGTTCTCTTACGGTTACAGTCATTTGACCTTTAGCCAGCTCTTAATGCCCCAGCCAACCCTCTAAAGATGGAGATTTGCAGCAGCTTCTTGTCTGAAATAAGCCATGAAAAGATTCTTCTGAACCCACTGTACAAGCATTCATTTAAAATGTCATGAATGTGCATGAAATCAGAGTGCTTCTAACAGCTTACTTTGCAGCTTCTGTTTAAATGCACTAACTCTGAACCACCAGAGGATAAAAGGACTCAAACCTTCCAGTCTGGCACTCATGGACCTAAAATATACACAAGCACCTCTTCACAGGTGTGTTTACCTAGTTTAAACCTTATTTAAATAGACTCTCGATGCACACACTTTCCACAAACACCTGCTTCTCCCACTGCAGTGCTGACTTGTACAAGGCAGTTGTATTTAGTCATTTTCTATCCTAAAGCCATCCTACAGACCAGTAAGCAGTACTTCAATCATGAAAATCCCAGTTACTGACTCATCCCCCCCCAGCCAGAGCGAAGCGCAAATTCTGCAATGAGGACAACAACTACAGAAGGATCTGCTCTTACCTCCATGTCATTCTGGAATGGTCTGCAGACTTCAACAGCCACAGCAAGATTTAAGGAAACCCAATCCTCATCAGATCATAAAAAAGCAGGCTTATAATTAACTCATATTTCCAGCCATTTGTGGTTATAACACCTCTCCCTAGTGAGCTCAAAAGCATCCTGAATTGGAAACACTCATGAAGGAGACAATGCTCAGTTATCACTAGATGCCAAAAAGAAGCTTCCTTTTGTTGACCTAAATCCGTAAGAAAATTGACAAAACGAACAAATATTTCAATATCCAGACACATTTTCTAGATACCCAGATAACTTGAAAATGGAACCAAATGGAAGCTGTGGTGACAGTGACCCTAGATATAAACTTGTACCAACACTAAGGCTTCCATCAGTTTTAAAACAACCTTTGAAGATGTAGTTGTATTTCAATTTTGCATTCATGGACAAAGCTTGATAGTCACTGCTACCATATGGCCGTAACTCAGGGTACCAATTTTCACTTTTTCTAAGCACTGGAAATACAAGACGCCACATCCAACTTAGGCTTATGGTGCTTATCTCAGTACAACAAGCATTCAGCTGTTAAATTTATCTTGGAGTAACTTATGCATCACCCACAATGACAGAAGCTCTATTTTTCCTTTCTGTTTTTAAGGCACTACTATGGTTAATACTTAAAATATACGCAGCCCATAAAAGCGTACAAATGGCATACAGTAAACCAAATGATACTGAATAGGAGAACACATGCTGTTCATTTTCAAATCATTAAATTGCTTTTATAAATCTATATAAAATTGCCATAGAAATTAAGTTTCTCTCTCAGAATTTTAAAGTGCAACATCATTCCATTTAATTCAGGTCCAAGAGCCTTAGCTAGGTATGCTGAACTACAGAAGTGAAGCTGCTCTTATAATAATCCATGGGATTGTCTGTACTGAGCAACAGCATCTTCTCCAGATGCTTCCTTCAAGAGCATATTTAGACATTACAATGGGATGGGATAGGATACCACTACTTAGCTGCAAGCAAGCTTTTACCATTTTGGTAATCAAATAAAAAACTTAGTTACTCTTGAGGAGCAGTACTTTGTAATGTGGCTCTTTAGCTGCTGGAGGTATTCGGTGCATCTTTATACCCTGGACCAGGGTATTTCAGCATCACAGTCATGACAGAGTTAATACCCACTAGCTCAGAGGAGAACAAAAGGTACTCCACTGCAACATGCCTAACATTTACATTGCCTCTCTTTGCTCATTAAACAGGTTTTGGTTAAATAATGAACAAACTGTATTACAGACTCCGATGAGAATTCCAAAATTATAAATCAACTGGTAAAGCCCAGAGGAGAATGAAGGGAGTGGGAGGGAAGGAAGGATAATATTGACTAATATAAAGGGCGCAGCTTGACAGTGGATATTCCTGCCACACCTGATCAAACATGCTCCGTGGGGGAGGGGAAGGGAGGGAGAGAGCAAGAGGGGAGATGGGACAAGGCAGTCTGAAATTTGCATCCGGAACAGATTAAAATGGGTTCTTGGGGGATTGAGAAAATACATAATATATATTACTATAAATGCAAAATTGTACTAAAAGCTAACTCAAATGTCAAAGATTACAGCTTGAATAAATTTAAATATAAAAGCAACGCGTTTCCATGAGCTAATGAAAGAGACATGAAAGGAAGGTCTAGGCAAAAAAATACCCCCAAAACCACCCACAAAAAACCCTAGGCTTGGACTTTCATCGCCTGGAAGATGAGGCAGGAGACTCTGTATTATTCAAAGGATGGCTTGGGAACAAGTCCATGTCTAAAACTGTGAAAAAAAAAAAAAAAAATGGAGCATAGCAACAATGTCCTATCTCAAGATCCTAGTCAGTAAATAGCAGTCACTGAAGCTGAAATTACCTGTTTAAAAGAACCCAATGTAGTCAAACCAATATGCTAGCATCACCACATATGAGCAATTACTATCTCAGCATGAACCACACTTACATGATGACTAATACTCACAGGGAGTCTCGGAATCTCTCAGTACATTAAACTTTGCTTTCTCTAACACAAGGAGATACTGGGCTTGCATTTTTTCCCCAACAAGTCAACAGCACATTGTATCTAGCTACTCTAGACAAATGGCCAGTCCCTGACATTTACTCATACTGCATCTATTTGAGCATCCTGCCACTCCCTGCTATTGTTGATGACAAGAACTATTTGCAACAATGGCAAAGAACTTCAGGAGTCTTATTTTAAAGAAAATTTTATCTCATGGAAGGGAAACAAGGAAAATTTTGTCCCAAAACACTTTTGGTGACTGTATGCATATCCTACAGAAGATGAATGAGCTTACAACACTCCACAAATCCACACTGTCATGTAGTCTGGGTATAACATCCAGAACAAAGATACCATCCAGAAATGTAAGCTGTTCCCTAAGATGTCATGACCTGACAGAAGGGTCCTGCTCACAGCCAAAGGAAGTTCACCTGGCAAAGCAATGTAAAGAATTATACTTACAGGCAGCCACAAAAAAGGAAGGAATAAGGGCTTAGAACTGGCACATGTCTTCAGCATCTTTCATAAGCACCTGGAAGCAGCACCATTGTACTTCTAGGGAACATACTTTCTATGGGATTCCAGGCTCAATGCTGACACAAGAATGGGCATGCTTTGCAATTAGAAATGCAGAAAATCCACTCAGACTTAGGTTCAGTGCAGCTCTGAACACGCACTGTAAGGGACCAGAAGTAAACCTTACTTTCAAATATTACAATCAGTAAGACAAATCCTGGGAAGAACCAGCAGAATGCCACATACATAGAGCTCAGGATTAGCCTCACTTCCAGACTCTCAACAGACACTTAAACAGTCACTCCTGAAATTACAAAAAGAGAAAACATGTGAGGAAAGGGGAAAAAGACAGGTTAAGGGAAAAAAACACCTGTTCAGAAAACACAAGTCTCAGAAGCCTTGTGTTCTACTTCTGAAATCAATACAGATTTCCAGTTCCTTTCAGCACAACTGGTCACAAAGTAAGCCTTTCACTTCAAGATTCAAAAGACCCAAGTGGAAAGTGAAGCCTGTGCTTCACTTGTTACTGATAACAGATGATGAAAACCAACAAATTGAAGAATGTGAGGAGAAAACAGACAATGGGAGGCTACTTTCTAAGCAGATTTTCCCCACTATTCACAGATCAGAAAGCATAAACAAAGCACAGACATACTGTATAATAATACACCCGATTGCATATATTACTACAAGCGTCAGTATACTAAAGCTTGCATATTTATATATGTGTGTGCACACATACCCCAAAAGTATGTATATATACACATACGCACACATACATATATCTCTCCAGGCAGTGGCAGGAGTTGTATTTGTGTAATAGTTTACATTTGTACTATGCGTCTAAAAGTATATACACATTTTTCTTGTTATTCAATATCTGACCGCTGGATAGTAACTAAGATGAGCAAGTGCATGTGCACATTTATTGTCATGTACACTAGCAGGTATACATACCTGCTGATTTCTGTATAAACTTACCTGTTATATTATTCAGCACTTCTTTTAAGAAGCTAAAGCTATGCAGCAGGGGATCCCTTTCTTCATCCTATAGGTTACATATAAAAAGTCATTAATGAGGCAAACATATTTCTGAAGAGAAATCTTAATAATGGGTCTGTAAAGGCCCATTCATATTCACAGGGCTGAGTCTATCACTGTCAGCGCATTTACTCCATCAAAATCAAGAGAAGCATTTTTGTTTTCCTGCTAGTGCTCCCCAATGTCATACAGCTCAAATGTCAAAGCACAGGTTCAAGACTGAGCATTCTGATTTGGTTTTATTGTCCTTAGAAGTATTTCTGATTAGCCTTCCACTGTTCAATAAATTTCAGAGCAAATCTAACTCATACCATATTGAAATGGCTCATCTGGATTTGCTATAATGTTAATCTATGCAGATTGTAATGGGAACAGAAACGCAATGACATTTGGTGCCATTAAAATAACTTGAAGAAAAAAATCACAGCGCAAAATTTATATGAATAGCTGCATCCTTTAGCCTTAGCCTATCTTTACGATATTAAAATAAGGAGGAACAGCAGTTTCCCCAAGCTGTGTACATCTGCAGCCACACCTCCTACTGGGTGGCAGTGAGTTCTAATGAAGAAATGTCTGTTAGAAAGAAGAAGGGCACTGTCCTTCGACAAACTGAAACCACTTGTGCTGGATGACAGCCATCTGCTCTTCATGTGACATTCTGAAGCACACCACAGATGCAGTTCACCACGTGCACACATTTATACACTGGAAACCATAAACTGACCAACGCATCATTAAACTTGGAAACATTGTATTAATGGCTTTTAACAAAACAGGTTTGCAACTATTAACAGGTTTCAGTGAGGAATATAGGTAGCAGTCACAAAGCAGAGCTAAAGATATTATGCCATATGAAAAATTAATATATACCCTATGCATAATGACTTCCTCAATTTTTATTTCATGGCTTTCATGATAAAGACTGTCTTCTCTAAGAGAGCACTCAAGATATATAAAAACACTGTACTAACTAAAATAACATTACATATTCAAAACCTCTGGCATAGCAGACAATAAAAGTCTAAATGAGATGATTCCCATGTGAAATACAATGAGGGGTTTTCTGTTTACTTATGGGGTATATAGGCAGATTTCCAGCTTTGTACCTCTTACAGTCGCTGGCACACAAGAAGCCAAAATTGATTGGCATGAAACAATGTAGAAAGTTATTCCAAATTTACTTATGAAGTACTGTAACAAATGCTAAAAAAAAATATAAATTGAGGTTCTTTTCCAAAATCAGGTGGTCTCTGCCACAGCATGAAGAGGTAGCAACAATTCAGGGTAACTTACCAAATGTGTGTGAGTGCTCCATCGGGCATTACGCTTTATGGCTCCCACCACCGCGTTGATTTCACCTTGTACAATGTAAATGTTCTTATCCACCATCCTGACAATTCTGAAAATAAAAGTAATTCAAATTAATATCCAGCCCCTCAGAATCATTCTCTCCCTCGGATGAAACACCAACTTGGCCCTAATCAAGCAGGAGGCCTGCAGCAACGCAAGAAACTCTTTCAGATCTTTTTGTGCATGCAGACAAACACAGTTATTTTATCAAAAGGAAGACAAAAGAAAGGTGCTTTTATACAGTGCGTGTTTTCAAGACCATGAGAGAAGACAGTTAGTTCTAACAAAGTTCTAACAAAGCATCTGTGAAGCAAGGCACATTCCTCAGTTTTTTTCTAGTCTATGTAAGCTCACAGAAAGATAAAATGCTGGGGTACCGGGACAGACACCCATGACAATGCAATCACACACACATCTCCAGCAGCACACAAAGTCCTGAAGCTCTACACAGAACACAAAGCCAATCTTATACTCTGTTAAATAAGCATCAGTGGCTTACCAGAGCAAAACTCTTCTGGACTTTAAACTTTGACAAAATCATTTATAACAGATGTTGATTTCACACTTACTTCATGAAAAAACCTTTCAAGAAAGCAGGCAAGTTAAGAAAAAAAAAAGGATAAGACCTCCACAAAGAAATGAGCAAAACTAGAGACGAAACCGGATGGAACACAGGGAGAAAAAGCGAGAAAGCTGATGGCAGAAATTTGCTCTCATGTAGCCTGAGGTTTCACAGGGAAAAACTTAAACCGATGTACCCAGAGAGGCAGAAGAGGCAAAAACAATTATACAAGCAAGAAGTATTTGTAATGGTCTGAGAAAAAGAAATAAAGAGTGGATTACTATAGGATTGTTCTCTCTATACTAGCTGTAGCCCAGACACAGTTGAGCATAAAGAAATAAGAATGGAGGGGAATGAACAGAAATGACTGTTTATAAAAAATAAACAGGACATATAAAGAGGCCGGAGAGTCAGATGATACCATGTCTGCAATTGAGAGGGATTTAGTGAAATGGTAGCCAAGTAATGAGACTTTTTCAGAAGATATGAAAAGGAAACGAGGAATCTAGCTTGAAATCACAACAGGCCATCCATAGGGAAGCAAAAGACTGAAAACAGATGAAACATTGATCATAACTCTTGAAATCAGACAGGCCCATGTAAAGGACTCAATTGGGAAGAGGGAGTGGAGAGTAATAAAACACAGAGAATACAAGAAGGATTTTTGCTCACATAGCAAAAGCAAAGCTGGAAGGAAACAGTTTTTGCTGTATTACTCCAGAGCTCAGAAACACTACCACAGGAATTTCAGAACATACATCCTGAATCTGTCCGGCTTCACGTTAATTGATAGGTTTGAATTATCAAAAACACTTCAAGTATATAAAAACCCTGAGTGAGACTAATTTTTGCTTCAGGACTCTGTAAACAATAGAAATGAAGCAAAATAGTATAAAAAAACACCCCAAACTTATCAAGGGAGAGCATCAGATTTGTTGTTTCAGCTTTTTGTGTGTTTGCAATAGGCAAAACTGTTTCTAACTTCATTAGATTAATTATTCATAATAGTATTTCTAAGTGTCACACAATTAATCTGGGGTAAAGACAAAAGTGTTTTATAATACAGGAACTGCTATGACAGACCAGATCAATAGTTTATCTCATTCACTACCACATGACTCAGAAAAACAAATAGTTCTGCCAAGTAGTTTGCTTGCACCCTGAAGAACAAAGGTTTATATCCTCCCTCCACAGCTGCATATAACAGAACCACAGATATTCTTCCTACGTATGTGTCTAATGCTTGAGATGTTCCCATCCTCAACAGTAACTTATTCCATATATTGACTGCATTAAAATACCCTTGGTAACAGTTTTTTCCTACTTCAGCATGTTGTCTTTGTTTTAGTACAAGGCATTAATGAGAGATTTTATCCTATACATAAAATTCCTCACTTACTTATTCCTTCTTTCAGCAATTCCAAAATTTTCCACATTTCTATACAGGCAATTTGAGGGATCGAACCTCTGGTCTACAGAAGTACTTTGGGGGAAATACTTCACACATTCAAATTTGTCATAACTCAAGTTTTTCCCTATCTTCACCATTACAAAACAATATTGAGCATGTAACCTTTGCGGTGCCATTCCAGGCATTTAGCAAACTGACATGGAAACAAAGTCTCCCCCAGCCTGATTTGGGAAAGCATGTGAATACCAGACATATATATCACATGCCCTACACACACAAAGATACTCAATAGTCCTGCCAATATTTAAGGTGATGCCAAAGCTTAAATGCTATTCTGCATACTACTCAATCTGCTTGTAGGGCTCCTACTTCTTTCCCCCTACTCTTAACCTAAAAGAATCAAGACAGAAAAGTTTGTTAAATTCAGTCCTTCCTGAATGTAGGAAACTTACAATGCTCTGCTGTTCCCAAACCTGGTGCTATCTCCAAGCAGCCAAATATGAGGAAGACAGACACAGACCTCCAACACACACCTTTTCCTTTTAATCTGCTGGGAAACTGAACGTGCTGATCCTTTCAAGCAAGGATGCAAAGGATCCATGTTGCTTGCAAGACTCTCCTGACATTAAAATTCTGTAAAAGTTAAGGGTTTTTTTGCAGTTATATCCTTTCATTGCTAACTATCTGAGAAGCCTTGGTGAGAATGCACTCCTTTCCTTACTAGAGATTTCATTAAATGTAACTTTATTCAAAAGTACTAAAAAAAAACCCAAACCCCAAAACACTTTATACATGCCAAAAACTTACTGGTCCAATGCAATTGAAATAACCTATCATGCTGGAGACACTAATTCACTTTCAGATCTCTAAGCATGGGGTGTGGGTGTGTGTGTGGAAATCCTGCTTTACATTTAAGCTTGCAGTTAGCCAAGCAATAGCATACACGCATTCCAAAGTAATCCACAGCCAAACAGCTTCATTCATGCAAAGAACCTTTGCAACTGTGTGCTGGAGAAGGAAACAGAAAATAATTAATGGCTGGTGGGGAGGGAAGATAGAAAACTATTTTCAGAGATGCACCTTGTAAACTAAAGCCAGCAAAAGCACCATCCATCCCTGTAAAAGTTTATTGCAGGCAACAGAAATAGGTTCTCTAAACTCCACATTTCCTAAAGCCTACCCTTTTTAAACTACCAGGTAATTTCAGTATGCATTATTTCAACTCTGTCTTCATTGCTAAAAACAACTGCTCACACTTTAGAGTTCAGTATAGATGTACTTAAAAATACACTGAAAGAAGTTTGAAGATTGAAATTAATGCTCTAAAGTTGCAGAGAGAAAGTTATGAGATTTACCAGACCAACACCAAATGGTCAGTTTGGTTTATGAGAGCATGGTGGTAGTCAAGCAAAACCACTAACTGTTTGTCCAACATACAACAAAAAAAAAATGCTGACATGAATTCAGGCTTAATGTTACAATGGTATGGTCTGAAGAGTGGGATATTGTGTAACTGTTGGTTGGACAGGTTAACAGAACTACCAATGCTGAAGATCAGTAAAAAAACCTAGCAAAGCCATGGTTCCAACACCTCTTGATGTCTTCAGATCAAGACTGGATACCTTTTCTGAAGGCAATCTTTAATCAAACACAAGATAGCAGATTCAGTACTGAAACAAACAAATTAAGTTCCGTGGCCTTGAGTTACACAGAAAAAACAGGAAAGTTACCTATTAAATTTCAAATGCTTTTCAGCTCCTTATCTTTTCAGTTAGTCCTACATAAACTCCTGTTTCTCATGATAGGTTCATGATCTGCAGACCAGTCCTCAGATTTCAGTCCTGTGCAGAACTTCAACAGGCAAAATGACAGCTCCGAACCAAGGCAACACAGCTGCCCAGCCCACCACGAGAACCAGGAAAGCTGTCAGCATTCAGAGCCTCACTGCTAACAAGATTAGGAACACTATCAGTGGAAAAAGGTAGATGCCTGAGCGTGTCATATAAGAAGAAAATCTTCAAAGCCCTCTTAAAGCCTTCAGCAATGTTCTGCGGACAGTAACTACCACTTTTCTGAGACTCCTGAAACAGTATCACACGTGAAATCGTCACAGAAAAGCACTGGTGAGATTTACATCGGCAAATGTTATCTCACACGAGCACTTGAACACTCCACTGCTCAACCCTGGAACACACTACTGCAAAACATCCCAGTGCATATGAACCCAAATTTTTCCTGGGTATTACCCTAAGACATCTCAGGTACACTCTTAGGAAACACTCCCTCTGTTGCAGGGAAATGTCTGCAACTCTTCTGGAAACAAGCAAGAGTTCGCATCAGAAGTGACAAAGTCTGGCAGACTTCCATCAAGTCACTTCTGCCTATCACTAACTTCCACCTTCAGCTATGGAAACTGACTCAAACCTGGTGAAACTGCTCCAATAAATAGCAATAATAAAAAACAACGTAACCACTACATACGCAAGAAAGGTAGTATTTGAAAGTAAGCTTCTGTTGACCTAAATTTGCACTGTTTATGATAATGCATAAACAATCTACATACTCTCTGACCTAGATTTGGCCACTGGAGTCCCACTGCTATCAAAACAGAAACACAACACCCTTTAATCCGTGAATCACAAACAATTCCTGCCTAACTCAGAGCTAGCTAGGTTAACCAGAAGCCCAGCCGGCAATGAAAAAGCTCCCTTGCTTCCTTCTGAACCGCGTGCAGAAGGCATGAATCCCTACCACGAAACTTTACTTGCCTGGGTTTTTCATGTAATTACTCTGCAATAAATAACACTGGCAGCAAAAGTTCAGAGAAGTCAGCATGTTTCTGCAAATGCTAGCTCTTAATGCCTGGACAAAAATAATAGAAGAGCATTAATTTATAAATATACACAGTCCAGCAACACTAGAATTCTGAGCAGTGATGAACACTCTTTAAAAAAAATAAGCAGTGGTAACATGACAGCAGTGGCACATCAAAAGGAAGGTGGGACAGGCTTCTCTGCAAGTCTCCACATTTAGCTGCAACAACGAGGTGGGGCCTGGGAACCAAGAAGAGACGGTAACTCCATTTATCTGTCAAAACTGCAGAGTAAAAATGAAACCTAAGGGAAATACGAGACGGGCAATTTTTGTCTTCCAATTACGTCATACTGTTTAAACCAAAAAACACGGTACCAGCTGAACTCGTAAGGTACACCCCAAGTTAGCTCCGAGCCTCCCTCCTGCCGCAGCCAAGCAGCTGGCCATATGCCGGGAGAAGTCTCCATTTCCACCGGTATTTAAGCACGGCAACTTGCCGCACGGTAAGCGGCTGCCTGTGCAGGTGCGGCACCGGCCCGGCCCGGCCCCGCCGGGCGCTGCGCTGCGGGCGCGACACCTCCGGCCTCCCGCCCCGCGGGGCACCGGGGACAGGCCGCCACGCGCGTCACGTCACGCCCGGGCCTGGAGGGGCGGCTGCCGCCTCCCCCCCCGCCGCCGCCGCCGCGGGGCCTGCCCCGGCACCCTGCCCGCCCCCGGGGCTGCCTTGGCTCCGTCCACGCCCCCCGCAAGCCCCGCGCGGTTCCCCCGCCGCAGCCTCCCTCCCGCCCACCCCCGCGTCGCGACAGTATCGCGACAGGTACTCGCCGCCCGGCACTGACCCCCGCATCCAAAATGGCGGCGCCTGTTCACCCGCGGCGGCGGCCGCTTCACATATCGGTCAGGCGGGCGGCGCCGCGAGCGGGAGGGCTGAGCCGCGCCTCTGTCCGCCCCCCGGCCCTCCCGGTGGCGGAGGGAGGCGGCGGCGGTCCCGGCGAGGCCGCCGAGCGCGGGGTCCTCCCGGGCGCGGGCAAGCGAAACCGGCTCCGCAGCGCTCTCACTGACGTGGAAACAGGCGCACCGCAACCCGCTGCCTGGTTACTACGCAAACGGACAGCCCGCGCAGCCAACCCGCGCACGATGGGGCCGGCAGCTCCCTGAGGTGTCCAATAGGATCAGGGTGTGAAACCGGAGGAGGCGGGCCCTCCAGTGACAAGCGGCAGAGAGCCAATGGGAGCAGGAAGGGTAGAACTAGCAGAACCGCTGGCCAACCGCGAAGGACTGCCGCGGCCGCGGGGCGCAGCAAGGGTGGTTGAGCGGAAGCCGAAGGAAGGGCTGTGCTCGCAAAGCATTGTGGGCTGGGACGCACGCCCGCGCCGCGCCCTGGCGGCGGGTCCCTGCGGGCGGGGCAGCCCCGGGGTCCCGGCCCGCCCATGGCCCGGCCCAGCGCAGACCCCGGGCGAGTGCGTGTGTGGGACCGCAAAGGGGCCCTTCCGACGCGCGCCTGTGGGTCTTCCCGGGGGAGGGACTTAGCGAGTGAAGGGGCACAGGGCTCGTACAGCAGTGGTTGGGTCAGACTCCTCTTGTTGGCACGGTGAAGCAGAGGCTGCGGCAATGGCTTTGCCGGTATTTCCCAGCTTGTTCTGTGGCATCTCCCAGCTGCTTCCCCGGATCCGGTTGGGAGGTAGTGCTCAGCACACGGCCTGTTTCCTCCTGGACACTTCCCCCTGGGTCGCAGTTCTGCTGTTGCTGTTGCTGGATCGGCTCCCCTGGGCCAGTGGACAGGCAGGAAAGTTCAGATGGACAAAACAGGGCATGCAGCTATTCAGAGAGTGCACACAACAGCACTCAGAAGAGCACATGCAGCTTTTCCCTCCTCTGCAGTCCTGCTTGCCTGGTGACTTCCCTCAGTCCTGAACACAACTGATACTTTGCTTGAGCTGGGCCACAAGCCGTGTGCTATGGCCTTAGCTCATCCAGCCCAGCTAGCCTGGCAGCCACAACTTCAGCTGCTCTTTGAAGCCAGTTTATTGACCAACACTTTGCATCAAGAGCAATCACAGCTTTGCAAATGTACAGCATCTAGCGCAATGAATTCTTGGTGCTGGTCCAACCTTCTCTGCCATTTTCCGAACCTATGCCCCAGTGTCAATGCAGTATATATACCGCAATAGCAGTAATCTGCAGGGGTCACTCTGCTTATTTAAGCTTCTGCCATTGAACTTGGGGCAGAGAACAGTGCTAGCATCTGCAGCCAGATCAGCCTGGGGACTTGTTGTGGCAGGTGTTAAGAGTGGTCAAAGCAGCAGCTACCACAAAATCTTACTCTCTCTGAGGAAAACACAAATCAAACTGAAGGTGAGGGAAAGGTGGAAAGGTCAAAAGATATTCATTCACTGTCCTAATCACAACTTCATCTGCTGCAGTGTGGCTGAAGGAGGGAAGTTCTTGAAGGACCAGGAGAACGTGTACCAGGACTCTTCCTTGGCCAGCCAAACCCAAATCTAAGGCAGATTCCAATGCCACCCTGAAAGATGGCCAGAAATCATCATGTGCCTGAGAGCCCAGCCTCCAGAGAGGGTGTTGTGGGATGGGACACTGGAAATGGTAGTCACAATATCCGTCCCTTTCCACATGAATAGCTTCCCAAATATTGCCTGATCAAGAATCAATGTACCTTAGACTGAAACTGCTGTTACCTCCCAGCTCTGGCAGCTGGAGACCAGGGGACCTGCTTCAGCTGGGCTTTACCTGATAACATGTAGGAAGTCTTTGGAGTTGGAATTTTAAGCTGTAATTGCATTAAGCAGCCACATTTATTCTCCAACAGTGGAACAAGATACAGCATGCTCCAGTGGTCTAACCATAGGCTTGGAAGCTAAAATGTACCACCCCAGCCTCTCCTGCAGCCATAGTACATGCAATTTTTAGCTTGGGTTCCTCAGCTATAAAACAGGCAGTGAAATACTCACCTAGTGCAGTAAGATTGCAAAAGCCATCTAAACAATGAGAAAAGGTTTGAAGAACAAGCAGATTAGGTGCTAGTGCTTTCTCCTTCCCTTCTTCCCTGCTCCAGCAGCCCACTGAAACTCCTGTGGTATCTGCCAGCCGTTTGCAAATTCACAGGAGTTTGTCATTGCCACTCTGTCCATCTGTTTCATGCTCAGGGAAGGGGGTTTCAGGTGCTGGCTTGGCCACTGCACACAGCGCAGCTCAGTCCAGGTCAGCCAAGCCTGCTTGCCCTGTCAGGGAAGGGTCTGGAGCCCTCTCTCTGCCTTCTTGCCACACAGCTCAGGTTCCCACCCTTTCCAATCTGGTGAATCAAACCCTGCTAAGGTGTTATTTATGGAAGCCTGTCACGAAGCTTGAAACCGAGCCAGCCAGGAGCCTTCTGCTTCACCCAAATGCATCTTAGTGCATTAATAAAGAGCAAACATTGCAATGTGCTTTGCATTTTTACTTACAATCCAGCACTGCATTGTCTGGAGAGAAAAACAATATGGTACAGCCTCATGCTGCCTGGGGAGAAAAGAGTTTGCTGGCGCTGTGTTAGTCAGCCCTCAGGCAGCCCAGCACCGCCCTGGCCACACAGAAAATCCTGCTGATGTGACAGTGCAGCACCAACGCCTCCACCCCGGCAGCAGCAGGGAAACCTGGGCTGCCTGGGCCGCCTGATCCAGCGCCACTTTGCCAGAGCAGTGCACAGCTGAGTACAGACCCTGGGTGGACAAGTTGGAGCACTCTGTTTGCATCAAAGGACCCAGGTGTAGGAGCAGGACACAGAAGAGTCCCTTGTCC
This sequence comes from Strigops habroptila, assembly GCF_004027225.2. NCBI lineage: Eukaryota > Metazoa > Chordata > Aves > Psittaciformes > Psittacidae > Strigops > Strigops habroptila. The sequence continues at coordinate 61,039,829 of NC_044281.2, read as the reverse complement.
CATTATTCCCAAGATAATGCACTAGTTCTCACACACGAAGTGGTACAATGAAACCAAAGACCAGACAAGCACAGCCTGTGCAAATCCCTCAGGTTCCAGCTGCCTGGTCAGGGAAGCTGGGCTTTATCCTCACTGCAAAGATGCAGCTTTTCAGCAGGGTTTCTGTCTTTATTCCTCCTCAGCCAACAAGGAGCATACAGAGGGGCTGAAACTCACTGACAATCGTCCCCTCAGGCTTTGCCCAAGTACCTGGTGAGCTCACCTGCTTTCATCCGACTCCTGAGCAGCCAGCTCCTTGCAAAGAGCAATGTCTCGTGTGGCACACCAACTGCCTTCATTTGGGTCGAGGATGCCAGAGTAAAAGCCTGCTCCCCACAAGCCTTTGATGAGAATGTCACAAAACCATGTTGCAAAACATCTCTGCCTCTGCAATCTGCATCAACTTTGCACGGTCCATCACTCTTGCTCAGCCCCTGCCAGTTCACGGTTATCTGTAGATTTCAGACCCATGGGCACATGCCACACAGAAATTCCCCAGCAGGTTAAAGAGCCTGAGAGAGGTTGAACTTCCATCCCCTCCTCTTAGAGGCTTTTGCTGTTTCTCAAAAGCTTAGTAAGGTTTCCAGAAAAAGAGCAGAAAGAGGGAGTTGATTCAGAAGCAATTGTCATGGCTAGAAACTACTTGCAGCCACTGTCCCCAGAGCTGAGCATCCCAAAAATGCTGCTGAATGCTGAACACAGTGGTTCTAACCAGCTGCTTATTTCCAGAGCAAGCTCAGGTAGAGGCTAGCCCAAAGCCAGCTGAAGGCTCCCAGAAGGAAAACTGATGTGCTTCATCTTGGTGCAACCTGCACTAGGACAAGAACCTAAAACTGAAGCAGCAGAGCTAAACTGAGACAGTCAAGAATATGAAAACCCTCCTCTGGAAACTGTACAAAGTACAATATTGAAGGTGCAGAGCAGCCTCCTTAGGTTAAAATGCCCTGCCAGCTGTTCTGCTTAGCCCATTTCTCAGGAGCACTCCTGCACTTCCCGGTGACACGGAACTCTCCTGATGAACATCCTGATATAATGTTTTCCATTGTCTCTTCTTAGCCAAGGCAAGCCATGCCTTTTTGGCAGAAGCAACCCAAGCTCAGTTAGTCATATCTTTGTCACCTCTTGGCTAGACTACAGCTATGTGATACACCTGGGCAGGAAGCCCACAGCACTTGGCAAATGCCAAATAGAAGGGTATGCTGCAGTGGGAGCCCTGGCTACCACAAAGGCATCAAACGTACCCTCTGCTCCTTAGGCCACCTTCTGGCTTGAAAGCCAAGCCAAATTCAAGCCTGAGTCCTGATCTTCAAGGCATTTGATGGCATGGACCCAGCATGGCCAGAAGATCAGTTAAGACACAAAGATGGAAACCATGATCAACAGTCAACAACTCCGCTGCTCTCCAAGAGCAATGAACACATCCAGCATGAGGACTGCATCTGCCTGTGACAGAGACGGGATTTTCTTTGAGAACAAACTCTTCCCAGCTGGTGAAAAATGCAGTATGTCTAAGATGCTGAGTAATTCCCTCCTTTTGAATATCCCATCTGCCAAGATGTGAGTCAGGTTCACTCTGGGTTTAGTTTGCTTTTGCTTCCCCCCTTCCCCTCTATTTTTTATTTCATATAAAATTATAACATCTGTCTCCTGAACCCAGGCGAAGTTCTTGGTCTCTTCCCCAGCAATGAATTCTTCAGTTGGCAAGACAAGATGCACTACAGCTAAGAGGTCTTGGCACTAACCAGCAAGATCTGCTACTACATTTCAACAAGACACTCTTCAGGGGTCAGTCCAGCAGTTGCACTGAGGTTGCCCTAATAAAAAACTCCTAATGCAGGTCCCTGGGTGGTCTAATCCAGCAGTCTTCACACCGTGCTCCACACGGAACAAACTTGTGACATAGTGCCCAAGGGAGATAGCTAAAACCACCTTTGTTTCGTTACTACTTCAAAGCATAAGCGCTACCTGTATTTGCTGCGGGCTACTGATGATGAAAGGTTTGGAGGGAGAGGGAGGCAATTCAAAATAAGGTCCCTTCATTGTTGCAGATCCTGAGCAGGGTTTTCAGCTTCCCTGTGGCATGTGGTGGTAGAGACAGACTGTCCCGTGGAAAGTGCTAGTGCTGTTGCACTGTGTCTGCTTCTCTTGATGGAGACAAGCCTATGCCGGGGTGGATTAAAATCTGGGCTGGAAAAAGATGCGGTCTAGCTTGCTGTCATTTTTGGCAGGCAAAAAAGCAGTTAGGCAAACACAAACCCCAGATTACTACCGTTAAAAAAACATGGTAATTTCTCATAAGCACGTCAACATTGTGACTCCTTTTAAACTCTCTGTGTCTCTGCTGAATTAACATGTTTGTGTGTGTTTTTGAACTGTAATTCATAATGCCTGGGTCTACTTAACCTCTCTTAACATGCTGTGCTTCTTCGTGTGCATTTGTCTTCCTGTACATATCTATATGCCACGTTGTGCATTTAGCAGGCTCCCTAAATATGGCTTGTAAATCACCCGGGGTTAAAATTCACTCCTATTCTCGCAACTTATTTCCTAATCTCTAAAACATGTCAGTGGAAGAGCTTGAGGGTGACCTTTGGCATCATAAATCGGAGAACAGGTTGACATGGAAATGACCTCAAGAAAATCAGACCGTAGAATCACGCGTCCAGCTCCCTAAGAGCCTGGCGGGGATAAACTTCTCCCCTGGGCTCAGGTATCCCAAGGCAGGAGAGGCCAACCCCGACTGCTGCAAACCTCTCCCTGTGAGCTCTGGGAGAGAGGGGACGTGTCTGCTCGGAGCGAAATGTGTGTGCAAAGACGCCCAAGGCTTGCTGCAGCGGGGACGAGCATTCGGCGACACTTCAGGGAAGGATCGCACCCTGCCCCGCTGCACCGGGATGCTGCCATCCTGAACTTCGGGAGGAGCCAGGCTGGAGCCTCAGCTACAAGTAGCATTTGGGTTCCACGAGAGCCATCAGCGGGTGGGAGCGCGGTGCTTCCCGCACCGCCGGCAGCCCCGGTGTTCCCGGGAGAAGCGGCACAGACAGTATCGCCGAAGAAGCGCTTCTCGGTACCGCCGAGAGCCGCAACAGCGTGCGCGGAAATTAGCCCGTGATTAGCATCCCCTGCAACTGCTGCTCCATCGTGCAGGGGAGCGCGTCCAGCAGCCGACTGCGAACTCAGTTTCCCCCCGAAACCTCTGCCTGGCTGGTGTCTTTGACTGTAAAGCCCGAATATGCTTGACCCGCCAGTACTGTCCGGAACGGATGCCCAACACGGGCTCCAGGGTATCGGATCGCCAAGCGGCGAACAGCGCACGCAGGCAACGGTAGCGGCAGCGGTAACAACAGTATGTAAGTGTACACATACATACATATACACACACGGGCACCCCTACGAGCCGCAGGGCTGGTGGGGCAGGGCGCCCAGCGCCGGGAGACGTCCCCCGCCCGCCCGCTCGTCGCTCCCCCTGCCCCGGCGCGGCCGTGGTGGAGGCCCCGGTGCGGCGGGACAGGGGCGGGGCCAGCGCGGCGGGGGGGGGGCTGCCGCCCTACCCGGCGAATCCCGGGGCCGCGGCGCGGCGGGATGAAAATGAGGCGCGGCGTGATTGGGCGGTGGGAGCGAGGGGCGGGGCGTGGGGCGGGCGGTGCTGGACGGGGCGGGCGGCGGCGGGCTCGCAGCTGGAATGGGGCGGGCGGGAGCGGGGCGCCCGGTGCAGCTGGCGGGGGGCGCCGGCCGCCCGCCATAAAGTGAATGGCCAGGGTGAATGGGAGGCAGTCGGCCGGCTCCCTCCGCCGTCCCCGTGAGCCGCGGACCGGCAGCAAGGCGCAGAGTGCCCGGGGAGCCGGGGGGATTTACTTTCTGACAGCGGCAGAGCAGCCTGGGCCGCGGGGCGGGGGCCAGCTTCGCCCCTCTCGCAGGATTAAGGCCGCCCAGCCGAGCCCGCATCTGGAGCCGCTGTAAGTGTCCCTCCGTCCCCCGCCTTCCGGGCGGGGTTCTCCCCTTATTTCCTCGTAAGTCCCTCGGTGCCAGCCCGGCCGTGCGGCGCCGGCCGGCCGCAGCCCTTGCGACGCCGCCACAGGGCAAGAGCATCCCTGGCGGGGCGACTCATGCGGAGCAAGGAGCGGCGGACGGGGGCAAAAGGAGAGCGGGATGAGCGAACCCTACCCTACCACCCAGGATTGGTCCCGGGGCTGAGTGCGGCGGAGCTGTCCCCCGGCGCTGCCCCGACCGCTGCCCGCCCGGCGGCGGGGCGCGGCGCCTCTCCCGCTCTGCCCTTGCAGGACACGGCGGCCCCCTGCCCGCCGCCACCGAGGTGCCGCCACCTCGGCCGCCCTTCGGGACCACTGCGGGCCCCTCCCGGCGAGCGTTGCCGGAGCCTTCCGCCGTTGCTAAACTTAGTCATTTTCCATTCGGGCGAGCGGGGCAGGGGCTGTTTAAATTAGCCGGGGCTCGCCGTAAATAACGGTGCTGCGGGCTGCGGCTCAGCTGTCTGCAGGATCCGGGGGAGAAGGGCGCGGGGAGCATAGGCGGGGAGACATCGCCGGGGAAAAGGCAGGCAGCCCGACGGCTTTTGGACAGTTGGATAAATGATATTTATGTAACGGGCTGGCTCCTGTTTACAGCAGAGCCGACCTCCCTGCAGCGCCGGAGAGAGGGCGAGCCGGCCCCGCGGACGGGGCGAACCTGCCCCGGAACACCGCCGGCGGCTGAGCGCCGGGGCTCCCGGGGGCCCGACCGGCAATAACAGCCCCGTGCTAGCTGCGGGAGAAGGAGGAGGGCGGGAAACGCCGAGTTCCGCTGGGAGCTCCGAGCCGCCACGGCGGAGCGCGGCCGCCCAGCGCTGGGCGGCTGCGGGCAGAGCCGGCCGTCAGACCTGCGGGCGCTTGCACGAGCTCCGCCGTCTCCCCGGCAGTGGGGGCACGGTGCAAACCGGCGTCCCTCCATCCCGCCGGGTGCCCGGGAAGCCCGGCCGATCGCAGCAGGCGCCTGACGGAGCCCGGTGCCGGCCGCTCCCCCGGCAATTCCCCGCTCAACGAGTGCAGCCCCGGGGGAAGGGCTAACCCGCCAGCGCGGCACCCCCTTGTCCTTCCCCCTGTCCTCCTCCTCGGAGCGGCAGAGAGGAACGTCTTCGCCGCGTCTCCGGCGGGGGAGGGCGGCCGCGGCGGGGGCCGACGCCCGCGCTCCGCCGCAGCTGCTGGAGCGGGCTGGGGCCGGGGGGGCGGTGGGCCCGGTGCCGCCGAGCCGGGCACACCTGTCGGCCCCTCTCCCGGCGCCCCCGCGGCCGGACAGCTGGGGGGATGGGCTGGGAGGGGGCTGGCTTCCCCCCCCAGCAGCGCCAGGGCCCCGCGGAGGCGCTGCCGGCGCCGGTGCAATCTCCCCCCATCCCCGGCGGCGCTGGGCAGCCCGGAGCAGCATGCTCCCGGGGCCCCGCACAGCTTTCCCACCCTGCCGGCGGGTTATGTGGTGCAGAGCTCGGCTGCGCACGGGCGGCCGCAGAGGGGCACGCTGCTGCAGGGCCCCGGGGCCCGGCAGAGCCCGGTGTGAGCCCCCAGCCGCGGCACCGGCTGGTGGTTCAAACCGGCGGTGCAGGAATCAAAACCAGTCCCTCACCTGCCTCCCCGTTCCCTTGCCGTAGAGGGAGGCAGCCTCCCGACAGATGGGTCCATGATCTGTGCACTTTTAAAGTGGAGACTTAGTGCTAAAGTTGAAGAGGGGAATTTGGCAATTCCCAGACAAGCTTTGTGGGTTCTTCACTCCAGGCCCGGGGCCTGGAGGATGCTAGGGATGAAACGGCTCTATCCCCTGTATGATTTCGGGAGATGCTAAAAGCAACAGCTCAGGAAGGTGCCTTTCAGGAGTGCCACCCCTGTTCCTGTCCTACCTTCCAAAGGCAGAGAAAGGACCCCCTTTTTGGCAATGAGATCAGGGTCTTCCTGGCTCCCTGCAATCCCTCCCAGCCCCTCACCCTGTTGGTGAGCCGGAGGGATGGGTGTTTGTGCAGGCTTCGATGGAGCCTTGCTGTGAGGGACAAAGAGCTGTCTGCTGGCTCCTGGGGGACCAGCAGAGCATAGTAGCTGCTTCAGTCTCCACAAATGTCTGCAGAAGCAGAGCAGGGTTTGAGTCTTTTTTCGTTAGCAAACAGTCACACCATGCCCGGTACTCCTCACAGCGAGGTGTCTTTCCCCAACACTCTGGAGAGGGGTTTGGGTGAGTCCGATGTTTTTCCTGCTGTTATTGGTGTTACTGGGTTTGCGTGACCTGCAGCCCAGGCTCCCCCCATGAAAGCCCACCCATATTCCCGAGTTGTCTGCTGTCCCAAGGCACTGGTTTATAAACTGATATATCTCTCTGGCAGAGAAACTGTTGCAAGCCTCACTTAATACCTATTATGTTTCTATAAGGGCTTAATTCAGGCAATTAATAAATCTGCAAATTGTGACTGGATCGCAAAAGTATTGGTTAACGTACCCTACGGAGAGTTGGCAAAAAAGAGTGGCATCTTCTCTCTCTGTCAGATGCTGCCCAAAACCTTGAGATTGAGAGGTGAGGCTGACTTTGGAGACTGCCAAAAAGAAAAAGCGAGAAACCTGATCTAGGAGACCGCTCCAAAAGGAAGATGAGATGAGCTGGGGACATGAGGTCTGTCTCGTGACATGTGCCCCAGCTCTGGGGACAGGGGAGGTACCTGGGCTGGGAATGAAGTCCCAGATGGGGAGAACCACTGTTGTCATGCTGTGTGCTCTGTGTCAGGAAGGCAGCGGGATGAGGCTGTGTGGCCGTGGAGGGAGAGGGGTCAGAAACAGTCTTCTCTGAGCAGGCTCAGCGATTATCTGGCTGTTTGAAAATGGGAGATTGCTATTTACTTAGAGCCCGATGGCAGAGGGGCAAAGCTCTCCCTCTTACCGGGGCCAAGGGCATCAGGCTGTGCCAAGCCCGGGCATTTGCTTTTGGCAGGGGCACAGCCACCACCAGCTGGCATTGGAGTTAGTGCTGAGGCCGTAGAAAAAACCCTCTCCTGTCAACACCCGGCTGAAATGGGCTGGGGCTTCAGACAGCTGGAGAAAGAGGATTTCTGAGGCCGGCCTGCCGCGCTTCCCTTCCTCCCCTTTGTGTGCCGCTCCCCCTCGCCAGCACCCCTGCCCTCCTCCCGCCTCACCTCTGAATATTAATGCCTCTGGCAGATTGGATAATAATGTGACTGGGAATTGAATGAAGCTGGTTATTAGCTCTGGGCTTCCTTGGGGCATTTAAGGGAGTCCACAGGCTGTTCCTGGAGGCTTGGCAGCACAAGGAATGGGGCCAGACTTGGTGCAGAGCGGGTTGCTTCTGTAGGAAAGGATTTGCTCAAAAATCCTCAGTCTCCACCTGACTCCGGAGGAGGACAAGTACGGCAGCCTGGCCAGGGATGCAAATTTCCATGGGATAGTTAGTGATGGATATGCTGTTTTCCAGCAACAGTTAAATACTGAAAGTTGTTTTCAGGAAGGAACTAGGAGATCTAGCTGGGCAGAAGCTGGGAAACATTTCTCTTATTATTAGGCTTTAAAAAGAGATGGGGAGCAAGCAAGTCCTCCTCCACCAGTTTCAGAGTTTTACCCAGATGATTTGGGAAGAGGGCCATGCTCTGCACACTGAACAAGAAATTTCCTGCTGACTTGCAGGGTAGAAGTTCAAGCTCAGAGCCCTTATTTCTGAAGAGCTGTACCTTATGATCTCTCCTCGGGAGCTACCTAGCCTTCCTGTAGGCAGAGCTCTGGATGCTTAAGCACGAAGAGAAGTATTCCTGTTGTGCACAGGAGAGGCAGCTCTGTCAGAATTACCTGTTCTGAGCCAGAAATACAACCTCTGTCCCTTGACCCTCAGTCCGAGGCTCTTTGCTATCTCCCAAACCACAGCTCCACCAGAAAATAAACATTTACACCCTGTTAACTAGTGCAAAAGAGGAGGGAAACCAGAGCTAAATTTGCAGAAGCTGCTATTAATTTTGTCCATCTGATTTTTTCAACTGTTCAGAGTGTTCAGAGATGCACTAGTGGGGCTGTAGCTGCTGGGATCTCAGCTGATGTGGGGAGCTGGGTCCTGCCTGCCTTAAATTAACCCCTCAAAATCACCATCAGAGCTACTGTAAGACATGTGTTTGTAAACCCCTATCAAGCAAGTTCCACGCTCCCAAATCTGAGCAGCTAAGAAACACTTTTCTCTGCAGGGTGCAGCATGTATGCCGCTCTATTTCACATAGCCCTGACCCTGCAGATGCTCTTAATAAATAAATGCATTTATTTGCTACTTGGGGAGCTTCGGTGGGGTGGCACGGACTGGAAGGCTCAGAGGCTGCAGAGCTGCCTGCAAGAAATGAGAAAGTACAAAGATGAAATAGAACAAATGACGGGAGAGTTTGCAGTTACTTTCACCTTCCTCCCTCTTCATTCCTTTTCCTCCCAACCTCATCTCAAGAAGAAGGAGCCCCCCGACCATTGTCTTTTCTCCTCCTTCCAATGCTGCTGCTATTTATGCAAGTATTTTTCTTAAAAAAGCTTATTAAAAATGCCCAGTGAGAAGCATGCAGATTTAACTGTAAATCAAGTTGACCTGTCTGTGTGTGGACATTTTTATTTACTCCTCTTTCTGAAAAACAAATAAACAGAGAATCCCTCCCAAATAAAGCAGCTCCCCGCTTAGATTTGAACATACTTTAAAAGAAATCTCTTTTGTTTTAGCCATTTTTATTTCCTGTTTGTTTCTGAGCTTAGACTTGACAATGAAAACCACATGAAATTCCCTTTTTGTTCCATCAGTTTTATTTTTGGTGCCACTTCCAGTTCTACAAGTTGGGGTTGGAGTTTTTATTTTTGTATGAATTTATTGCAGTGTTATTTTGTAAAGTAAATTCATGGAAGTTTTCCTCCAAAATAAAATAACGATGAGGATGATTAAAAATATGAAATTTAAACCTTTAAGCTAAAATAATTGATCCATAAAGGTCAATCTGGATATGGATCTATACCTTACAAGGCAGAAATTCCAAAGTGATGAACAATATGCGCTTTTGTGTCCCATTTAAAAGGGTTTTGCAGCTTAATTTGTGTTGGGTGGGTTTTAATAATGGTGTTTAAAAAAACTCGGTGCTTGAGCTCAGATGTGTCCCGAGTCCGAGGCGATGGTGGGAGGCTGGGGAGGCCGTTCCTGCCTTGTGGGGTCCGCTGGCTGGGGGCTGGCTGAGGCAGGGGTATGTCAGGGTGTAAGGCCCCCGTCCCCAGCGCAGCCGGGCTGGCAGGGAGGTGGTGTGACCCAAGCGGCAGCGTTTTGAGACAGCTCACTTCCCTCTGCCCCGTCCCTTTTCTCTCTGAACCGCTTTGATGGGATTGCCCGAGGGCCAGGCTGGATGAGTAATGAGGGCTCTGCAGCTTCCTTTCCTACCCACCCAAACTGCCTACCTCCCAAGGCTCTGCATGGGATGCAGCCTCCAGCAGATGGAAAAACTAAGGATTTAAGGGAAGGAAGGGAAAAAAGAGACGGACTTTGTACATAGTCTATAGCCAGCACAGTGCATGTCAGGATCCTGAAATTCAAACCTCTTGTTTTGGTGCTTGCGATGCCTGTTGTGCCCCTGAATTCAGAGACACGGGGAGGTTTGCCATGGCCCTGAGCAGGGCACCTGGCCGAGAGGCTGCGGGGATGAAGGGCTGCCATCCTTCCCTACCCGCCATTCCTCTTCTCCTCCTGTCCCCTGATATGCACAATTTAACCATTCGCTGCAGGCACACAGCACAAAAACGGGCGCTCCATGGGCCTGATCCTGCCAGGGCAAGCTGCTTGCAAAATGCTGCCGGGTTGGACCCAGCAGTGTTTGCAGTGGGGACAGCTAATCACCTCCCTCGGCCCCCTTCAAACAATGTCTGGGTAAACAGGCTGACCTTCAGGGCATGTTGCAAGGTCCATAAAAGCAGAGTATGGGGGAGTAAGCTCCAGCATCCCTCCTGGAGCCACCCTCCTCCTGTCTCAGTCCTACCCGCCGCAGTATCCTAAGGAAGAGGGGAGGGATACTGCAGGCTGAGATCATCCCCTTGTTTTATTCCATGGAAGCCTGTGTCCTGCAAGGGTTTTCCTGCCAGAGAGCTTTTAAAAAAAAGTAAATATAAACTGCTTGGGAAAAGGAAAGAAAGAAAGAAAGAAGACAAATCATCAGGAAACCTTACAGCCAGGCGCAGCAGTCATCGGCTCCCTCCGGTGCTGCGGGTTGCACTGTGAGACAACACAGCCCTTGGAGTGAGCCAGCCGCTTCTGGGCTCTCCTTGCCTTAACCAACAGAGCCGCTTGTTGGCCATGGTGGCTGTTGGGGCTGTCGCGGCACCCTCAGCAGTCACTACTTTTCCCTTTGCAGCCCTGCAACCCTCTGAGCACTGCCAGGTTGTTTTAAAACAATGATCTGGCACACACCCCCCCAAAAAGAAGCTTCTTTCTAGCTGCTGGTTTTGCCAAGTTTTGTCACAGAACAAATGTTTATGATCAAGTCGAACTTCTCCAGAAAGGCTTTCTAGCAGAAGTGCTGATGGATGACGGACGCGGGCAGCTCCACAGTGCACTGAGGTCAGCCAGCTGAAAGGGTGTGACGTGCCGACAGCATGGCGGGATCCTTCCTGACCTTCAGCCCCCTGCATCACCCACTTGATTAGGGGCTTTCTTGAGCTTGTTTACTAATTGTGAGAATCATTTACATCTTTGATAATGTCTGAGTCATCCGCAGCCCTCCATCTGCATACAAAACTCCTCACAGCAGCTGGAGTCATGCAGCTTTAGTCCTTGATCTCGCTATCTGAGCCTCGCTAAAATGGGCCAACTTTACGGCTGCAGAGATACAGAAATGACCGTGCCATGCTGTTGTGAGTGCAGCACCCACAGGAATTGGGCCAGTTTCCTTTGACTGCCCGAATAATTAGTCAAATTCATACAATCACCCAAATAAATACAGCCACGCATACCAATCTGCTGATGCCAGGCCCTGCTGCCCTTTGCTGCTGCGTGAGCAGCGCGTGTCTGGCCCCCGAGCTGCAGCCAGGCTGCATGTGCCTCTCATTCCTGCCCGGGATCCTGCTTAGCAATTGTCTCTTCTTACTCGGGCTCTGCTTCTGTTCAGCTTGTGGGTACAAGGGGAGATCACAGTCCCTCATACACTGTGGCGGTATAGCTCTTTCCCCCGTGCAGATGCAGGCGGATCCTGCAGCGCTGGCATGGGTCGCTTTGAAGCCAGCCTGTGTTGCTGTGGGAGCAGGCAAGGGCAGGCAGGGACGAGTGGGGTTGGTACATCTGGGCCAGGCCATTGCTGGCACTGTGCTTTAGCGGGTCCTTTGTTTTGATTGCGAGATTCTCCCAGGCAGAATTTCTTATTGAAATCAGTTTCTTTTCTCCCTTCCCCAAAGCAAAGGGATTAATTTCCCTGAAGGACTTTTCTTCCCCCATAATTGCAGACCACGCTGTCACTCCCAGCACTCCTGTGCCATGGAGCCTCACTGCGCCAGCAACTTTGTGCGATCACAGTTCGTTTGGGCAAAACTGAGCCTTTGCTGATTTATTTTGTTCCAGATGCCTAACAAACAAAATAAGTCATAACAAAGCATGGCTTTATTAATATAACTGCATAGTCTGTCAGAAAGAAAATCCCAGCCCTGACTGATGAAGCCAAGGTGCTGAAGAGTCCCACTGGGGCAGAGCATCCAAGGGATACTGGAAGTGCAGCCGGACACAGCGAGACCTGCAGTGCAGTGTGTACAAGAATATAAGAAGTGCGAATGCTCAGTTTAGGAAAAAGCACAACTTTGCAGAATGTCTGGCAGGACTTTCCTTCTGTGTTAGGTTTAGCTCTTTGTTTCCAAATTTTGGACACCATTTGAAAAACTATCCAGGTAGGCTAAGGGCAGCACTGGGGTCCAAAGATACTAATGCAAATAGCTTGATTTAAGCCAAGCCAAAGTGTGTTGCTCTGTCTCTGCAGACTACCACCCTTTAGCTCAGCAAGGTCTGCACCAGCCAGGGGATGCAGGCACACCAGTCACGGAGGACAGTGTGTTATGTACAGGGCATGGTTACATCAGGGCACTTCGCCGGCACAGGGGCATGGTGCGGTCCATCAAATCAGCGAACAGGACACATTCCATTGTGGGCTTTTTTTGCTGTGGACATGGGTATGGAGCTGTCAATCCTTGGGACGTTTCCATTGTGATAATCCTCCAGAATACAGGCGATTTATTAACCCTCTGCTGCCCAGAGAAAAATTTTTGGCCATCACCCTCTTCCACAGCCAGAGACTCCTGTCGCAGCAGAGGAAGTGAGCAGCTTGCTCTCACCTTGCAGGCTGCCGCCAGCCCCCGGGGAATGCATTAGGCAGTGTCCAGCAAGGCTGGGCATTTCCCTAGCACCTCTTATCTGAGGATCTGGAAGCACTTAAAGGAATTTTGCTTCATTGCCTCTACCAGCTTGCATAGGCTCATTAACATCATTTCTGAGATGAAGAATGGAGTCCCGGAACAGCAGAGTGGTTTTACCTACATCATAAACCCAGTCAGCGACAGTGCCTTATCTCCCTATCCTCTCCCCACCTCATGGTATCGTGAACTTCTCTGTAGAGCCATGCACAAAAAGAGAAGAGGGTGGAAACAGCCTGGACACCCTCCTCAGAAAGCCAGCCCATGCTGCTGGCTGCGGGTAAGAAGCCGGCAGCAAGAGCCCGGGCTTCTGCAGCTAGTGTGGTACCATGTGCTGCAGGTGGTGTTCTTGCAGCCCACACCATGTGTGTGGCAGTGCCAGGCAATTTGCTCTGACAGATATAAGATACCAAGTGCCTCAGGGAGCTTTGGCAATTCCTACCAATGGCAGGAAAAAAACCCAAACCATTTCAGGCTTGAGAGCAGCTCACACCACTACAAAAGCACCCAGCGCCAGAGCTCAGGGGTTAGTGCCCAACTGCAAGGACTAAATCGAGAAATAAAGTTTATTATAACCTGTGACTCAGCCCTTGCTGGAGGTCAATGATCCATTTCTGATTGTGCGCCCGAAAGCACTGCTCAGCCAGCCTGGGGCTGTGCACAGCCTGAAGTTTTTGGAGGCACGCAGCTTGCTCTCCTGTCCCATAATGGCTCTGTGCTCTGGGTCACCAGTTGGCTGCTGCTGTTTATCTTCCAGTGATTAATGGTCGCTCTTGGTTCCTGCTGCAATTCCATTAAGATTAGAGACTTAAAGCTACACTGAGATGTTTAGCAGTGGGTCAGCCCCGGTTTCCCCATAGTTGTATTTCTGTATTCTTGAGGAAATGAAGATTAACTCTTGTCTTGCATCCCATCCTTTTTGCTTTCTAGCTGCAGGGAAAGAGCCCCTTGTAGGCAGCACTTGAGTCTGCGGGCAAAGAGAGCCTGGCTCTCAGGTCACTGTGCGATTCATGTGCTGTGCAGGGTATGGCACTTGAAATCCCAGCCCACAGGCACTCCAATAGCACCATCCCCTGAACTAATGCATGTATATGGAGAACAAAATGCTCTTCCAGGAGGGTGCAGGCACCCTTTGACAGAGGGCAGAGGAAGAGGCAGGGACTGCTCCAACTTAGCTCATCCCCTCCTGGGGACCAAAGTACAGAGGCAGATCATTTTCTTGAAAATGTACAGTTAAATAGAATCCCAAATGTTTATCTCTGCTAGAAGTAAGCCAGCATGCAGGGAACGTGAGCGTGAGAGGAGTGAAGCAATCAGCCAGACTCCATCGGGAATCTAGTTACTCCCAGCAGTTTGACTTCTGGGATTGATGGAGCAGAAGGAGACAGCTCTGACCCTAAGACATCTAGTGTAACATCATCCCTTCACCTCAGGGGATGGAAGAAAGAAGACACTGCCCCCCCCAACTGGTTGCAGAGCACCTTTCAGCCTGAGGGATAACCTTAAACCCTTTGTGGAGATCAACAATCCCAAGTAGAGGGATTGCTTCCATGGCCCTGGCCAGAGGCACAGGCAGTGGGGGAAGCTCCCAGGTCCACAGGGCTATGCTGATCTGCCAAAGGGAGCCTGGCCAGGTGGGCTTTCCTCCTACCCGTGGGTCACCAGTGGTCCATGTGTTGCTGCCTAGGGACCCCAAGTGTCAGGTCCGTGCTGAAGCACCCCTGCGTGCCCATGGAAGCCAAATAACATCAAAACAACCCAAGAAACTGCTTTTTTTCCTCCAGATCGACCTGATGAAGCAGGTTCAGCAGGTACCTTTTCCCTCATGGTAGCACAGAGAGTCGAGCAGCATGCACTTGTCGCTCCGAAGGCAGCTCTCGGTGGGCAACTTCCACATCACAAAAGCCGCCACTATAATTAGCCTCCCTTGGCTCGCAGTCAGCCTTTACTTTTCCTTCCCACCCCTCCAAAAAAAACAAGCAAAGGTATCTTTGCTCCTGGGTGATGGAGCAGCATGTTACTGAGAACCAGGAGAGAGGTCGGGGGGACCCTTGCTTGCTCTTTTTGGGTAAACAAGATTGTCCTCCCCTATAGAAGTGCTCTCCTCCTCCTGCCCCAACAGCCCTGTCTTGGGCAGCCTGGCACTGACCCAGAAATAAGAAAGGGGTGAATTTCAAAGGAGAAAAAGCCTAGAGCCAGGTCTCTTCCCCCTCCTTGCACCGTGCCTGAGGGGCAGGGATGGCAGCCCCCAATCCGGCTGGAGGGCGCTGTGCTGCCAGCACTGTTGCATGGGAGCCAGGGAGAGGATACACACAGGTAGGGACTGGAAGAAAAGGTGTGTATGTGACAGATTTGGGAACCTTTACCTTGGGAGCAATTGCATACACTGATAGAAGGAGTTGATAGAAGATAGTTAGGTGCCAGAGCAGGCTAGGAGCCAGGGCTACTTCTACAAAACTGAAACCTCTCAGCAAGCCTGACTGCATGTTGCTAGTACAGGAGCTGTCCCTAAAGAAACCGTTCTTTTATGTTAAAGTGAGACAAAGAGTCAGATGGAAATGATAAATTTGATTTTGTCTAAAGATGTTTTTGAGGTGCCGATTTCAGTAACTCCCTGAGACCAGGCAAACAACTTAGTAGAAATGCCATGAAGGTTTAGCGTTGACTTTCTTAATGTCTCTGCCTACAGTGAAATCTAGACAGTGTGGAAGAAAGCTCCTTTAATTAAATCCAAAAAGGCTATATAATCTAAAGTAATACCTACAGCCTTTTGTGTCAGTGGCATGGGGTTGCCTTTGGGTAAATATATTAGTACAGAGCTCACGTGCTGTCCCCACTGCAGACTTTTCCTGCTTTCATAACCATGCTGAGCAGATCCCTCTCTCCCTTTGCTTTTGCTTCTCTGTGACCTGCTCACAGCAAGCTGAGAAGGTCTTCCTTGATGCTGCCGTGTAGGCAACATGCAATAGGTATGAAATTATATATACACATACAAGATCTTCTCTGAAATCCTCGTGGTTTAAAATTCAGTTCAAAAAGCAAACCTGTTCATAGCCACAAGTCCCAGTTTCAATTTGAATATGGGCCACACTGTAAAACCAGTGTTAATCTAGGTGCCCACTGCATCTCTGAGGCAGGCCAAGCATGTTATGTTGTGCCCAGCAGCTTGGATCAACCTTGTAATCACTGCAATGGTGTGGTTCAGGATGGGGCATGAATTTTTAATGTACCTTGAGCCTTGTACTGTCATTTACGCCTATGGAACCAGCTGTAAAACGCTCCTCCCTAGTTTTCCAACTCCATTCTAGTTTGCACAGATGAAAGCAATGCAAGATGTGCAAAAGGAGTATCAAAGCAAAGAGGACCCTGCACAGGAGGACACTGTCCTTCAGTTACAGCAAGGCAAGAGTCTGAATTCCTCCTTAAATCTGGTCCAGTACAGAGTCAAGCCCTAGAAAAGAGGAAATTGTGCTTGACAGATGCAATCATATGCAAATGGCTGTAGAAGAGGGGAAATTATCATCTACAAACATTGGGCAGAAATTCCATCTGCCGCTGCCTCAAGAAGGGCTCTTAATAAATTCTGAGACAGCAAAGTGACACACATCTTAATCAAGACTTAATCCATGGAATTAATTCACTGCGCGTTTCTGCATAATTCCAAGAGTAATGCTAAAAGCCATAGCAATATCAGCAGCAGATGGACTCCCCCTACTCCATGCAAAGGTATTAAAGAAAACACAGCCCCTGTCACATCACTTCATGTACATACACATGGCAAAAAGCAACAGGACTGTGCCCTGCTGCTGCCAGGAGCTTATACAGCCAGTGGGCATCAGAGGTCAGGCTTGCTGTGAGGTAGAAATGGAAAGCAGCCTCACGGCAAAGATGGAGCCCCTGCCACTTCTCTCCCACAGGAGAGGAGAAGTCCGGAGCGAGGCAAAGGTCTGGGAAACTGGCACCACGTCCCTTCATTAGATGCTGCTTTTGGAGAGCACTGATTGAAGCCGGTATAGAGACAGATTCATCAGTGCCTGGGAAAGGCTAGGGATGGAGGTCAAGCGAAGGGGAGAGTGAGGAAAACTCGTGGTGGCGGCGGCGGGGTTGTGAGTGAGATCTGCAGCAGAAGCCAGGCAGATAACCATTAGAAATGGCTCCCTGCCCTCTCACCACAGCCTGGAAAGCATGCTGCAGGTATGGGGGTCAGCCTTGCCAAGGGCCCTGGCGGCAGCCCTGCTCAAATTGACAGGAGGTTTTAGACAGCTCTGAAAATACATTCTTAGTCACTGTCATCCACCTCCAAAGGAGGTGCAACAGCTATGTGATTAATCTCTTGTTTACATGTCTAAATGCTAGTGCAGTCCAGATGAAATACTGCCTTCAGCAGGCTCCCTTCCCTGACACACGTGGATTTGAGGGGCCAGGCAATCCTTCACCAGCTAGAATCCAGACTTCACGACTGACAACCACCTGCAGTTTGGAAGTCCCAACACCTGGTCCAAACCCCCCTAAACCCAGGGATCCCAGATCCAGGCATGGTGCCTCAGCTGCTGTTATGTTTTAGAGAGGCTCCGTAGATGGAAAGGTATTAGCTGGCATGACCAGAGTTTCAGGAGCTGCTGCTGTGGTCCCCTTGAAGCAATTCAGTCTTCAGAAACTTTTACACCTGCATCGGTGGCAATGCATCATCCTATATACGGCAGGGTTATGATCTGAAACTCAGATTGAGGGCCCCAAGGAAGAGCATGATGAGAACAATTGATCCTGGGACAGAGGTGTGGAAAGAGGTGGTAGAGGAGTCCCAGTGGTGCCTGCAGTTTTGGGGAGCAGCACCACCAGCTTGCCAGTGGGGATGCTTTCAGCCAGGGGAGGTGGCTCACAGGCACAGGACAGTCATTTGAGGGGACATGGGGAGCCTTCAGCCAGGATGACCTAAAGCTGGAAGTGAGCTGGTGCTGCAGCCAGGATCACTCATTCCCAGGCACCCAAGGGTGTGTGTAATGTGATTCCTGTGTTAATTCAGGCTCCAGCGATCCTTATGTACCCCAAAGGAATCCACTTGCACTGCCTGGGTCCCTGCTTGAGGTAGTGGCTGTGCAGTCAGACGTGCCTTCCTATCAGTGTCATGCACAGGAGTGCTCTTCTTTTGGGATGTGTGCATGTACATCTGCATTAGTGCTGTATGGACAGCTTTACTTGGGCTTGACTGGTTTGTGGAGAAGCAAGGGAGAAAGAGGAGGGAAGCTGAGCAGGGAGGATGGCAGAGGTAGGATGTCTGGGGAAGGTGCTAACAGCTCTCGGCTGGCCCAGAACCACTTCCTCAGATCTCCATTACACAGCATGCTCCTGGTGTTGCTATTTCAGTCTGAATGTCACCTATAAATTGGAGGCTCTTTCTCTGAAGGCTGCAAATAGAAGTGTCACTAGATGATCTTTGATTTATAGGGAAGCTCAGCAGAAAGCCTGGCATGTCCATTTTCCAGCTAGGAAACTCAAAGGGGTCCAAGGATGACACAGGGATCCTTTGCTTTTCCTAGACCTTTCCTCAAGGGTTGGCAAGTCCCTCCCAGAGGAGGTGGGGAGAGGTCACATAAGAGATTCATCTCCCTAATCACTCTGTGTCTGCTGCTTTTTCAGATTCCTCCTCCTTCGCCAGCCATCCCTGCCCCATGGATTTCAACCTGCTGGCAGATGCGGAGGCGCGCAGCCCAGCCTTGTCTCTCTCGGACTCTGGAACCCCTCAACACGAGCACAGCTGCAAAGGACAGGACCACAGTGGTGAGTGCTCTAAACAGGGTATAAAGCACCGTCAAGGCTGTGAGCCAAAGTGGCAAATCTAGGAGCAGCTTTGCTTTAGACAGATGCAGCATGCTGCACGTTAACAAGGAGGGATATAGCTCTTCATTCTGGGACAACTGACTGTACATCCTGATATGAAGCCATGGCTGGGTGCATTTCGAGTGTACTGGCCTTTCTTTCCCTTAGAATATTGCTGTTTCCAAAGCACTGTCTTTTGGGTTTTATTGTCACCTGATAGTGGAGCCTGACTTCTGGAAGAGCAGGATGTGACATGGAGAAATGGCACCTGTCAGGGACCAAATCCCACATGACCTTTCCTATGTGCTGTCTCTGAGATCCAAACTTGGGATCTAGCACTCAAAAGCCAGCCCCTGTGGCTTGGGCTGTAACCCCACAAAAGAGGGATAAGAAAGAGTTACCCCTTTTCATGCAAGATGCAAGAGAGGCTCCGACCTGTCCTTATGGGTGGATGCAGGTGGCCAGTGGCTTGCAGGAGCTGGCTGCTGTGCTCCCAGGGAACCACTGAGCTTCCTCTTGTACCATGAGCCAGCTGTGGCAGCGCAGCATCCAAGCAAGCAGGGGGAAGGCACAGGGGGGTGTATCACAATGACGGCCATTGGGAGGGCAAGAGCTCCATCCCAGTGATAGGGTTGCCTGGGCGCAGGCAGGAAGCCACAGCAGGCAGGAGCTGGGCAAGCCGGGTCACTGCCCAACCAAGATTTTATTGTATTCGCCTAAGGCAGGTCCCCAGAGCAGGAGAGCAATCCTTGCAACATGGGAAATCTCATCCAAGGCACAGAAGTCTACACCTAGTTATAAACTGCCTTTGTTTTGTTTTGTTTGTTTAAAAAAACCCCTCTGCTTAAATTGCTTAGGTTGAAACTTTCCATGCTACAGATTAACCTTGGGCTGAACTTCCCAGGTTCAGGCAATAAGAAGAAAGAGAAATACTGTCTTGCCCCTGCTTTAATTGAAAAAGCCTGGTTACCTGTGCCTTGGTGCAAGGCTCCACAGTGAGCTGCTGTCCCAGGGAGGTGCCTCTGACCATTCCCAAAGACTGAACATACCCCAGGCCTACCACATTATTTATCAGGCTCTGGAGAAGGAACATCACCATTCACACCTGCTCAGAAATCAGCTACCAAACACTATGGTTTCCTCTAGATTTTGCATGTCCTGTGACTGCTCCATCCCTTATTTCTCTGGATGCAGCAGGACAACACAAAGCTGCCAGTGCCAGCATGAGAGGAGGTGAGGGCTGGGGACAGCCTGCTGCTCCCTGTGTAAAGCCTTCAGGCTCACCCGCATGCAAAAGCTAATAAGCATAATGATGCAGATTAAAATTCCCCAGAGTAAGTATCATGAAGGGAGTTACGCTGGAATAACTATGGTCAGAGAATCCACCCGTCGAATTCCCCGTTGCACGCATACCTTAGTTGGGCACATCCCCAGCCAAGCTCAGTGGCTCCTCATCAGCTGCTTTGGATGCACGGCGGTCGTCTCCATTCAAGTGGCCTTCCTGATCGAGCCCACCCTGGCACGCCGCTGAACTGCCAGTTTAGGAGCTGACTTTTTTTCCATTAGGCATGAGCAGCTAATTCCAGCTATGACCGCAGTCGTTTCATTGAGTGGGTGAACGTGCACAAGATATATTCCACAGTCTATTTTGGGATGACAATAAAATGCTGGGTGCCTGGCTACGTCACTCCCCACTGCCTTACACAGTCTAGAAATAAAATGGTTCTGGGAGGTGGCTGTTTGCTAGCGGTACCTGAATGCAGAGGCTGGTAGGTACTGGTGTCAGACAGAGCAGAGCACACCACCAAGGGCTGGCCAGGATGGGGCAGAGGCTGTGCTTCTGGCACTTCTTGCCTGTTCTCAGGGGAGCAGCCTCCCTAGTCCTCCATGGCTCTCCTTCCTTCATTTGCAGTGCAAGAGATCCTGAGGAAGGGAGCACAAACCTTGCTTCTCTGGGCTCAGCTGTGTGACATCCTGAGTGCTTTCTGATGGTGTGGTGTGTGACACCCCCTTCCGTTAGGTTTCATCAGGCAGCACAGGCCAGGGGAAGTGCAAGGATGAAGTGGGATGTGGTGAGGAGCTGCCCTGCATGTCTCTGTATTCTGCTCCTCAAGATGGATTCAGGACACCCACAGGGTTCATCCTTCCTGCAGGGTCCTTTGTTTCCCTGTATTGCCATGCTTCTGGTCCCCACTGCAATGCCCAAGCTCTGCACCATTTACAGAGGGCACTTTCCCCTTGCCTAGAGAAGAAGCAGAAATGGAGATGACACTCCCTATAAGCAATGCTCAGGAAGCACAGGTGGCAGATACAAAAATAGAGAGATCAAAAAGAGAAATATGTAGCTGCAGAGGTTTTCCAGGTTCAAAGTCAGGATTCCTACATTTCCTTGGACTTCACAATATTTATGGAAAGTTCTATGCCAGAAGGTATGGAGAAGAGGAATAAAAAAGCAAGATACTTGGCGAGCTCTTCTACCCAGATGCAGCCCATAAGCCAGTGGTACCTTTGCTCCACTCTCCTCCCCCCTCAGTATAGTTTCTTCTTGCATGAAGAAACTGCTCCTGCAGTCCTGAGCAGGAGCTCCTGATGAAAGCACAGCCTCTGCTCCACAGCAGCCCCTTCGGAAATCCGCATTTGTCAGAGATTCCTGTGGGAACATCTCCTGTGTGCATCAGGCTCTTAATTAACCCTGACTCAGCAGATGAACAAATAAACCAGATGTTGTCCCTTCATCTGTACTGAGCCATTCCTAATAACTAGCTCAGACACAGTGGCATCACTCTGCTTTTAATCTGTTTTAGAGATGGATAATGCGGGAATCTCCCTCTTCCAACGCTGGCTTAGAGCACTGAGCTAGACAAATCAGATTTATCTCGTTGGCAAGAACCACTATAAAAACGATCCACATTAAGAGGCATTCTTCCAAGAGTTCTGCTGAACATGGGATCCCCACGGAAAGATGCTCATGGGAACAAAGAGAGTACCACAAGACCACAGGCAGCTCCTACTGTTCCACTGTTCAGGTCCTACGGCTTTGTCTGTTTCAAGAGTGCACTAGGAAGGTTCTTGTGCACGTACACCCTGGATGGAAACATGAGCTGATCCTGACACTGGGAACGGGAGAGAGCACCTTCCTGCTCAGCAGAACCAGCTTGCGCCCTGCTGCTGTTGTGAGCAATAGCCAGCTCACTCTCCTTGCATTAGCTTTCCTGCTGGTGGATAATATTAAACGTGCCACAGAGGCAGAGGTGGCTGGTAGGGACCCTGCGGGGAACCCACATTGCTTCAGTCAGCGCAATACATACCCATAGGAACAAACCTTTTCTGACTGCTCCCAGGCAGTCCTCCATGAAGAATGTGTGCCTCTCCTGCGAATGCTCTCTGTGACTCCAGCATTCTCCCTTGGGAGGAGGGCAGGGACAAGGAGGGTTTTCACTGGAACAGCAGGAAGAGGTTTCTGAATTGACACAGGAACAGTATAGTGGCACCAGGTTCCTGGGACAGGAAGTTCTCCCAGGGCTGGGCTTCATTAAAGTACGTGCTGTTGGCTACAGCACAGCCCTGCAGCAGAGTCCCTTCTCTCTTGGGGCTCAGATGCTTTTCAGCCTCTCTCAAAGTTTTCTCTTTTCCATTTAGCTTTTATGTGGCATATTTTTCCAGAGCATATCCATCTGACTTGAGAAACCCTTTTCTTTTTCCTCACCCAGCTGTATTCCAGGTTACTGTTTCCTTGCCTCCCTGCTTTTTAAGGGGCTGTATATACTTTCCATGTCAGGATTTTTCTGAGCTTTGAAGCCTTTTTAAGATAGCTTCCACTTAAAAACTACAACCAAACAAAAAATACTTTTAATCTGAATCTCCGCAGAGTGATGCCAGAATTTTTTAAGGGTTTTCTTCCAGATGCAACAGTTTGGCAACTGTTTGCAGTAATTTCTGCTTAGTTTAGCTGAGTATTTCCCACCATAAGGGAACACCTCGCCTCCCGACTGAAAACCTGATTTTCAGTTGGAACTGCTTCACTTTGCTTCTAGGTCAGAGGAAGGAGGTGGTGAACATCAGAAGTTGCTTATTTTCTCTGGAATAATGTGGTTCTATGGTGGCTTGTCTTGGTTCCCAGCAGAATTAAACATGAGCTGTAGCTTTCCTCCCTATAGTTGTCCTCCATAGATTGCCCAAGTGCTCAAATGCAACATTTTCTTTTGACAGTGGAAGATATTTATATTTGCTTTGTGCTCCTGTTTGCAGAGTACCGACAGCCCCAGGAGGGGCTGTGGCACAGGGAAGTACCTGGCGCCCACCTCCAGCCATGGCAGCCCAATGCTCAGCGTTAAAGCCTGGAATTAATGCCTGGGAGAAGGCTGAGCTGTACTTTGAGTTAGATACCAGCATGAACACTGGAGAGTTTCAAGATGAGGTTAAGGGCCACAAAATGGAAGATGCTGCCTCTAAGAGGGGGATCTAGGAGGGTGGGGTGGAAGGACAGGGAGATGCTGGAGTACTTCATGGTAAGTTCCAAAAGAGGCCTTTTCCTACTTTTAAAAAATAAAAGTATGTGCACCTAAGTAAGAAGGTAGAGGAATAAGAAGGGAGGAAGGATAAATTAACTAAATCTGAGAAGCATGAATTTTTAAGAGCCTCAACCTGCTATCATTGGCAGTTTGCTCTTTCCCATTACTCGTCCTCAAAACCACTACTGGATCTTTTGCTGTGTCAGAACTGTCAATTTCTGTTCAGTTTTTCTAAATGGCACCTTAGGCAGAGAGCTTTAAGCAGATTAAGAACCTGCTGGCCTGGGTAAGTTCTGCCACTGTCGTCCATCTTGACTGTGACCAATGAAAAACAGAGATTGGAAGCTTGGAAGATCCAAATCCAGTTACTTGGAAGCTGACATCCATTACAGCAGTTAAACAAGGGCAAGCTGTGTTGCAGCAAGGAGCTGTTGGTTTTGGTGCAGGGCAATGCCTGCTCACAAGGGTGAGAGAGGGAGATGGGACCACTCCTGTAGGTGCAGCTGGAGCTGCTGGTGGCCACAGCAGAGGGGGACCTCACTAGACATGCACTGGCTGCCCCAAGGACTGGCTCCCCAAATGCATCCAAGCCTCCAACTTAACTCAGGACATCTCTCCCATCTTTCTGTTTCTCGCAGACACTGAGAAGTCCCAGCAAAACCAGACGGACGACTCCAACCCTGAAGACGGCTCACTCAAGAAGAAGCAGAGGCGGCAGAGGACGCACTTCACCAGCCAGCAGCTCCAGGAGCTGGAAGCCACTTTCCAGAGAAACCGTTACCCAGACATGAGCACCAGGGAGGAGATTGCAGTCTGGACCAACCTGACGGAGGCACGAGTCCGGGTAGGACTGCAGCCCTCCCACCTTCCTGGGCCTGACCTGGTGGGGAGGAAGCCAGCTGTGATACAGGCCACCAAGCTGTCCACAAACCAAGGAAGGAATTAGGGGCACTACAATATTTCCCTGTCTTGAAAACACCTCATCAGGCTCTAAAATTTGACACATCGGCCACATACACACCCCGTGCTGGTGGTGCCTTCCCCATTCAGTGCCACCTTGCAATAACACAGGGAGATGCAAAGCCCAGCCTCTGCAACACAGAGTCCCACTAGCTGGCTGCCTTGACCCAGCAGACCCCTTCCTTGCAGTGCCATAGTCCCCCAGCCTTAGCCTTGCTGGAGGGCACTCTTTGGGGTTCCCAAACCACTGTGCAGTCACAGGCATAGCATGGCAGGGCTCCAGCTGGAATGAGAGCTTCTCTCTGCTGCTAGAAATATGAGTTAGCAGCACCATGAATAGCCTTCCGGCAGCTTCCACGCTCTAGGAATTATATTGTTTGAGTCCCTCCAACACCAACAGATTTTCCTGTTAGAAGACAGACTTCTAACACCTCACCCCAAGCTGGTCCTGAGGTGAAGTCAAAACAAGAGAGGTTATTTCCTCCATTCAGCAGCTCTCAAACGACATCCCCCGAATACTTTGCTCCCAAGTCACATAACCCAAGCTGTTCCTCCTGGGTTGTGGTCACTCAGAAATACAGCAATATTTTCCTCCCTTTTCCCTATATAAAGGGCATCTGTTGGTTGAGTGAGGTGGGTTATTCTTTGTATTGTAAAATGGCAGTGGTTGGGCTCTGATCTGGCTGGTGTTTCTTGCTGGGAGATGACCCCACAGCCCAGACATCTTGCTGCAACCCTTTCCTCATGCTCAGTATCCCAGCTCCCTGGGAACACTCCCAGCCCTGCAATAGCTCTTGCCTTGCTGGGCTAAGAGACCAGGGCAAGGCCCCTTGCAGGGACAACCTAGAGCGATTCCCATCCCCTCCCTCTCTCTCTCTCACAGGTCTGGTTCAAAAACCGCAGAGCAAAGTGGAGGAAACGGGAGAGGAACCAACAAGCTGAACTGTGCAAGAACAGCTTCGGAGCCCAGTTCAATGGACTGATGCAGCCTTATGACGACATGTATTCCAGCTATTCCTACAACAACTGGGCCACCAAGGGGCTCGCCACCAGCCCACTTTCAGCCAAAAGCTTCCCATTCTTCAACTCCATGAACGTCAGCCCCCTCTCCTCCCAGCCCATGTTCTCCCCCCCCAGCTCCATCACCTCAATGACCATGCCTTCATCCATGGTCCCTTCTGCAGTGACTGGAGTACCGGCCTCCAGCCTCAACAACCTGGGAAACATCAACAACCTGAATAGCCCAAGCCTCAACTCTGCTGTCTCATCGAGTGCCTGTCCTTACGCCTCAACAGCCAGCCCCTACATGTACAGGGACACATGCAACTCCAGCCTGGCCAGCCTGCGGCTGAAGGCCAAGCAGCACGCTAACTTCACCTACCCGGCAGTGCAGACGGCAGCTTCCAATCTGAGCCCTTGCCAATACGCCGTAGACAGGCCTGTATGAAGGGCTGCCCTCTGCCAACCAGGGACTTGACCTTAGCCTGACAAAAGGAGACCTTTAGCCCTACAACAGCGTACGTACTGCAGAGAATGTGAGTGAACGCAGGAGAGCAAGAGAGCGAGAGAGCAAGAATGAGAGGCGAGCAGGCAGACGGACCTTTATGAAGATTTGTCTAACTATCGTATGGTGAATTTTGACTGTCTTTCTCTTCCCAAATCCCTTCCCTTTTTTGCCCACCAAACCTTCTCCTTTGTGGTAAAGAAACCAAAACAGTCTACTGGAAGCCCTATGGAGAAATAGGAGCCCTGACGTGTAGGGTGCCTGACCCATGGGCAGCAGAATCGAATGTGTTTCTATCTGCCCTCTGAGCTCCACAGGGCTGGATGCCACCCCTGAAGGGAACAGCCAGGAACAGGGCAATGTGGGCTGCCATTGGGTACTTGGATGACCCCTTCTCCCTGCACATGTGCAAGATTTCAGTTAAAGACATCTTGCCCACTTATTTATCACATAGCCAGTAAGGAAAGCCTTGTCTCAGTCGATTGGCATCTTTCTTTATAATGCATATATACACATAGCTCTTCAGACTTGAAGCCTTTAGGACCTGGGAATTGTAAGAATATAAAATATGTGTGTGTATATATCTCATATATATACAAATACATATATAGACATTAAAACATGCTATTTTGTTTTGTACCTGGAATAATTTACAATGTAGACCTTAAAATCAAAAACCCCATAAAGCAAGCACATCCACTGAGGCAACGTCCTGCCTGTCATGCTTTACTGCTTCAGTCATTTCCAGTCAGACAGGAACACTTTTGCCACTGTACATCCAAAGCATCCCCTTTTGCAACAATCAGCTCCCCCTTGCACATCTTCCCTTCCTTCCCTTCTCCAAATCCCATTTCCAAAAAAGATAATAAAATAAAAGTTGGCACAATCCCTTTAAGGCATCTGCCTGTCTGGTTATTGAGAGCATGAACCTGCGTCTGAAGACTCTGAAATAAAGTGCCAGCAGCCCAGGAGAGAGCGAGCATCCTTGGGAACATCAGCACAAGGCAGCCCGAGCTGGAACAGGGGCCTGAGGTTTGGAGGAGCCATGTCTGTTCCTCACTCACAGATCAAACACTTGGCTCCTCAGGACAGCAAAAGCTGCAGACACAACCTGAAGGGGAAGACAAGCCCCCTCCCTGCTCCCTGTCTGCATGCACCATTCCACCGCAGCAGGAAGGTCAAGCTGCTTCTGGCTCGGGCTTCCCCACCTGGATGGGACCAGTGCCTTTGGGCTCCTGGCAGCCCAGGGGAGGGAAGCCCCTCCAGGCACACCTGCTCCAAAAAGCTGTTCCCAGGGAAGAGGCCGGCTGCAGCAACCTGCCCTGCCAGCCTACCCTGCTGCAGTCTCTGCTGGGAAAGCTGTAAAATCTGTGGCTCTCCTGAGGTGTACACACACCAGGGGATTCTGCTGCTTCAGCCAGTGTGGAGGGATGCAGCTCGTTCCTCCAAGGGCCAAGGAAGCTCCACATGTAGCAGGGGAGCAGGACATCCCTTTCCCTTCATCAGGCATATGCTCCAAGGGGAAAGCGCAACCCTGATATTTTACTTTTCTCTCAGGAAAAACAAATCCAAAAACCACCACCACCACCCCCCCCCCCCCAACCCCAACACATAACCACAACAAACTATCTTACTTGAATGAATGGGACAGGCAAACCTGGCATAAACCAGGTTTCTGCAATGTTCTTAGCATGCAGAGAGGAAGCAAGTTCTTTTCTCAGAAGGGATCCTCACTAGGACAAAATAAGAGGTTCTTCACAAGCAAAGCATATGAACCACTCAATCTTTGCCAAAGCCTGTTCCACAGGGAGGAGCTGCTGCTGAAGGTATTGGTGAGCAAATGCTGAAAGCAGTCACCAATGTCAGCCCAACTTCACTGTAACAATTATTCTTCACTCTGTGCTAATCCAAAATGAGGGAGCCAAGTTATGCTTCACTGAAACAAGTACCACGGGAAGTGCAACCCTGTTTGAAAAGGGCATTCAAAGATCAAGCATAAACATCTAAAAAACAGATGTAGCACATCTAGGACAAGACCATTCATTGTAACCTGAATCATACCTTACCACTGGGCACCAGTGGTACCGAGATAGCTTCAGTGGTTAGTCTCTGCTCTGAGCTGGAGCCTCCATCCAGCAGCCTTCCCACTAAACACACCCTATCTTGGTGCTACTGTGTTTAACTCCCTTTCCTGCCATGGCTCTTCCCCTAAAGAAAGAAGGGCCTGGCCTTCTCTCTAATGTCCTCTCCTCCACTGAGCCTGACTCACACCTGAGTCCAACTCCTCCCTGATAACCCGACCCAGGCACCCTGCCCCTCCACCCCATGCTGATTTCAAGCATATATGGGAACATGGCAAAGTCAGAACAAGCATCTCTCATAAATATGCAGCTCTGCCTGGAGAAGAAATTGTAGGGAGACCCAACTTACCTTTCTCTTGAGTGATGTGTCTATGAAGGGAAAGAAAATTCTCTCTTTTCTCACCAGCTGAAGCCAAGAGCAACAGGAGCTCCTCCTTCCTTTTCGACTGGCTCTAGTAGTCATGCTTTGCCTCGAGCAGTTTCTGTGCAGCTTTGGTTGCTCTCCATATTGCTGCAATGCTTGTGAAGATCCTCTACTTGTCCCACAGAGAAGGTGAGGTTCAGCTGGGGTGGGGGGGTGTACAAGGCTGGCTGCTGCTCACTTGCAGGGTTCAGCTGATGAAAGATATGCCCAAACACAGAGAAGGCCAATTTCAGCACATGGTCCGCATGATCTCCTGTTGCAGCTAGACTTAGAGTCAAGACCTAGTTTAGGTACTGATTTTTCAGTCCAAGTTTTTCCATGAAGTGATTTGAATTGATGTTACACCTGACCAGTCTGATTTCTGAACAGTCAGTACCCACATGAGGCAAGTGGTGTGTGAGGCCAATGGCTCTGCAGGCTGGCTAGTTGGTTCAGGTTTCTCCTTCCCAATCCTGTATGGAGAAGATGGTGGGGTCTGTTTCTGCAGTCAAAGGTATTGCACCATGTAGGATCCAGACCAGATGGTGAACCACACACCAGCTCTGAGCTGAGAGTGTTTTGTACAATGGCACCAAATAACTGACACAACCTTGGGAAAATCTTAAAATGTGCAGACACTGGAGATGACCAACAGTAAGTAACAAAGTGAACAAGTTGGCAGCAGAGAGTTCTGGGAGAGGTCTTCTGCTTTCCAAATGCATCTGCCTTCCTGATGCAGCTGAGCCAGTACAGCCTCCCACATTTTGGCTCCCTCTCCATGGGTCCAGGACATGGACATCATGCTCTCTGGTCCAGCACAAATACAGCAGGTGTCCTACAGTCCTTCTCAGGACCTCTCTCTCACAAGTCACCAGTACCTCCCTAGCTGTACCTCATTGCTACTGCAACCCAAGCAGGAGCTTTTTAGCAGGGTCCTGCTTGTTCTAAAGACCTGCTAGGCAAGGAACTTTGTCACTGGATACGTCCCAATCTGTAGATTTAGCAAGTGCACATTCTCCTCCATCATCCAGGACATTAATGGAAATGCTGAACAAAACTAGACCTGAAACAGATGTCCCTGAACTTCACTCAACAGACCCCTCCCTTTTCAACAGTGAACTGTAGATAACTTTCCGGGTATAATTATCCGATGGGTTTAGTATCTACTCAACATCCCATCTACATCATCCTTAAGATCCACTTAAATGGTAGCCAGGACTCTTCACCATGCACTTACCCTGCCATAGAGGAAAATCAGGCCAGATTCTGTTCTTGACAGATCCATATGGCCCCTGCTCATCTCTACGGCTTACAAATAGTGAGATTCTTTGTTCCAGCATTTTTTGGGTGGTGAGTGGGTGAGGGATTTAAAAGCCAGCAGTTCCTGGCTTTTAACCAGAGTCCCCGTTTCAAAGGAGAGGTACGAAGCTTGCATTTTACAGTCTTCCCATGCCTCACTGTACCCCAGTAGTTCCCACAGACAACAGCAAGTATTTCTGCGGTTGCTTTGCATGAAGTTCACCATGCCCAGATGGTCTGAAAAAATCCTGTTTATCTAAATACTCTCTTACTTGGGCTTTCCTTATTCAAGGCCCAGATTTTAGCCTGCGTTGCCAGCGTGGCTTGTGCTATTTCCCCATAGTTGTCTTTACCTGAAGGGTAATGCAAAAGTGCACTAGAGTGGCTCTGCCAGTGTTTCCCCTTCTCTGCTGAAAAGCAGCACACCACCATCCTTGGTTAGTCTCTTACTAATGGAGACTTGCTCTGACATCTCTTGCTTGGTGCATGCTACCTTTTACCACGATCCCTGTCACAGAGCTCCAATCCGCAGACTCCCCTCATTTCCACACGGCACCTGCCTTCCTGCCGCAGCAGAGCCAGCGCAGCTCCCACACGCGGCTCCCTCCGCGCCGCCGATGGTGCCCGGTGAGCTGGTGTCACCTAGCGGCTGCCAGCACCCAGGGCTCTCGCAGCCTGGGGCTCCGTCTCCCCCTGCCCTTGTAGTCTTCCTCTCTGCAGCACGTCCCCTGCCCAGTCTGTGCCAGAGCTGTAGGGCTGCTCCCCTGCGCCTCGCATCCTCCCCTCATCCCTTCGGCCACCTTCAGCGGGGACCACAGCTAGGCAAGGGAGCAAGGGCTCCCGCACAAGAGAGGCACTAATTGCTGTCTGTGCCCTCAAAGTACAAAAGAACAAAATCAGACTAAAACTCAAAACATGTCCCCTCCAAAACCGTCCTGCTGGCTATTGCAGCTCACCAACAGCACATTAAGAAGGACTTTTCTTCACAGAGCACCAGGAGAAGTCATTTCCACAAAGCTACAGGGAAATAGCACTGACCTGGGGAAGGACACAGTTATTAGGTCCCTGAGCCCCACCAACCACCACTGCTTTCTTCACACCCGCAGCTCAGCGCTCCAGACAGGTTGCCAAAGAGCAGAAGCAGCAAAATAAAACACAGGAGAAATCAAAGTCTTCCCCTGCCTAGGTCTGGTCGATTTATTGTTATTTCTTGTTTAGCCAGAGAGAACAGCAGAGTGAAGGGGCTGATGCTGGGCCCATGGTGTGCATTCCCTGGAGAGGGCATGGAGCAGGCAAGGAACATCAAGTCCTGGCAGCATTGGAAAGGGTGTACCCTCATTGTGAGAGGAGAGATGTGGTCATTTGAAAAGCTGCAATGCCTCTTGGAGAGAGTAAAAGGGTCCCTATAAGGTGCTCTCTGTAAAATCTCCTTCTGCTGGGCTGATTCCTGCCCCGCGAAAGATGCTTCCCATCCCAGCAACCTACACAGGTGGACCGGCAGCAAAGAACTCTTCCAGAGGTGAAGTTTTCTGGGGATGCGGAGCCCTGCCTCCAGTGCCCTGCTCTGCACCACAGAGCATCACCTCTGAAGGACCAAGAGCACGTCAGGCAGTTTAGGCAGAAAAGAGCAACTGCAGAAAGACCATTTCTTCAATGCTCTCCTGCTTGTGTGGATGCCTGGTGCAGCTCAGGGAGCACTGCTGGGGCAGCCAAAGGCACAAGTGAGGAGAGAGGTGGTGGCTGCCTCACCCGGACCACAGCTATCACAGCAAGTGCCCCAAATAACACTATGCAAGAGAGGGGTGTGTTTAATTTACCATCCCCTCTCTAAAGAGGGCTTCCAAATGTGGAAGCCAGTTTATTCCTCTTCCCCAAACACTATCACCTCAGCAGCCTGCTTCTGCATTTCCCATAGCTGGGGAAAGCCTTGTGATCGTTACCTGTGGCTTACACGTCAGAGCACAGTGGAAGCCATTGAGGGATGTCCTTGCACAGGCACTGCAAGTTTTATTAAAGCTTAGGATAATGCCCTGATTCCATATGTCCTTGGCTGCAGAGAGTATGGTTTCTCCACCACACTGACCACACTATGAAAACAACGAACAGCCTTTGGGTTATTGATCAAAATATCTTTTAACCCTTTTAATGACATGAGAGGTGGCATGGCAGGTAAACCATGATTTTGTTACACATACTGCAGTTTGATTTAAGTAGGCTTAAGAAATGGGAAAAAATGGTAAGGATAAGCAAACAGACTTTCTCTCCTGATTGACTCCTTAACTTTGGAAAGCAACCTAGGTTTAACACATATTGCAGCAAAGAGCTGGACAGAAGATGCTGGAGGAATTACCCTGGGCTGTTAGGCTTACATCCAGCTAACACAAAGCTTATGCCCATATAAGTGGTGAAACAGTGGAACAGGTTGCCCAGATGGGCAGTAGATTCCCCATCCCTGACCGGATGACCTTTAAAGGTCCCTTCCAATCTAAACTATTCTATGATAAACCCTAAATGCAAAAGCTGATGCAAAATCTATTTACATAGTATTTACATTTTCTGGCACTTCAAATGTGGGCAGCTCTGGAAAGCTTTTTTAAAGAAGAGCAACAGCAGGTAATGCAACACAATAAATAGCATAGTTGTTTGAAAGCCAAAGCTTCAAGCACATGAACGCTCACATTTTTGCACAGGTTGGGGCCATAAGCACAGTCAGCAAAAGACTGTTTATAGGTGATTGGGGTAAAACCCATGCAGTAGGCATATCTTGTTCGAACAAGAAGGAAGAACTTCAGTGTAAGAATCAAAGGTAGAGAGCTTCAGTTAGTGGTGTAGGCAGGAGGAGGCGCTGACTCAGGGAAGACACTCAGATCTGTGCAGATTTACCTGCATTGTCTCTCTTTCCGAAGTTTAGCTGTAGCCCTTCTTACCAGCTGCCATGACACAGGCACATTTCATGAGAGGTGGAACAGAAACCAAGGAGGATAAACCCCAGCAATTGGAACTGTAGGAAGAGCTGGGGAGACCCTGTACCCAGCGAAGTGCTGGGTATCCATGAACCTGCCTGCACCTGAAGCTGCCTCACAGGTCTGCTAGCATAGGAGCACCCTATGACACCAGCCACTACTGCCTGTGACACCATGGTTTGCAGCAAAGGGGCTCTCAGCACTTTGGCCATTAGGGGGGAGCAAAAGCCCACACAATTGCAGGGAGGCATTACCCACAGAGCAGAGCCCTTCACTTCCCGAAAGCAAGAGCCAGCAGGAGGCTAGCTGTGCATCTTCCTGACTCCTGAGCTGTTAGCTGTTGTACCCTGGAGAAGCAGGGCCCTCAGGCCCAAGGAGAAGAAAGGATCCTCTGCTCCTTGCCAGCAGTGCATGTGTCTTCTTTCTGCTTCCCCAGCCTCAAGTCAGCTGCATTGCCTTGGCAAAAGTCACCCAAATACAAACAGTTCAACATTTAACATCTGCGCAGTACCAGAGGAAATAGTCCTTCCTTGCAGTTCCCTTAATGGCATTTGACTGGAAGTCATTAAAAGACACAGCTCAGCAATAATGTCTCTGCTTTACCCTGGCAAATCAGTCATAAGCAGCAGCTCCCACGTCTGTGTAGGACCCTCACCACACAACATTTGGGCATGGTCCTTCTGAAGAATGTGTGTGATGATCAAGAAAGTTGGGCATTTGAGAACAATTTTTGCATAGCGCTAGCCAAAGTATTGTCCCTCGATGCACATATGCTCTGAAAAATGGCTTCTGGGGAACACACTGGATGGGACTGCTTTCCCTCTGCCAGGCAGACTGCTTCCCAAACAGGACAAAAACCAAAGCAGACCTACTGAATGGGAAGATGAGGCCTCTCAGAAGGGACTACCTGGAGTCCTTACTACTGCTCCAAATTATTTCTTGCTCTCTGACCTAGTTGCTCTTGCCAACTGTGAAACTTCTGCAAAGAGAAAATAACGTAAGGGATAGCAAATGTCCTAAGGGTTAAAAAATATGATGGTGACATCAAGAGCTATTAACCCAAAGGTGTCATAATCAGCAATCACCCTTCAGATGAATGCTATCACAATTCTAAGCTAAGGCTTATAAATCCTGTATGAAAAGCCAATGATGAAAATTACCTCTAAGGAGCTCAGTTTTATGGCAGCATGTACCATTTACAAAACCTTTTGTTCTTTAAAGACTGTAAGTAGGCCCACTGGCATTTGGAAACAGTGATTAGGACAAGTGCATTAAGTAAGCAGCTGGGCTTTTGCCTAGTGTTCCTATGTCTTCAAACTCTATTTTGAAAACAACAGTTGAATACACATGCAGAATCCAGTGAACCTGAGATTAGCAGAGAATTTGTCAGTTTAGTTCATTGGTTGAAAATTTAGGAGATCGGTCTGACTGCCTAACAAGTACGTGAATAAATGCAGGTACAAAAATCCTATTGAAAGACTTCTGATTAAGATCAAAGGTGTCTTTTAAACAACCTGATAAGATACATCTTTGTAATAGAAGTTTCAAAGCTCAGGCTAAGTTTAAGAACATCTACAGGCATTCATGCATGTACCTATTTGTGTTTTCTGAACTGTTCATTAAAGAGTGACTTCGTACAAAACAACATTCAGAATTTCTCAGCCAGAACAGGTCCAGTGCTTTAAACAAAAGTAAAATAAACCATGGCACAATAACAACATTATTGCATTAACCAAATTGCCATCATGAGCTGTTGCCTATGTTGGTTATGGTGTCTAAGAGCGCTCCACCCTGCATTCTCAAACGTAAAAAGCACCTTCTCCTTTGCTAAGACAAACAGAATAGCCCCAGGGTCATTCATGTAGCCAGACCTTGCCAATGGCTCTATGCTGGCACCTCTGCACTTCATCACTCTCCTGCTCCAAAGCCCAATTAGGTCACCTGCACTTATAGTTAGTAGAAGTTACAACAGCACCTGACACACACAAAACATCACCCGTTTCCTCCCATTGAAGTTTGTCAAGGCTGCACTACCCTGGTATATTTGCCAATCCCAGGCAAAGCTGAGAGAGCAAACCAGAAGTTCAGTACTTTGCTTTGTAAAATCCACTGCTACACAAGTATGACTAAAATGCTGTTCCTGTAACCAGAGAAGAAAGTGCTCATCTCTGCCTTCTCACAGAAATTAAAAAACAAAACAACAACAAAAAAAACCCCAAACCAAAAAACAACCACCAAAAAAAAAACCCACACAAAAACCCCAAACAACCCCAAACAAACAAAAAAACCCACAGAAAGGCAAAACAAAACACCACCACAAAACCCAAAACCCACCAAACCAAATGTCCTGGGTTCAGCTATAGCAGTCATTTTTCTCCTGCTTAGTAGCTGGTGCAGTGCTGTGTTTTTTAACTTTCAGCCTGGGAACAACGCTGATAACACCGATGTTTTTAGTTGTTGCTAAGTAATGTTTATTCCAACCAAGGACTTTCTCAGTCTCATGCTTTGCCAGGGAGGAGGGGAAGCCAGGAGGAAGCAGAGACAGGACACCTGACCCAAACTAGCCAAAGGGGTATTCCATACCACAGCACGTCATGCCCAGTATATAAACCGGGGGGAGTTACCCGGAAGGCCGAGATCACTGCTCGGGTCGGGCTGGGTATCGGTCGGCGGGTGGTGAGCAATTGTATCCTCTCCCCTTGTTATTTCACTAATCGTTATTATCATTGGTGGTAGCAGTAGTGGTTCTGTGTTATACCTTAGTTGCGGGACTGCTCTTATCTCAACCCGTGGGAGTTACATTCTTCCCATTCTCCTCCCCATCCCTCCGGGAGCGGGGGGAGGAAGAAGGGGGGGGGGGGGGGAGTGAGCGAGCGGCTGTGTGGTTCTGAGTTACCGGCTGGGCTCAAACCACGACACCAAACCAGCATTCATTCTACTTGATTCTGTCTCTGGACTATTTTGATCCCTAGTAAAACTTTGCTTACCACCACCAGCTACTTGCCTTCTCTTTTACAGCTTTTTGGAGAACTCCTTGTGAAATGTCTTTGGAAAGTCCTGTTGACAAGAGCACCTTTATCTGGCACTGAACTGATACAGTCAGAGGACTGCTTGGTTGGCAACATATGACCTGTGAAGGAGGACAGTCTTCAAGCCTTTGGGTTGACATCTGGGGTTTTTCTCAACCCATTCGGTGCAAAGCTTACTGTGATACAACTTTTCTGAGCAGACTCAACCTCTTCTTACAATATAGGTGCTCCATTTGAGACTGGGCAGTCCTGGCAAACCATGGATGAGTCATAATCCAAACACTAAACTGTGAAAGGCGTCTGTGTGCTGCCCAAAAGGTCTGCAGTTGTTTCTTCAGCTCCTCCCCATTTCCTAACCCAAACTACAGACAGGGAAAGGATGGTACATTTGACTCAAAGGAGCTAAGGCTGAATGGGAAAGCAGCTTTGCATCCAGAGCTGAGGCCTGAGGGAACACACACAAGTCTGAAGGTAGGGGTATTATAAAAATGTGTTTCTTCTGAAACAAGAACATGGCCCTGAAAGCCACCTCATCCAGAACTGGGGCAAGAAGGGGGGTGTTTGTACTGTTAGGCAGATGCGGGCAAGGCAGCAGCACAGCACACAGGCTCCTGTGTGGCTTGAAAGACTTACTCCCCAACAGCTCAAGCCCTGTGCTACTTGTAACTTCCCACCCCAGCCATGCTCCTTACAGTTAATTATTTCACACTTCCTCTGAGATGCCTCCAAGCCTGATCCCAATTCAGCTGATATTTTTACTATCTGTAGTTACTCTCAGCTTTGTTCACCCATCTCCTGCCAAAACATGTCTTTAGTATCAGCCTTCACTCTGCTGATCCAAGGGGCAAGTGCAAGAGAGAAGAGAAGAAAGCAATTAATTTTTAAGATCCCTTTTAACCAATCCATCTTTTGTTCTTGCTGAGGCCCTCAGCTTCTTGCCAGTTTAGTTTTAATGAAAATTAACCATTCAACCCTTCTTCCCAGTTAGTTTAGATTTTAAAAAGGCTGCCCTTAATAGCAATCTACATACATCACCGGCAAGTTCAGGGCACAGCCATTAATGCTTCCCTGCCTAGAGTCCAAAATCCAGCATTACCACTGCTTGAAGTAGTAGATTTCCTCACCCAAAGCTTTGCACAAATGGTACTGAAGCTTAGCTCCATTCGGTTGAACTCTTGTCATTGGGATTATAACACTGAGTTTGCCACTTGCAGAGCATGTAAGGTTGTTTCTATTTTTTTCCCCTCTTTTTTAGCAAGATACACGTTAATCTGCATTGCTTTCAAAAACAGTTTAGCTATTATTCTTCTATTACTCGACATACTTTTCTAAGAGCAGGTATTAGATAGATGGGCTGCACTTAACCTTGTGAATGCTACCATTTTGTTTCCAACAACTCCTCCAACCTTCCTTGTTCTCTTATATTTCATAAAACTGAAAAGTCATCTTGTTTCTTTTGAACTACCACTAAATGGTTCTTTGAGCATGCTCACCTCTTCACAATCCAGCAGGATCACTCTGGTTTTCCAGGATTAACAATAATGGAAGAAAACTCAATTCCGCAAAGCTCTTTACTGAGATTGTTGAGTTTTATGTCAGCACATGGTTTGATCTCAGAAGATATTGCCTTACAGGAACACAACTGAATTCAAAGGAGACAGGGATTAGGTCAGTCAACAGCATTGCTACAATAGCACTGGTATAAATTTATTGTTAAATAACAACTCAAAAGTTTTCCGTAAAAAGATTGCTACACAGCCATTCCTGGTACAGATGCCATTAAGGGTAGCTATGAGAAGCTGAAAAAGAACTAACCCCAGCTACATCCCACATACAGTCTTTTATAGCAACAGGGCGTGTGCCCCCGCTTGGGGTGGAAAACAGGCTCAGCTGGAGTGTGAGAAGCATTTTACCTGGCAGCAATCTCTGAGGAGGAGGGAAGGAGCTTTCTTGAATCCCAATAGACCTGCCAGCTATTCGGAGCACTTGGCTGCTCTCAGCTGCCCTGAAAGGCATGGTGCCCAGGTCCCAGCTGGCTGGGTGTGCAGAAGCACCCTTGGTGTGCAGCATCTCCCTATTACAGCTTGGGAAGTATAGGCATAGTTTGCCTGAGTGCCCAGGAGAACAGCCACTTTCCATTGCACTGCCTTTGAGATCCACTTACTTGGCTGTCCAAGTGAGCAGGGGCTGTTACAAGTGTCGGGGCCCTGCACGAGCTTCCCCCATCCTGCAGTTTGGCTTGCCCTGGCGGGAGGGTGCTGCCCCACCAACCTTGCCATCACACTGGGCTACCTGAGCCTCGCAGAGCAGCTGGTCCTTCCTGCACGCCAACAAGGAGTAGCCCATTCGCATATGTCCCTGCACCCCTAGGTGATGCATGTTGTGACCTGTAATGTATGCTACATCTCTCCTCTCTGAAAGGCAACAAATCTGATTTACAAGCTCGAAAGTGTCAGTGCATCCGCTAAAGCCTGCCAAGAATTCGTCACCTCACTGTCCAAATGTTTTGCCCTATTTGCAGGTGGAATCTCTTTCGCTTCCAGTACCAGGAGAGGGCATAGACCACCCAAGGAACTCCTGTTGCAGGGTCTCTGCATAGTATGATCAAGCAGGCTTTTGCTGTAGGCCAGCCACAGAGGACACCCTTCCTCATGTTGTCCCTTGGGCTGACATCACAGCAGCAAATAACTACTGCCTGGGGATGACTTGTAACTCCAGCAGCCTGAAAGACTCTGGCCCCTGCAACACAACTGGTGAGCCAGGTAATCCCCACCACTGATATTTCAATACCAGCTGTATTCAGCTTTCCCCCCGCCAGGGAAATCTCCCTCCTCAAATTAATCAGGGTTGGGACCTTTGCACCAATCTGGTAATTCCCTGCTCCCAGGAACAAGGGTGGTTATAGGCATGAGGAGCAAGACCTGCTGTGCAGCTCTACCTTCTGTGACACAGTCCCAAGGAGGTCCCAGGGGGACTTGCCTGCTCCAACAGCAGTCTCGATGGCCAGTGGCCATTGCTGGGGAGTGGACATCCACAGAGCTTGAGCTCATTCCCTTCCTCTGTGGGAAATATTTGCAATGTGGAAGCATCAGAGAAGGGCATTGCCTGTGATCTCAAGAACATTGAAAAGATCATGGGGACCACGAGGGAGACCTCCATGGGCAGAGTTTGCCTGCCAGGGGTGAGTGGCTGGGGCTAAGCCACATATAGGCCCCTGCATCAGAGAAGATATTCCTGGCACAGAGGTACTCTTTGCTCATTGTCATTTAATGGTAAGATGAGTCAAAATCACCATCTTCTAAGAGCCAGTCCTCCTCCAGGCTTTCCTCCCGCAACTGGAGTAGTTTCACACTTGCCTGCAGAGGGAGACAGCTCCTCTTTATTAGCCAAATTTTGTTGACGGTTTGGTGCCATCAACTTACGGAACTGGAAAAACCAGCTGCGGAGCTGACGTGGCCCTGCTGTGGCCTACCACCAGGCTCTCCTGTGGGGATGCTGCCAGTGGGTACGCGAGGACCCTCCCCCATGCAGAAGCACTGGGGATGAAGCAGCAGTAGCTTACTGGCTGTTTGCAAGTCCTGCAGGAGAGTAGCATTTGAGGCAGTGCCAAGTCCTCCTGTGTGCACCAGCCGCGGTATAGCCACTGATGCTGGGCTAAGGAGAGGGGTTACAACCGGAGCAGTGTGAGTATGTGTTCACCCCTTCCCTGTCCCCAGCAAGGAGCTGCTCCCAGCAGAGGTTTGGGCAGAGCTACGTAGCCTTCACGTGGGAAACACGCTCATTTGCAAATCCAGGGTGTCTCAAACGCCGGGATGGCTCCCCCTCGCAGGCTGCCGTGCCTCACGCACAGAGCAGGTTTGTGAGGAGCTGCCAGGGCCGGGTGAACCTGAAAAGCTGGCTCATGCGTGCCCTGAACGCTTCCCTGCCCGCAGAGCCACTCGGGGCCCTCACAGGGAGCTCTGCATGCAGTAGCGAGACTGCTGGTGTGTCAGCATCCTGCTCAGGCTTCCCCGTGCCTTGCCAAGAGTGAGACAGAAAGGCAGAAAGCAGCTTTGCACTGTGCAGGGCTTAGCTGGGTTTGCAGCTCCTGGGTGAGGTCTCTTCAGCCCTCCAAAAAGTATTGACTCATGTTCTACTTTTCCTTGAGGGGAAAAGAAAAAAAAGGTCTTCCCTGCTTGCTGCCTCATAAACCATGGTTTTAATTTCCTAAGTTACGCCATAGACCTACGTGCCCGCCTTGGTACCTGTTGCAGGGGAGGGCACATGGTAACCAAGAGGCACCTTGCCCAGAGATCAGGTACCAAGCTGAAGGCAGAGCTGCCTGAAGGATAAAGCTCACCTCCATCCCTTCCCCCACCAAGGCTTTTAATGTGACAGGCTACTCATTATTCATAATTGAACTTAATAGCTAGCTTAAGGCTTTGTTATACTTTCTTTCTGTATTCAATACTGAAAGAGTAACAAGGGGAAAAGGAAAGAGAGAAACCTATGTGTTTAATAGGAAAAGATTTACAGAGGGGAATAAGGCTGGAAAAGCTAGAGGAGCTCTCATCTTTAGTAAGTATATCCAAATACTTCCAGAAAACCACCCCATAACATAATGAATGGCTCCTGACTGTTTTTAAGTCCATACACACCTTTTCCTAAGGAAGACTCTTCACTTCAGGGGTGCTTTTTGAACATCTGCTTCTTACTCACAGGATCCTTGGGCAGGTTTGTGCTTTACTCCATTAGAAGTTGTCCTCACCAAATTATTGAATGATTTTTTAATACACTATCTGTATTTTGACTCCTTGGATAGACATGCCTCCTAAGTCTGCTAATGCATATGGAAATGAACGTAGTCATGAAAAGCTCAAGGAATTAAGGACATATCTGATAGGAGACAACATGCTAATGCTGCACGTGGTGTTGGCTTGAGCTTCTTTCTGAAGTTGTGAACAGCAAGAAGGCAGCGTCCTGAGAAAGCTGGAAAATAGACTCACATTTTTGTAAGCCCACAAAGGCTCCTTAGGTCTCAACCATTTCTCTCTGCTCTTACACTTGCAAGCCAAACAATGTGCAGGTCTCTGCAGTGCCCAGCACTGGTGATCTGCACCTGGCCTGAAGGATTTTGCTGGGCAAGGCTGATGCTGGTACCCTATCCTGCAGCATCTCTGAAGCCAGAGATGACTGCTGTGGGGCAGGGCCAAAATGAAGCAGCTCCTCTCCTCCACTGTGTTTTGCCACACACTGGGCTGCAGGGGCTGGAGGCAAACCACTCCGCTGGAGCATCAGTTTGCAAATATGATGAATTTGTCCTCTCACTCTTTTTTCTTCTCTTCAACCTCCAAGTAATCCAATGTTGTCACCAAGCCACAAGCTTCCCAACTCACATGCTATATTCAGCCTAATCTAAATGGCCAAACTCTCACATAGGCAGCAGTAATGATCTCCCTCTTCCACCCCAGAGATTACAAAGAACTGAGCAAAATGCCCCACCTCCACCCCCTTGTCCACACTAATGTGCTAGGAGATGACACAAAGCCACTATAGTGCAACCGGCAACAGGCAGGCATGCTGCAAAATTTGTAGCAATCTCTTTTTTTCCCAAAAGAACCCCAAACCCTTTAAGTTCCAACTTGAAGGCAGAAAGGTGTCAGGCACCCAGCATTTCTACAACTTATCTACAAGCCCTGGTTTTCCTCTATCTATTATCAGCTTACCTTGCTCCGATCTCCTCCCACTCCCACTGGAGACAATTAGACTCCACATCCCCAGCTCAGAGGGCACAAAGCGACATGGGGTGGCTATAGAACAAGGCTAATGGGTTGCCATGCCCACCACTGACCATCCCAGAAGGCAGGCAGAAACTCCAGGAAGAGCAACTTCTGCCATGGGATAGTTACAGGTCCCAGCTGAGGTCTATGGGCTCTTTGAATCTATGCTTGATGGCAAATGAGATTCTCATCTAAACCCTTCTTCACCACAGCCCCTCTGCAAGCTGAGGGTTGGGGAGGGAAGGCAGCACTGCCCAGCCTCAGAGGAGCCACCGAGTCAGAGCTGGGCACTGTCCCAACCCAGAGCATCCCAGGAGCCCAGCCAAACTGCTGTTTGCTGGGTTGCACATGGCAACACGCCTTTCATTTAGAGAGAGAAACACATGCAATAGCAAGTGAGAGCAGAGCCTGGAAACACCAGCAAGGGCAATGGTGGCAATGAGGTTACTCTCCAGTTTGTGCCAGCACTGCAATGCCCCAACCGAGATCGCAGAGCAGAGCCCTCAACCCTCAGCATGGGGCACTGCCAGTTGTACCACCAGCCAATGCTGAGGGTGGGTTGTGCAACTGCACCCAAGTGTGGGTTTGCCTTAAAGCCCAGGGTAAGTAGAAACACACAGGTATCACTCCATGGCATGTCCCCAAATGGGGCAAGAGCATGTATGTTCACACTGAAATGAGCAGGCACTTCCATTTTCTTCAGAAAGAGCAGAGCTTGTTGCTTCCATAGACGTGCTGTATGGCCCATTGCTTACGACCAGCACTCTGAGCTATTGGCAGCTCTCCCTATGGTCCTGGCACTTGCATCTGTTCCAAATTCTTCTTTTATCACATCTGAGGTTTGGAGACTCCATGGGCACGGATGTGCGTCACGCTGGCAGAGGAGAGAAGGCACTGCATGAAACCCTATGGGAAGACCAAAACATTGCTGATGGAGGTTTGTAGGGATCCAGAGGTATGCGGAGGCAGTAGCAGCAGTAATGAGAAGGAAAAAGCACTTTAATCTTGCTTGAACAGCATCATGTTACACGGATCACAGGTTCACATCAAAACAAGACCAGAGAACTGCCACACAGGAGAAAGAATACAACTTTATTTTAAAAAATAATAATTTAGCTCAAACACAAACAGGATTGCAGAGGGTTGGTCGAAGCAGGAAGAACAATATTTACCTAAAGAACTTAAACCAGACCAATTTCATTCTCTTGTAGATGATACTTTCAGTGCCCTTCCCTGTCACAGGTCTACATCAGGTCCTCACCTGCACATAAAGGAATCCTGACTCGCAGGGCTTTTAGTAACAAGGCAGAGGAGAAATGGTGTCTGCTATACATAAAATGCTATTCCTACCTCCAGAGCCTCCACGAAAGATCCAACAAAGCCAGAAGAGCGACACCAGCATATAAACCAACGTGCAAGACAAAGGGAACAACCTGCGCTCCTCCCTGGAAGTCTACCTACCCATGCCCCGCTCCCAGCGTCCTGGCCAAGTGCTTCCACCCATGCCTGAATCCGCGTCCCCACCCATAGGTGCTGTACACAGAGGTGTGCACACAGGCCTCTGCAACACTCCTCCCTCCCCACTCGCTTCTCACCCAGACCTGCTGATCTTTCACCTCTCGCCGTGCCTGCGTGCCGTACATTTCTTGGCACAGCAGCAGTTCGTTTCACAGTGATGGGATGTGCCCTGGAACACACTGAGCCGCTACTGCAATTTCTTCTCTTCTGTGAAGTGGCCTTTCATGCAATTGCCATTTTGATACACAGGGCTGGCCCTCTTCCTTCTGCACCACACCACAGATTTGTAGAGGATGAATCCAATACTGGCCAGACATAATAAGAGAAGAGCCAAGATGTCCAAGCAGAAGTACTCGTATAAGGAGAGGTCGTAGACAGCAGGGCGAAGATATGGTGCCCCATCGTGACGGAGGATGTACTCCAGCCAATACACTGTCCTATTGAGAGCATGCATTGGTCTGTCCAGGTGCAGAGCTGAGATGAGCTTGGCTGCTTTCCTGTAGCTGCAAGGGAAGAAGACAAGAAGTTATACTTCTGACAGGAGCTTCATAGCTGTGGTCTGAGATGTGCAGTGGTACTTTCAAGTCCCAACTAATACCTTGGGAGACTGGCAAATTTCTTCCACGATTCTCTTCATATATGCCTCTGAAAGCCACTCTAACGGCAATCGTTAGCCACAGCAGCACAAGCCAGAGTGTATTTTATTCTGTGTTTTGTTAACAAGACTGGAGTTCAGCTCACAAGTACCTGCTCAGTGGGCTCATGTGGATTGCTGCTTTCTGAGGAGAGTTTGCACCCAAAGACCTCACACAGCATCAACCAACAGTTGCACACTTGATGTGCAACTGGCCAAGTCCTTCAAGGTACTGAATTACAACACCTTATTAACTTACACTGAGGTAAGTAGCTGAGAAATCCTAATCAGTAACAAAAAACATCAACAAAAGAAAATGGACCCCAACAAAACAAACAAACAAATCAAGCTCTCAGACAGCATTTCAGACACTAGCAGTTGCATGTGTCCTGTTAGAAAGTGGAAGCTGTGTCACTGAGCTGCAGCACATCTAGGAAAGGGCAGAGTATTGGGTTGTCGGAAAGAACAGATGGAGCATTACCATCAGTCCACTTCTCTGTGCTAACAGTTTCTACAGAAAGCTGTTTGAACCAGACCAGGGAGATCCCAAGGTGAGGT
The DNA here is from genome assembly GCF_004027225.2 of Strigops habroptila. Classification (NCBI taxonomy): domain Eukaryota; kingdom Metazoa; phylum Chordata; class Aves; order Psittaciformes; family Psittacidae; genus Strigops; species Strigops habroptila. Next base: position 60,996,335 of record NC_044281.2, on the reverse strand, counting down.
TGTGATCTCATGTTCCCTGATGACAGGCTGACATTAAAAGAAGACGTTTGTGCCTCAGCATCTCAGAAAGCTTTCTAAGAAAATTAGAGTGAGAGTCAAACAGGACTAGATCGTGCTCTCTAACAGCTAATGCTGGACTATCTTCTTCTGGCCTGCATCTCAGTATTTCAAGGCACTAACACATCTGGCCAGCTAAGCAATGCTTGCATCTCTGCTTGGTCCAGAAGCCACCAGAGGCTGTATAGGGGTCAGCACAACACTGGTCCCTACTTACAGTCTATACCAAGGAAAAGCTCAATGCTTCTGGATTCCTCACCTGGGGTCAGAGATAACTGTGACAACAGCCTGGTAAAGATCCTCTTCTTTCACTCTGCTCCAGTCCATGAGGATACCCATGCCCTTTGCCTGCACTCTGGTCATGATGTCAAACTGGTCCCCATAGAAAGGAAATCCCACCACTGGCACACCGTGATAAATCGCCTCAAAAACACCATTCATCCCACAGTGGCTGACGAAGGCTTTCACGTTGGGATGACCTGCAGACAACGAAATGGCAGCAAGTCAGTGCCTTCCATGCCGAAACAGGGCTACCGGTGGCTTCTTCAACACACAGTGTTCGTGTATGTTTACGAAAATCCAGGCATGCTGAGCAGACAAGATGCTACCCTTTGGGAACACACCTGGCTTTTGGCAGCCCAAAATTTGCTTAGTACCACCTGGAGGAGGAGGGAGATAGGGGTCAAGATGCAGCTTTGAGCAGGTTAGAGGAAGACCATGTTTTGTACAGATGAGACTCACAACATGCAACACAGTTAGAGCCACAAAGGTGCTGTTGTCCTTAACACCTTTGCTGTGGTTTGGTCTAAACTCCAGGGATGTTGCTAGTGGCGCACACACACACACACAGAGCCTAGCCTTACCTAGCAGGTCATTCTGGGGCAGCCACCCCATCATCAGTGTATTCTCACCCAGGTTTCTTGGCTTCTGCCCAAAGTATCTGTGGGAGGAGATAAAGGATGGGAAAAAATGGGAGAAGAAACACGCAGAGAACAATTATAAATTCAATCAGATCAAGAGATGGAAAGCCAATCTACGTTTTGAGATGAATCACCCCTCGACATTGATTTTCATCCAACCAGAGTTAAAAGGAATCCTATTCCATCCTCACCTCCACACCACCCTCTGTGGGAGCCGAGCGAACGCGCCAGCCATCTTCTCCACCAAATCGTTTGGAAGAGCTCGGATCCCGATGCCAAAGGAGACAACAACAACACCCGCATCTGCTGCTTCTACCCAGAGACGCAGACCCTGTGGGCAAAACACACACAGCTGCCTTGAAGTCTTGGTGGAGAAAGGCTCTTCCCACTGCTGCCTCTGCCAGTACAAAACTGTCTACAGAGAGGATGAAGCCAAATCCACCTGGAGCACAAAGCTATGTGGTTTTCACTAGGCAACAAACTCTAAAACCACTGTGATTTCTGCACCCAGCCAGGCAGAAATTACTTGAGCACCTGCTTGGCTTGGGAGCTTGCAGGGAGGTGTCCAAAACTGGCATTTCACAGCATTTCCTCCTGCTTTGGAGGCAACACAATTACTCTTTGGCAAGTAGGGCTCTGAAAACATCGAGCTCACGCAGGAGCAGCCAAAGCAGAGAAGGAAGTAGGAATAAAAGAGGAAGGGGATTTTCCATCCCTAGTAAGGCAGTAGGCCTGTCAGGGTCTCTATCTCTAGGCTGATAAAACAGACAACAACATCAGCCAGGACCAGTACCTGGCTGGAGATTCCCCACAAACTCTCCAATGGCAAAGCCTCCTGGAGGTGGCAGAAGGTTTTCCCATCTTGCCAGGAGACTTCTACTTATCCTTGACAGCTGCTTGCAAGCAGCAGATTTAGCTTTCTGGTCACTCGGCAGAGAGGTAGCTACAGCTCCAGCAAAACCCACAGTTGTTTGTCCTTTGTTTAGAGGCTACATAAAGAAGGTGTGTATCTGGGACAGAGACTGTACTTTTTTCAACCAGGACCGGAAGACTAAAGGGAGAAGAAATCAGCCACCACAGCTGTTGTGGAGCAAACACAGATTATTCCCTTTATGCCAGGCTGAGCTGAGCCTATTTCTCATTATGGATTCCGTCCTGGTTCAAGTTTCCCATGTATCACAGCCAGGAGCATTTTAGGGAAGTTTCATAAAATCTGTCTTTGAATATGAATACTTCCTTGAAATAAATGCCACAGAAGAACATGAAGGGCAAAAAAAATTAGTTCTTCCTGTTATTAAAAGAGAAAAATTGGATGATTAATTCAGAAATCTTATTAATAGTAACCTACAGGTTGGGGGATCATAGTACAGAAGAGGCACAAAGCACATCTTAGTGTTATTCTCTGGGGATATTTGTCCTTTGTTGTATGCTTCAGGGACTCAAACTTATCTTTGCAGAAATCCTTAAAAAGCCCCAGAACAACCCAACAACCAAGAATCAAAAAGTTTTCAGTGAAGGGATTTTGGTTTCTCCATTTTCTTGAGTCTCACATCCTTTGATCAATAAAACCACTAAAACTGCTGCAGAAGAGAAAGTGCTAGTTTTACTTTTCTAAATAAAATTATTTGTAACCCAGATTAGTACATTATCTATCATAATTAGGCCTTAATCATTTTACTTTCAGAAACAGCATTAAAGTTTCTAGGGAAGCGCAGCTGACAACCGAAAGTTCTCACCATCTCTCAAATACATAGCTATATTTCACTGAGTCCTAATTAGAGGAACTCACCATCATACTGTTTCAAATAGGAGAAAATAAACACCTTAATTACATAACTCTGCTCCAGTTCAGAATGGGAGATTCCTTATGCTACCCCTAGAACTAGAGAGGCCCTCTCTTCTGCTGGCATCCTGTAACCTGGACACAAACATGCCTACCTGCTAGCATGGCAGCCACTGCATACTGCAGGGCTCCGGACTTATCTCAATCGTTCTTCCCCTAGTTGCCTTGGGGTCTGTTCTGGAAGCTGTGAAGAACATGAGTAATGCCCCAGCAGACAACTCCCTTCTTTATAAGGCAGGCATGTACGCGGGCAGATTGGACCAACCTAGCATTTTGCAAGAGCTGTGAGGCAGCTGCGCTCTGACACAGCTTTTGGAGCAGCCTATGTGCATTGCATTACCTGCATGCTGTGCCACATGGGAAAGGGTGATGTGCAGCCATATGCATTTGGAGAATTTCTGTTCTAAAGCATCTGATCTAACTTTTTCCTTTTAGCTGGGAAAAAATTAGCACCCACAGTCTCAATTAAAGCTGCCATCAGAGATCTTGATAGGCCTCTAATAATTTGAAACTCTAACCTTATCCTCATATCAGAACACCAGGATCAACCCAACTGCCCGAGTGTTGTTATCCAGGTTTATTTCCCCTCAGTGTTTGTAAAAGTGGTAATGCAATGGGAGGAATGGCAGACAGGTCCTGCTCTGGTCCAATATTGTCTTCAGTTGGAGGCTTCAAGAGCTTGCCCCTCTCAATTTATTACTGGGGATAGTGAGGTACTATCTCTGAGAAAGCCTCTGGGATGCCTGGGAAGTTTTCCCTTAGGGCTGGACCTTGAGAAAGAGAGGATGATATACTTCAATTTTGTACACTTTGGGATTCCACATTGAATTTGATGAGGGAATGTGCACAGCTCTCCCCTACGGGTTCTTAAGACTACAAGCTCAAGGGCAGAAACACCCTGTGAGAAATAGGATTAAGGAGGAAGTTGTGGATTGACATAAATCAGTGATGAAGCAATGAAGACTAATTGGTCTTCCCATTTCTGCTTCAAGTATAGAAACAAACTACCCATGATCAAGTCCCAGGAACAACATGGCCAATTTTGGACTTCAAGACACTGTTTTGTATGGACAGCGAAGCCACATCCCACTTCAGGGTGGACAACTCAATTCTACGTTCTCCCTGCAACCTCACAGTGCGCCCTATCTCCCTGCTGCACCCGAGCACCAAAACACACAAGCTTTCCAGACTCCTGGGGCTTCCAAGCTTTTCCAAGGTTCTTCAAAAGATAATTTGTACTGTATAGCTCCCCAGGTTAATGTGCAATCACAGCCCAAAGCTTTCCTGCACTTACCACTGGAAGGGGCTTTGCAGGCTCAGCGAGGATTCCGCCCGTGAAAACAACGTGGGGGAGTGTTGGACGGGGGAAGTCCAGCACCACATCATTACAGAGGAAGAACAGACTAGTTCCATGGACAAGGTCCAACATGGATGTCTTGGGCTCCACCCTATGCTTCTCCATGAGACGTTCAAACTTGGGCAGTATGACCAGCTTTGTAGCCACACGAGTGATCATGTAGACTAGGAGATTCCAAGTCCTACCAAAGAAGCCCATCCTGTCTGTCATCAGGGAGTTGAACTCGGGGACATAGGCAATAGGAGAAGTAGCACCAATCTCTGCTGGGAACCAGAAACCAGTGGAGATCACAGCATATTTCACCTGGAGGATGTGGGCCAGGATAAAGCCACACATCTCATTGGGGTCCACCAACAGCAGGTCAAAGTTCTCAAACTGGAGTTTCTGCAGAAGGGTAGAGTTTCCCAGCACCAGGTCACAGTTCTCCAGGTACTTCTCCAAAAAGGAAAACACCTCCAGAGAGGTCATCTTCCCTTGGAAGACACGCTTTATCTTCTCCTGCACCCAGGCATCCGCACTCTCTGTGCTGAAGATACCCCAGTACCTCTGCACACGGAAGCCAGGCAGGTAAGTTTCCACATCCCGACCCTCATGAAGTAGCAGCACAGGGTCATGGCCCCGGTCAGTCAGTGCCTCTGCCACTCGCATGAAGACTCGTAAGTGGCTGTCAAAGACTATTGTGGGCATGATCAGCACCTTGGCAGAGTGAGATGGATCCAGAGTGGACGCAGCCACTAGGAAGAGAACAGCAGCAGGGCACAGTAGCACCTTCATCTTCATCACTGCAAGGAGAGACACATGCCATTAATATAGTATGAAATGCTCTGTCATGTACTTGCGCAACTAACAGCTGGGATTGTAGCTGTAAACGAGAAGCTCATGAGCTGGCAGAGCAGAGACGTCTGGAGTTCTGGAAAAAACCCAAAACCAGCAAATAACAACCCAACAAACAAAAAAGCCACAAAAATAATAAATAAATAAATTTAAAAAACAACAAAAACACCCCAAACAAACAACAAAACCAAAGTCAGATATCAGCGTGTATCAGAGAAGTTTTCCAGATGCTCAAAATCTCCTCTCTATGCTCCTAAGGCTCAAAAACTAACAGACTGGCTTGCAGAAGGTCAGAGGGAGAGTGGCTGGAGGAGCTCTGCTGGCTCACAGCACCAGCAGACACTTGCGGCTCAACCCCCAGTTACCGCTACAGAACCAGCACAGCTGGATTTCATTTCTATTTCTGCGCAGCCAGAATGGCTGGTTCCCTCTGGGCCCTTGATGTCTGTGCAAGCTCACTGGGAGGCCTGCAGAGCCTGGTGGGAATGCCAAGAGGCACACTCTGGCTTTGGCCCTTGCAAGGCCACCTTGCTCAGCACAGACAGGGTAGGAGTGAGCCCAGATCACAGCAGGACCCTCAAGATGAACCACAATCCCAGCAGGGGTCTGGATGCAGAGCTGCTCTAGTACAGATCAACTGTGGGAGGATGAGAAGGCTCTGGGGAAAAGGGATGGGAAGGGAAAGCAGGCGCCAGGATACTGATGCGCTGGAAGAAGGCAAGCCCAGAAAGTAGCCCAGAGATAATCTGCTAGACCTGTGGCACACTGACGCCCCTTAGTCACATTCCTGCCGCTGTCATCCGATTCCCAGTTTGGTGAAACACCCAACATTTCTGTTGTGTAAGGGATGTTGCTACATCACTGGAAGCGAACGCGCCTCACCCACACCTTACTTTATTTTGGGAGAAGAATTACGTGATAATTATTTGGGAACGGTCAGAAGCAGAGCCGTGTCCTGAGTACCCAGTTCAGACATGCTGGGAAGGGAGGGGGGATGAAAGGTTACAATGGGAACAATTGTAAGTGGATTTTGGATGGCCTCACATGCCAAGCCCTGGAGCGCAGAGGGGCTGCAGAGATGTAGTAGAGCAGAATCTGGTACAAGATTTTCTGCCAGCCCCTCCACTATTGCATGATCAATTAAGAGGCAGGAAAGAAAGTCATGGATAAGATGCTGCTAAATACAATTTTCGGACCTTCCTCAGCAGCTTCATATCTCTGGCCAGACATAATGCATGGGGGGGGCTGGTAAAAGTGACATACTCCTCCGCCATTGCTCTCTTGTCCTGTGTGGGGACTGGACATGGGAAAGAAAGAGCAGCCACTGGCTGAGACCTTCTCCTGTTTCAAAGACAACTCCTACCAGTGCTTGGTCTCCCACCCTTCCTGCCCTGGGCTGTGCCTGCAGGAGTGACAAGAAACATGAGAAATTACAGCAGATACCAAGGAGGTGGTTGGATCCACAGAGCAAGAGCTCCAGGAGGATGGAGACAAAGATGATGGGCTGGAAAGAAGAAAGCAAAAGCCCTGCAAGGAAAGTAAGAATCTGTCCAGCATCCTGCCTCCTGCCCATGCCAGCAGCGCTGGCCACCGTGGTGCTATAGGCCATGAAGCTGGGTCTAGTTCTCAGCTTACTTGAGAGGCCCAAAGGGGATTTATCCTGCTCAACACCAGCATTTGGCTATGACATCGCACAGCAGATCCAGAGTGAATATGCACCTTCCAGGGGAGGGAGGGATGGCAGCCCTGTACTGCTCCAGGACAGGAGAGAGCTCAGGACAGGCTCCATGACAGGAGCAGGTATAGACTTGTCCTGTGGCAGTCGGTGGGTCATGCACATGCACAACTATGCTGAGAGGAGCAGAAGAAGCGGTTTTGTGTGTGGGGTGGGGTGTTTTATCATTGGGCAACAAGTAAAAGGTAAAGGAACAGTGCAAGTGAAAGGAATAGTTTTTTTAAAGAAAAAATTTGTCACCCATCTTCAGCAAGGACTGCTGTGGACCTATGTGCCAGACATTGCCGAGACTCTCAGCTCTGCCAGGACCCTCTGGGGGTTACCAAAATCCAAACGGCAAGTAAGCCATCTAACTTGGCCCTCAGGCCAGGGGGAGTGCTGACACAGGAGACTAGCAAACTGCTCTTGGCTGCTTCATCCCTAGCAGCATCAGAAGCAATCCCTAAAGGTGCTGGCTCAAGAAACCCTTCTCCCTGACCTGGAAACAAGGAAGGCTGTAAATCTTCCTAAGTGGTGAGAGGATGCCAGGCTGCAGGAGGACCTTTTTTCCTACCCCAGCCCAATACCACCAGAAATAATCGCTGGTCTGTCTGTACTCAGAGAGGTACCCTGGCCACAGCTCCAGCCCTAGATACATTAGGCAGGTTCTACCCAGGCACATTGTGCTTTTTAGTGTTCCTGGGATATAATGAAGGCATAACCACCAGCTCAAAGGGCAGTACTCTGCTCTTCATTCCTTCTTCAGCAGCCAGCCACTGTTAAGATCTCAGGTTGATAGCAAATAGGAAAGAAGACTTAGACCTTATGCACACAAGGGCTACTAAACAGCTTAGATGAGGGAGGGCTCAAAATCCACATGCTCACTTCCCTGCTTTACCCTTTACCAACACTGAGCAACAAAGCCACCCCATGAGCATTGCAGCAGGTTCCTCCAGCAAGGGCAGGTGCTGTGGCCACCATAGCACAGTCCATAGCTGGGGTGCTGGCTGCAGCTCAGCCCTCGGGCTATGGGAGTTCATCAAGGTGGTCTTCAACAGAAACCTCCAAACCACTGGGCACGGGGACCACGATTTTGCGGGAAGGTGAAGTCACAGCCTGCACCTCAAGAGAGGTGCGGAATCCAGTTAAAGGACAGATCCCACACTAGATCTGAGAGCAGAGCAGACAGAGCCACCTCCTCCCTTGTGGTCTGCAAGTCCTAGACTAGGGGCTAAGTCACATAATACTGCAAGAAATACCACTGCCACTGCAAGGAGAAGGCTTGTAAAGAGAGAATAGACCCTTCCCTATTTTCATGATAAGCACTCAGTAAAGCCACACTGACTGGCTGATCTGTGCAGAGCAATCCCCATAACAGTTAGCACCAACACACAGAAGTCAGGGTTCAAGAAAACTGTTAATAAAGCCTGCACCACAGAGGCAATAGAAAAAGAGCAAAGAGAAAATAGCCCTCTGACCCCCCTCAAGAAACATCTTACTGGGCTGAAATTTGTCCCTTGATTTTGCCCTCTTTAACAGGTTTGACAAGGTATGACTTTGATATTGATGGAAAGTAACATCAGTTTAACTAAAGTGAAGTAACTGAACAGCTACAACTCTAAAGACAGGGGTTTCTTTAATTCAGGTGCCTTTTATTAGGTTGAAGTACTAAGACCTCTGATAGCAAGCAGTCTAGGCAGAGAAGCCCACAAAGAAAGGGCAGTGAACAGACTCCAGGGCAATGAGCTCACCATTTACATTTCTGCCTCTCCTCCAGTATTTTGTATTACCTAGTTCCTGCCTAGGACCTGGAAGCCCATATTCATCGGACTGAATTATTTCCCCTCCTGCATTCTAGTCTCTATTCAGCTCTCACCCACAGTAAGAAGAAATGTTTTCACTGTGAACTTCTCAATAGTTAGCAAAGCAGCACAATTCATTTGAAGCCAAAAGGAAAAGGCATCTTCACTTGGATGCTCAAAACTATTCCTGGAATAAGAAACCAAAGTTTGCCTCATCTGTTGGGTATGATCCAGAAAAAACAGGACCATCTGCTACCATCAGGCTGATGACAGCCAACCCAGCTGCGGCTTATTTATGGAAGCCAAACCTCCATGCAAGCAGGTATGCAGCTCTGAGAGCAATTCTGCCGCTGCAGGAAAATGTTGCACTACAAGCAGGAGCTGCCCAGGAGAATCTCTAGTAAAATCCTAGAAGATACAATGCTGTATAAAGTAAACTTAATAAAGCATGTGTTGAAGGAGTGGAGTCTAACCATCAATCACATCCAACCCAGTACTAAGTGGGCTTCTGTGCTCTGGTTTTGGATTACCATAGATTCCTGTTTCACCAGTCACCAGGGTAAATAACAATAACACTAAAATATTACTATTAGTGTTACGGCATACTAATATTACAGTATACTAGTACTAGTATTTTAAGATAGAAAACAATGAACAAAAACCTCCCTCCCCCAGATATAAGCCTCCCCAGGGAGCCTACAGCCCTGAGTTTTTAAAAATACTGTTCACACACAGAGTGCACAAACATGGTCTGCTCCAAACACCGCTTCTTTCTACCATTTTTCGTTCGGCATCTTCATGGCAGCCCCCAAGAAACACAGAGAATAAAGAAAGCCCAAATCCCCAAAAGACCAAAGGGAACAACCACAGCAGTGATCTGGCCAGCATCCGAGTAACTGATACGTTGCACCACACTTGGTGCTACTGCTTCCACACGGCATCAGAAGTGCTCTACTCAACCTCATCTGTTTTGGACAAAGTCCCTAATCAGTTCAAACTTTTGGGACCGTGGACCATCTTCAACATCCTTCCTGGCTCATCAGAGTTTTTTTGTGGAATCTCAACAGGCAAGGTGGAATCTGTGGGTCAGCGGGAGGTTGGCATTCCATAGGTCACAGCCAGGGAACGCTGGTACTAAAGAAAACACTGATCCGTAACAACTGAGGAAAGAAAAAAAGATCTGCATCTCAGCCTGTCAAGGCATTTGAAACTACACACATCTTCAAGAACTTGAGCTGGGGGTGGTGATAAACACCTGCTTCCCCACCTGGTCTCTCATCACTCATTAAATCTATCTAGGTGGTAAGCAAGATTCCCCCCACTCCACATCCACAGGCTTCCAGGGTGTCTTCTGAAAGGGACAGAGCTGGTTTGGGACACCACGGTGCTCTACAAAAGCAAGTTCTTCTGGATGGCCTTTTCCCCTCGCTTGCAACATGGCTGCAATACAGAAGCAGCTGATGTGAGGCTGTGCTGCTTGTGAGAGTCTCCTGTCTGCAGCGTGGAAGCACTTAAGAACATTGCCTCTAATTCCTGGATGCAAGAGATAGAAAGGCTTGGGGCCATTTCCAAACATTCATGTGATCCACAGACCTTGAAGTGAGAGCACACAACAGTTTAGTTCACATTTTGGTCTTAAGAAAGGTTTATGTCTGTATGACAGTCAAGTTGAACAAGTTCTTGAGACTGCAAAGAAAACTGGAGAGATACAAGTGCACGAAACTTTAGAGAAAGTGACCAAGAGGAGTGTGGAGGAGAAGAATCTTCCATTTACTGCCCTGTCATTTCAGCTTTGTTCTGCAGACAAGCACTGCATTAAAAGAAAAGTCATTAAACACCCCAGAAGGTTGTGAAACCTTGTGTAGGAAGCACTGGGGATTGATAAAGTCCTGACAGACAAGTCTGATCACATTTGACAGAATTACAGAAGTAGAGAAGCCAGAGATGAGTCTTATCTTCAATGAAGAAATTGCTGCCCTCACGTAAAAAAAAACCAACAACCGAAAACCAAACCAAAGAGCTCCTTGGCTCTGAGCACACTGGAGGAATGAGACCTGGCCAAGCTGCCATAAACAAAGGCTGAGGAGGGATGCGTAGGATGAGGATGCAGAGCAGGAGAGGGAAGACACTCCTGAGATCTAATCTCCTGGAGGAAGATGAAGCAAGTTACACAAAAGCGCTCTGAACATTTGCTCAGGTGCCAAGACTCTGATCCTGTGCAGTTAAGCAGATGCTTGACTCGTGCCCTTCAGTAGCCCTCTTGCAGTTACCCGGGCCGTTCACATGCACCCTGGCAGAGCCAAGGCCAAGCTGAGCGCTGGGAGCTCAGCCCGTTCCCCTGTCTCCTGCCCAGCAGCAGAGACGCGTTCAGCTGCCGCTGCCATGAGCTCAAAAACTTTAGTCCAGCCTTTCAGAGTCCCCCCTGGAGCACGGCCGGGAGCCGCGGAGCCACGAGCGCCTGCACCGCCGTTCGCACCGCGCCAGCCGCCTGCGCACCCCCTCCCCGCTGTGCCGCGAGCGCCTGGGGGCAGAACAACCCTCTTCCTTCTTCCTCCTCCTCTTCCTCGCACGGCAGCCGGGCAGGACGGCGGGGCAGACGCCGCAAACCTTCGTCGTGCTCGCACCGGCAGCGGGAGCCCCGACAGGAAGGCAGCGCGGCACTGCGGGGCCCAGAGCCGCCCCGGTGGGACGAGGTTGCCGAGCACCGGCCGCAGCTGAGCACTGGCCGCAGTCGCTCCCGTTCCGACTCCTCTCGGACGGACCTCCCGCCCGCCCGCCCTCGCCGGGCCCCTCCGCCGCACCCGCCCCGCCGGCAGCAGCAGCGCCGATACTCACCTGCAGCGTGTCCCGCTGGCAGCGCGGCCCGAGTTACGGCAGAGAGAGGCTCGGTACGGCGGTAAGAAGGGAGCGGAGCAGAAGAGCCGTCCCCGCCTTCCCCTTTCAGGCGGACCGGCGGCGGGAGCGGGCGGGGCGGGCGGTGCAGCCCCGGCCCACGGGCCGCACCCACGGGCCGCCCCGCCGGGCCGAGCCAGAGGCAGGGCGGGACAGTCAGCGTGGGGAGCGCGGAGAGACGGCCCCGCCGCTTCGCAGCTGGAGCGGGCAGGGAGGCAGCTGCGGGCAGGTGCCGCTTGTGTCTCCTGCAAGGCCGGTGTGTCAAAAGGGCGTCAAAGCATCTCTCCAGTGATCGGAGCTGAACCCTGCTCAGACACCCAGAGGGCCAGGACAGGGGACTGCGCACAGAGCAGTCAGGACAGCAAAATGGAAAGGACGGCACACAGGAGAATTAGGGCGCTAGGGACACCCATAGAGGTACAGCACGCACCAGAGGGGCATGTCCTGTTTGGCCAGTTCCAGCATTAAACCGCAGCTGAAACTGCACCAGTAACACACAGGGAAACTAGGCGTAAGTGTTCCACGAGGTGTTTCCTTCACACCAGGATAGCAGCAGAGATGTATGTTTAAGCCTTCTGAGCTGCTGCAAAAGCTTTTGAAGGGAGTTTTCCCCTAGAAATGTCAAGCACATGGAAGAGCACACAGCTCTGAGCATCTCACAGAGATGGTACGCTGGAGATCGGTGCCTGTCTGAGCAAGTGCAAGTGCTGGGGTGGTGGGGTGGTACACTACCCCAGCACTGATACCCTCCCTTTTCCCACCTGCTGTTCCACACCTTTAACTACCAGATCCACTCAGATTACAAAGGCAGCAATCTTTATTTTTCTGACACATTAAAATTCTTACACTTAAAATACCCCCAAAACAGAAGTTTTTTAAGAGTTCCAAATGTAAGTTCTGATAAACAGAAGAAAGAGAGCAAATGACAAATCACAAGCAAGATGATGCTCAGATTCCCAGGCAGAAAATACACCTTCCACCTTCCCTTGGCCTGTAACCCTTGATTCCTTGTAATAACTGTGTTCTCCTGGGCCCCTCTGTGCCATAGCCTAGAATCCAGGCACCAGAGTGATTGTGCAAGCCAGAGAAGTCCTGAAAAATGTTCATTGGAACGAGTTGCAGCTCATGTATATGGGGGTGGCTCATCAAGACTCATCCAACCCTCAATTAGGTGACACTGCTTTGCACACAAACGTAGCTTCCTGTAACAACAGGGCTCTTCTCATTGTCGCTCTTTGGGAAGGGAATGGAAACATGGAAATCAGGGCCTACATAACCTCACTCGGTGGGTGGCAGTTTCATGAGATGGGGTGAGCAGTTCTCACAGCCCTCTACCCCGCTTCCCAAACATGCACTACCACTGTTCAATTCATAGTGGCTATGGGCTCAGCAGACTGCTCTACCAACTAAAATTAACCCACCTACTAAGAGTGGAAAAAATGTAGATGGGGAAACCATTTTCTACACATGCAAATTGCACCAGAAATAAAGAGGCAGTCACGCAACTGGAGGGAAACCAAGTCCTCCTCTCAACAGCAGTAAGCCATTATATTATCTCAAGTTGCTCATGATATGTTTAGGCTGCAAATTACTGAACTTGTTTGAGGCTCCCCATATCAAACATGTACATGTAGCCAACTCTTCAAACCTTATAGCACCAGTCTTTATTTGCCCTAGTGCTATGGGGAAATGCGTTTTACCTTGAGAGGGATTTAACAGATAGAAAACAGCTCAAAGAGCAAGTGATCCAACCTAGAAATTTAAGGCCTTAATGATACATTCATCTTGACTCCTAACAAGCTGCACAGCACATTGCTGGGAGTAAGCATAAGCTGGCATGTTTTATATTCAGAAAGAACAAGGAGTAATGCCAGACTGCAGTCAGAGCCTCTGAAACAAAAACATGGCAAAAAGCAAAGCTGGGTAGAAAAGGAGTTATCTCCTCTGCCTCCTTACCCATTCCCAGAGCCAAATGTCACAATCTCCATGCAGTCAAGAGTTTCTGCACATCTCCACTCCCCAGCTACACTCCCAAAGCGTCATCAAGGAGTTCCATGGTAGTACTATAGACCTTCATCTTTCTGACAATAGCCCACAACTTGCAACTGCAAGCAACAGTTACTCAACTACTAAGGTGTATTTAGACTCTGCTTCTCTAAGTACTCTTGTTAGTGGCCTCCACAGGAGTGTAAGGAAGAGGAAGGTAGGAATTTATTGCAAGGTGAAACCACAAAAGAAGGAAATGAAACAGAGAAGCCCTGTCACACTACAACTGTGAACTTGAAATGTCAGGTGGGATAGGGATTACAGCCAGGGGGTTCAAATCAGTTGTTGCTTTTACAGTAACTAATCAAAGGCAAGTTACAATACTTGCCATTTCACAGGTATCCCAGTTAAACTGGCTGAAAAAGAAGGGGGGGGTGGGAAATTAAGATACAGGAGAATGATTTTTCTACTAGATGGGCAGGAAACTGAAAAAAAATCACTGCCAGCCTTTTAAAATAAGACCACAGAAAATTTAAGTCTTGGAGAGCCACCCTAGTGGTGCCAATAACACCAGCTAAAGGATGGTTTCAAATGAGGGGCTTAAACCAGAGTTAGACACAAAAGAGGGAAACAGCCAACCACTCTCCCACATCCCTACACTGGAGCTGCCTGACCCACAATGGACATGGGGAGGTAGCATTCCAGGCAGGCTTGACGTCCATAACATCCACATTCCCACCCAGGCCATTCTGGTGAGCAGATGGTTTATGAATTCCAAAGGAAACATTCTCAGTCACTTTCAAACTTGACGGAATTGACTTGGGTTGATATAGTGCCCCCACGGTAGCTGCCTCGTTTTTTCTTTGTCTTCTCATGGCGAAAAGATTTGCCTTTAGTGAATTTGAGGATATTGTTAGCCTTCTCACCCCAGTCACCAGCTGCTCCTTTCTGTGAGGGTTGAATGGGGAGAGGAAAAAGAAATTCAGGTCAGTACCCAGAAGAGTTAAGGCAATGCTTTGCACTTCATCATACCCAGCACACCCCACTACATTAACACTGGAGCTGATAGTACTCTCCCATGCACCTCCTGCCAGTGCTCACACACTTATTAACAGCACCTCCTGGTGGAAAAAGTTTCCACCAAAAAAGCTCCCCACAAGCACACCAATGCTGCTCAGACAGTATTTGCTGGGATCAGGCATTACCATACTGGGCACTACCTAGCCCTACCTTTGCTTCAAATGAGTTATCAGCAACACGGGCATCCACCTCAATTTCTTCTTCCCTTACACGGCGGAATGGAGAGGCTGGCTGTTTAAAGAGAAAGGAAACGAGACAGAGTAGAGCATATGCACACAATATTCCCTTAGTGACACCCTCCTCACCCTGCAAATATGGAGTCCTGCTCATGTCACCTCAATCTTTGTTTCTCAGGTTTATAATTCTTTTCCTTCTTCAGATCAGGTGGCTCAGGGATGCTCCTGTGCAAGCGCATCCAACCAACCTTTGCCAGAGTAATATTATGCACACATGTGCACTCCCTAGGGTTCTCCAGAAAAGGTTCAAGTGCTTGAAAATGAAGCAAAACTACAAATGAACCTGTGGACCCACCCCGATCCCCCACTCCCCTCCTACCCCTGAAAGCCCCAAACACACCTACTAGTTCAGGAGGCAAAGATGCCTCTGCTCGCAATCACCACAGCCCATGCTCACTCACCTGCTTCACCTTGGGAACTGTGTGTGGTGTTTTGGCTTTGATCTTTGCCTTTTTACTGTGTGGTGTCTCTGGCTCCTGAACATCTTCCCTCTTTTGTTTCTTCACGATTGTGCCTGTTAGATGTACAGTAGCAAAACTTCACAGGGAGTAACTGCAGTATTGGTAAAGGTAATAGCATCTCTCCCCCAGAATGCAAACCCAGTGTTGACACAAGTGTGAGTGAGAATCAATCCCTGCATTATCTCACCCAGAAAACAGACTGCTATAACAGACACTAATAGCCTTTCTGGGTCAGCAAGGATTTTGCCATCCTATCCTAATGGATAAACATAATTCTGCAGAATAGGGTACCTCTAAATTTAAGATTTAGTGCACTTGAAGTTCTGTTTGTTAAAATTTGCTAGTTGTCGAAGCCTTACAGTATGCAGTTGCACAAATCACTAGCACATTCAAAGCTGTTCTTCTCCTGGAGGAAAAAAGATTGAGATTGTGCACTGGGGCATCATCCATGGTGTCCCACTCAACACAGACAATGTCCTCCAGCACTCTGCCTTGCTGTCACTAACAGTCTTGTGCATCCACAGATGGCAACTGACAACTGTACAGAAGTGTACAGTTCACTTCACCATAAATTCTGTTGCCAGCAGATATGCAATAGAGACAAAAAGGATCACCCCAAATGAAAGACAAGCCCTTCGTCTCAGTACTGCACCAGATGGCATAATCTAATAGCACATAGAAAAGACCCAACATTGTTTAGGAAAGACTTCCATTCATGCTTAGCTCAGTAACACTGCCTGACAGACCCATTTCCCAGACAGTAGGTAATACCTCCATTGATTTTTCTAGCCTCTTCTTCAGAGCTGCTTTCACTGCTGCTACTGCTGCCACCAGCTGGCTTAGACTTCACATTGTTTGCTGCTGGTGTGGATGCTTTTGCCTTCTCTGTGGAGGCAGCGGTCTTAGAATTGCTCTGGGCCCCTTTTGCTGCCTTTTTGGGCTTCTCATCCTCTTCACTGGAACTATCGGATGAGCTGCTACTACTAGAAGCAGCTGCCTTCTTCCCCACAGTTGCTTTTGCTGTCCCTGTAGATTTGGTGGCTGGTTTCACTGCTGGCTTCTTTTCTTCTTCACTGCTTGAGCTATCAGAGTCAGAACTGTCTGCTTTGGAAGCTGGGGTAGAGGGTTTAGACAGTAGCTTACCCACTTTGCCAGCTAATTTAGCTGGAGTGGCTTTCTTCTTCTTTGCATCATCAGAGCTGCTGGAGCTGCTATCTGAATCAGAGCTACTTTGTGTTTTCTTTGTGGCAGCTTGTGACTTATTTGTTGCAGGAGTTGCTGCTTTAGTTGTGGGCTTCACAGGGGCTTTCTTGTCAGAGCTATCAGAATCTAGAATGGAAAGAAAAAAATAATCAAGGCTAAGCCCCATTCCTTCAGCATAAAGCTAACATACAGATTCAGTGTTGATAAACAGTGCACTTCATTAGCTGCTTGAAACAATACTGCCATGGGTATTCCTGTCCAACTGCACTCTCATACCCTGCCTAGAAACAAGGAGGTCTGAGCAAGCACAACATACATGTGGGATTCTCCTTTTCTCCTACCCCAATACCTGAGCTGTCTGAGGATGAACTGGAATCTTTCTTCACTTGTCCAGGCTTGACAGCTACTTTTGCTGGTTTTGAAGTATTCTTCACCACAGGTTGTTTAGCTGAGAGCTTATTCCCTACCTTCTTCTTGTCATCCTCCGAGCTAGAATCTAAACACAAACACAAAAAAGGATGTTCTTTAATTCAATGAACTTCTGGTGCGAGTATAGAGCTCATGGGAAGTGAAAACCAAAATGGGTTGTGGTCCGACGGCTGAGCCAGTAAGTAACTGGCAGTAAGCAGCATTTGATGAACATTCAGATGGTCAGGGGACAGCATTCATCTTTCCAGATATCTTCTTTGTTGGGAGGCAGTGGAAACATGCAGTTTTAAGCTTTTCACTAATGCATGCACAAGGAAGCAGGTATGTGGAGAATAATGTTGAAGAGGTACAGAAGAAGGGACTGGAGAAAGTACAGGTATTACCAGAAACAAACTCAGGGAGAAGAAACCAAGAAAAGAATTTATGTGGTAAAGATCAAAGAACTGAAGCAGGGAAACTGAAGCAGCAACAGCACAGTATCTCACTTTAGCTTTCTATTTCCTGTATCAGATGTGTTTAGCAGCAGGCTGAGGATGGACTGGAGACTCCTGCATACAAATACGCCTTTGTATTGTGTGTCACAGCAATCTGGAATGCTAAGCCTGATCTATTCCAACATTTATGAACACTAACGGTAATCAAAATCTTGTATGTTTTTGAAAAACTAGGCAACAAACCCAAAAAACATGTAACTGCTGCCACTTGTTGAAGCACTAGAATATGGGAAGACACACATTCTAGTGCTAGCTTTCTGCAGACAGACAGGCTCCTGCCACCTGCAGTCCCTGCTGTGGCACCAGCGATGTTGAGATAACACAACAGGAGCACCCTGAGCTTGGAGGGGAGATGTAGCACACAGGGAATTTACATGGGAAATACAGCACTGCAAACCTTAAGCCTGATGAACAGAAGATACAAGGCACATTGTCCCTATTTCTGGAGTTACATTAGGAGAAGGCATCTTTTGAGCCTATTTTGAACTTGGTATGGCAACAACATTTCTTATTTCAGAAACTTCTCCCAAACACAATGGGACAACAGAAACCAAAAATCTTAAAGACACAGATCCTCAAAAAATATAACTATTAACCCACCTGGAGAAACCTGATACACATGATGCCCCACCCTTTCAATCTTCCTGTACTTGCCAATCGTCTCACAATGGTGTCTCATAGTCAAGCTCCACTCTGCATAGCACACTGCTGTTTTCCAATTTCACATCTTGTTAGATACGGAGACTGTGAAGCTTTTGAGCTTCTATACTAAGGTGTACTAGTAGGTACACCACTATACAGCAACCTGGCCAATAAAACCATTAACACAGAAACCCCAAAACTATGTATTGAATTACCTGAGTCACTGTCAGAACTGGATTCAGCCTTCTTGGTAGCCACAGCTTTTTTTTGGGAGGCAGGGGTTGTTTTAGCTACTACTGCTTTGCCTGCAAAAGCAAGTTCAAAATTAAAAGGTCATATCCACACTAAACCTTTGCCCCAAGATCCAAACTTTTCCAGATGTGAGAAAGCTCCATTCTCAGTGCAGGAGTCATTCAGCCAGCACATTGGATGCCAAGCAAGGACCTGTCCAGCTGCAATAACAGGCCTGGCTTATTCCCGCTAAACTAGATCCTAATGACTTTTCAAACCAATGCGTGCAAAATAATCCAACCTGCACACAGCTTGAATCCTCAGTTTGTACCCAGGGTTGTTTGGGATGCCTTCAAATTATTCAGAAGCTTCCAGAGAAGCAAACAGCAACACAGGCTAAAGTCACATGGCTTTTTCAAGGAAATCAAGACATTGTCAACACATTGTCTGCACCACATAGTCCTTCCTCTGCAGAGTCCTCTCCTCACAACATACCTGCTCCTCCCTTTGAGGGCACCTGCTCTGCCTCATCACTACTGTCTGAAGAGTCACTGCTCTCAGCCTTTTTTGCAGGAGCCTTGGCAAGGCCTTTCTTGGTCTGTGTAGCTTGAGGAGGTGGTACAGCACTGTACGGACCTATGAAGACAGACACAGCATTCAGACGCCTGCATGACAATGTGAGTAGCACAAGACATTTGTTGTAGTTAGAATAAAGCACTTCTGCTATTTGGTTCCATTTATTCCACTTCTGTAGGTAGAATCAAAGATGCTAGCATGTAATTTGAAAGGTTACACTCACTGCTATCTCCTGTCTCTGCTGTGAATTTAACTCTCCTCTTGGGGTTCACTGACCCAACCATCTCTGCAGAAGTTTTCTCTGCACTTTTAGAAGAATGGGAGCTTGTGTTGCCAAAACTTTTCAGAAACCCCAACAAATAGAGATGTCAGCTGTTGATTGTTTTCCTTTACTGTCTTCTCAAATCCTCTGGTTAGAGGATCAGACTGAGTTTTAATGCTTGATCCTCCACATAAATCAGCTCTCTACCGGAATCCTAAAAGCACTATACTGAACAGAGGCCCATTTAGCCCGTCAGTTGGATTGCAACTGAATAGACCTAGACACTTCGCAAAAAAATCCCCCAAAACTCTAAAAATGCTTTAATTGCTGCAGTTGCAGAATAACCAAACCACTGGCAAACTACTTCTCAAATCCTGGCAGACAGGAAACCTGCAAGAATGTACTTAAAGGCTACCTGCATAGAAGACATGCAAACCAAGCAGCGTCTGTCACAATCTCTTACACCCCATCCGTTGCTGAGGGAGAAGCTGAATTGTACGCTTAGCCCCAACAGCATCCATGAAGAGAGCTGCTGTATTTCTGGTTCATGGTACCACCACCAGCACCACCTGGAACCTTCTGTGCAGCAAGACTTGTCTGTGCCCTGCACATGCTTCTCCTGGGACAGTGGGACTAGCAGAAAGCATCCTCCTTCCATGTAGCAGCAACATTATTTAGTACTTACCAGACTTTGGCTTTTGTTTTGCTGGTGGCTTTTCATCGTCTGAACTGTCAGATGAGTCCTCGCTACTCGAACTTTCTTTGGCACGTTTGTTTTTTCCTGGACATGCTTGACTGGCTGCAGGTTTTGGCAGAGGCGATTTCTTGGGAACAGCCTTATCACAAGAGAGAAAGAAATTCACAGTCAAAAAGAAGTTACAGAAGTGTTGTGGGAAGAGCTGACAGGGATCTCGTTTAACTCTACCTCTCATGTAAGCGAGCAAATTTTGAAGACAAAGTGAGAAAGATAAATGAAAATTCTCAAATGTAAATTTTAGGAAATGTATGAGCATCATATTTCTGGCCACTCTGCTGCTGCTTTCTGCTGCATGCATCCCTAAGGAGGAGCTCCTCTGATCAAGGAGCACAGAACTAGCTGAATGATAGCAACTGCCACCTGATTAAACATAACTCCGATTATTTTTGTATTGCAGAAATCAGTTTTAAACTCCTTAGTGGAAAACTCAAAATTACAGATAGCTAAGCACAAAAGACATGCAATAGTGAACATATAATAAAGACTACAATATGGTTATGACAGAATGATATGTTCTCCTGTAAAAGGAAGGAGCAGAGGAAGCAGTAAGGAGGTATTAGAGAAGACAGCTAATGCACGAAGAGGTGATAGAACACACAGTCCCACTGTGTGAAGGAGAAGGTACAAGAGCCACAAACGCTATGCTCAGCATCTCTGTCATCTGTGCCTTTGTCTACATGTTTTGCATTCCCTGCAAGACAGATAAACCCAGTGTTACTAGACTTCTACAGTGTTCAAAAAGCTTTTCACAGCCTAATTTACCTTCTTTGGTGCAGTTTTTTCCTCATCAGAATCTTCACTACTACTGCTACTGCTTGCTGCTTTTCCATTGACCACCTTGGTGGCTGCCTGGGCAGCTTTACTTCCTTTTGAGATAAGCAAAAAGGGACATTAGAAAATATGCTACGGTAGATGAGGGGTAATTATACTCAGCACAAAGTGTCATAGAGAGAAAAGAATCACAGGAAGCCAAAAGGGCAGATTAAGGCAGTACCGCAAAACTATTGTTTTACCCTAGTGCAAGCTTAGAGAAAGCAGTTAAGGTTACTGATTACAGCTACTTATGCAAACAATGCAGCATCTGGGACCAGATGTTTTATCTGCAGTCAGTTCTACTGCTCTTCCACATCAGAAGCAGACTGGACTGGAGTGCAAATGGAAATGACAGCAGATTTTCAGACCGCTGTTAATACATATGCCTTTGCATGTAGCTACAGCCCACATCACTCTTACCCTGGCTTTTTTGGTTTTGCACTTTAACTTACGATATCCAGTAAGAGGTACCTGATTTAGGTGTTGCTGGTTTTGGCGGCTGTTTCTTTGGTGCTTCTTCATCTGAGCTGCTTGAGTCAGAGCTGGAACTCTCTGCTTTCTTCTGAGGCTGGATTTTGGTTCCAGCTGGCTTCACCACAGGTTTCGCACCTTTCTAAACATCAAAAGGGAAGGATGATTAGCCCTTGTAGCCATGAAATAATGAAAAAGAGGTTAATAAGTGGAACACATGTACAGATAATATAAAGAGCTGTTTTTGAAAGAGATTACTATTTTGACTTGAAAATGCCACTCTGCCTAACGCTTAGGGCCTGAAAATCCCCGGATAACAATTTTGCTCTGGGAAACCTCGCAGCAGCCCATGGGAGACTTCCTTTGCACCTCAGTCTCCAGTTCTGCCGCCATAAATGGGGCAGCTCTGGGGCTGGCACTGTTCTCTTCCTTCTCCAGACCACACTAGTTTGAAGACTGAAAATACTGACTGGGCAACTCTGGTTGGTCTCCTCTGGTGTACAGTGACATCATTCTTCCCACCCCCATGCTTCTCAAGACCATGACTGCAGCAAAAAAAAGGAAAGAAATTTGCTTTTTATATTCACCCATATGAAGAAAAAAATCACTTTTTTTAGTGACCATAAATAAATCTTTCTCGGGGGGGGGGGGGGGGGGGGGGGAAGTAAGCCCTGGCAGTCTCAGGATAAAAGCAGGGGGCAGGATACGAAACAAAGTGGATGCTGGACATTAAATTCATTTTTCACAGTACTAGTCCAAATGGCACACCATCCACTACAGAAATGTCTTCTCACATTGTACCTGCAGCAGCGTAGGAACTTCATAGTTGAGGAAAAGTGAGCCCAGTTTCAGAGAGAACTCTGCTGGTCAAATTTGCTATTATCCATCACTGTCAAACATGCATAAAAGAGGCTGGCAAGAAAAGCTGACCTTTGCTGGCTTCTCCTCCTCCTCTGAATCTGAATCATCACTGGAGTCCTCACTGCTGCTCTCTGCCTTCTTGGCTGAAGGAACCGCTTTTGCCTTGGGCACAGCTGCTGCTTTAACTGAAATAAGGGACAGCACACATTGATAATAAGTTATTTCACAACTATCATGTACCCATATCCTGCACTAGTGTGTATCAGGGCAAAAGGATATGCTAAGATAATTAAACCATGAACGAAGTTCGTAACAGTGACTTTGTTTCTTCAGCAGGGTGCGGCAGAAGACTCCAAAATGGACTGGCAAGAGGATAAAACCAATTCTGATTTTATCTTTGTCACATAGACGTCTAAGTGCAGACTTCTATCACCAAAAAGGACACCCCACAAGGAAAGTGTCCCCACAAACTGAGGTAACATTAAGGGGGTCTGCACACCTTCCAGCTTACAAAAACTCACTGAACAATTGCAGACTTCCAAAGAGAACTTCCAAAGAGAACTTCCAAAGAGAACTTCCAAAGAGAACTTCCAAAGAGAACTTCCAAAGAGAACTTCCAAAGAGAACTTCCAAAGAGAACTTCCAAAGAGAACTTCCAAAGAGAACTTCCAAAGAGAACACAGCAATACACTGTTTAGGTTCCAGACACTTTGCTTAACTTGTTTCAGCCAAGTCTACTCTTTCCTGGTTACTGACTGCTTTTTATTAACATGGAACAAAAGAAAAAATTTTGCCCCAAGTGAGGCGCACACCGTGATGAAGGCAAGGCATAAGAACAACTCCAGATAAAAAGGGAAAATATGGCTCACCACGTAACAAAGAGCTGTGGAGGGACATATCTTTTGACAGCACTAGGACATAGGCTTGAGAAAAAGGAGGACAGTTACCTCACACAAGCAGCAGGTGGGATACTTGGCATTTCTCTGGAAGTAGAAGCTATCGTGTACAACTGCCCTGCAACAAACAGGTCACAGTGCCCACCAATATAGAAGAGCCTGATAAATCCCAGCCATGCAGGAATTTTGTCAAAATATGCGTATTTTAATAGACGTGAAAGCACTTAAAAAACCTGAATCCATTTTCCTATGACAGCAAGATAAACCATTCTTTAAAGCTCTCAGTGAAACTGAGAATCCCTGGAAAATAGCACAGGGGTGGTGGTGCGGGAATAGTGAGGAGAGTACCAGCCCAATCTACAAGCATTCAAAAATGTTTTGCTCAATATTTAAATCAACACATGATTTAAATATGCTGAAGCAAGGTGGAGTAACCCTGTCAAGACATCCTGTCAGTGAGTGTTTGGAAAGCAGAATCTCAATATAGACAAGGTAATGAAAATGCTACTTTTGTAGCCCCTACAAAACTCAATACGGCCCAAAGCCTTCACTAGTCTCAGCCAAAACAGAGAAGCCGAATGGCTAAAACTTCCTAGTGGACACAAACCCTGATGTGCTTATATTATAACTGGATAAAGAGATCTTCCTCAGCTAGGATGAATGTACTTCACATGTCTCTTGCAAGTCTTTTGCCTGTGATAAGACCAGTCAATGAAAACCTAGTCCTTGATAGTCGCTGAAGGACCTCAGATGAACGGCTCAAGCCGAGCTCTATATCCAGGTGAGGAGCCAATGCCAAACACAGCCCTGGCCTGCCTGAAGGCTGCTCACAAACCCCACCTGGTTTCTTGGCTGGGGGCTTCTCGTCCTCCTCGCTGGAGCTGTCATCGCTGCTGGACGGCGGCTTCCTCTTCGCCTGGGACCCGTTGGGAACCAGCTTTCTCTTCTTGGCCGCTGGAGACCTACAGGGGGGGACAGCTGAGCTGGCGACTACGAGGGCCGGTCGGCGCCTGGCGCCGGTGTGAGCCCCGCAGCGTGGCGGAGCATGCCCGCGCCCTCTGACCCTCCCCTCCCCGGTAAGCGCGGCCCCCGCCGCGGGAGGGGCACTTACTTCAGCCAGTAACTGAAGATGTCCAGGAGGGAGGCTGCGTTGGGGTCCTGCTCCTTCTAAACCAAGAGAGAGGCCGCGTCAGTCAGTCACTCAGTCAGCCGGTCGGTCGGTCGGTCGGTCGGTCCCCCCCCCCCCCCACAGCCTTACCCCCCCGCTCACCGCCGCCGCCTCCCTGGCGAAGGCGCGCGCGGCGCCGTCGAAGCGGTTCTCGCGCAGGAAGGCGAGCACGAACGGGAACAGGTCGCTGGGCACCGCGCGCCACTCCGCCATGCTGCCCCGCCGACACGTGCCCTCCGCGCGCGCGCGCGCGCGCACCGCCACGTACGTCCGTACGCACGTACGGGCGCGCCCGCACCCCTCCGGTCCCGCCTTCCCCGCCATGTTGGCTAGGCGGTGGCGGGGCTCGGCCGCGCGGGTCGAGAGGACGCCTATGGGCAGGACCCGAGAGGCATAAGCGTCCTCCTGGCGAGAAGGGGTTTGGAAAGGTCCCGCTCAGCGGTGGCGCCCGCGTCTGGCTGAAGGCAGCAAGCAGGGCGGGAACGCTGCTTGTTGGGCGCAGGCAGGCTTAGGGACCGCAGCGCAGAGGTGGGAACCCGGGACATCTCTGCAATGAAACTCGAAGTGTGTATATGGCATTGGAAGAGGCAGCGCTTAAACCGCTTCCTCCCCATCAGTCTATTCTTAGCTGTAATCCATTTTAAGTATGGTCACTGAAAGGAGAAGGAGCAAGGATGCTCCATGGAGGGTAACAAACCAGTAGCTGTGGATAACCTCAGTGCTTGCAGCGGCTGCACCAACAGGGTGCAGTACCACGCAGCTTCAACATAGCAAGTATAGTCAGGTGTTGACAAGGGTAATCAGCAGTCACAGGAAAGGTGAGTTATGAACCAGATACCACATGAAGTATTTATTCAGGATCAAAGTGAAATAGTGCAGAGAAAGAGCTCGGGTAGGAGTAATGCTGAGGTCTAAAGGGGCTGTCTGTCAGATGAAGCCAGAGAGGAAATTGGGAATAAGGTCACTTAGAATGCAGGTTTGAAAAGTACCAAGGAGGTAAGCCTGGAGAGAAAACTTAAAACAGGTACACCTACAAAATAGATAAGCGTGCACTGAATAACCAAGCCTGGGCTTAAATGCAGCTCCTAGGCCTCTGGGCAAAGGATGGGTGTGGGAGCCCCAGGTGTATGGCCTGTTAGTGTACTCAGGACCCTGGTAAAGAGGAGATTTCATTCAGCTGTTGCATACTGCAGTGGTTTTAAATTAGTCATTTCTCCACTGGAATTTTTTCTTCTGTGAAAGTGAAGGTTGCTCTGCTGGATGTAGCGCTCTGTGCTTGCCTTTATGATGGGGATTTAAATTTTTTTTTATTGTTCTCTTCAATTGAGTGTATCGTAAATCCTGCTGAGGGTAAAGGAAGAAGAGAGTCACATGTAGAAAGTCCTGAGTTAGGACTGCCAGGGTTAAGCAAGCAGTAAAAGGTCGGCAGTGTTATGATCTTCACATTTCCCATACCTAGCCCTCTGCTCTTGATCATCTCTAGACGCTGCTGTGCCCTGTGTGAGGATTCTGTCCCTCCTGTGTGCAGTTAGGTAGTGCCTGCTGAATGCTTAGGCAGGCTGTGTGCCCAGCAGAGCACCCTTGGTGGTGGTGTGTCTGGAAGGTGCTGTGTGTGTACTGCTGAGGAAATAAAAGCAGCTCCTGTAGTGAAGGATTGTACTGTAAGATACTGACACTTTGTACAGGTGCTGCTGCCTGTAGCATAGAAAAGAGACATTAAGCTGAGGGCTTGTTATGTACGTGTACCTTGTTTTCAGATGGCCTTGATTTGGCCTGCCCCTGTTGTATATGGGATTACTTGGTTGTGTTGCAGAAAGGAAACTCTTTCCAGGAACCAATACTCAGCTTTTGTAGCTTCCATCCACAGTAAGCTACAGCTGGAAGCTTCATCTGCAAAGCTCAGCACAAATTCTGATACAGTGCTTTTGCCTGTATCAGAAAGGAAGAGATGCAGCTACTGCTGGTCAACTGTCCTTATTTTAAGTTCTGCTGTCTTGAGTTAACTGCTGTGAGGAACAAGGGAAATGACTGGCTGTTTGTTTCACTGGCTCACTTTGCTTCTTGCCTGGCTAGTAAGCATCTCCCTCTGCTGCCAGGCCTTTGCCAGTGAGGCCTGTTCCCAGATGCACTGTGACTGCTTCTCTTTGGAGGTGTGTGGCTGCCTAGGTGCATTCCCTGTGTTGTGCCTGCAATTGTCCAGCCAACCTGGCCAGGTAGTAACCATGCAAGGAAAGCTATTTTGTTCTTGTATTCCCCAAGGCAGTAGTGGGAGATCCTGGGATCTAAAAAGCAAGCAAATTCAGCTGAGCTATCCTACTGCTTGTAGCATGTTACTTGCTCCTCTCACATACTCCTCATAGGTCTTTTCAGCTCTTCCCCTTGGCTGGCAAAGCTCTTCTGTTAGGGCTGCAGGGAGAGCTATTCACTTCAGAAGAGAGCATTCGCATGAGGGGTCTCCGTTCCTCATGCTCTTGTGGCCAAGAAAAAGTAGAGAGATGGCATGGGTATTCAAGCACTTATTGAATCCCTTCCTTGTTACCCCTGAAAAATACCTAGTGAAAAAATAATATCTCCAGGAAGAGCAATCCTGCCCTTTTCTTTGGACAGGGATAAGATAGAGCCTTGAGAATAATGCTACAAATGCAGTGATGTTCACATGCTGCAGTGAGTTGAAGGGAGGAATGATCGGATGTGTAAGACAGTCAGTTTTGGGCAAGGGTGGATGAAAAGCTCCCTCCATTTCTTCATTTTGTTCTTAACTCGTTACAAGCTGTGTAACTCTCCCTTAGGCCAACGTGAAGGGGCTTTTGCCTCAATTTGTTATCTCAGTTCTTAGGCGGAGGTTGCTGTAAAGGTTGCTGAAACAACAGCCTAGCAGTTATTTTACTTAAGCTCCTTTGGGGAAGGCACATTAATTTCACTTGCGTTTCCTGCAGGCTTTGCATTGATTAAATAAAATACATAGCACCCTAAGCGACACTGACCCATATGGAGAAGCCCCATGGGTTCTCACGAAGCAGGAAGCTGACTCTGCTAGCCCTCTAAGACTTTAAGAGGAAAAGAATTTAAAAGCTTGTTCCAAGGAGCATGTTGAAATCCTCATCTAACATCCGAGAGATTATTTTGGTTTTAACATTTTATTCTGAAAGTTAGAAGATAAGCAGCTTTACATGGGAAATAATGTGGAACAATCATTATAAAGCCATATATCCATGGTTATCTACCTGCTTTACTAGTTCTTAGTATATGTGTATTATTCCATAATAGTGAAAGAATTTGGCTAGAGATTCTAGCTTCCAAGTAGTGAAGTTTTGTCCTTCACACAAATGCCAAGTAGACTCTCTATTAGCACCTTTCACCAGTTCCCAGGTGTTCTTTACTCTATTGTGCATTTTCAGGATGATTCAGATGGGAATGTACTGGTTTCTTCTCTGCAAACCTGGAGTTCCTGAAGAGGCTGTATCATCGGGAAGTGCTTTTTATCCTAGTACTTTCTTCTTGTGGGAGCAAACACTCTGCTTTTGGAAGGCAGGCTGTGGCACACAGTTTGTAAGCTTCAAGTAGGTTTGGGGTAAAATAAAGTTTTGGAGGTCACAGGAGAGTTTGACCAACTTCTAAGATAGAGTTGATTAGTAGGAAAGAGTTCCTTAGTGTTTGCAACCAGCTCTGTTTCAGCATTAGTGTTTGTCACATTAAATAAGCTGCAGGCACAATGTCCTCTGACTGCTTGGGGGATGATTGTTTGGGAAACCAGCTTGTAAGGTATCTGCTTTTGTTTTGCTGAAGCGCAGCAAGAAAAGGCTTCACTAATTCTTACCAAATATGTGTTTCTGAATGCAAATCAGTGCAAGTGTGTTTTCCAAGTTTGGAAAGGAATAAACAATTATTTAGGCAGAATCTGTTGCTTTGTTTTCAGCAACAAAATTAAATTGAATCCTACTCTCTGAACTCCAGCAGTGTCCTTTCACTGCTTGTTTTGTCTGTACTCAAACATGAGCATAGTCATACAGAGTCAGGTAAATCTAAATTAAAAGACAGCATCTTCTAGAGGGAAACACAGAATATCAGGATGCTTCATTCTACATGGAACAACTTGTTTTTCCCCTAGGAAAAAATAAAACTCCTTTCTCATAGGAGACAGAATTCAAAGCCAAATTTAGGGATGTACATGGATCAGGTCTTGCTTGTTCTCTTTCACAGCCGTTGCTGTAAGTTTCGTGTGACTAACGATACGGAGTTTCTGTATCACCACAACACACAAAGTTTCTTCACTGTAGCGCTGTTTGCTCGGCCACCCGTGGATTGTGCGATTGGAGCCAAGTGGAATTTCCCTCCTATGGCAGGAGGCTCCCGCCGTGTACCTACCTGGAGGGGGATGTACCGCCGGCCTTGGCGGGGCCGGGCCGGAGCCGCCCAGTGCCCGGCTCTGCAGGGGGCGTCGCGAGCCGCCCTCTCTGCCGGGTGCCCTCCCGGGCGGCGGGGCGGGAGGCGGGGCTCGGTGCAGCGCCCGGCCGGGGTCGAGGAAGTGACCGCCGCGGGGGGACTCGCCGCTCCGCCGGTGATGTGAGGGAAGCGGAGCGGCGCCTTCCTCGCCAGCCCCGGACCATGGCGGCCCCCGGTAGGTGCTGCGGCTGCTCGTCCCGGGAGCCGGAGGAGCGACGGGGATTCTCCGCCCGGCCGTGCTGCGCGGTACGGCTGGGCCGGGCGGGCGCTGCCCCTTGCTCTGTCCCGGCTCTCCGCGGATCCCAGCCCGTGAGCGGGCTGTCGCGCTCGTTGGTGCCGGTGAGCGGGGAGGTGGCGGAGCGCGGCGCGCTGCCCGCGGCTCGGTGCCCGCTCCCGCCTGCGAGGCGGTGCTGCTGCGTGGCTCTGCTCGCCCCTGCGCTCGGCTGCTGTGAAAGGGGAAGCAGGGTCCGGTCCCCGAGTTTAGGGAAAGAGCCCCGGGGCTCTTCAGAGCGACGGCAGCTCTCTTGTTCGCAGCCAGGTTGTTGCGCTTTATGCCTTATCTTTCTTCACTTGGCTTGAGCTCAGGGCAGGTGCTGGCAGAGCTCTCCTGTGTCTGGAGTGTACTTCTGGTTGGCAGCTCAGCTAGGTCTGAGGGAGCGTGTTCTGTAGAGGAATGTGTCCCTGCTCAGCCTGGCTGTTTTTCAGCTCAGGTGGTTTTCTGTGATGTTTTGTGGAGAAGTCAGTTCTTCCTAAATACTGCTTTATCCCTCTGCATTTGTATACTTGCTTTTTAGGGTATGACTTGATGCCCCTTGCCACAGTGGCACAGGATCACAAACAAACTGAGCTAGGTTGCCATCAATGAAAATGATTTAGCTAACATATGTGCAGGTAGAAGTGGCTAGCATAGAGCTGGAAATCCCAGGGTCACAGGGGTTTAACCTATATTGTGCAAGTCTCGCTAGTGCCCAGTTTGCAAGTTCCCCTCCCTGCAGGGAAATGTGTGTGTTTCATCTAAAAAAGGAAAAACGTGCTATTCTCAGGGTGTGAAGTAACGTTTGTGTTTCACTGATGCGTATCTCCTTATGATGTAAAAATAAGTTAGACCACGGCCTCAGGAGACTTGTGGGCAAAACTACTTTTCTCCTTATAAACAGAAGGTGATTTCATGGAGACTCTTAAAGTAGAACAACTTTAGGTCCACATATCGTAGTGCAAATCTCTTGTTCCTATCACTGAAGTTTGGTTCGCAAAGTTTATCTACTTTGATTCTGTTATTTCCTCTTGCTTTTTATTTAAGGCAAAGGTTTTCTATTCCAGTCAAAGTGAGAGGTCTCTCTAGGATGTTAATAATTATTTTATGTGATCACTGTTACTTTGTTATGCATTCCAGTTAGGCAAAGAATGCATTTATCTCCTCATACGTCACTTAAATACATACACTTTAGACACAGAAATATGAAAAGTGCTGAGAACTTCTGTTAATGGCCCACCAGCAGCTTCTAACACCTTTCGGAAGTGCTCTCTCTTTAAGAATCTTATTATTAAGACACCTTGGATTGGGTTTTGTTTATATCATAACTAACTGTCTATCATAGGAAGTGAATCCTCCTCTACCAAGGATTGATATTTTGGGCTGCAATATTCATGTACCCTCCATACACATGAATCTGAAAGCAATCTGAGAAGTTAGCTTTAGAGACTACATAGCGATTTTTCACTTAGTCACAATTTGGGGAGGATTTGATCTAGCAGATGAAAATAGATTTGCTTGCCATTACATATGATCATCTGAGTTGGAGTAATGGATTTCTCTGTCAGTTTTTTACGTAGTCTGTGAACAATGAGAAGTCATGGTCTACTCAGGAGAGGGATGTGAAAGATGGCCCATAAAAGTTGTTTAATTGTTGTTAGAGACCCTGACTTGTCTTTATGGGACCCACAAGTACCATGGAAAACTATCTGTGATCTGTAAATTGAAAAAGGTCTAACCTTTTGGCTTGTAGAGTGAAATAATAGGTAATAACAGTTAATGATATGTGATTCAAATTTGGAAAGTGTTACTTAGGCAAGATGTAGTCTTACCCAAAGCAGATATGCCAGCTTCCTGCAGTATTCTTTAGCTATTTCAGTGGTAATCAGAACCTTACAATATGATCGTAATCCACTATTGCATGTTTGCTCTGGACTCAAAGATTGTCACCTCACTTCTCCCAAACATGGTCTGAAGATGACCCTGATTTGTTTGTTTCTCAGAGAGGGGCTGTGAAGACGTGATACAGTGTATCACTGTAGGTTATTTTTATTCTCTTGCCATGGGTGTTCTGTGATTTTGACTGAATTGCTTCATCCCCTTCCATTCTGCGTGAGGTTTATAATCTACAGAAAGCTTTGTATCGTGTTCTGTCTCTGTGCTATTTGTTCTGTGGGCCTTCCACCACAATTAGCATTTCTGCAGTGCTAGTTTGTAGTCTCATCAGTCTTTTAGCATTGCTGTATAATGGAGTGGGCAACTAAGCACTGAAGATGCAGTTAGAGCAGAAAGAAAATATTGTGAAAATTTTGTTGTAAAACTAACGAGGCTACACTTGTGAGTGTGAAAAAACTTTTTAAACTGTTGGCTGGCATAAATCTTTCTTCATCTTGCAATTGCATATACTGTTCATATTTTTTTACTTGAATTTAAGGCTTCCCTGTGTTTGTTTTTCCAAACCAGCCTGTTGTCAAAGCATCCATTTAAGGTCAGGGTTTAAAGAAATAAAATGCTTGGTGTTCTCCTAGGGGTCTCCTTGTATGTTTAAAATAGTTAGAGTATACATTGTGCTTTGAAGTGTGCTCTGTGGGTTTTTCTGTAACTGATGTGTGATAAGTTGCAGGAAGAACTCCCTGAAACATGGTGTGTTCTCCACTTACTGCACTTTTCCCTGAGGACTGGGCAGTAATTTGTACTGCAAAGGAAAGTATTTGGTTAGACAAATAGTAGCATGATCTAGGAAAGTAAGTCCTGTGTCATCCTTCTTTTAAATGGGGATGTTGCAATTGAAACTATTTCTGGATTTTTGTTCTTTGAAACAGTCCTGTTGCTGACTTAAGCTTATTTACCTCTTCAAGATCCCTTTCCAGTATTTTTGCTTACAGACATGGAGAGTTTCCTTGGCTCTAAAAGTGGAGTCAGTAATTTTGCTTCTCAGTTCTCCTTTTAAAAGCATTCTTCCTCAGTTTATCCTAGAAGTGTAAAAGGCTGAGGTAAGGGGGCCTGAGAATAGCTGGCACAGCTCTATTGTGGCGAATAGTGTGCCGGTAGAGCAGTACTATCTAGGGAATCAATACCTTTCCTAAACACTAGGTGAAGTTCCTTCCTGCTGGGTGCAGAGGCTACGCTGCTCCGAGTGGTGTCATCTCTGGGGATATAAATGGTGGCAGGGAACCTGCAGAGAGTCTGTCAAGTTTGCATGTTTTGCCTACATGTTGGAGAAGGGAGGCTACTTGGATACTTAGTCCCCCTACAGTGCAATGCATGTTTAAAATCAGTGGCTTCCCCACACTGCATCCCCCCCAAGCACAGCTGCTTCCTTTCATTGAAAGACTGGAGAAGGGCCTGGTTGCTGACAGGTTTAGTTGTGGAAGCTGTGCTCGTTTTAAAAATGCATGGTAGGATTAGGTCTTCCATTTAATAGAATGTTAAAATGCTCTGGGGGCCACTGCTGCTTTCCCCAGCATCCAGAGGTGGGACTTCTTCCGGAGGCTGCCAGGGTGGGACTTTAGGAGCCGTGGGCATACCTCGGAGAGTTGCTGCATCATCTCCCCATCTGATGAGGTTTGGCTCAGTTGGCTGTGCTGTAGAGTATGATCTCCATTCTCAGCAAATAGTTGTGCTGTCCTTTCCCACTGTACTGCGTATGCATCAACGTGTGGCACTGGAATCGTAGAATCATAGGCTCTTAGAATACCAGGTTGGAAGGGACCTCAAGGATCATCTGGTCCAACCTTTGTTGGCAAAGCATGACCTAGACTAGATGTCCCAGCACCCTGTCCAGCTGAATCTTAAAAGTGTCCAGTGTTGGGGGAATCCACCACTTTCCTGGGTAGATAATTCCAGTGTCTGATTGTTCTCACTGCAAAAAATTTTCCTCTTGTGTTCAGTCGGGATTTCCCCAGGAGTAATTAACTTGTGTCCATCACCCTTCATCTTTTTCATATGACTCCACATGAAAAGGAAGCAGAAGTCTCTTATACTCCTTCCTTTCTAAAATAAAACAACTGACCTCCTGAATTCTGCTTGGTTTTCCTGTTTCTGCTCATGTGATTCTGTTGACTTTGTCAAGTGGTGTTCAGCCAGAAGAGACATTTTGGCATAGTGATATTCTCACTGGTGTGGAAGCCATCTTCTTTTCACAGCAGTTGTGCACTCTTAGCTTAAAGGTCCCGAGGCTTTCGATCTGTTTGTCTGCTTTATGGGTTTGCTGGATCCTCTCCATTGAGAATGCTGACTCCTACAAGCCTCCATCTGGGGTTCAGGAACTGTATTCACTCAGAAACAGGCAGCAATTCTAGTGAATACTGCTGAACTGCAGTGTCCATGTTCTTCATAGCTAGGACATTATCCTGTCACTGCTAGAGACTTCCCATTTATGCAGGTAGCCATAACCCTATTGGTTGAGCACAGAGCACATCTCCACACTTCTCAACTTTGCCACTTCCGCTCAACTACAATCTAAAGTTGGTAATTGTATGGTTTAGAGCTGGGGTACAGTAGCCTATGCATCATTTCAGCCTTCGTTTCTTAATGAAGGTTGTGGGGAAGGTAGAGTCTTTGGAGGTTGTTCAATTTTGGTTGAATTTTAATAAGGTGACTATAAAACTGTCATCTTCAATTCTGATAAATCCACTCTCTGCAGATGCTCTTTTTGGCATGCCATATTTTAGGCATTGCCTTCTACTTTAATTAGAAAAAGTCTGTTTACTTGCTTCTGGATGGAGATGGTTTGGAAATGTTGACACTTTTAAAGAGTCAAACTGGCATTAGATGACAATTTGCTAATAAGATTTGAAATGCTCAGCACTGAAATTTGCTATGGGACCAGAGCCATAATCCTCAAATTTGGATATACTACTTCACAGGTGAATGGGAAAATTAAATTTAGACTTAAAAATTTTCTTAAGATTGGTGGGAGAGCACTGCATTATGTCATACTTATTCAATCTGTATGTGAGCATCTTAGCAAGCTGGAAACAGTTTTAAAAGTGCTTTCATTCCAGAGCACAGAAACGCAGAAGTGTATAGGTAGGAGCCTAGAGAATTATGGAACAAGTCTATTTTGGTGGGTCTGTTTTGGGCTGCACCACTATTCTATTAGATCTTTCCCTCTGAAGAGAGAGTTTGTCATGCCAAAGTGATTGGGTAACACTTGTATGACCGTTCTGGGTGAGGGACTCTAACGCAGTCTTGCAAAATGTCTGAAGCCTGAATGACTGAACTGCTATGCTGTGAGCACAGGGACTGGTGTACCATGCGGTTGCATGCATACTTTGCAGGCAGTTTGCTCTCTGCTGCAATGAGAGCAAATGTCTAACACCATGGAAGCCATAATGACTTCCTGTAAGCATTGTGGGACCTCATTTAAATAAAGGCCTTAT
This sequence comes from Strigops habroptila, assembly GCF_004027225.2. Lineage (NCBI taxonomy): Eukaryota > Metazoa > Chordata > Aves > Psittaciformes > Psittacidae > Strigops > Strigops habroptila. The sequence continues at coordinate 60,962,270 of NC_044281.2, read as the reverse complement.
TTTAGGTGTGTTATGTCTAGTGTATACTCTGCTTGAGCATGTAATGGTTTGCAGTTGTGTTGCAGGGACCATATAGTTATCTAAAATGATTTCACTTCACACATGAAGGTGAACCCTCCTTCTCAAGCTAGTTTGTTTCTTTGGAGGTTGGGTTTTTGTGGGTTTTTTTTCCTATGAATATGCTTTAAATCTGTCAATCTCCACATGTGGTTTGTTTCACTTGAAACTACATAGGAAATACTCTTTTTCATAGGAAGGTTTTTGAAAATTAAAGAACTGCTTATATTTTAGTGGGGTAAATGCAGATAGGAGTTCAACCATGCTTAGGATTGCTCTGTGGCTGTGAACATCTCACTTTGGATGTATCTACTGTTCTTTTGAAGTGCTTTGGAGCTTCTGACATGAATTATAGGGACAGCCCTGTGGGTTTTTTGCTGCAAAGCTGTGGGTCAGTTCTTGCTTTGAATTTAATCCTCCTCCCTGTGATCATCTTGTACCTGTACAGGAACCCCTGGAGGATATGATGTGCTGATTGTGTATGCAAGTGACGCCACTGAATGGTGTCAGTACCTCCAGAACTTCTTCCTCTTTACTCGGCAGATTCGAAAGCATCGGATTCTGAGCTACCAGCTGGAAGGCAAGTCTGCCATCTCCCAGCAGGAGCTGGACCTTTTCAACAGGAGTCGGAGCATCATCCTTTTGCTATCTGCTGAGCTGGTGCAGAGTTTTTATCTCCCTCCCATCCTGCAGAGCCTTCAGGAAGCCTTATGCCCCCCGCACAAAGTAGTCAAGCTGTTCTGTGGTGTTACGGACTGTGATGACTATTTGAACTTTTTCAAGGACTGGTCTCGGTGGCAAGAACTCACAAATGATGATGAGCCTGATGCTTACCTTGCAGCTGTCAAGAAGGCTATTTCAGAAGGTAAGGTAGCAGCCATGGAGTTATGCTTCCTGGCCAGGGGTTGGAGGAGGGAGATAGGTGGTATTGTTTATCCTTATTTTAAGAGTGGTAACATGTTTTACTGAAACGGAAAACTAGAGAAAATTGCACAACCCTTGTTAACTAGGAAGTTTTGCAAGCTGATTTTTCTATGCCTGGTCCATTGGTCCCTAATTCAGCAGAGACTACTGGTAACTTACAGAGAACTTCTGAATTTGGAGGTTATCTTAGGTGCCTGGCTTTGAATGCAAATAAAAAATAAAAACTGAGTATCTTTGAAGTTATGCCTGTGAATATTGTGCCCTGCAGTTTATTGAGCCTAGTTGATGGAAAATTGTCTTTTCCTTCAGATTTACATTTCTGTCATACCAGAACCAAAATAAGGTTGTCTAGTATGTATTCACTAGCATTGGGCCTAAAGTCAGAGATACAACCATACTGGCAACAGATCAACTTGTTACTTATGATGGAATGGCAGAGATTACCTGGAGAATTGCAATGATGGCCTTAAAAGTAACCGAACGAGTCCGAAAGTGATCACCTCATTTTGCACTCACAGAGGACTTGCTAGCAGGAGACTACAAAAGCCCAATGTATGGAGTTTCAGTTGAGTCTGAACTTTCCTAAACTCTAGGGGTGTGTGTGGTTCTCCATTCTCATAATTTCTATGGAAATGAAGGTGGAAAGCTCTGGGGAGTCATGATGCTCAGGATGTTTTTATGACACTGGCATACATAGGGGTGTAGTGTTCTTTGCCAGCCTTAGCAGGATTGAAGTCCTGTGGTTGCATCTTGGATTAGGATTGGTCTGTATTTAGTTGTATAAATGAGTCAGTGCAGTCTTCTAGTGTGTCTGGTGGTGTGTGCATAAAGGTGCTTTATGCCATGATAATAATGGCAATAATGACAATGACAGATTTATCACAGTAAAAATAAATCTTGTAAGTTATGATCTTGGCCAGAACAGCCTCCCTGAAAAAAGATGACTTAGGGATTGTGATGAAGATGGTATTCTCAGGTAACCAGGTTGCAACAGATGTTTCCTAGTACCTTTTCAAAACTTGCATAAACTAAAATTTTCATCTTCCTTTCAAACACCCCTAAACCATCTTGGTTTCCCAATGGATAACCTAGGACTAAAGTAGCCTGGCTCCTTTGCTTTCAGCCTGGAAAAAGACAGAGAACAGTGGCTGAGCTTTTGTACTCTGGAAAAGAAAACTGACCAGAGATTAATTTAACTTTTCTGACTGTATCAGATCCTTCTTCTCTGTGTGGGAAAAAATGACTAGGTGACCTCTTCCATCGTGTGATTCTACAGGCCAGGTTTTGTGAATGGCCTCAAATGCAAATGTTCTGATACTTCCCCTGAAGAGAAGACAACCCCAGGTGTATGTAGTTCCCTTTCTGGGTGAAACTGGTAACACTTTCTTCTTGGTTGGTAATATAAATTAGCGTCTGCCTTATGGTTTGGTTGCAGCCAACCCCAGCATGAGCAACTTAAAGTAAGAGTGTTTGTGGCTGCAGACCTCTCCCGTAGAGAAACACAGCCTGTGCTCTGCTCCCAGGACTTCATTGCTAGTGTTTTAGATGAAGGCTTTGCAGTCAGGAACTCTTAGAAGGCCTCAGTTAAGTCCATTCTGTATGTCAGACTGTGAACTTTTCCAGAGTGAGGCAGCCCTCTATTGCTACGGTACTTAGCAGAGAAAGTTTATGACCATATTTGAAATTATTTGTCTAGGTGTCTTCCTCTGGAAAGAACTTTCCTCCACATGCATTCACCAGTACTTCTAACATCAGTGTCAGCACACATTGAAAAACTAAGCTTGATGCAAAAATGACCAAACTTCAGCTGCAGCTTCCTAATAGTTGAATCTTGAGCTAGTGGAGTGTATGACCGAGGACGCGGTGAGGGCAAATACCTCTCCAGAGCCTGCATTCTGGCCCTGCTCAGGTTGTGCTGGTGCCTCTAGCACAGTTGTTAGGCTGTGGTTTGTTTAGTGCATCATGGGAACATGACACCCCCAGACATCACATGCTGACAGCTATTTTATTTTTATTAGTTTAGTACAAATTCAGAAAGGAGGAAGCACTCATCTAGCCTTGTTAAGAACTGTGTGCTGCCACTGACTCTTGCTCTCTTATAGGTGGGACCTTTTTACTTTTACAGTTTCTCAATCCTGGCAAACTGCAGAAGGCATGAAGGTTTGCATTTACACGCACTCTTGTTATCTGTGGGGAAGTTTTTCAGGCTATGCAGTAACTGTGCTAAGGACATGTAAATGCTCAGGATGGCACTGTACCAGCCAGCTCAGGTATGGCAGGGTATAATCACCAGCCAGCGTGCAGTGACCAGCATGCTACTTAAGCCCTCTTATTAGACTTGTGATACCACACCATGCTGTGCTGTTTGCATTGGGCTGCTGGAAGTCTGTGCTGCACACTTGGAGTCAGTGACCTTTCTCTTCCTCTTGTATTCTCAGAGTTCGGTTGAAATATGTTTTGTATTATGCATATTTCTTCTCCAGTTTATTTCAGCCCCTATCTATGTTGCCTTGAAAAATTTCAAATTTTCTGCTTTAAAAGTTGATGTTTCCAGAGCATTTGCTGTTTAATCAGTGGCTTTGAACTTAATGTACCCAAGCAAACTCTTGCAGGGAAAAACCCAGGGAAGTCGACATCTGCCTGAGGTTGCTAAGGTGATAACTGAGTGTAACAGCAGCTGTGAGCAGTGCTGTTGAAGGACGAGTGCAGCCTTGGCTGAACAGAGCTCTCATGCAATGTAATGGAAATGTAAAAGAAAGATCAGTACTAGCAAACTTCTTGCAAAATGGGGGAGGTCAGGAGTGGGTATAAGGAAGTATGTGGTAAATATGGAGGACAGTGGGCAGTTAGAAAGAAGATGAGAATTTTGCTGGGGCCCTGTAGATGAGGAAGAACTGAGATGTTACTGCACCTAGTGAGGGGCTTATTGTGAGACGCTAGAGACCAAGGCAGTGAGCTTTTGCAGGAGGGAAATGGCATAACAGAAACTGCATAAGGTGTCGTTCTCCCTCCTGTACATGTCAAGGAATTTGATTCCTGGCTTTCTTCTGTTGCGCTGGTGAAATAACAAATGAAGCTTGAGAGGCTATCACAGAATCACCTAGTCCAACCTCCTTGCTCAAGCGTGGTCAGATAAAGCAGGTTGCCCAAGACCATGTCCAGTCGGGTTTTGAGTGTCTCTATAGGTGGAGACTTCACAATCTCTCTGAGCAACCCATTCCACTGTTTGACCACCCTCAGAGTAACAAAGCATTTTCTTGTATTCACATGAAATTTTGTGTGTTTCAGTTTGCGCCCATTGCCTGTTGTCCTGTCAGTGGGCACTATGGAGGAGAGTCTCGCTCTTTTTTTTTTCATTTCCTCCCATCAGGTTAACATTGATAAGATTTCCCTGACTCTTCTCCATGCTGAAGAGCTCCAGCTCTTGCAGCCTCAACTTGTGCGAAAGATGCTGTGGTTCCTTAATCATCTTTGTGGTCCTGTGCTGGACTCAGGCTGTAAAGCTAAAGTAATCTTGGAATAGGCTATTTGGGGTTTGAGGTCAGGTTGGACAGATGCATGAGATGTTCTCAAGTATGTCTCAACCCAGGGGGCTGAAGTGATAGTACATGGGAGATTCCCTTCAGCCTGACACCTCTGTAGTTATTTGATTGCTAGCTTTTGCTTGTCACTGACATTTAGGGCTAGAGCCCTACATTCACAACGCATTTTTAAGTTTGGCAGGAACTTCTCTCCTGTTACTCTGGAAGTTAATGTTAAATGATCTGTTCAGTGATGATCTATAAATTCTTATTTGTTATGTATGTCAAGATTTGTGCCAAAAGGCAGGTTTTCCCTGGACCTGGCTAATAGTCTTTCATTGAAGGCTGTCAGTTTGTTCATTTGATTGCTCAGACAAGCTCTGTGTTAGGCGTTTAATGCAGTTACGACTTTCTGCTTTACCGTGTACCTATTTCAGGACACAAGTACAGTGAAATCCAGTGTTATCTGTTATGCTGCCCTTACACTTGAGATGTCCTGAGAAATGACAAAGCAAATAGCATATCTTAGAAAAATAGTCTGTGGCTTTTGTGGATAGATTTGAACTTTACTTTCTTTCCCTCCCTTAAAGATATATTCACTCACATTGAATACTTCTAAGGGCAAATTTTCACTAGAAACCACAAAAGCCACCACATAGTAAGAGAGCTGCACACCTTCACATAGGACAGTGGTGATCTTATCTCATGACAACAATTCATTGAGGTGTGGGTGCTTGGTACTCTATGGTAGCATTGGTAATTATTCCTCTGACAGTAGCAGCTCCTGTATCTGTTATGCTGTGTCTGTTTCTGGCAGGTAGCACTTCAGTCAGGGCTGCTCTGTCAGCCTAACACTGAGACTTGCAGGTGAGGCAATAGTTGAGATACTATAAACTGGGAACTGCAATCATCCTCTCCACAGCTCCATTCTGTCCCTTATGGGAACATGTTCCTACGAGATGGGGTACTATAGCGTGATTTCCAGTGCCTGTGGAGTTTGCTGTTGCATGTGGAGGCAGAACAGGGCCTCAGTGTTGTAGCAGCTCTTCCCTGTGGTGCTTGTTAAATTTCGTAAAGCATGGCCATTGAGAAACATTGGATACAGAAAGTAATCCTTCAAGGAAGAGGCATGACACAGCCAAGTACTTTATGGGAAAGTTATGCCACCCCCTTAAAGGATATAACCTGAAGATAAAGCAGCCAAAAAGAGTTCTGCAAGTTAATTTGACATCCCTGGTCATCATTTTAGAGAAGAATCATGAAGCTATGACAGATCAATGCCTTTATGACACTACTTCCTTAATATTTGGCCTTACAGAAAATGGTGCTCTGGAACCTGTTATACTGCTAGAGAGCTAATACTGCATCTGTGGGACTCCAGCTTGTCAGCACACCCAAGTTCATGTAGCTCTAACTTACTGCAATGTTCCTCTGGCCCTGCTGGTGTCTCTTTACTTGTCTGTATGACATCCTAGCATTGTATTTTCCTCACAAGCTGTTCTGTCCAAGCTCTTATTTTGTGGTCCCACGTCCTTACAATGCTCCCGAAGAGTTTTCAGTTCTGTGTGTGCCATTCTCTGCAAGATTCATTTTCGCCCTTAGGAGGTTCTAGAAATTGAAAATTGCATGTGGAAGCCTGTGACATCCAAGTTTGTGATCTCTGCTTCATCTTCAGAGGATGAAGCATTCTGTTTGGAATCAGAAGTACAGTAAAAGAAGAAAGCTGGAGGTTGGAAGAAACAAGAATTGGTGTGCAAACCTAAAGGCACAGAGAAATGTGAAGCTGGGGACCATTTATTGTTTCCTTCTGGCTCTTGATGCTCTGTGGATGAATATGTTCTGAGTAGTCCTATCTCAGAATTACATCCAGCATTTATTTCTGTCAGCTTATTAGAATGGTCCTGAAGACTTAAGCATGATTGTTTGCTGTCCTGCAGTCTGCCCTCCCTCTCTTGCTCCTTTTTTTCCCTCTTTGAAGGGGCAAAATTAAGTGAATTCTTAAAACTATATTTTTCTCTGTTATATTGTGTTGAAACAAAAGATACGCTTCTTTGACCCTGCTTTTTGAAGAGGAACAGGTGAGGTATTAGTCAGCCCTCTGGGTGCAATGAGAGTCCGCCTCATTATATGGGAGCTCTGCAGCCTGGCTGTGTCTCACTGCCTGTCAAGGAGAGGAAACTGTGATGCTCTTGCACAGGAGTTAACGTTGAGAGAACACAGTGGTAGGATACTCTTCCTTGCAGATGCTAGAATGGTTATAAATGACTGCTGCTGGAAGCACAGACACTTCAGAGAGCTGGTTAAAGCAATCAGAGAAACCTTAACTAAGTCCCCAAGTGATACTGAGAGAAATGCATGAATGACATCCGTCTGTAGCAAACAGGATTGAGCAGTTGAAATAGTCCTCCCAGTTGCAGGATGGATGCATTGTTTTCCAACAAAAGGTGCTTCATAAAGTCCCAGTTAAGCACATTAAAAGCAATACTTCACGGCTTGTTTTTCATGACAGGATGAGATTCAAGCAGTGCTAGCTTTCTAGACAGAGGCAAAGAAATGATAGCCTGGAACTAATAAAGTATAGAAACTAGTGTGGTCAGCGTTATCATGGACTTCATGCAAATTGCAAATGCTAATCTTATTTCTCTGTAGCTTATAGTTCTAATAATCTCCCTACAGGTTGCTTTAAGGTAGTGACTAAGCCTTATTCTAAGTATCTTCCGATGTGCAAGGCTTTAAAACACCTGCTTAAAAGAAGAGCCCAATGACCATCTCTGATGTCTTCTTCCAAATTTGGAACAGCTGAAGTAATTTCTTTGCAGAAGTGTGTGGTCAAACCAAAGATGCTTTACAGACCAGGTCTGAAGAGATGTGTGGGGCAGACTTAAGGTTGTTTCAAAGACCTTTGTGGTGCACTTGTACGGTTGTTTTCCTTTGAGGATTGCATTTTGTAGGATTTCCATGGCTGTTCATTGTTACCACAGAAAACTGTTGACGAGTTTCTCAAAAGTGGCTTGAGAATAACAGTGGATCCTGAGTTTTCTGGCGGAAGTTTCCTTAGGGGCACAGGCTGACCTTAGCATGGACTGCTGCAAAAGTGGTCTGCCTCATTCTCCACCTTTCATGTGGCTGGAATATCTGCAAGGCAGACTATTTGAAGGTGAGGGAAGGCAGGACTGCCCTTTCAGTAATCATGTGGCCTTAGATCTACTGAAGCCACTTGTAGAGCCACACTTCCAGTCAAATGGTGATCTGCTGATGGATCTTTCCAAAGCAGCTCACCAGCCCTCTTAGGTGGAATTTCAGCTTTGGGGGCTTTTATGTGGACAGTCATTTCTGTCATGCAAGTGTTACACATTGTGCCTAAATTGAGGCAAGGAGATAATGCAAGGGATAATTAATCAGCAAGTTGGTTGTTCATGTTACTTGGGTGTGGTTGCTCAGGAAGACTTGAATCAGTGCTGGATGTAATGTGGGTCTTGGCAGTCTCAAACATCAATAGCCGTGCATACACTTTTTCAGTATGTGTTGAGCTATTCCTGCCCCTCTTTCTTGAGATTTTGGTCATGTATGCAGTGTTTGTTGTCTGGGTGGCCAGAACCCTGCATCTTCCTCAGAAGTCCTTTCTCATCTCTGTCCTGGTCTCGTGCACCCAAGCTAGTTCTTCAGATTTATGCACTTAATCCTGGTCACAAATTGACCAGTAGGCCTGTGAGACCCTCAGATTGTGAGCTCAAAGCATTAAGATGATGAATTGGCTTGCAGTTTCTGAACCATAGTAGACATGCCAGACATGCTTTTAGTTTGAGGCAGGCATAGTGTTGTTCATGTTTGCTTGAATCTTAGTGAAAGAACAAGCTAAATGGACTTTGCATCTGTAGCATGCTCTAGACACGGTCAGATAAACTATGTTATCTCTGTGTTATAAGAGATTTCACTCTTGAGTGGCAAGCTACTGTCTTTGCAGTAGGTATGAGTGAAATGTATAAATGTTTCTCCTCATCCTGAAGTTCAGGGACTGGCAGCTTAGCTTACACCCCCGTTGCCAGCTGCTGAAGCAGAGATCCTGGTCCTGTGTCTCACTGATGCAGCCAAACACGTGCTCTTTTCCCCTGGTTCTGCTGCGTGGGCCTCTGGTGAAATTAAAGACAAGGGGAAACAGGAAGAGGAAAGAGTGATGTGATGGGCACAGTTGTATTTTAAACTGCTATGGCTCTTTCTGTTGTGAACATCTGCCCCCAGATGAATGCACAGATTTTTTTGTTTTTCATTTATTTTATTTTTAGCTCAGCTCTGGAGTCAGGTGTGTGAGCTGAAACAAAGTCTTTTCTGGACAAGTAACAGTATTGTAGGGGCAGTGTTGGTACTCACTTTATTAGGAAGTGGAAGAAGACATACCTTCCTGTTCTCTGCCAATTCCCCACCTGCATGAGGTTTTATTTTACCACTCTTTTCTAATGCCTGGTATTTTTTAGTAGTTTCTCTTCTTGCTTTCTCTTCTGTGTCCTTTCCACTCTTGTGGCTTTTCAGACTTTCCTTACCTCACTGTTCTCAGAACTACGTGCTGAGTTTCCTGTTCCTGCAATGCAAGTATGGTATTTATTGGCCACTTTCTCATCTCTACCTTCCAGTATTTACAGGAGTGACATGGAGTTGCCCTGGGCATTGTAAACAACTTTTGGTGACTTGGCTTTCTCCCAACCCTTTTCATCTCAAAGATGAAATTAAAAAATAACTTGGAAGCAGCATTTGGGAACAATGAACCAAGGAAAGTGAATACATTCATTCACTTGGGTTAAATTTTCATGAGGATTGTGAAAGCCTCTTGCACTCTGCTGTAAAGACATTTTTCTCCTTTCAGTTGTGTGTCTGTAGTTCTGAAATATAACGAAGAAAACCTGTTCTTTGAAGTTTGGATGGGATGTGCTTTATAGGGCAAAACTGTGCAGTAATGTATGGTTTTTTTAGTATTAAGGATATATATTAGTTTAGTAGATTATTAAGTAAATACTTACCTTCTGGTTTCTCACAATTTACTGAAACACTGGTACTGTCAACAGGTCTCTTAATAGCCCAGTTGTGTCCTTCATAAGGATACAGCTTTCCTAAGAGATGCCCAAGAGTGTGTGTACACGCTGACTCAAGCAAAACTTGGCATAGTAAAATACAGCTCATATCCTTGACGAAGTATCAGAACTTGTTTATTGTAACTTCCAACTTTGCAGAAGAAATGAAACATGACCACTTTCTTTATAGAACTGAAAATCCATTTTTAGGTGTTATGCTTGTAGATGAGCTGCTTGGGGTGAGGGGTGTGGAGAGAAGGGGGAGATATCCCATACTTTATTTGTTCCGTATGGACAGTTTTGTAGAGTCTTACATTTTTCTGTGTATTTTTTCTTCTCACCAACTGCTTTTCCATGTTCCACTCTCCACTCTATTGAAAGGGAAAATGTTGCTACAATATAACCCAGTTTTGAGGGGTTATCACAAGATGTTTCACTGCTAAGTGTGTATCTCTCTGGTAAAGCAGGGGCCCTGAGGTTAGCATGACGAATGATAAATTTCCTTGCTTTCCCTGACTACGTTGTCAGAACATTGCCTGCTTCTTGCAAATGCAGCTGGAGTTGCTCTGGGAGGCTTAATGTCCTTGTTAGCACTTGGAAAAGAAGGCTGGTCAGTTGCAAACTTCAGTGATAGCAAGAGCTCTCTTTGAGGGCCTTCCCTATTGCTCTGGGTGTACCGAGGTGAAAGTCAGGCCTGGTGAAAGTTAGTTGTCTTGGCTGGTGAGCCGGTCCATGGATGGGGTGGGAGGTGTTCACAGATGCCAACAAGGGGGTAGTCTGCAGGTGCAGAACCTGTAGGGGCAAGCTGTTGCCCAGTTGTGCCATTTGCATCAGTATCTGGATGACGGAATGGTCTGGACTCGCTGCTGGCTTGTTCCGAGCATTGATGTGTCCTGTGGTGTAAGGGCTGACTTCTGAGAAACCACAGCTGTCAGCTCCACGCTGATAGCCTGCCAGCTTAGCCAGAGGAAATGGATGACAGAGCGAGCTGTGTGCACCGTACAGCAACAGGTCAAAATAACTGGCTGCTTCGTATTAGTTCCTAAAGCTGCTAAATGGCTCATGAAGCATGTGGCCATACCTATGTCTTCCCTGGGAGTTTTCCAGGCATGAGTTTCTGCAAGGCAGCAGTTTGGGGAGCCTAGGAGGGCCAGCAAAAAGGGGCTTGTGTGGGGCTGCTCTCTGTAGCTCAGCTGCTGATGCTTCCTGGAGAGGGGCATGTTCTTCAAAGGGAAATGTGGTTGGGTTTCTTGGACCGCATCTCCTTCCCTTGCTGCTATGCTCACAAGTATTTCACAGGCTGTCAAACGTGGCCAGAGGTAGCCTTCATTTAAAGGGGAACAGAAAGGCCCTCCAGGCATGGCAGAGCTGTTTGTAACCACGAGCTGTTGACCTACAGCAACTGCTCATGGAGAAGCTCAATTCAGGTACACATTTAACTTTCTAAGGAGTCTATTGATGTTCTCAGTGATGGCCTTTCTAGCCTGGATATCATTGCAATGATATAATTGCTGAATCTGTATATGCAAATGGGTTGTCATTACTCAAGTATCTTTGTGAGTGGGAAGCCTGATCTAGCAACACATCCCTTTACAGCATGGACATTATGAAATGTAATGGAATGGCTTCTTCTTGCAGTGCTTGCATGTTCACAAGTCAGTAGCACGTGACTGGAACTTGCAAGATGACTGTAGCTTCACTTCACTGCTTATGTGGGAAGTTGCAATTTCAGAATTTTCTGAATGAACAAACAGATGAATAATACCTGAAACTGCGAGTGCCTGTTCCGTCAGCTGTTAATCCAATTACTGATTAACATTGCTTGCTTCTTCCCATATTACCTAACAGATCTATGCTTACATATGACCTCCGGGCAGTCAACTCTGTTGCAAGAATGTAGAAGTGTGAGACAGGATCAGGCAATACCAGAACTTCTTAAAAGCTCAGGTTATTCTTAATCTGCTATTTTTTTTCTAGTATCAAACACCATCAGCAAAGCAGAGAGACCAGGGGGCTTGTTCTCTCTTTACAACCCTCTTATCCTTGCTTACTGTAGATGTTGTAGCTGAGATCCACAGCTTTAGGTTTCATTTTCCTCTGAAATCAACTGTATGTTAGGCAAATAAGATACAAATTACCACAGTAATAGTGCCATATTGGGGTGGGTATGATGCCCTTAGTATCAGCATGCTGGCAAGTGTCAGCTTGTGCATATGTTGCAGGAACTTTAATGCTTTGCTGTAATTTGGTCATCATTTGCTCTGTCTAATCTGTGGTGAGCTTAGTCTTTCTGATTTAGTCGTATTGGAAGTAACCAACAGAGATTACAGAGTCACTATTCTAGTAAGAGTTGCCTCTTCTCCTCCTCCCCAAAAGACATGGTGTCTTGCTCTGCATATGCCAAATGCCTGGTGTGATGGCCATCATGTAAGGAAAGGATGTGGGACCAGTGCTTTATTTTCTCCTGGGCAGCCTGACACTCCCAGGTGGGAGTAGTCCACCTTTCCCTAAAAGAAGGGTTCCCAAAAGTGGGGTCTGGCTCTTGCAGCTGCTGACTTTGGACAGTATCAATTAAAAATATTGAGTTAACGAATTTAAAGTTTCAGTCCATTTTCTGTAGTATTACCACTGTCTGAAAATCCAAAAGACCACCTTCAGTGCACAGCCTTGTGTCAGAGTAGTTTCTTAGTCAAATCTACAGATTTGTGTTGGTGCAGTATGAAAATCTATTTGCTAAATTACATGTACTGTTCTAGGTTTGTTTAAGAAATGTCAGTGTTGGTGGTGATACCTTGAACTTTAGAGCTGCAGATTTTTTGCTCTACTCTTTCTACAGCAAATATTAAAGCAGCAACGTACTTGTACTCATGTGAGTAGGCTTACTTGCCATGTGGAATGATTCACATACATAAAGGTAGGCGAATGTGTACCACAAATTCTAAATTTCAGCTGAATAATTTGCTAAAATTTTGTGGCTTAAAACCTGTCTCCTGAAAGCAGAGTTGCAATCATATAATTCATAAAATCCCGTTTAAATGTATATAAAATATATATTAAAAAAGTGTATGACCAAATTTCAAATATCCTAAGTTTTTGGTGGTGATGGTTATGATGATGATAATAATGATTTAAATTCCTGACTGACTTCTAGCTTCACTGTTTGAAACTAGCATGAACTCCTATAGAAGCCTGTTTTAACAACTTTGACTTTCTTGTTTTGTGGAAACTTGGCGTACATAGAGATTGGGAGATTCCGAGTAAAACCTGGGCTGTTGGCAGCTTCACTGTATGGATGCCACAGGCTAGACAGTGCAGTTGGTCTCTCAGGTCTTTCTCATCAGGACTGAGCATTTTAAATAGAGCATTTCTTACCAGTGTAAGAACTCTGCCAGTCCAAATCTGAGATTTTATCTAGTAAATAGTTTATACTGCTCTTTACGGATGTGTTTTACAGTAAGTAGTAAATAAAAAATAACTTTCAAAATGTTGTCTTAAATCCTTGACTACTCCACAGTTTTCCAAGGTTTGGAAAATTTTGGCCATGGCAGATTGAGTTTTAAGAATTCATGCTAGTCTTCTGACAAGGGGGAGTCAGTGACTTTCACCCCATGTTTTGGGAGACAGGTGATAAAAGGCATGACTTGTGAATCAAGAGGTAGAAACTAGATAAGAAAGCACTCTCTACTAAGTAGATACAAAATCATCTGGTGTTTCATGTCTCTAGTTGGGAAAAGTATTTCCTGGAAGGGGTAGACATCCTGTAATCTATTTTAATTCTTGCTAGTTTTTTTCCTTGCAGCCAGTGATACCAATTCAGTTTTTTTTGCTCTTCCATCAATATCCATGCTGGTAGTGGGAAACAGGAATGAGAACATTGTTTTGTACACACAGATGGTAGGGTTACATGTGTTTACTTCTACTTTTGGGTTTGTTTGGGTAGAGAATTGTTATTCTTCAATGAGAAGGCTCTGGTACATTTCAATTTCACTCCTGTATAGATACAGCAGCTTATAGCTCTTGCTTGAGGGACAGGATCCCTTAAGGCTATTGCTTCATGTTGTATTTTGTCATCACAGTAATCAACTTGGGAGTTGGGGTGAGCACCATAAGCAGGATCCAGAAAACTAAAGTTACTACTGAAAAGCAAGAAAAGTTGGTTTTCTTCATTTACTTTAGAAGAGGAAAACTAAAGGCTGCTGCCCATCCTACAACGTGCTCAGAGCACAGCTAGATTCAGATGGGTCCAGTCGCTGATCGTTCTTACATTAGACATCAACATCCTAATTCTCTTATCTAACATGAGAAGGGACTATCCATCTCAGCAAAGAGTGGCATTGTTGTTTGTTTTGTAAGCATGTTCAGTGTTACAACAGCACTTTTATGTCTTTGTGAATGTTCCCCAGCAATCCTTTTAAGGGGGAAAAACAAAAAGAGGAAGCTCTGTAGTTTCCCTTTCTTCGACTAGATCTCCTTTCCTGAGCATTACATTGAGAAGAAAAGCAAGTTCCACCCCACCATCTCACTGGCTGTTTATCAGGATGCATGTGTATGATATGCATTTTCAGCAAAGGGGAATGATGTAATGACAGGACCTTGTGTGCTTTATTTTAGACTCCGGCTGTGACTCTGTGACTGATACAGAAACAGAAGACGAGAAGAACCTAATTTACTCCCACAGACTTGCCATGAGTGATGAACATGGATCATCCAAGAGTACTGGGGATCATCTGGTGGTGCAGCCTGATCGCATACGGTGTGGGGTACTGTGTGTCCACTCCTTGGGCTACATTCTTATCATGAGCTGGTGCAACTCATGCTGCTCTGTAGTGGAAAGCTTTACAGGCCTGGGAATTAGTCCCTAATTCCTGTTCTGTCACCTCTCCTCTCAGCCCCCTGTCCTCAGTGGCTCTGTTTCATGAGCTCGGTTCCCTAGACCCAGAAATAGCTGGGTAACATGCTGTGCCCAGTGTTATGTAGGCTGCAATGTCACTTATTGACAGTCTCATGAACATAGCTGCTTAACTCCAGAGCCTGAATGCAATCTAATATGACAATTCTGGTGCATGTGCTATAAGTGCCAAAGAGCTTGGATCGTGGCTCCTCTCTGAAAACAAGCATTTCTTAGTATAGCATCTCCTCACATGGAGAAAGTCTAAGTTTCTTTCTTCGTTTCTGTTTAGAGTGGGAGTGTGCTGCTTGAGGGAAGAGACTCATAGAGTTGAAACTAAATAATTCTATAAATCTAGCTTTAATCAGTTTATGAATCTAGCTGACAAATCTGGAGTTTTATCAGCTTAATGCATCTATCTATGCTGGTGCAAGCTGTAACAGAAGTCACCTGTCAATGTCTGTGACTGGAAGATGGTCCTGAAAAGCATTCAGGACCATGAAAATGACAGCTGATAATGTATGTGTTGGTTGCAATGACAACAAAATTCCTAGAAAAGGGGCTTAACAAAGTAAGTGTTCTTACGTTGGGAACCTGCATGTTGTAATGCCTTTTCTCTTAGGTGCAGACAACAGTTTATATTATCATGAAATGTAAACTAGATGGCGAAATGAAAACTGAAGTTGAATTCTCTCCAGAGAATGCATCATCTGTGCGTGTTCTGGCTGAGATGGAGAATGAGTACACAATCTCTGTGGAGGCTCCAAGTAAGCTGGGCTGAGATTTCCCCTACCCTCCACCCATTGCTTCCTTTCTATCTCAACCTGCCTGTTATGAAAAGTGCCAGAGGGCTAAGGGTAAAGGTTGCAATGCAAGAAAACTTGAGGCCAGGAAATCTTGAATTTGCATTCTCTGTCATACCTCTGTGGTGAGAAACTGAGATAGATTTTTGCTGGGGGCTCTGTTTTCCCCTCAGCAGTGGCAGAGTTGCAGTGTGAAAACACCTTACTGGGAGTTCTGAGAACAGATTGCAGCTTGTAAAGCACTTTGAACTTGACTGTGTGTTATAACCATTAGCATTGGCAGGGCACCAAGAGAACGTAAGTGCCAGTAAATAATTCCATGAGTATAACAGCATGTGCTTAGTGTGTGGTGATGTCTGTGTGATCAGTGCTGAAACTGTTTATCCTGGTTTGCCTTTTAATATAGGTATGTTCTGTCCCTCTAGATATTTACATTTACAAAACTGTAAGTTGTCTAAACTTTAGATTCACTAAACTTTAGGGGCAAGAATTCAGAGTCCTACAGATTGATAGTAGTTTTGCAGCATGATTTTATTTAATCTACTTTGGTCTGTCCTTTTGAAGAGTTATTATGCCAGCTATGGGAATAGAGAGTAATAGTAATCATAGCAACTTCTGTAAAGTCAGTGAGGTGCATTGATTTAAAGAAGGTGACTTCACCTACATAAAAATGTTCAACTTAATCTGTCTTAAATCAAGATTTACAATTTAAACATGGACCCAGAAACTAATCTTGCACTTTGAATTATAAACATGACCTTTGAATTATCAACATGACGTTGATGGAGTGTACAACTATGTAAGCTCTGCAGTTTTGAGCATTAAGAGAAATATCTGTTTAGTTGCTTTTGTGTATGACTGTAACTATTTCATCATTTCTCAAGACATTAATAGTCACCAGGGAAAGATTAATTTCAGTGAGATTCAATATACTTGTGTTTCAAAGAGAAAGTTCAGACCTATGAATGCACATTAGACAAAACACTGAGAAGCTCCCAAGCTGCAGGTAGGAGATACATCCTGTGCATGGGTAAAGTTGCAAGACTTGAATTCTTTTAAGTTGATCTCCTTCAGAGGCTAATGAGGCTGACAGGTTGCAAAACCCCTAGTGTCTTTTCTGGTTCCAATCCTCTTCTTCACCAGCTCTCCTATTTTATGGCATGTTTAGAGACTGCTCCAGAGAAAGCCAGGGATGGAGAGATGTGAGGCCGTTTTGTTTGAGGTGGTGTACTGTTAACATAAGTAGTCCAGACTACTGTTAGCAGAGGACCTAGCAAGTCACAGGTGAAATGCATTGATATAGCTATGAAGAAGGTAGTTCCAAAGTACTTTGCTACCTAGTGTTCAGACCAATATAATCTACTTTTCTTCATGTATTCATGTATTCAGGAATTCAATATAACAGAAACTGTTTTGGTGTTCAACTGGGAGTATCTCCAAACTCCTGCTATCCTAGGGTATTTGATGCAGACTCATTCACATTTGTTCTTAACGCTGATTTCTTCTCTTTCTTTTCAAAGATTTAACACCTGGGACAGTGCCTCTGCAGATATATTCAGGGGACTTGATGGTGGGAGAAACAAGTGTCACGTATCATACTGACATGGAAGAAATCAGCAGTCTGTTGGCTAATGCAGCCAGCCCGGTACAGTTCATGTGTCAGGTAATGACTAGCAAACACCTGCTTTGGAAACTAGCTTTCTCAGAGACTAGGCAAGTGGAAATGAGCAAGAATATTTCCATGAAGTAGCTCTTCTGAAGAGAATAAATGCAAGGTTACTTACGGATTTTCACATAACCTGAACATCCCCTTTTAGGGAAAGCATTGGTGCTTTTCCTGTCTCTGGAGCAAATAGCTGCTAAGGTGACTCAGGCTAGCCAACTAACAAAAAAATGCAGTCAATCCTCACATTCAGACCTTGATGACTTGAAAAGATTGGGATGACAGAACTTGATGTAAAAGGAAGTATCATAAAGGAATAAATTGTTTGGAAATTTGTACCTAAGGGTTCTTGGAAAAGATGTGAATAGGTAGCAAAGATTCATACTAGCTGAATGAAGTAATGTAAAATGATTTGTTTATTCTTAGCACTTCTTTAAAGCCACTTCTCAGTTCTCATATCACATTTTGCGCAGTTGAGGTACCTCAACCCTATTAGAAGGGTAAATCTTGCACAGGAAATTCTCCAGGTGCGGGTTTGTTTGGTTGGTTTGTTTTGTGTGGTTTGTTTTTGTTTTCTTTCTCCTTTTTTTTTTTTTTTTTGCTTTCCTGCCTGCTGGCATCTCAGCCATGTAGTACAGAGTAGTATTGCTAGTCATGAGTATACCTGGGGCAGGAGAGACTGTCTTTCCCTTTGTTTTCAGTTCAGGTTGTGGAGCAGTTGGCACTGTGCTGTGCCTCTACTTGGGGAACAGGCATGCAGTTTTTGGCTAAGAACCAGTTCAAAAGACAAACCCAGAGTGTACAAAGAGCAATTCAGAATGAACTAGTTCATACTTAGAGCAGGAGTGACACTTTGCTGGAAAAGTTTCAGAAGTAAGAGTATACCTGTCAAGGAATCAGGAAGTAAGAGTTTTCTGTGCTTCCAGTTGCGTGAGCGACTTTCTCATTGTACTCTGTCTTGTTCTGGAGAGTATGGTCCTCATCTGCTCAGATTCCTGATACTTAGTTTTTCGACCAGGAAGCTATTTATGTTCTTTGCTTGGCCTGAACACTGCTTCCTTTAGTGTTTATGCCTACTGTTTTCTTATATGTGCTAAATAAACACCTTATAAATCTCACCTTAACTGAATCTCCAGGCACCCTCAAACAAAATCACTTTCCATTTACCTCTAGGCCTTTAAAATCGTGCCATACAGCATAGAAGCACTGGACAAACTGTTGACTGAGTCACTCAAGAAGAACATTCCTGCCAGCGGCTTACACCTGTTTGGAATCAACCAGCTGGAAGAAGAAGATATGACAACAAGTAAGTTGAAAGATTTTTGTTTCATTTTTAAACCTCACCTGTATTGGTTGTTTTACCTTGGAGCGCCTTAATGCCTTAATGCAGCCTTAATGCTGCAAGTGTGTGGTACCTGCACAGGCTGTTTCAAACATCTTGGATCTCAGCCAGGAAGCTAGATTTCTGATGATGCCTGTAGAAGGGGGATTGCCATTTGGGTTGGGTGACCCTTTCTTTATTATATGCATCAGCGTCACTTCCTTGCACTGCAACAGATGTGGCTATGGACAGCTTCAGACACAACCAAAGTCAAAAGATGATGCTCCCCAAAATGTCTCCCATATTTTCTCCCTTGTTCTTCACCCAGTCTCGTATGGCATTTCTCCCCAGCGCAGTCCTTTTCCCCCAACCCCATGATTCTGCTTGAAGGTGCACAGTGGGCACTCAGCAGTTGGATTGTTGTGGCACCATGACATGGTTACCTTACAGCAGCTGGATTCTACTGGTATGATGATCTAAGAGGTCTTTGCAAACTTGGGATCCTACATATATTAAGCTATTACAGTGCCAGATTCCCCACTAAAGGTCATAGGACTTAAGCTTATTGGCTCTGCTGCTAAAGAAAAACTTAGATTCTAACAGATTCATGTTCTCACAGATCAGAGGGATGAGGAGTTGCCAACTCTGCTTCACTTTTCTGCAAGATATGGGCTGAAGAACCTCACTGCCTTGCTGCTCACTTGCCCAGGAGCGCTGCAGGCCTACAGTGTAGCTAACAAATATGGCCACTATCCAAACACCATAGCAGAAAAGCATGGCTTTAAGGACCTTCGCCAATTCATTGATGAATACGTGGTAAGAGGAAGCAGCCGTCCTTCTGCATTGTCCCACAGCAGGTGTGGGCAGTGACACCAAGCTTGTTGCTTGGTGTTGTGGGAGCAGGAGTGAAGGGGTAACAAAGGGAGCAGTGTGTTGTGGTAGGGTGTAGAACACAGACATCCAGCCACACTGGAAGCTTCAGGCTGGAGGGTTGGGTCTCTGGAGGTGGGGAAGTTCTTGGGGGTTTTGCGCAGAAACAAGTAAGAGGGAAGCAGAGACTGCCATGGCTGGGTTTCCTTATCATCCATTCATCTAATGAAGTTTCTGCAGGGATATGGTTGGTGCCTGGTGTACTCTTCTAACATCTGATCTTGGGAAAACCACAGCCCCTTCATCCCACTTACATATTTTCCTTTGCTTTCAGCTGAAAAGATGTGTATAATTGTCCCTAAGAGTTGTCTGAATGGTGGGTGATAGATCTGCCAGCCTTAGTGTGGTTCTGCCAACCAATTATGGCAGAAGTGTTGAAGTCCTATTTAGGAGGCATGGGTGGCTCTTAGACTTGGGGCTTGCTTCTTGACATAAGCATGAATTTAAGGTTATATATAAGAGCTAAATAAAGGCCATTTCCTGTTCTGATATCAGGAGGGCTGCAGACACTGTAAATTGTGTGATTAAAATCTTTGCACTGGGATATGTGAGAGATGCTTAGGAAATCCTTCCAACCTCTTATTGCAGTACTGTGCTCTTCCTGTGTCCTTCTTTCCACCAGCACGAGAGCTGTGTTAAGAGTAGGTTCTGCTTACTGACCCTCAAGTTATCTGTGCAGCTTACTACCTGAGCACACGAATTATCTGCATGGCTGTGTCCACTGCAAGGTTGTGACTAGAAGCATGACTAGCACGAATGTCTGAAAGTCCCAGTAAACCCAGTTACTCACCTAGTTTTCTCCCTGACAAAAGTTCCTCTGCACCTCGCTAAAGCCATCTTATGAGCTACCTGCCTGACCTATTTTGACTGTGGAAGAAAGCATGTGTAGACAGTTTTGATACACATGCCCTGTGGATTGAGGGCCCATGAGGTGGCGGTTGTGGATGGAAGAATTTCTTACAGTAGTGCAACCAGTTAAGACGGCTGTAGCTGTGACATAGTTGGAACCTGGGGAGGAGGCTGGAATGAAGATTTACATTTTGCTCTCTTGCATCGTTTGGTGAAGATCTGCACTGCTCTTCCCCCACCCCATGCTGCAAATATGTGAGCAAGGGTTCTGCTGTCCTGTGAATTGAAAGTTGCCTATATTACATGAACAACTGCCTGCTGTGAGGTTTCCTGTTACTGTCACAAAAAAGGGTCTGTGTACTCCCACTCTGGGTGTTACATGCTGCTGCTAATACTAGGAAACTGAAACTGAATCTACACCAAAACTAAAACTTTGCTTTCTTGTAAGTGCTCTGCATATGGCAAGCTTTCCCCCTTATGGTCAGCCACGCTTATCCCAAAATAGCCTTTGTCAAGCATTTGCGTTTTTAGAATGAGCTTTGCTTATGTTCTAGAAGTTTGCAGGCATCACGTAGGACATGAAATTGAGGGGGTGAGAGGCTGTAATAGCTATTCAGATGTGTGTCAGCACCAACTTCTACCACTTTCATTACCTGTTATTACAACATGGATCTTGAAGGCTGGGCCCATCAGCTGTAGTCGGGATTTAATTCCTTTGAGAAGCCTTAGTCTTTGGGAATGGGCTTCTTTTAGAAGATCTTTTCCATCAGTGATGGCAGAGTACAATAGCTTTTGCTCACTTTAATTTTCCAGATTCTTCATCTAAATGAGACTTGATAATTTCTTGGTTATTTTTTTCCTTGCCCTCCTTCCTCTCCAGGAAACTGCAGATATGCTGAAGAGCCACATTAAGGAAGAGCTGATGCAAGGCAAGGAGGATGAGTCTGTTTATGAGTCCATGGCTCATCTGTCCACTGATCTGTTAATGAAGTGTTCCTTGAATCCTGGCTCCGACGAAGAGCTTTATGAATCCATGGCTGGATTTGTCCCTCCTGCCCCAGAAGACCTTTGTATGTATATTCATAGAATCACAGAATCATAGGATGGTTTGGATTGGACAGGACCTCTAAAGGTCATCTAGTTACCCCCTCTGCAATGAGCAGAGACATCTTCAACTAGATCAGGTTGCTCAGAGCCCCTGTTCAAGAGGTCTAAGCTCTCCTATACATAGCAGTGTATCTGCTATGTATCTGTCTCTCCTATACATAGCAGTGCCTCAGCTGGATTTCAGAGTAAGGGCTGGTTATAGCTTTTCTGCTCTCACCACAAGGAAACCATGCTCCAGCTCTGATGCTGGCTGGCTAATAAAATTGCTCTAAACCTTTCTCTGATTGCCACTCTACAAGGCCAAAAGCTGTTTCCTCTGCGCTTCGAGGGCTCCCTGAACACTGAGCAAGTGAACTAGCACTTGGAAGAGACCAAATTTTTACTATGTCCTGTTTCTCTCTCTTGAGATTCAGGGAGTTAGGGACACTGATTTACAGCCACTGGTGGAAAAGTACACTATGTAAGATGCGTTTTTCTGACAACTGGGAAACTGAAAAAACAAGAGCTGGGGTTCTAGCTCAGCAACTTGAGAACAAAAGAAAATGAATATTTAGGAATATATACTGAAAAGATTGTAAGTGAAAAATCATTATTCTAATCTGCTTGGTTTATTGCTAAAAATATAGAGCTAATTCTGATAAATATGCAGATGTTTAATTTTTTCACCATTCCATTAATATTCAGTGAGGCTGATTGAAAATATCAAATTAAGCACCTATGTTAAGCAATTGTAAATTTGTTGTTCTTACTTATCTGCCTCTTTGGTCTAGATTCATTCCACTGATATATTTTATGATTCCCTTGGCGAGCAGAGAATCTAGCTAATTATAGTTTAAGTACCTGCATAAGGACTTCTAGTGTGTCTGCAGTTTTAAGTGTGCTGCTTCATGGAGAAAGCTTTCTTACTGAAACACTTCTGCTTATAGGCTATATCTGTCCTGGGCTGGTTTGCTCCTGTTTTAGATTAAATAATGTTATAAAACACATTTTCATTGATTATGGAGTCCAGAAGACTTTGTCGGTACTCTGCCTGAAATCTCCGTCTGAAACTCTTCTCTGAAGTTTTGGCCTCTGCAGGGATAGTTTTGCCACCAAAACCAGGATTATTCTGCCTTCAGGTGGAGATTAAGCAGTAAGCCTGGTTGGACTCCTAAGGAACAAAGCTACTGCTGTTCGCAGTAATGGGGGTGAGAATTTCTAGATGTTTGGAAGCGCTGCAACCAACCAGTGCATCCCTGAATGGGGTTGATTGACTAAGTCTGTGGAGGGAAAAACCATGCTTAAAACCACTAAGCCAAACTTCTCTTCTTCCATCCTGAAATGTCCAGATCTCTCAGAAACTATGCAGGGGATATTCCTTTCTTTTGTGGATGCAAATCAAGCTCCTTGTAATTTATCAATTTTGACCTGGACTCTGAAAAGCTTCTCTGAAAAACCACATTAAGTTAAACAATTCAAGTACACAGGTTATCCTGCCCTTGCTTACTCTGACTGATAGATCTCAGGGGGGAGGTTGGCTGGTGTTTTGGATGAATACACAAAGCAGAGCCTGCTTGGCTGGCAGGCACAGAGATGGAGAGCTAGGAAAGGTTGCTATGAGGTGGGAAAGGTTGTGCATTTGAAGCCTAAGTTGGGCTGCTTTCCTTAAGCCTCCTCAGTAGCAAAGGTCCAGCAAGCATATTTCCTTTAGGGGAAGCTTCTGCAAGCACAGCCACATCAGCAGGGTGGCAGAGTTTTCTGGAATCAGCACCAGAAAGTTCTCCTGGTGTGCAAATGTGCTGCAGGCTTTGCAAGTCTAGTAGGGCTAGAAAGATAAAAACTCTTTAGCTGTCCCTAAAGTAGGTACTTATGATTCCTTTACTCAGAAGCAGAGCTGAATGAGTCTGTGTTTCAAAATGTTTTCCTCATCGGTGAGATGCTGTATATGGCTTACACCACAGCAAGGAATGTTTCCTGCTTCTTATGGAGTTCTCTTGAGTGGAATGTAGCAGAGATTTGTGTTCAGGAGCAATACACTAGGAGAATTTTACTGAAAAGTCCCTGTTCTTATATAATCTGTTAGTCTTTGCCTGAAGAATATTTACAGCTTGTCTGATCAGTGCTTAAAACCTACCCGTATTGTAACATGTAAGTTTAAATTGGCACAATGCTCAACACTTAGATTGGTTCTCTCAAAGTGAAGGTCTTTCAATATTATTTAGAGTACCAGCACACAGGCAAACCCTCACTGAAATTAATGGGTGCTGGCTGGTTTACAATTGCCATCACAAATAAAGGCTTCAAGCTTTTGTACTGACTTAAAGGTTTATGAGGATGAAAAACTCCCTAGGACATCACAATCAACTTCCACTGACGTACTTTCTCAGTGTGAGCTCTTATGTGAGTAGTTATGGCTGTGGTGTACAGGACAATACCTGGGCTATTTGAAGTGTAGCCATACTGTGGCTGCATGCCCATTTGTTGTGATCAAGATGTGCTTCCACCACATTTTTTCAGAGGCTGATCAAAGGAAGGTTAGATACCACAGGGTCAATTTTTCTGGCAGGATCTAGTTTGAGAATAAGGTAATAGAAGACTGGAGCCATTGTAATGAGTTAAAAGCAGTAGCAAATACTTGAATACTGCAGTGTTCTGTTCTTGTACTCCTCATTCCACTTCTGATTTTTCAGTGTGTTTTTATGTGTTGTTTTTTTTCTCTCTGCATTTGGTCTTGGGAAAATATTTACAGAGAGAGTGCAGAAGCTGTGCAAGGGCCCAGTTTTGCTTAAGCTGGAGATGCACACACCTGTGTTGAGTTGCTAGTTGTCCCTTTGAGATAAATGATGGAATTAAAAAAAAAAAAAGTAAAGATTTTGTTAATCTACAGAACACTGCCTCCCTTTCTGCTGGAGGGGAGTGTTCTTTTCCAGGTAGGTCTTACTGTCCTGTGCAGTGTAGATCATAAGGTACTCCAAATCAGTGGGAATTTACTAGCCCCTGCTGTTACCTTGTTTGCTGTTTTTTACTTATGAGATTGAATTGCTTTATTTAATTTCTTATCATTAATCTAATTGTTCCTGCTTTGGAAGAGCACTTTCCTTCTATTACATTTTTCAAATACCTGTAAAGTCAAACAATAATTTTCTAGAATATGCTGCAGGTTGATGCAGGTTGCAGGTAAATGTCATTTAGCTGAGTCACACAGTGGCTGAATAGCAAAAAGGGAGAGTTATCTCCATCATGTCAATCTGCTAGTATGAACTACAGCATCAGATAAAGTGCTTTGCTTTTCCTGCTTTCCTTTCACCAGCACCTCCTGCTGATTTTTGCAAAGAGAGTATTTCAGGTAGGCTGGAGTTGTGTGCAGCATGGGCTCTGAGAGCAAGGACTCCTGAAAGTGCTGAAAACCTGTTTGATCTGTGTGAAGATTAAACTGCCTGGTGTGTGTGTTATGCTGTTTTACTTGAGGAAACAGTTAGGCTGTATTTCCTCTGTCCAAGGTCAGACAGTGGCAGTGGCTAAGGGCTGGTGGAAACAAACCTGGGTTCTTAGCACTGTTTCTGTATCTGTGAGCTGTGTGGACACTCAGACCCTGGATAGTGAGAGTTTCATGCAGAGATTTAATCCTTTATCCTGGAGAGTTTCAGCTGACTGAAATCTATTGTCCTGTAATTTGCAGACCTCCAGCACCTAAAGAATATATGTTAGTTCACGTATAAGTTGTGATGCCCTTACTCTACTTTCTTGTATATCTTCTCCATCCTCCACCATTTTTATTCTCTTGCAACCAAGCTTTCAACACTGCCCATATTGATTTTTATTTTTTATTTACATAATGCACGAAACAGCAATCTCCTTGTTATTCTTGAGCAAACTGAGAGAATTGTGCACAAAAATATAACTGCTTATAAAGTTCTGAGTTGTAATTTATGCCAACACACTGGAGCCTTTGTCTTGCATAATAAAGGACTGGTCTCTATAAAGAGGTAGCTTGCTTCATGTGCACAAATACATCTAGAGTTTGCAGATGTTTAGAGAGAAGGGTGTTACTGCTTTCTAAAGGGTGCCTATGCATGGATATGTTAGCTATTGTGAAGGGTCTGTAGGTCATAACTTGTCTTCTGTCTTACTCTCTCTTCACTCCCTTCTGAAGCCTTAAACCCCGCAAAGGGAAACTTAAAAATCTTTGAATAAATATCTTTTAGCTACTAAATTCTGACATCTAGGAACTACTTAACCCTCTTCCCACTAAACCTTCAGACCAGCTTTCCCCAATAGCCTCAGGAAAATCTGGGGACCTTTCCTGTTATGCTCAAGTTTGTGTGCACCACCTTCTTGTCACTTCCGTCTCACTAGCCTGTTTTTGCAGTAAATGGAACAGAAGGTGTCATAGATGAAGTCTAAAGCTCGTTCTCAATTTTGGTACATGGATGAGATGTTAGGTCTCATCTGTATGCTAGACAGGCCCATGTGCAAGAGGGTAGTGAGGTGGCAACCATGTCTTTGAAGGAGAACTAACTAGTTGATTCATTTAACTACATTGACTATGTGATAGAAAACAAACCCTGCAGTATCCTATTGCTGCACTGCTTTTAGGTTTAGTAATCCTGCAGAGAACAGCTAAAGCTGGGAAGCTACTATTGCCTCCACAGAGGACGAAAGGAACTTTGCACGCCTCTCACATCCCGTTCTGCCCCCAAATCCATAAAGTGGTGGCTTTCCTCTAGGCCTGTATTTGCTATAGGCTCATTTCTAAGAGCTATGTTAAAAGTAATTGAGGTGGCTGCAAGGTGGAAATATCGCTCTACAGAAAAATACAGGTCTGTAGGGCTGATATGTCAGGATGCTCAAATGTCAAATCTGTGCTTCCATGTAGTAATGCAGCAAAACTTAAGTGACCTTTATATTAGGTAAGTGATGTGCAATTAGCTCCAGCAGCATGCAGCTTGGCATGGACTGCAGAGCTCTTGAGAAACTGCTAGTGCGGTTAGTCCCCACAGCATGCAGCATTGCTGTGGCTATGCTGGAGGTATTCCTGTGAGGTTAAAGCTAGGTTGGATGCATTCATATGACTGTCAGTGGGTCCTTTGACAATTATTTAAAAGCCTCCACAACATTCTAACAAAGCAAAATCTTGCTAGTCTATTCTTATTCCTCTCTCAAAATCTCCTTAGCTTTGCAGGAGAAAACCAAGAAAGGGCAGCAGATATTAAAATTTCATTTATAGAAAAATATTTCATATTCTCTTATGTAACCCAAACCATCTAGTTTACATAATAGATATTTCACAATATGCCTCAGCAATTCACAATAATAAGCCTCAAAAATTCATTTATATCACTCTTGTTTTTAATATCATTAGGAGCATGGTTACCTAATGTTTTATTTTTGTTTTAGGATTAGTCTTAGTATTAAAATGAGGTTGCTTTTTTTTTTTTTTTAAAAATCAGAATTCTTCATGTCAAAAACACCGAATTAGCAGAATATCTTATTGTTCATTGCCGCTGCTTTCTTGGTACTAAATTATCATCTGACCCTCTGTACACTTTCCAGTCCAAGTAATTATCTCAGCCAGCTGTTTTGACTTTTGTCCAATAAACTAAACAAATACTATCTTCTGTGTCATGGGCAAATTGCCCATAAGGTCTTGTTTTGCCAAGTCACAGAGTTTCCACTCAGTTTGCCCTCTCAAGAGCACTGTGCAGAGGCCAAAACCTTCACCTGGCCAACACACTCTCAATAATAGCTAATCCTCAGTGCCTGCTTGGAGCCTTGTCAGAACGTCTCAGTAAGGAATGTTAGTAACCCTCAAGCATAAGCATAAGGCAGCCGGCAAAGATTTGTGCAGAGTTGGCTGAACATAGCAACTTTTAGGAGCCTTTTTTGAGGCAAATGTCTGGTCAGTTGCCTGGCTTCCTCTTTGATTTTCACCATAAACCAAACGTCCAGTCAGAAATATCACATCACTTCATTATGTTATGTTATATTATTCCACATGTTTAAAGGCATAATCAACAGGTTCATCTTTCTGATTTTTTTCAGATGTAGAGATGCTTCAGTCCAAACCAGACACTCCAGTTGGTGGAGATGAAGTTTCTCTAACTACAAAAGATTCAATGCTCCGCAAGTTTTTAGAAGGTGAGACCTGCTTGGAGAGAGGATAGTTAAAGCAATTAAATGGAACTTGAGATTTCACCTTGATCTGTAAGGATAGGAGCTAGTCCACACTCTTTGACATGGACAGCTTTGCCTTAGTGGGTACATATGAGGCACAACATTAAAAACAGCTTGTGAGGTGATATCACAAATGTGGTTAGTTTCTTACCAAAGAAGAGAAGTGGTTTCTAGTTCCAGTCCTTGCCTACTAGTGAGTGCAAGCATACAGCTGGTATTTATTCAGGAACGGCTGTCTTCTGTCCTTATCTTAGTGATGGGAATTAATTCTGGTGTCCGGATGTGGGTGCAGGCTTCCCTCATGGGCAGATGCTGAGTATAAAGTAAAGCAGCACAAGCTAGTGATAAATTTCAATGTAGATGCTTTATTCAAAATTGGCTACATTGAAAACAGCAGCCTGGAAAGAGGAAAAGAACTGCTGTCTCATAAACCTGATCTATGCTATGCCTCTTCAGTGCTCCCTGAGACTTCTTTGACCACAGCCAGATCTTAGCTATCCCCACTGAGCATGATTGGGTTGTCCAAGCCTTTTTCTGACTCACCAGGTTCCAGGGGTTACAGACTCATGTTTTATAGGTGACCCAGCTGGGCTCAGACCTAGATGAAATCTGGGGCTCTTAACACCTTGTTCTGTTTTCCCTGCCAACACCAGTGCTCTGGCAGTCCTATTGCATCGACTCAACTAGATGTTACAATATCACTAAAGGAAAGTCATTCCTGTGCTTACAGTATTCAGTTGTGACTTGGTAATAGAGTAAGGAGTTAGCCCAGGGGCTCTTAATTTGTTTTGCTAGCATGCAAACAGAGGGAAACTAGCTTTTAAATCAGGTATGACAACATTTGCAGTCATGTTAGGGGTAAGAATAGAATGGAGATGGTGAGGTGGTATAACGGTAGCTGGGCTTGTTAAGTACAGGCATGCATACCCAGCTCCCTCTGAGACACACTGTTCCGAGATCAAATATATTGTCAGCTGATGGAGATTGCTCATTTCAAATGAATAATTCTCTATAGTACTTTGTAGACCACCAGAAGTAGCTTTTGGAAACCAGCGCTCTGTTTGATTTGTTAATTGTTGTAATATGTTAATCAAGTGGAATTAATTAAACTGTTCCTCAAATTCTCAAAAACAGTTACAAGATTTTCTGCTATGGTTTCTTTTCCAAAACAGATGGTACAGGCTTAGTGGCAAACACTTGCATGCTACTAGATGTTAGTGACTTGATAAAGTCCTGTCTTGAAGGGCTTTGGCACTTTTAAGTCACTGCAGAACTGGACAGTTTTGCCTGTGAAATGGCCATCTTGGTAAGAATGTGGTACATAGTGTATCTGGAAGGATGCAGTGTTCGGTTAAGTGGCCAGGTTTATTTTATTACAAACTCTACTCTGTTGTAGGCAGTAGCATGGATGTGCCAGATTCAGAGGAAGGAGCTTACCAGCAGTATGGTGAAGATGTGTACTACTCGGTGGAACAAGATACTTTTCCACAGGAAATGGCTAGCAGACCTCCAGTTCCTGTTCCAAGACCAGAGTCCAGCTCTCCACAGCCAGACAATGAGCTGTACATCTCCAAAAGTAAGTTGGGTACCAGGACCTAAACTGTAGACTAGTCAACTGTAGAATGGCCTTCACATGGATTCCAGTTGCCAAATAAACCCCAGGAAAAATTACAGTTTTTTGAGACCTCTGGATTATTTGGCTCTGGATCTGGATTACCTTTGGGATCCAATTTCAGATCTGTTTTCATCTGCCTCATCTGAAAATGTGGGGATGTTGTATTCTGAGGTCTTGGCCTGAACTTGCTCTTAATGAAAGCAGTAGGATGACAGATTACCCCTAAGTGGTATAAATAAATCCAACTAAATAGGAAAGATCCTGATATTATAAGGAGACAATCAAGCTAATAAATTAAGATGTTACTGCTCTATAATGGTACCATTGATTCAGTAGCATTTGTATAGGACCTGATTCTATACCTCAGTACCTCTCTTTGAAGTGGGGTTTAATTGAAGTTGAAGAAAATTGTGCCTCTTAGTTTACTAGCAGTTTTGGACATCTTGGTCATATTTCACAAACCTTCTAACAAGAGCCACAGTAATATGTGGGAGAGGAATTTCAGTGATGACTCCTTGCCCCCATGACAGGACTGTGGGGAAATATTGTATTATATTATTCAGATTTCTCTTAGAGGTGGCTGAGCTAAATTCTTTGAGGTCAGTAGAAGGGGAGATCTACTGTACAACTCCTTATTTTGTTTTCTTCAATGGACTTAGTAGGGTAGCAGAAGCTGTAATGCAGTGCAGAATTGTGTATGCTTCCCATATTTGTCCTTGCTATTTCTGTCTTCATGAGATGTGTTTCAGTATTTAAAAAGTGTTTGGTTTACAGTTTTTGCACAGAAAGCAAAAAGGCCTGAGAATCTCTACGTCCCTAGAGGAAGGGTTAAGAAAGGTAAGTCAGAAGTTCACCCTGAAAATTTTTCCAGTAATCCTAAAGCAAATCTGCTGAGGTAATTTCACTTGCATGAAACGTGACAGAACAGCCTTTTTTACAAGGCTCTGGGGATAATAGTCCTATATGAAGGACCCAAGCTTTCTGACCTTATGTGATACTGAAAACATTTTATAACTGCAGAGTGAAAGGTACCCCTTTATCACATCCTGTACATACCCCCTGTCTTGGAGTTTATCTTCTGTGATAATGATCACTGAAGTCCTTTATGTTGTGACCCATATTACTTCATGGAGTCAATGTCCCACTTTTGATCTTCTGCATATATCCACTGCCTGTTGATCATTATTTCCTGGGATTTAACCTTTAGTGAACTGCTTGCCACTGATCTCTGCACTTCCAAAACTATGCCCTTAATCTTTCACCTCTTATCCTATGCACCATCAGAGTGCTAGGGACTACATCTGAGCTTTTATCTCATATTTTAGGAACTCCTCTTCATGTTGCAAATGAGTTACAAAGAGTAGGATGAGTTTTCACCTCTCTGTTTCTGCAGTTATGCTGCACAGATTACCTGAAAAGAGTCTAGCCTGGTGAATGCCAAGGTGAAAGCTCTGTTTTGTGGATTGCTAAGGAGAGAGAGATTTTTGCAGTGAGGAAGCAGAGCATTTTAAGGAGTACATTTTGTGCTGTTCACTTAAATTATGTTTGTAAGAACAGAGATTATCCCTGGGACACATTTGCATACAGGGCTACCTCTCAGCTAGGCAAATAGCAAGATGGCATAAGGACAAAATACTCTTCTGGTGAGGGAGTCATTCAATTTGTATGGGGTTTTTGGGGGGGGTTTTTTTGTTTGTTTGTTTGTTTAATCTCTGCTGTACCAAGGGGGCTTGATTTTCTTTCTATTCAGTGAGGAGGGCAGATGCCACAAGTTCAGTAATATTTTTGGTGGTGTTCTCTCTTCAGAGACAATAGTCAGGCCTGTAAGGGACCCGTCTCAATCAAGCATATATGATCCATTTGCTGGAATGAAAACGCCAGGTCAACGGCAGCTGATAACATTACAAGAGCAAGTGAAAATGGGCATACTCACCGTTGATGAAGCTGTACTTCATTTTAAGGAGTGGCAACTGAACCAGAAAAAAAGATCAGAATCATTCCGGTTCCAGCAGGTACAGGCTGACTCTACTGTTTAAGAAATGCACCCGTCTCTCTCGGTATATCTCACAAGCTGTTCAGCATGGTTACATTTCTTTCCTGGTTGGAGCAGCAAGGCTGCTAACATAGTCCCCCAGCTAGCAGAGTTTTTTTTTCTGGCATGGAGGGATTGTTCTCATGCTGCATTAAACAGGCAGCTGTTTTACAGACTTGATTGTGTTGCAGTACTATTGTGAGGTTTTGAAGATCTGTGCATTATGAACTGGGCCAAATCCAGTTGGCTAAGTTACCTTTCTAGAGGTCACCTAGCACCTGCCTGCTGGTGGGGGACTTCTGTGATGCACATTTAGCTTGTCAGTTCTCATCCATTTCAAATCAGTGAAGACTCAGTGCCTCAGATGGTGTATTGGCTTTAAAGTCCTATATTGTAGATGGTTTGATCTCTACCTGGGTGTTTGATAGGCTCCATGTCTATCTGTTCTTTGCATCTGTGCAAGGTCTAACAACAGTCATGAGTGAAAGCACAGTGTTTGGGTGGCTTAGCTGAATGAGGGAATCATGTTGGCAGCAGCAACAAAATGACTGGTGGAACTAGCAGTCATAGTTTAAAATTTCCATTCTCAAGTTAGAGTGAGGCTTCCTCTTTAAAACCACTGCCTGCTTCGTTTGAAGCTTTTTGTTCATGCTGCAGCAGTCTGCTCTCACACTTGAGGTGCTGGTCTCGTGTGTGACACTGTTTTGGGAGCTGTTAGAACAAATACTTCTCCTGATTCTTACTTGGAAGGGTCCTCTCTACCCAGAAACAGCAGAGAAATCCCTTCTTCTGTCAATAAAGAATGCAGTGCTACTTCAGTGGATGTCTGTAGCAGAGACGAAGTGGCATGCTCTGTGCCCCATCCCATGAGCAGCTTTCAGAAGCTCCAGATCTTGCCAGTATGCTGCCATACAATGGTGAAGAGGCTTTGCTCCTGGTTACATTTCCAGGTGTCCTCTCCTGCTTCAGAGGGGACATTCTGAATTGTTCTTCACTCTCTGGGATTCATGGCAGTCTCCTCTGAACCCTGCAGTCAGAATTATCTGTTCATTAGTACAGAAACAACTGTGCTTGATCATGGGTCATTTCTGTGCCAGCGTCACAGTGGAAATGGAAAATAGAGGAAGTTCTAAGCTGCACATGCTGCTTATCTCCAACTGCCAGTGAGCCTGTGAACTTGAGCTAAACATACACAGTGAACATTGGAAAAAACTTGGCTTCTGAAAGGCACATGTGGATTTCTGAAGGGAATAAATTAAAACCTGTTGACATGGTTTGGACTTCAGCCAGGTGTAGCAGGCTTTGTTACAGCTTGATGAAAAAATAGCTGAAATATGACATTGGCTAACTTTTCAGAAAGCTGCTCATCCTCCTTTATCCAAAGCCCTGAAAAGAATATCTTGTGATGTTTCTAGGAAAACCTGAAACGGCTGCGAGATAGCATAACCAGGAGGCAAATGGAGAAGCAAAAAAAAGACAAAGCTGCAGGTAACAGTCTCTGATTCCCACATTCTCTGGTAATGAAGCAGCTGACAATATTAATAGGCTCTTCAGGCAGAAGTGTCTCCATGTGTATTGTAGTTATGTCATATTTTAATATTCGCATCTATGTGCCTGTTGGCTAAAACATAGCGCTTTACTCCTTAATTTTCCAGACCAAAGAAAGGATGCCCACATCTGTGGAGTAAATCTTGATCCATTCACTTTACTGTTATGATCGCCTTTACGTGATTGCGTTTAACTTTGTTCTCAGGTGCAAAGCTGTCTCTGAGAGACTACACATGCCTAGACCTTTCTGAGCTGTTCATTTTCCCTTCCAGATTTGGAAATTACAGTACCCATTCGACATTCTCATAATACTTTGGGGAAACCAGAATGTGGAATATATGAATACGCACCCAGGAAAAATGTTTTCCCACCAAAATATGAGTTAAAGCGAGGAGACTGGAAAACGGAAAGCTCATCCAGCACAACAAGTAAGCAAACCCTGAGTGTCACCCTCTCTACAGGAATGCTGGATGGAAAACACTTCCGCAACCTGACTGGAGTCAGCTCAGGGGACAGGACTTCTCTTCCTGAATCCCAGTGCTGACCCACCACCCCAAACCCTGCATGCATTATGCTGGCTGTTCTCAAAACTGTAAAAGCAACTCCATGTACATCAAGGGGTTTGAGCATCTCATGCCTGCATCTCTGCAGGAGGAGAACCTGAAAGCTGAGTGAAAAATTCCCTTGAGCGTTCTCAGGGAAAGTGTATTACCTGTATTCAGTTCTTAAAAGTATATGGCACCTGCTGTCTTAGAAAAAAAGGATGATACCTTGCCATGACTCTCAGCAGGCAGCGTGCTCTTCTGGTTTGAAGGGCATAGTTATATTGCAGGCTGGGAACCCACATCTACTGTAGTTTACTCAACTGTTGTAAATAAAGGACAGCATTTTTCATTGGTAACTGTGGGACCCCTTGAGTAACTTAAACAGTCTGCACATTTTTATTATCTTTGGTTTTTATTAGGTTTAATTTGCACAAATTAAATCCCTGCATTCTTGCTCTTCGTGCAGCCTGAACAATTCTTGCAGAAATCAATACGATTGTTTTGGTCCTCTGAAAGGAAAATTGAGTCCCAATGAGGTTACTACCTTTGTGGCTCTTGGCAAGATAGAGCTGGCACACATCCAAAGTAGGTGCCAGAGGCAGTTGACAGAGCCAGTAACTTGCATATAAGCAGTTGGGAGAAATGTTAATGAGTCTGAGGAGTTCACTGTGTGCAGCTTGGCTCTCTTTCCTATGGCATGATTGTGAGAATGGACCCTAATACAATATTTAGCACTCTAAGTGCTGCTGTTTGAACCAACTGATAATGAGAGTTACCTCATTCCTCAAGGTTAGGGAGGAGGTGCATCCTATGAGAAAACCTCTCTAGCCTCCATTTCAATGTATAGGTTTCTGAACAGAAGTGTCCTAGTATTGAACAGCCCTACAGAACATTACGTATTTATGACTGAAACCAGCCATAGCAATGTAAGATGTGTTTGTGTGTTGCTGTCCCCTTCAGAGATGGCATGTCTGACTGCAAAAACATTCCATAGTCTGAGTCTGGGCAAGTTAAGTGAGTTTGCATAAATGGCTGCTGTAGCCTGTTTGAACAAACTTGTCATTTTTAGCTCTGAAGTAGACTAGGAAACATTCCTGTGATGAGTAAGGGTGGTTGTGAGAAGAGGTGGTGAACAGCTGTTGGGAACAATAACATCTCGCGCAGTCACTTACTGTGGGAATGAATGTGTGACAGTGCTCAGAGCCATCTACCTCCACGCAGTTGTTAAAGACATGGGGACCGATAATGTAGATATATGTAAATGTTGGGTGCGTAACACTTGTGAAAATATTTACCTGACTTGCCAGCTGATACTGGCACTGTATCCTTTCAGTTAGATTATGGTCGAGAGTATTTAACCAGAAGCCTGGACCTAGATAGGGCAGAAACTGGCTAGAAAGGAAACAAAACTGAATGGTTTGGCCGTGTGGTCAGCATTGTATGAAATGCCATTGTTTGGATCCTGAACATGTGAAAAATAACAGTGAAAATAAATTAATCTAAACAAGCATTAAATGATGTGTACAAGAGATTAGAAGGAGTCCTGAGTTAGTGATTTGCAGTTAAATCACCAGGATTTAATAATCAGTTTGTTTTATCTTGTTTACTCCAGGTAGTGCAAGTAACCGCTCCAGCACTCGGAGCATATTGAGTGTCAGCAGTGGGATGGAAGGGGACAGTGAGGTAAGTTCTCACCTATGCTGTATACTGGTCCACTGTTCTTAAGTACATGGCTTTGTTTTCATGCAAAAGAAAAGGAGCTCAGGGATGGCACTGCATTTGCAGAAATGGCAAATGTAGCCACTTCTGTTGTGAAGGTAACGAGGTCCAAATTTTGCTGGCCTGTAACCTCTTTCTTCATTTTGTAGGACAATGAAGTTGCAGAAACAACTAGAAGCCGCAGCCCAGTTACCCACCAAACAGAGAGGCTGCCTTTTCCAGAAAGGCCTCCCAGAGTGCCTCCTCGAGGTGCAAGCAGGTAAAGCTAAAACGCAGCTCAGACATGGGCGTTCAGTGCACCGATATGGAAGCCTTGAGCGGAAAGCAAGGCAGGAAGCAAATGCGTCTTTGAACAAAATTTACCAGTCTATTATCTATAAATGCACGCTGTTAGAAATTTTAAAATCCTTGTTCCTCATTTGTAATCCTTGGTGGAATTGGTTTTCTGGTTAGTAACATGCCTATTGCAGTGCTGTTACGGTGGTTCACATGTTGTAAAAGCAGCAGTATTGAAGCGCACAATGCTTGCCGCAGTGACTGACCAAAGTGGAGTAGCATCCTGACCCTGGCAGAGATTTAGTACCTGATCCTCTTGAGATGATCCTCTTGGAACATACAGAGTGGAGTGCACAGGGAATTCTCTTTTGTCATTTCCTTGGACTTCCTTTGTTTTTACAAAATCTCTCCAAAGCATGCTTGTTTACATGTATGATTGGCCTCAAAGCAAGAGCTGTACTGCTCTTATAAAAGGTGTTGAGGGTTTTTGCCTTGATTTGACACCACAAACTTAAGTGACTTACAAACATTCCTTTAGTCCAACCAGTGCAAGTCTATGAAATCCAGGCCCCAGGGGATTATCTCAGTACAGATCCTAATAAAATTCTCCAACTGTTAAAATAGTAATTATTAATGTGTGTGTGCAGTTAGTTCTGAATTTTGGCTTGGGGCTCTGGCAAGAATATAGCTGGAATTCCTCTCTAGTTAGTTTGGGAAAAAAAAAAGAATTTTGATCTTTTGATCTTTTCCTATTGCTCTTCATGTAATTTTCAGGAGAAAGCTATTATATTATCAAAGTTTTACTCCACCCAAGTATTATAGCATCTCTTTCCAGTAATAGTAGAATTACTGCAGCTGAAGAGCCGAAGAAATAACTTGGGCAGGAACAGGGCTCTGGCATCTTAGCATCTGCTCTGTTGCTGAATCGCTGATAGCCTGTTTTTCTTCTTGTATGACTATTGCTTGTAGTGTGTTCTTATTTATGATGTTATTGTGTGCAATGTGTTTTTCCAGAACCCTATTCTCTACTAATTTTTTTTAATGCATTTGTATTGTCTTTTTATAGGCCTGTAAGCAGTGAAGGCTTTTATCCTCCACCTGTGCCCCCAAGAGGTCGCTGAGTCTCTCAACATCTGTAGAATATGAGATTTTTCTGGTTTTATGTGTGTTTGTACAGAGATTGTTGGGTTGTCTTTAAATTATTTATAACTGGGAGCCAAATGTTTTCTTCCTCTTCCTCCCCCCTAAAGCTCTGATGACTTTTCACTGAGATTTCTAGGTCTTCTATAACATTTTTTTTTAATTGAAATAATTTTGGTGCTTTGGGACTTCAAGAAAAAGTATCGTGGTTGGGAAGGAGAACACTGATGTGTGTCTTGGCAGCCCTACACCAACACAGATTTTCCTTTTGACCAAGAAAGCACGTGTCCTCTTAGAAACTAAATCCTGATAAGCATTGCTACCAAAGCCCTTGAAACATGCTTGAAAAAGTAAAGAAAATTAGTTGTTCAAAGACTTTGTTTGAAGAACACTCATTACAGGAGGAGCAGCTGAATGTACTCCTGTTTGGTATAACATTTTGGGTATGGACATACTGACCTTTCAGAAGGTGTGGAATCTCCCTCTGGCAATCATTAAACCATGGGAGGTTGAGAAATTGTCTTTATTCAAGGTTGTATGCAATATACATTAAAAAACCCCACCTTTCACTTTCTCCTTCCCTCCCTGAAGAGAACAGACATTGTCAAGGTGTTATTTGTGCTACATTTGCCATGAAATTTCCCAAGGGAGCTGGTTAGGGACCTGCTGTATCACAAAACAACTGTACTTAAACCTTTTTTTGGGGAGCAGGTGGGTATGTTGTTATTTGAAACCACATGATTGACCTCTTAAATTAGAGGAAGGAGTTGGCAGCAGTGCTGTGTTTGGCATCTCTTACATGTGTTTGTTGTAGAAGCAGCATGAAGGCGTTTCACTTCATGCTCTGGAATAATATAGCGAGTCTCCATTTATAAATGCACACACCTCACAAATACCAGGCACGGTGTTAGGCTGCTGCTGTGGAAGTGGGCAGCCCTGGGGCTGGACTCTGCTTGCTCTACTCTTCCTTTCTAGCAATGTGAATCTGCAACAACTGTGTCCAGCCTTTTTTCTGCCCGAGGGCTTCCAAACTTAACTTCCTGATTTGGCTGTGTTCCAACTATAGAAAGCATGTAAAGCAGAAATGAATTTTGATTTTCTTATCTCAAGGGACTCGAGTGATGGAAGTGAGGTGTTTTGGGGATTTTGGGGGTTTCTTGGGTTTGGTTTTCGGGTGGTGGTTTTTTCCCCCCAGGCCTTGCAATCTTCTGTGCGTATCCTGGCTCCTGGGAAACCAAGTATAGGGCTCTGTTTGTCCACAAGTGACGCAGATGGGAATTCTGCAAGATAAGAGTCAGGGTAGAGAATTAAGTATCATAGTTGGTTTTCAAGCCATATGCCCTCTTCCAGCCATGGACAGGGACATAGATACATCTGTATTAGGTGACGTTCGGGTACAGGTAGAACATATAAAGCTTCTGTCTGGTCATGCAAGTTTCCTTAATCTGTAAAAGAGCAAGAGTTGCAGCTCCTTTCTCTTGCAGAGTGGCAAAGACAATGTGTGGAGCTGCAGGAGTGACAGATGGCAACTGTGACTCAGTCAGCACTGAATGAAGGTGGAGAAGCCCCTGCTGCTCTCAGGGGTGTAAGCATAAGCTAAGTATCATCTACACATCAAACTCATAGGGTATGACTCCAAATGCAGTTCAGATAGCCTCTCCTTTTAATTGTAGATGGATGCAGGTGTTGTGCTGCAGGTCTATAGTGACAGAGGTGACGTTTTTTATATTTCTCTTTTCTAAAGGACCTCAGTGCCTTCTCCAGTAACTCTGACACAATAGGCTCTCACTGTTAGTTTGTTTTTTGTTCACAGTAGCCAGGAGAATGGTGAGGTGGGAGCTGCCTTCCTGTGCTGCTCTTGGAACAGAACAAAGTTCCCAGCAATATTCAGTCAAATTGGAAGCAGGAAAGGAGGTTTTGGTGCTGAAATGAGGAAAATAGTAGCATGGATAAGGGAAGGAAACAGAGATAAAATAAATAAACTAAAACAGGAAATTCAACAGCTTGATTGTCTTCAGCTGTCACATATGCTTTGGTTTGCCCGCAGCTCCCTGGTTTTGCTCAGACGTTCCCAATCTCCTTAGTGCCGCAGAACTTGGAGTGGTGACGTGATAAGAGGAATTTATCTGCTTCTGCACCTGGCAGGCACAACATAAGGTAGAACTGTAGGATATGGGGAAAGCTGTAACAAGGCAGGAAGGGAAGGGCAAAATATGAAAGTGTGTCACACAGATGATTTCCTTTCAAAGCCATTGGACTGAAGCAGCGCAGGGATCCCTGCCTTGCCCAGCTAATTTTTAATTCTGCACCCCTGCATGTGATAGCAAAATGTCTGCCGTGGCAAGAGTCTATCTGAACTGTATCTGAGTGTTTGCCTTTGCACAATCCTAATAATGTGGCTGTAAACTTGATTTTTATTGCTAGTGCTGCAGTGAGATGGCTTATATCTGAATTGCTGAAAAGTAGCTCCTAAGTGGCCTTTCAGTTCCTCTCCCATTTGTGACTTAGATACTTCCTTAGTCTGACCCGACATATCATACAAAACCAAATGCTAGTGGGGCTCTGGTTTGGAGGAGAGGTGAGGTAAGACAGGTGGGGCTGAGAAATATTACAAATGCAGTCTGTTCAGGCCCCTTCCGCATTGCCTAAGGGTGGGAAATTGAAGATAGAACTGTAGTTTCTGGCATTCCCATCTTCCTTTCTAACTTCTCCTGGATCAGTTGGGAATTTCACTGGCCAGCAGAAAAACTATCACTCTATGAAGGAGGAAAAGGAATAGCTCTAAAATGGCTTCACCTGGTAAATGCAGGTAAACATTTGGGATGCAGGCATGACTTTTAAGGCTTATGCAGGCCAGCAGAAATGCACCCTCTCAGCTGCCAAAACGTGTGTTCCACGTTGGTGTGGTTTCAGTTAGTTGCCTTAAGCCTTTTCTGGCTCTGTATGCAGTCCTTGTATCTGTAGTTTCTATTTGTGCTGGTGAGCATGTGGTGTGTATTGCTTCCACCTAAGGTGAGAAGTGCACTGCAACTGAAGCTCGGAAGAGACTGGAGAAGAAAACTGCTTGTAATCAGACTCCTGATTGCTTAAGAATATGCTTGTGGGGGGACAGTGGGAATGAACTGTGTTTCTGTCAGACATGAGAGGTCAAGGGCTGAACAGATAATAAAATGGCTGGTAAAAGTAAATGACCTGGCCACCTGCAGGGGCATCCACCAAGCTCAGGTGGCAACTGGCTGGCCCGGGGAAGGCATTTGCTCTTTGTACAACTGCTTCAGAAAACCCACTGCAGCAGATGGCTCTGGCTGGCTCTGTCATTGACTGAGAGACTTAAGTACTGAATAAACTGAAGATGCTGAAGCCTCCTCTCTCTGTCTCCCATGGGTAAGCTACTCTGTTTTGGACTGAGACACAACAACTAGAAAGAAACATATGGTGTTATCACAGCTGACTAGGTAATTTTTCGCTTTGGGTTTTTGTTTGTTTGTTTTGTGGGCTTTTTTTCATATCAACATGTTTTGAATGGGTTTTGACAAGCATCTCTACAGGGACCGTGCTTCTACTGAAACAGGTAGGAGGATGCAAACATACTATCTGGAAAATGCTTCATATAAAAACACAGCTTGCTAAAATATATTCAGGGAAGGTAGACTTGATTGTGTAAGATCACAAAGGGAAAAGCTTTTACGATAGGTATGGTGGTTAAACAGGGGTTTAACATCTGCAATGTTTTGCACCATTCCTACAAAGCATGGATGGCATGTGACGGCACTGAGCTTGTGTCCTTTGCTGTGTGTTTATTTGTTGGTGTGTGCAAAATTTAAGATGATGATTTAGTCTGTTTTAAAAAAATATTATCTCCGATAGTCTCTGAACATTGTTGCTGCGTTTGCTCAGTTTAAAAATCCTATCATAGACCACTTAATGCCATGAGCTTTTTGGCTCTGGGCTTTTGTTTGGGATTTTCACTTTGGCCTGAGAGCATGAGAAAGTTACAAGCTCACGCACAGGGCTGCGGGCTCTGTGCGAGCCGGAGCTGACAGAGACCTCCCGGCT
Source organism: Strigops habroptila (assembly GCF_004027225.2). Lineage (NCBI taxonomy): Eukaryota > Metazoa > Chordata > Aves > Psittaciformes > Psittacidae > Strigops > Strigops habroptila. The sequence goes on along the minus strand of NC_044281.2, from coordinate 60,922,060 downwards.
GTGCCGCCCCGGTACGTGCTCTGGGGCAACGGCGCCTCCGGCGCTGCGCCGTTCCTGGGTTTCCCCGGCACGTACAAGCGCTGTAGGAAACGCGACCACTTATTAAGGGCACTTGCAAAGAGCCCGTGTCACGTTGCCCTCAAACAACTCTGTTTTGTCACTGATCGGTATGTGATCCGTTAGGACATAACCGAGGCCGTGGTGTCCAACCCGCCCGCGGGGCCGGGCCGGTCGGTCCCCCCGCCCTGCCCCTCCCTTTGCTCGGCCAGCCCCGGTCCGCCCGCGAGCACCACCCGCCGCTCCGCCTGGCTCCCGGCGGCCTCCGTAGGTGCCGCGCTTCCGGTGTGCGGCCGGATGACGTGGCCGGGCGGAGCGGAAGTGGCGTCTCAGGTCGGCGTTGGCGGCGGGGCGCGGGCCGGCTCCGCGGCGGGGCCTGCTGCGTGCGCGCGGACGCCGAGGCCCGAGATGGCGGCGCCCGGGCTGCAGCTGTGCGCGGCCGCCGCGCTGCTCCCGCTCCTCCTCCTGGGCCTGCCGCTGCGCGCCCGCGCCGACGAGCACGAGCACACGGTGAGGCGGCGCTCGGTCTCCCCCCGGGGCCCCGCGGCGCTCGGGCCGCCGCCCCGGCCTCCCCGCCCGGGGGCCCTGCTGCCGAAGAGGGGCGGCGGCCGCCGCCGCGGCCCGGGGAGCGCGGCCCGGCCGGCGGTCGGAGCGGGGAGTGACGGGCCGCGGCCTGGGGTGGGGAGGAGCGGGCGGGCGGGCGGCGGCCCTGGCGAGCGGCGGGCGGTCCCGCCCCGCAGAGCTTTCTTGTCTTGTCCGCGGTGCGGGCTGTGGTGGCGGCACGGGGCAGGTGTGTGCGGGAGCGGGTCCTGTTCCCTCCCATTCGGAATGAGCGGGACGCTCGGGGAAGCGCTGCCGGAGGTTTGTGATCCGGTTCGGACATCCGTGCGGCGGGCGGGCGCGGTGGCGCTGAGATTGCGATCGCGCGTCCCGCCTTTTCCCGGCGCATATGAAAGCCCCGCAGGTGCCTGTGCGTTGTTTGAAGAGGGCTGCCCGTCTTTTGGCGTTGCGCTCTGCGGGAGCGGCCGTGGCTTCCGGGAGGATGTTTGCATTTGCTTCGGCACAGCAGTGCAATCCGGAGCTGCCCGCGCCGGGTCAGCCCCGGGGGAGCCGTGGCCGGGTGACAGCCGGTGCCGGGGGGTGGCGTGGGCCCGGGCTGAGAGCAGGGCGGGGCGCTCCCGTTGGGGCACTGCATGGAGCCCGGAGGAAACGGGTGCGTTAAACATAGCTTGAGCGCTCGCCTGTCAGTATGAGGATAGATGTTCTGAAGCGCTTGCAATGTCACCCGAACGGAATCTGTAAGAAGGAAGCGCCAGTTTACGATTTTGCATCGGAGCGTTGTTTCCCGTGGCTTTTGGTGTGGGAGGGTGGAAGGCTGCGATGAGCTGAGATGTGATTTTGGCACCAGACTGTGCTGAAAACCATCCCTGTTTCCTCGCGAGTGGAGTGACTTAGAGTGTGGCCGTGATTAAACATAGTGTCTGTCTTTCAGAACTTTCATACTCCTGAGCAGCCTGGTGGCTGAATGGTTGCTCGGTTTCTTCACATAGGTTTCTCTAGGTGGGGTGTGGTAAGCTTAATAAGCGTTTTTAATAAAACATAAATAGCATTGGTAGTTTTGTATAAGCACTCATTAATAAGTTGCCTAATTCCATGCATTTCTGAGACTTGAAAGCTGTTTAGGATTGTCTTTGTTTTTTTAAAAGCTATGGGATTTATCAGTGCTGCAGTTGATGACAGAAAGTTAAGCTAACATTGGTGGCTTTCAAGGAGCAGAGACTCTTTGAACTAGCTTAGGTCCCAGTTTTATTGCTGAATCAGTGATTTAGTATTAGGCGTCTGCTGAGGTGAGGTCGTTTGCAGCATAGCACTGTGTTTATTTTTAAAGGCTGTTTGACTTGAGGGATTACTAATTGTTCATTTAATACGGGTAGTCTTCTGGGGGGAAAAAAGGATTTTGTAAAGCTTGTAAAGATTTGTAAAAAAAATTTATTTGGGTTTGAGTTCTCCCTTCAAAAGGGAATTCTGATGGGTTTTAGGTTTTCTGAATGATTGCGTAAACAATTACCAATGGAAATCACAAATTCCTTTTGAAGGCTTGTTTTTTTCATCTGAATTACTGAACTCTTCAAGGCTCTAACTGTGTCTCTTGATTTAGTATTCTTGTTCATGTGGTGTCTGGTTTAGTAACATCATATGATAGGTTAGGAATAGTTGGTGCAGCAAGACAGTTACCTTTTTTTGGAAAGCTGTCTCCTTGCTTAGATATTTTGATACTTTAATATTGTTCAGGAGACTGGAGTGTAAATGTTAATAGCATGAATGAAACATGAACAGGGTTTTGTAATAGTACACTGATTTTGAGATTAAAAACCTGAAGGAAATGTTCCTTAAATACTGCATTTTAATGAATTTCAGTTTTGAATATGATTGCAGTTGGAAGATTAATTTTTCGATAATCAAAGTGCTTTATAACATTTTGGAGGCTCTGCTCACTTTTGGGGAAGTGGGGGGGAAATACTAGTATACTGATTCACGGCTTGGTGACTTCAAAATGTAAATTTTCACTAATTTTAAGACTTGAGTCTTATTGGTAGGAATACACACCATTATGTGCTGCTGTTTCCGTATTAGTGCCTTAGTGTGCAGCTTCTGGGTGAAGGCGTGCCACAGTTTACTTTTAACTGCCCATGTAGAGGGACCTTATCTGTAGGGAGCATGCTGTACGTCTAGAAGCGCTGACTTAAATGTTTGATGCTCTGTGTTAGCAGGTTAATTTATTTACTGCTGCTATAGTACATAATAGTATACAATATTTATAAAATAGTACGTGTGCTGTAATACATATTTTTGTATTAATATAAATTGGCTGTTAATGCTTTATATGTGTCCTTTATAACTGTAGGACTGCATAAGGAAATACTATAAAGGGTAATTGTGAGAGGACTCCACATGAAGCTCTTATGACTATACGAGTGTTTCTGGAGTTACTAGGTGTGGATAGCTTCATTGGATCAACAGCTAAATCCTTTATCTTAAATTTGAAATAGTCTTTAAAAATGCATTTCCTTAGGGGAAGCGTAATAAAAATACAATTATAAGATAGGGATGTGGGTATTGAAAATCATTAGTAAGTGAAATTAAGATTTGACACAGCATTTAAGATCTTCATTATCAAAAGACAGTGCAGCAGCATAACTTCAGACTACAACAGAAAAATGTATCAAAAACTAACTGAAAACTTGTCTGCTGATTCTTTAACTTGTTTTCACACTTCAGAGTGTGTCACGTACCTGCTTTTTGCCTGTAGGCTGATAATTGCGCCATTTTTTGACAGTTGGCTTTTTACCTGTGGAAGAGATAGTATAGATGAGATGTTGGTAGCCTTACCACAACATATACTGATGCTGCAGAAGCAGGGTTGGTAGGGTCCTGCCTGGCTTTTGCTTTCACATCTTCTGTTGCTAGACGTGTTGGAGTTGATAAAATAGACAAACCATAACATTATTCTGAAATATGCTGGGGGTTTTGTTGGGGTGGAATGGTCTACGCAGTAGGTAGCATTTTAATTTTAACGTTGCTTCAGTTTAATTATCAGTGCTTTGTAACATGAGAGTACATGACAAACATTGAAAAACAAACAAAACCCAGCCTATACTGCATAGCAAAATTCCTAGTTGATAATGACTGAGAAAAGCATTTTTGTTTGAGTTTTAGTCTGATGAAGTATGTTAAAGCCACATGCCTGTAATAAAATTATGAATTCTGTATAGTATCTGTACCTTATCAGTTAGAGAAACACTGTAGAAAACATTTCAGTGCACGTAAAATACCTCTTTGCATATGAAGTTGTGTGCAGATGAGCAGCCTGATTCCTTTTGAAGTTCTCGTGATTCCATTTTGAAGAGGTGAAATAAATGTCACGGAAGCAGGACGAGGCGTGCCTGAGCAACCTTGTGCATCTAGGAAGTGTAGCAGTAAAAGGACTGCTTGTACAATTTGGAGAGAAATTAAAAGATGTTACTGGAAATAACCTGCTTTATGCGAAAGAGATCGTGAGGCTGAAATCCATGGTTTAATAAGCTATGGGTGTGAGCTGCAAACATCGAGCATTGTCGCGGTGCTTGATAGAATATCTGTAAGGTACTGGGGACTAGAAGCCTGGGACATTACCCACTGATTGAGTCTTACTTGCTGCCTCTCTTGTTTCCTGTCCTGTTTCTGCAGCTGTGCTCTGCCAGTAACATATAATGTTGGTTCTTTTTCTGTTGAAAGATGTGCTGGTGTTGAAGGAACTGTATTGTGGAAAACCTCACTCCAAACTTCAACTTGAGAAAAGGAGTAAAATGGCATACTTTCTGAAAGAAGCTATCCTGATTTGAATTTATTTTGCTGAATCACCATTTAAGATTTGGTAGTTGTAATCCTCTCTGGGCCTCTGTCATTTTTTGCAAAGGGTTTTCATGGTTTAAAAAGGATTATCAGGAACTTTCCAGTCTCGTATCCTTTTCTGCAGCTTCTTATATCCTGACTTAATCTAGCCTTAATTGTTTTGTAGAATAAATAGTTTATTTCTAGGGCTACCATGCTAAGTTCTGCAGTTGCACAAAGAGAATGTTAAGTTGCTTTCCACATCATGAGTGCCCTGTTGGGTAAAAGAAAAGAAAGATGCATGTACTGTGCTGCAAATAGCCTCAGTATTGTTATGTTTGAATAGTTTTTAAACCATAAGGATACATGGAAATTGTATTAAACCAGCAGGTGTATTGTCATGGAAGAAGTCCATATACACCAGGTGAAACTGCGAAAGCTTCATGCCAGCTTAATATTCTGCAGGGGACTAGAATGGTTGTGTTGCCTCGTTGCTGGTATAGATGGGTTTAACATGCTTTTAGCTTGCACATGCAGAACATCTCTCTCGCCCTGTTCAGTGCTCTGAACAGATAGTGTGACCATATTGTGCTGCTTTGGAACAGATGTCCCCAGCTGTGATGAGGGTTGTAGCTGATACGTGGTTACACTTGAGGTGCAGATTGGTCCTCCACCAACTGGGTGGCAGTTACAAATTTTTCTGTAGTGTCTGAATGTTTACCTCCCATTACTCAGATTGTACCAGCAAATAGCAAATGGTAGGTAACTTGTGTTGATGCTGAGACTCGTTCAGGCTGCCCCTGTGATTTTGCATGGTTCAAATAGATCATTATATACTCTATGGAGTTACTGAAATTACTAAGCTTAGTGCAGAAAAGGATGCAAAGCCAAACTTGCTAAGTTTACAGAGCAAGTACTAAATTTTTTCATATATTACAGTAAGTAAAAGGTATTTCAAATTGCGTTCTGTAGTCTTCTCTCATATTTGGAAGTAGTGAACTCTCAATTCTGGCACCATTACTGGGTTGTTAAATGCCTGTGTCTGTGAATTTAATTAGGGTCTCTGAGCTATATGCAGTATATTGTTCCTTCACATGAACCAAAACCAGAAGAGTTTGCTGAGGTATACCGGGGTAGAGATTGCAGGATCTTATTTATTGATGGTTTTTTGCTTTATCAGTTACTATGTTCTTAATAGGACATCGGTGTCCATATTCTGGCCTGTGAAAAGTTGCCTTTCCACCATCTAATTCTCTGTAAACAAGACAGGAAAGAGAATGAAGAGCCAAAAAAAAGGAAAAAAAAAAAAAAAAAAGGGAATTTCTGAAATAGCAGTAGTTTGTACAGCAAAGTCAGTCCTTCGTGTTAGGAAGATGTTTGGCACTTGTTTTCCTAAGGGATGAAGATAAAATTGCATTGACGCGTAAGTGTAACTCTAGATATTAGATTTATGCCACTCAAATTATCTAGAGTCAACTCTGCAGATCATTAATTTTACTTCAAATTATTTTACCGTTTGACATTAGCACTGGCTGTGTTGCAAGCCTCAGTAGTTTAGGTACAGCTGTAATAGGAATATGTTTAAGAACTATGGCAGCGATGGGTCCTGTAGTGGCTGAGGACCCTTATCGTGTGGAAAAGAGAGCAGGAAATGTTTATTTACGTCTCTTACCATGACAGCTATTCTTGGTGAACTTAACTAACTTGTCGGGCACATGATGTGGATGTTGTTGCACGTTGTAGCTGACTTCCTCTTTTATTTGTTCTCTATCTATATTGACAGCGAGTTCTTGATACTTTTCTCATGTTCTGGGATCTGGTGCAATCTCAATGAATCAAAAGTATTTTGTTTGCTGATGATACAGCAGATAAGGCAGCAATCACACAACTGGTTATGCAAGTTTTCTATTGTTGTATAACAATTTCTGAAAGAGACCATTGGAGTCTTCACACCCTGTCTTACTCTGCGTTGGTTTTGACTATGAGTTGTTGCTGCTAAGGTTAACAGAAGGCAATAGGATTTTGATTTGCTCTGTTGCGTTCAGAGCTCAGAGGGTACAGTTGAACAGTTGCTCATCAGCCAATATCAGAACCGTAAAAATGAGAATTCAGGGTTGTTCTGTTTTGTGATTTTGTACAGTGTGTCTGAGGCTGATCAGTTCCTGGGGAAATGAGAATAGTTTCTTCTGTATGTTCTTTCTGCCAAGAATGCAAGATAGTGCTACAGAGCTGGAATTTTCTCCCCATTTTCTATGGTTCCAAGTTCTCCACGGTTTGTAGGGGATTCCACATATCATAGAATGGTTTGGGTTGGAAGGAACCTTAAAGATCATCTAGTTCCATCCCTGCCCAATCCAACCTGCCTTGAACTCTTCCAGGGATGCGGCATCTATAACTTCTCTGGGCAACCTACTCTAGCGTCTCACCACCCTTGAGCTGAAGGAAGATATGAAAGAATATGACAGTAGTCGAAACTACTGCAAGACTGACAATGAATGTGCTGGCCAGTATCTGACTGGCACTGGTAGAGTGTACCTGAGTGCTGTGGCTCCCCTTGTGACCAGAGCTTTATTTAGCAACATATTTTATTTTACCTCTCTTGTAATGTGACATTTTTGCATATTTGTTAGCCTTCTCCGAACCTAGAAGTCCTTCTAGAGAGGTGACAAAACAATCCTACAAAATACTCTTGTTCTTTGTCTTGCCTAAATAAGAATTATTTTCCTGTAAATGTGTCGACACTGTTGTTTGTTGTAGATGCTTTGGTATTGTGAAGGCAGTAATACCACCACAAACGTGAACCCTTTGATATACCTGAATTCTTGTCACCAAATTACCCTACCAGTATGGTAGGATGATATATGTCATGACAGCAAATATCCACACATATTTAAATGTGAAGGATCATCTTTATAATGGGGAATGAGCAAAACCCAACAAATATAGAAAGAGGAAAATCTGAGATTCTACTAGACACCCTCCCCCCTGCCTCAAATTCAGGCCGAAGTTGCTTCATCTGGGTTTCTTACTACAGTCCTCTTAATTTTGTGAGGGCACTGGGAACAGCTGATGGACTGCAAATTGCTGTGACTAGGGACTTGCTGATTGAGAGTGAGGTATACCTGGGGATGGCTGAGGTTTTGTGATAATTTGTGTAGCAGTCCTGAACAGATTTCTCTTGCGGCGTTCTGGGATGCTTGTAAGAAAGGAAGAAGTAGTACACGTAGGCTATATTCTTTGCTGATGTTTGAGCTGGTCCGTTTTCTCTCCAGAGGAGACTGATGGCATCTTGGAGCCATTGTGGGAAAAACCTGTAGGCCCTGGAGGAGGGCTAAGCGTCATGCAGATGAGGGACAAGCACAGACCGAATTTGTTATTGCAGATGTTGTAATTACAATGTAGTTACATTACTAGATCAGAAAATGTAACAAGATTTTGAATAATATGTTCTTAAGAAGTTGGTGTTTGTCACTTGAAGATGATCTGGTATAGTTCCAAAAATGCAGAGGTCCCAACTCAGTATGAAGCAGGTCAGAAACAAGAAGCTAATTAAAGCTGCGGTCAATGCTTTCTTTATTCAGGCACTGTCAAAGGCGAATTCATAGACCTAATGATGTTGTCATATTCTATTACTGAAGGTTGGACAGAGACATAGCTCAGTTCACATGTAAGCTGTTGCATTGCAAGGAGTAATGCTGAAGTAGGCTCTTGACAAGTTAAGACCATTTTGAGACAGGGCTGAAAATACGTTCTGCAGCTGTTAGGGAAAGAAACAGAAGACATGCTAGGCATAACAGACTAGAAATATATGGACCAATTTGTCCCTTGCTACATTGGCAAGAGCTAGAGGTGGTATCATAGTGCAATTTCCACTGTGTGCTTCTGCTGCTGAGGGGGCTGGAACTGTGATCTTTCTTTCATTCTTCATTCCCAACTTTCTTTAAAGTTGGACAGCTGTGCTGCACTGGTATAACCTTTCTGGTTGCTGGCCCACAGGAGGAATGTCTGCTTTCTCTTTCTGTGGTGGTTGCTCACTCTTCCTTCATTGACATTTGTTCATTGATTGTATGGAGACCTTATAGCAGCCTTCCAGTATCTGAAGCTGGCCTACAAGGGTGCCTGAGAGGGACTCTTCATCAGAGTGTGGTGATAGGACAAGGGGTAAATGGGTTCAAACTTAAACAAGGGAAGTTCAGGTTAGATATAAGGAAGAAGTTCTTTACTGTGGGGGTGGCGAGGCACAGGAACAGGTTGTCCAAAGAAGTGGTAAATGCTCCGTCCCTGGCAGCGTTCAAGGCCAGGTTGGACAGAGGCTTGGGCAACATGGTCTAGTGTGAGGCGACTGTGCCCATGGCAGGGGGGTTGGAACTAGATGATCTTAAGGTCCTTTCCAACCCTCACCATTCTATGACATCCTTTACCTGGCAGAAGTGTTTCAAAGTTCACAAACAAAGTTCACAAAGTTCAAAGTTCAAAGTTCACAAACAGGCAGGTTTGTGAAGCTGTGTTTGGTCTCTGCTACAGCTCAGAATGAAGTCAGTAAGATATTTAAAGTTTCTTGTTGGAGATGGCTCACATAAGAGGCTGGAATGATCCTTGTGCACCTTTGTAACAAAAAAGACAATGCTTGTAGTTGAGATGATGTTTTAGTGTAGAGGAATTAAATTATTTCCTGAAGCATGTTTGTTTAAATCCTTGAATTTAACTTTTAAACACCTCACCTGAAGAATTTATTGCATACCACATGTAGCTAATTATTTGTGAGTTAACCTGTCGGCATAACTGTGGTAATTCAGAATAAATGGAGTTGAAGAACCTTTGTTCATTTGTTAAAAAGGGAGATGCAGAGCTGTATTCAGTATTTCAGCTGTGTGCTGTGAAATAGTTACGGCTAATTAACATTTGACTTTCCTCTCCAATGTGTTCTGTGTATGTGTATTGGTCTTAAAATAGTACTTCTGTACTTAAAAAAAAAATCAGGATTTATATGGTGATCGTACTTGCAGGTGCGTACTGTTATTAATAAAGTTTTTCTGCCTTAAAAGTTAGATCACTGTCCTTCCTAATCTGTTGAAATTATACTAGGTGAAGAAAGTATGTTGTGCGAGAAGTTTTGTAGTAACCAGCAAACCTGATACCTCATCCAGATGCAGTCAGATACAGCACAAGTAATGATTTCAAACCACTTAAATCTCCTGAATTCATGCAGTATTTGAATACTGATAGATGAATGGCTTTAAGGACTTTTTTATTGTTGAAAAGTTACAAGGACTTGAAAAAGATTACTGGCTCCTAGCCAAGGAATAAGTTTTCCTGGCTAACAGTAGCTGTAGAAAGTGAAGGGTGGGTGTTCCCAGAAAGAATTTCATGGCAGCCACCAGTCTCCTTGCTGTTCTGGGATTTTTTTGGGTTTGGTTTTTTTTTTTTCACTGTGATAGTGTTGGAAATGCATCAGAGTATTCCTTCTGTCTGACTTTTTTGTCCCTTGTAGGTATGCCACAGTTTCTTTTTAGTGCTTCCTGTGAGGCATTGCGCTCTTCTAGGAATTTTGAATGTAATTTGTACCATTATAAAAATGAAAGAGAGTTGCATTTTAGGAAAATACAGTATACCTGTCACCATGGGTAGATTGCCTGATTTATTTGCTAAGATCTTGTTTAACAAGATGTTAGTTTGATATTTCGTTTCTCTTGGTGGAGATAGGTAGAGTTCTGCTTTTAACTGATGTATGTTTCCACTGAATTTGTAAAAGCTTTTTTATTTTTGAGACTTATGCTTTTCTCCACTTCTGCTCGCTGTATCTTGTGCTTTTCTGTTAAATTTGTATGAATCCCCCTCTTCTAGTACTTCAGGGATAGGCTCTACAAAACTGTACAATGAACTCAGCTTCGTTTTTGTAGGAAAGCAGGCTGAAAATCTTGTCCTAGAATCCCTGCCACGCGAAAGACAAAAATACACAACTGTCTTTAAATTTAGCTGTTGCCTATGATAGAACAATCCTGCCTTGCTAGTTAATACGAATGTGAGAGTTTCTTGAATATTTTTTGCAGCTGAGCTTGTCATCTAACTCAATAACTTTGTCTTTCAGTATCAAGATAAAGAGGAAGTTGTTTTATGGATGAATACAGTAGGACCTTACCATAATCGCCAAGAAACATACAAATACTTCTCTCTTCCTTTCTGTGTGGGATCAAAAAAAAGCATCAGCCATTACCACGAAACCCTAGGAGAAGCACTGCAAGGAGTTGAATTGGAATTTAGTGGTCTTGACATCAAATTTAAAGGTAAGCAATTGAAAGTGCATTTAGTCACTTAAAAAAATCGCAAACCCTTAAAACTTCATTTTGAACTAGAAGAACTGAAAGTTTATTGCTGCTAGCAACCGAGTGTATTTTGTATTGTTGCTTGAACCGCCCTGTAAGGTTGTCTACTACTACTGACTTTTCAGTTTACAGTAGTTTTCATCTGTGTGCCCTTTAGAGAAGATACTTGCAGCACATACAGGCTTCTCAGGTAACTGATGACATTTTATAAAGTAAAACTAAGGTTTCTCTATATGAATGATTAAAAGTATATTTACTGAAATTGATATTCTGGAAATACCAATTCTGAAGATGCAGTTGGAAAGGAGTAGCAAGGGTTCAACACTTCAGAGTTCTACCTTAACACAAAGTTAATTATTGTATCCTTCTGGTTCCTGTCTAGTTTAAAATACCTTTAATAAATACCTTTATATTATTGGCTCTAACTCATCATATGCCTGTCAGGATGGAGCTGGTCTGGTGGTTTTTGGTTTTTTTTTTTTCTTCCTGTTTCCTGCCTTCTCCCTCTTTCCATACTGTTCTCAAGATGACATTTAACTTCTTTTACAAATACATTTTTTGGTGTTAAGTGCTGAGTCTGCTATTGCGTAATTTCTCTGTGTGTATTCTTTGGCACCCAGAGTCCTTTTAGGTCTCTGGGTGCCAAATAATAACAGTCTTTTTGTCTGTATTGAATTTTAACATTTCTATGTTTAATCCAATTTGGGTTTCTGTGTATATATGTCTTTTTTTCCCTAGAGAGCTACAGTTCATTGCATCACCAGTGCTTAACTGCCGAACTTAAGCATAGTATCTTTTGTCTGAGCATTTGCAATCATGGGGCTTAGTTTCTGTAAGTTACAAAAGTTTTACCCAAAACTGGACATCTGCAAAATGTCCAGTTACTTTATTATAAGTAGGTTAAGTAGAATAAAAGATTACAAGTTTGATAAAACCATAAATTCTTCATAATTTCTTAAGTTGCATAGGGGATAGCATCTCTGCATTAAAGGAATTTGGAGCTGAATCTTTCCTTTTAAGAAAGGAACTGTACCTGCACAAACACTGGAAAACAGTCCTGTTACTGGTTTAGAAGACTTGTAGCCTGCTGAAAATTTTACTCAAGATGGGAGAAATAGTTTTCCTGTCCAACCTCATAGAAAATGCTCAGAAATGCAAAATGGAAAGAACAGAGAAGGCAACTGGCAGCAATTCAAGGTGTCTGTGAAGATTAAATAAAACTTCTATTGTGAGAATATGATAAATACATATTTTGCAGCCACTTATGTGTGTAAGTTTTACTTACTTTAATTGCCCTGTGTTTACAAAGAGTTTGTGTTATTCCAGTGACAAGTGTGCTCTCTAGATGCAGCACCAAATTGAAGACTTGAAGGTTTGTTAGTTACTGTTGTGAAGTATCCTATTGCCAGATTTATTTCCTAAAGATTATCCATAGTTAATTTATTCCCTTATTATATCAAATTTTTGCTAGATCAAGTCTTTTAATTTTGTACCTGGGAGTACTGAGCAGATTGTGCTGTTCCTTAGCTCACTTTTCGGCACTTAGATCCTGGACCTGTCCTTTTCTTTGTTGACCTGGATGTAGTAATTTAGTAATCTGTTTTTGTAGTGGAAGTGTTGAGATGATACCAGGGGAAGGAAATGAACTAGCTAAACATCAGGAACTGGCTGAAATGCTTGAAACATTTTCTGCTTTAGGGGTCCAAAAAAAGCTAGAGCCTCTGTTGTTCCGGAAGTACATGCAGTAGTCGGGCTGGCTTAGATTTATAAAATGTGTTGATAATCTTTTTTCCTGAAATAACAGATGAGATAGACAAAACTTTCAGTTAATCTTTTGTCTCCTCTTGTGACCACTGTGTAGTCTGTAGTCAGATATAGTTTAGCTTTCTGTCATTTCTGAGGGAAATATGCGACGTAGAGCATTGGACAGATCAGTTCTTCTGTGAATACAGTCTCAAATAGTTACGTAAAATACTCTTAATACTGAACTTAATGAGTTTCTGTTTTCATAATTTTTTAATCTAACAACAAAAAAAAAATACTTAACATCTGTTTTCTTAAACAAAAAGTACAACTTGGGTAATCCTGAACCTCCAGCTCCTTAATACATAGAAATTGATACCATTCCAATTTGGTTAAGTGAAGTATTTTGGAATTCAGAGCTACGGGGAGCCGAAATCATCCCAGACTAATACAGATTCAGAATGGTGGAAAAGTGCTGTGCTTTTTGTACCTCGTGATTGTTTTGGTTTTGATTGTGTCCCTGCCATACTAGTTTATCTGTTGTCTCCTATAGTTCTTTACAACAGGCAAATCTGTTTCCCTGAAGTGTTATTTTTCTTTCAGGTTAGGTGTTTCTGATTCACAACTGCTTGTGCCGATGTTTTAACACAGAAAGCTTTAGATTTTCTCTATTCTAAGTATTATTTATTGTGAAAAGTTCAATGTGATTTCTTTAGCGTTTAAGGTCTGGTCTTCCATTCAAGCTACATTTTTTTAAGTGCCTTTTTGCACCTCTCATTGGTTTACCAGTGCATACGAGGTATGTGGTTGCCATATCAGGGCATATTTCTCCACAGACTGGGCATGATGTAGTTCAAAGCAGGCTTTGAATGAGTATGGAAGAGTAGGGATTTGAAAAGAATCAGGTGTTTATGGCTTGTGAGTATAGGTGATTGATGTGTTGGTATATTTCCCAGCTGGTGGGGAACTCGTCTTCATCCATGTCCTTTGTTGCTTTTTAAAAATTTATTTATTATTATTAACACAGTGGTGCTCTGGGCAGATTGATAATCTCTATTGGACCTGCAGTGAATTTAACTCCTAACCAAAGTGGCTGCACCTCAGATGTTTTCTATAAAGCAGATGGTACATGGTAGCAGGTTGATGCCTAAGTATGTGTACATGAGCTGGGAAGCTGTCTATGTGCACTTCTAGATTTTTCCATTACAATCTGTGTCCTCTGGATAAAAGAAACAATAATCCCTTTGCTGTTAACTGGCATCCAGCAGCTTCTGTATCAAGAGGTGCTTTAGTATTTCTAGTGTTGGATCCATGAAGTGAAATCTGAATGGGAGTCAAGTCTATTTTACTATCTTTAATCTGCTATTGAAAGTATTAAAATATCCTCCACCCAATTTCATAGTAACAAGTATTAATTAATTGTAGCAGTAATTATTATTACGTAATACAAAATTATGTAAATTTATTGAAATCCAGTTCCCCTTGATATAAAGGTTTTTAAAGTAAAGAAACAGAGCAAAAGATTGCTGAGACTCATTTTTTACAGACTTGAAAACTGTCATAAACCCAGTACAATTTATATCAAATGCATGTAGAAAAAATTTAGACTTCATAGACAAGCCCTTAAAATTTAGCATTTGTATAAAGAATTCTTTTCCAGTTTGGTTGTTGAAAAGTGGTGGTAGCTCAATTTTTTGGCGACTCTTTAATGGTAGATCTTATTCTTGGCTAAAGTGGTGTTCACTTTTTTTTTTTTTTTTTTTAAATAATTATGACTGGATTATATCAGTAAAATGGATTTTTTTTTTTTTTTTTTAATTTTTTTTTTTTTAAATAAGTTTTATCTGGTTGTGATTGATCCATGCTCCCACTGCTCCACCAGTGGTTTAGAAGTTGCTGCAATGAAACTGAAACAGAGTTGTTGGTAATTTGTGGTTTGGTGGGGCTTTTTGTTGGTTTGTTGTGGTGGGATTTTTTGTGTTTTGTTTTTGTTCTTGTTTTTTCTTCCCCCTCTTTCTTTTGTTCTATTTAATTAAAGATTATGTTTTGGCACCTGTAGATTCATACGTTCTTAAGAAAAAGATACAGCTTCAAGGAATGTCAAGTCTATAACATCTACAGCTGAAATAATTAGGACCTGCTCAAATAACTTTCAGTAATCATTTAAGTGCTCGAACATGCATTTAAATACCTAACCACAGGGACCTGCTTTTCAAAATGTTGGCGTTAGCGTCTGAAAGACTTGTAGAGATTTTCTTTGTAGGTATGTGAATCAGATCCAAGTTCTGAGTTAACAGGTAATCATGTTTTTCCTCATGTGTGTTTGGGATTTTAGCAAGACTAACAACTACAAGTATTTTTTCCTCTTTAAATGAGAGTAGTAAGAATTAAAAAAAAATAGATTTTATTTGGATTTTATACTTCTAGATTTTTATCCTCTGGAGTCAGTAAAGGGGAATTAAAATTGTTCTAATAAATTGAATTCTGCGATAAAAGACAGTTCCCTTCTTCTCAACATAGTTTGACTAAACAGCAGTAGCAGGTAAGTGTGAAACTTTGTGTTCATCATGTGGGAAGAATTATTTAGGCTGCAGCTGTCATTTACTAACATAAGTAAAACTGTCAATTCAGTCAGTGGACCTTGCCTGTGTTTTTGAAATAGACTAAGAAAATGATAGCTCTGCAGAAGTGTATTCTGAGAATGCAGGTTTGCCCTTGAATGTTTGTAGTGGGGCAAATCTACAGTGTATTCAAGAATCCATTAAGTAGTGTTTCTTTTTGTATTTAAAAATGTGTTATGTGAAAGGGTAAGTGCAGCCATACAAGATAGCTGGATTTCCCTTCTGTTGCAAATATGAACAATGTTCTTCTTGTGTTACAGGTCTCAAATCTGTACAAATATCTTTGTGAAGAAAGTAATTGAGTTGTTAATATACACTTCGCTTGTCAAGCTAAGCCTAGAGTAATAATGCTTTTTATGTAATATGTCAAGTTCTTTATTCAAGCATTCTGGCATCCTCTACGTTACACCTGAGACCTAGTGAATTATTAAAGTTTTTGAACCTTGGATTATAGCAGCTTCAATTAGAAAATTAACTTTTGGTATTGTCATCCAATAACAAGTAGAGAAGATTAAATTAAAGGGAAAAATCCTTCAATTTTTGCTTATTTAGAAATATTACTAAATGATCGTACTTCCTATTGAGAACTCCTTGCCTAAGACTTCCTTTTGCAACACCTCTAGAAAATGACAGCCACTCAGGATGATGTTCAGTGTTATACTAGAAGATGGTTGGATATAATGAGGTTTTATATGGTTTATATGTTTGAATAAAACCCAATTGATCTGACTGTTCATAGGAAATCTGAAATCTGGCATAACTGCACCAACTTTTGTAATGGGTCTCGCTTTCATACTCTTTTAAAATTTGCCTAATGTGCTGCTGACATTACCAAAGCGATAATACATAGCAGATGTTACCTCTTCAGCATCCCTGGTATAGACACAGCACAAAACATACCTCTAACTTCACAGACCTCTTGGATGCACACACAACCGTAACTAGTATAAGAACTATCTAACATACGTAAAACTTTAGATCTGGTGAAGTTGTAATGAAGTAGACTTCAGCTTCCCCAGCTACAGAATGCTGTTTTAAGCCACTTTCATTTAATCGTATAACACAGTGGATTTAAGCTTAGCCATATAATCCTGTCCTGTAACTAAACGACAGCTTCAGTATTCTCAGTGGCTGGAGAAAGACACTTGTCTTCATACCTTTGCCTTCATTCATCTTTTTTAGGGGATGTGAGAGGACGTGTACTATAAGGTATGGCAGAGGGTGAAATCATGTACCATATGTAAAGTCATGCCTATGTCTTGCAAGAATTGAATGAGGTAGTTTCTAATGATTCTGCTGGGGGTTTGTGTGTGTGCACTGGAGTATCTTGTAAAGTAGTTCATCCACAGTTGTTTGTAATATCTCTGTGGTATCTTTTGGTATTCTGAATACTGTGAGTAAAATCTATAAAAATGGATGAAGACAGTTTTTTGGTGGCACGCTGCTGTCTGCAGCTGGTTGGATGTCAGTGCAGTCATTTCACTTCAAATGATATTTTAAATGTTTTTTTGTTTGTTTCATTGTGGTTTTGGTTTTGTTTTTTAACAGCAGTAAAAGCTACTGTTTATATCCTAAAATATTAGGTGCAGAATGGCTTTTTTTGTTTGTTTCTAACTGAAAAGTGGCAAATTTCAGGAATCTGAAAGCCCATGGAATAACTTGGTATTAGGTTGCAATCTAATACCACATTTGCCTTGGTTAATAACTGAAAACAAAGGCTTCTGTGTTCAGGCTATAAAATGGGAAAGGTCTCTAAAAAGGGGATTTGTAGTTCCTGTGATTTTAATTTCACTAGTAGCACTTGCGCCTATCCCTGTGCTTCCCTCACTTGTGCTGGTAGCGCTGTGCATGTGGGTGAACCAGGCAGAAGAGCCACCTAAAACCAGTGTGGCCTCCACATCAGATCAGGCTTCCATGCTCCAGCACTAGGTACTACTTCATTTAAGACCCTCCACCACTTTCTTTTTTACCTTTATTTTAATTCACAGTATATTTTGATTTGACCTCTCTGTATTGAACAATTCTTTGTGAATTAAAAAATTTAATATTAGAAAGGTGTTATCCTTTATTTGAGATTAGTATGAAACTGCTAGAGACTGACTGATAATAAAGTACCAACTATTTCCAAAAGAATTAATCCTACTTTAGCAACAAATTCAGAAGATAGGGATTCTGATTTTTTTTCTTCTAATTAATGTCAAGATGACTCAAAAAATGTGTTAAAGTGAAAAAGTGCCAAGCAGAGGATTTTTCCATTATATTTTTTTTTTTTCTTCTTGAGAAGGATAGTCCAAAAAATATTGGATCCAACTCAGTAGAAGCATAAATGCAAACTGAGGCCTGGATTTGTAAGTCTGTGTTTTAGCCGTGGTGCCAACTTTAATGGCCTTTCTCCTGAATGTGCTAGTACAGGTCTTGAAAATGTAGTCTGTGGTCTAACAGTCATCTCGGGACACTTGTGGGCCCAAATGGTTTTGTTATTCTCTGTTTTTTTTTTTTTCTCTCAGCAAAAGTTTTATTGTCTGAAAAAATGATGGTTTTTTCAGTGAAAAATTGAAGCTTAGGGTGCATTTGTGAGATTGGGGGGGAGGGGGGAGAGAGACAACAAAAATAGAAAAGACTAAAGTTTTCATGAGAAATAGGAGAAAGAGATGCATCCATTCTAGAATAACAAAGGGCACTATTTTCTGAAGGGCTGTAGGAAATCACTGCAATTATACAGGACTGCTATTGGCTGT
Source organism: Strigops habroptila (assembly GCF_004027225.2). Taxonomy (NCBI): domain Eukaryota; kingdom Metazoa; phylum Chordata; class Aves; order Psittaciformes; family Psittacidae; genus Strigops; species Strigops habroptila. The sequence goes on along the minus strand of NC_044281.2, from coordinate 60,904,207 downwards.
TTTCTTACTGTCTTGCTTCACCAGGCTTTACTTCAGTTTTGCCTGACCAGACATACTATTGAAAATGTTTTCATTTTTCTCATTATCTGAGAAATAATGTTTTATGTTGGAAATATTCTACTTGCTGGTGCATTTTCTGTGCAGGTGATTTGATTTTCTTTTTAAATTTTATATTGCAGTTAGCATATAGGAGAAAGTAAGAATTTGGTACAGATTAGAGCAGTACTCGGGGCAGCAATTAATTTTATCTACTAGAAATAGGTCCAGTGAGAACAAAAAGGAGAGAGGGGAGCTGGAATTATATGCGTTCACTTTGTTTCCCTTGAAAACATTTGCTAAGAAGCAGATGGGGGGGTTGTATCTAAATCTGTTGCTGTCTGAATTCTTGTAAATACGAGCCCTTTTGTCTTTTTTTTGCTTAAAAAGGAAACATTAGGGAAGGAAATTGGGATGTGATAGAATGACTGCTAACTGAATTACTTATGAATTGTAGATGGGCAAAAACAGCTTTCTGGCTTGAAGAAGTGGATTTATTTCCAAATGGAGCCTATTGTGCATTCTTTGAGTTATTCCTAATTTTGTCTTCTGTCCTTTTTTCTGCCTTCACCTGATTGCTTTGTTTCTTCCTTTATTGTAGTTTCTTGAAAATTGTTGAGAACTTCAAAAAGTTTTAGTTTTTACAAACAGTATTTCTAGTCATTGAGACTAATTATCCTAAAATGGGGAGATAATATTGTACATAGTGTTAGGTATTTGTTAATAATTTCATACCACTTGTTAAAGTAAAAGAGGTCTCATGGTCTGTCCAGGCAAAGCTGCCACCTGCTAATGGATCTTAATTTAGTGTAGGTGAAGTAGCAGAAGGATACTTTGAAACCTTTCCTTATCCAGTCTGTATGAAGCTTCTACATGTGGAAGGGTAGAATTACAAAAACAATCATGTAATTGCTTTAATGGTTCCTTTTAAAATGTCCTTTGTTACCTACTTGAGGATAGCCAAGAGGAGTTAAAGACTCCAGCAATGTCCGGTCCTCCGTTTGCTTGCTTTGCCTTCCCTTTGAGCCAGCTCATTAATAAATCATTAACTGTGCTTTATATATTTTTTTTTTTGCAGAGGATGTAATGCAGACTACTTACTGTGAAATTGACTTGGACAAAGGAAGAAGAGATGCATTTGTGTATGCCATCAAAAATCACTATTGGTACCAGATGTATATTGATGACTTGCCAATATGGGGTGAGTGATATTATGCAGAAACAGCTTGTTTACAACTACAGGAGTCCTGTGCTGGTGGATTTCATGGAGTCATTTAATGACTAAGCTTCGTTAGCTCACAAGTATGTAGAAGTTAGGTAACCAAATAATACAGAGAAATTGAAGGATTGTTGCATTGAAAGAACAGTAGGATGGCTTGTACTAGTGAATTGCAGAAATAATGAAAAGCTGTTTTGTTTCTCAAGCACTGGTTTAATAATGCCAATTTCTTAGGGTTAAACCCATTGAAATGTTGAACTGAGTGGTAATTAGATATGTCAGATAAAAGATCCATGTTAATGTGTTATGAATAACAACTTTTGTAAAACTCAATGTTTAAGCAGTATTTTGCTAGTTCTTGTGTTTATTGCTAATGCAAGAGCTGTTTGATTTACTTTTATGGTAATTTAGTCACTTTATAACAGTTTTGCATGTGCAGTCTGTGGTCGTATGAAGGAATTTTATTTCACTTCTTCTCACACAGTTCTTAAAATTGCTCTTGTTGAGTGTTATTAATCTGGGTTTAAAGTGCCTGTGTCTTGAATAAAAAATTGTGTCCTTACTGCCATTGTCTCCTAAACTCTCTGCTTTTTGTTTCTCCCTTGTAACCTGTGATCACATACCTATTAAAGATTGCTCTGAAGATTGCACTTTGCATTGATAGCAGTCAGTCAAGCCCCAAAGCCCTAACCTCCCTGTTGTAGATATAAACTGAAGGGAAATGAAGAGCACCACAAAATGCTTTGTTAAGGGAAGGTCTTTGTTTGTGTTCCGTGAGAGAGGTAAAGCCATCTAAAATAAACAAAATCCCGCAACACTCTCAAGAATACAGTTCACACCACGTGACAGAAGTAGGTTTTCTTGTAATTTTAGTAGGTTTTAGAAAGTAGCTATCTTATGAACATGAGCCTCAGCCAGAAATGCTAGTGCTTTATGTGGTTTTTATTTATCTGTTAGGAAGGTTCTTGCTTTTTAAAAAAATGTATCTGTTTTTAAGAGATAACATTATAATACCTGACAGGAGAAGTACTCGTATTTGTTCTTTTCAGATGATTTGCTTAGTGTGTATTAACAGCTCTGTGGCAGGACTTGAAGTAGACCCTAATTAATCTGTGTGGCCTTTACTATACATCTTGTACAGTTGCTGGTAGGCTTTTTAAAAGCATTCACGAGTAACAGTTGTTGCTGCAATATTTTTTAAGCTTTTGGCCTTTCAGCAAAAGATCAATGAATGATTTTCGTAGGCTAGTGAGAGCTGTGTTGGTTTTAGACAGCCCAGGGATGGTGGATGCTAAGCTGATGTCTTTGGAATCATGTGTGGCTAGTGGGTCTTAGAGACTTTCTTTTTTAAGACTGATTTTTCATATCTTATTTGTGAACATTTCCTCTCACCTCAAATACAAAAGAATAAACACTAAATCTTCTACACACTGACTAAATCTTATGCTTTTCGCTGAAAAATCTGTTTTACTGTAATTCCAGTGTTTTTAATGTTCTTCAGTATGCTTTATATGCACAAGAAGCCATTCCTAACAAACATATAGAACCTAGGTGTCATCTTTGTATTATGTTAAGAAGCTGGTTTTGATAATTGTTTGGAAACAGGACCTCAAGTTGTGATGCTTAATAGATGGCTACAGCATTGTAAATACTGTAGTATTATGCAAGGATATAATCTGACACGAAGCGTGAAAGCAAATGGTACTGATGGTTTTGGTCTATGTCTCCTGTGGGCTATGTAAAATTAGCAGGACTGTAGATTGGTCAGTCAATATTAGCCTGGGTTTTATTAAAAAAAAAATAAAAAAAAAATCTGTTCTTGATGGGGAGCTGAGAAAGGAGTGGATGCACATGAACTGATCAGAAGTGTTCATCTGTAAGTCTGAACAACCCTTTCTGACCTTTGTGTTCCAAGTACAGTTTAGAAGACTGTGAATAGAGCTTATCTGCATTAATTCTGGTGGTTTTTGCTGGGTCTGCGTTCAACAGGAGGAATGTTTTGGGCTCTGAGGGCTGCCTAAAACTTAAAGCTCTGAGACTTGCTGCTCAGGACATCTCCCTAAGTATATGGAGTGCTGTATTAGTTCACTCCTTCAGGTAGTGATTGATCAGAATGTCCTTTAAGTAGTTTAGAGGTGGGTATTGTCGTGGGTTTGGATATTACCATGGGAACAGATAGTAGGCCAGGTGCTAGGCTGTATGGCATAGGTGCAAACTGGCATGTGTTTCATGTGGAAGGCAATCCTGACAGATGAGCACGAGTGAAAAACATGACACAAAAATACCACTTTGAAAATTAAAAAGTGCAGATAATGCACAACTGCCATTCCTTCATAGACCTGCTGCTTTGTGATAACCTGTTCCATATCCTTCATTACCTTGTTTTACCCCTCCCTGCTCTCACCTTTGAGTATCTTGACTGCTGCTTTTATTTGTGGCTTTCTATCTTGTATGTGACTTTTGATATGATGGTCTTGACGTTAAAGGTGACACTTGTAGTCTGTGAATTTCATGATTGCTAGACTTGACTTCCCCACCCCCCAGCACAGGACATTCTCTGGAATTTTCTAGAGAATAATAGATCAGACATTTTTGCAGTAATTTATTGAAAAGTAAGAACTTAATCATGGCTGGTATTGAGTTTAGTTGTGTTCTGATGCTCCAGGAGCGTCTGAGCAGCTTTCAGTGTTGGAGGTAATAAAAATCTTCACATAAGCATATAACTTTCTGAAATGGTCAGTGAAAGTAACAGAATAGTCAAGAACTACCATTCTTGACAAGTGCTGGAAGCTTGTGTGCAAATGAGAGCAGAAAGTATGTGTTGGGGAGTCAACTAACTAGGAATACAGAACTGAAGTAAAATTTTTAAGAGGAAGAAAAATGAATGAAGTGATATACAGGAGGTGGGCAAATACAGAGGTCTCGGCTAAATTCTGTTCATGGAAATTAAATCCGTATTCAGTTAGTTGTTAATCTGGTTAGAATTCCAAATAAACCTAGAGGAACTGTTGTTGAGTCTTCTGTTCCTTCTGCAGTGTTTGTAGCTGCATGCTTTTTTCTTTTAATACCATTACAAAATGCTTTTTGCAGCTACCTGTGAATTGAAAGAACAATCCAGGTATTAGAGTTGAAAAGAGGAGCATTAAGGTCTGCTGTGTTCTCTTTACTGCAGTCATGTTGCTTTTTTAGCTGGCAAAACTTTTGCATATTTAAAAAAAATAATCTCAGAGTATTTAAAAAGCATATCTGTAATAGATGCTTACACTTGTTTCCTATGCAGGTATTGTGGGAGAAGCAGATGAAAATGGAGAAGATTATTACCTTTGGACTTACAAAAAACTTGAAATTGGTTACAATGGAAATAGAATTGTAGATGTCAACCTGACCAGTGAAGGAAAGGTGAAATTGGTACCAAACACAAAAATCCAGATGTCATATTCAGTAAGTAATTTGGTGATGCACCTGTAATAATAAATTCTACATGACGAAGTAGCTCAAAATTAGGTACTTGTATATTGAAAACTGTATTAGTGGAAGATGTATTTTCACTCCTTCACACTTTTTTATTTTTCATTACTGACAAACATTGACAGGTTTATTAATAATATGAAATTATTTTTTAAACATTTGAAACATACTGAAGCTTCTATAATCTTCAGAAAAGTGTTTTGGTGGGAAGGGAAGATGTCTGGAAAGGTAAGGAGACTAGAAGTATAGAGGAGCCACTAGTAGGTACGCATTTTCTTAAATTTGGAGCTCTAACATTTGCATTGTAGATTTGAGCTGGATTCTGAGCTATGACCAAAACCGACTGCAAGCCTTCATACTTTGCAAGCAGTTGGTATCAAAGCTTATTTTGATTTTGCAATTCCAGCAGAAATCTGTATTATTTATATAACTTTGAGTAAGGTTTTCTCCGAAGCCTTCTGTTGGTATATTGAATTGCTATGGTAAAAGGTAGCGAATAAACATTTGCTATCCGAGATAAATTTTTTCAGTTTTCCTCCTTATTTATTGGATGTTACTTAAATCTGTAATGGTTCACTTCTCATGTTCACCATATTTCTATACTAAAACTAGTTCTTAATGAATTCTTTTACAGTGTGTTAGCAATAGGTGTAAGCATACAATTCTATTTCAGAGGATATTCTTGCCACTATTACATTCATCTTGTGCTGGATAAGTTGTATAGTTTGAAGTGCAGATAATTGTGTTTAAATGTACCTGCTAGAATTACTTTTACACCGATTTCCCTATTTCTGCTGCAAAAGCGATAGTAGAAATTTCAAAATTTTCTATTTCAAATTCCACAAGCATTGTGAAGTCCATTTGCTCTGTGAATTTTAAGGTGGACAGCACTGAATTAGCTGCCAGTAATGAAAATAACATTAGATATTTCCTTAAAATACTTCTTAGTATACAAAGCTCAAAGCTTACCTGTACAATTCTGTTTGCAGTACTGGGCAATTGCTGGGCTGGCATGTGTGTGGTGTTTAATTCACAGATTTTCTCTGGTGGATTTGTTCTAAGCAGCGCTTCTCAGTGGCAGATGCTCTCATGAGAAGTGTATCTGCTTAAAACAGCGTTGAAAGGTATTAATATTGTGAGCTACTAATCTTGAACAAGGTTGTAATTTGAACTGAAGAACGTTAATACCATACCTCAAAGTGAGTAATACTTAAGTCTTGGTGTTTTAAATCTGTCTCGGGACTGTAGTGAGTGATATGGGTATTCAATCTATATGTATATGCTTTCCTCTAAACTGAATAAGAAACGTGTTTTGAAAGGATAGTTCCTTGTCGTGTATTTTAAACAGATATGCAAAAGGGGTCTGCATTTGTTCCAAGATCACTAAAAATCCTGATATCTCCTATCTTGGCATGCTTTTGAAAAAAAAATTTAGTGTAGATTTGTGTTTAATTTCTGAAATTACGTTTTAAGATTAAAATGAAAATAGTATTACAAAAATTCTGAAAAATTCTTTGTGCTACCTTATTAGCACTATATGGTTCATTAATACAATTAAATCTTCCAAAGCCAAGCAGTCTTCTGTGCAGCTAGTGGGGTAACTGATGGCAGTAATATGGTCTTACCCGTGATAGTATGACCAGAAACACATACTTTTCCAGCTGGTTTCAGAGTTATGTATTGGCAATCGAAGTGTCAAGATTGCAGAATCCTGTGGTCTTATAGATTTTAGGCTGCAGGTTTTAGCTTGTAGCTTTTAAAATTTTAATGTCTGTCTTTTAGGGTCCAGTTTGATCCCTTTTATCCAGTTCCCTTCAAGTACAGCTCGTATCTCAGTTTTTATGCCCTTTTCTTTCCTATTGGCATCTGTTTTTAAATCAGCTCTTACATCTTCTCATTTCTCTCACTCCTGCTAGACTGCATCTTTTTTTCTTGGGCACTGTACTTGGAGAATTTAGGCACAGATTATTTCACTGAATACAAGTCTCAATCCATGGCAGCAAAACAGTTCTCAGCTGCTCTTGGGGGAGCAGAAATAGACAGTGTTGTCATTGCTCAATGAACGCTGGTAATATTCTTCACAAGCATCTTTTCAAACAGCATAGCACATGGAAATGTTGAGAAAGGGAAGTGTGCTGTCAGGAAAACCAAAACCCAACCACCGACAAAAACAAAAACCAAACTTTGAAAAAATTCCACTGCTTTCTAGCATGTCATTCTTGAACATATCTAAACATGTGTTCTTTCCCTAACCTTTGTTCTGAAATCTTGAGCAAATTTGGGAGAATTTTGCAAAGGTTTTGCCTTGTTGTTTTACAAGTATCTACTATGGGGGAAAAAAATCATCATATTTGAACTATTTGTTTGACAAAACTGAATAATAGGGTCATTTGGTGGATTTTGGTTTTGGTGCCTTCAGTATGAGTGCCTTCATGATTTCCTTCTATAATCATGAAAAGGGTTTATTGTATTTGACAACTAGAAGTTTGCATCTTTGGTTAGCCTTGCAGAGATGGTGATTGCTGAGGCGGTGCAAGACTGATTCTTCCTTGTTCTTAAACATAAGCATAGACAAGATTGCTATGGGGCATGGTGGCTAATGTTCATTCTATGTCGTACCAATAGATGCCAGTCTTGAAGTACACAAGTCCATTGTTTTTGCCAAAACCTAGATTCATATTGAAGAATACATCTAAAGTGGATAATTGTAAAAATGCATTTTGGGTTTCTGCATGTGGGTATAGCTGAACATATGATGAGCACTTCAAGTGTTAATTTTTTCTCTCTTTAGGTGAAATGGAAGAAATCAGATGTGAAGTTTGAAGACCGATTTGACAAATATCTGGACCCATCGTTCTTTCAGCATAGAGTATGTATGGTTCTAAGACAACCTTAACAAAATATCCCTTTGAAATGGTTTCTTTAGTTCAGAAGATTTCAGTGAATTTTTGGATGACAACTTTGAATTTTTGGATGTCCCAGGTGTCCTGGGACAATGAAACAGGCAGGTGTAGGACTGTAGGTGTTGAGACATAGTTCTGTTGCTCAGATAGGATGGTTGCAGTTTTTTAGAGTGCTTCAGTAAATGTGCAGGCAAGCTTCAAACGTGCAGCAAATATAAAGCAGTTCAAGAAAATATATTCACATGATGGGAAGCAATGAAGTTTCAGGGACACAACTATATGACTTGTAAGCTGGATAACTGCAATTGATTATATGTACATTTTTTACTGAAGTAAATACAAAGCAAAAAGCATTAGCCTAAGCCAATTGGCAGCACTGGTTGTGATTGTTTAAACCTATGGTGGGTAGTCTCCTTAAGAGTAGTATACTGAGCTATACTCTTTTTTGAAATCAAAGGGTTTGGATTCTGTTTGGAGCTCAGTGAAAAGCAGGTGATGTGCTTCTTGGAGACAAAACTGCTGCTGCACATTTTGGTCCTGTGCAAAGCAGTGGTTCCTTTGGCGTTTTGGCTGTGAGCATCTTTTTAACTCAAACCCCCTCTCTAGGAAGGCAGCAGTACATCATGTTGCCTTTCCTTTACCAAGGGAGCATGCACAACCAGTTGTTCAAACTTCGCTATGGTAACTTCATCATGAGCAAGCTTGGCCATTGAAGAGCTTTATGTATGGTGTTTCACAGGCCAGTCTTAGTGGGACTTTCTACAATTGTAGTGTTACAGCATGGGTGTATTGTTACTTTGCTAGTGCTGACAAGCTGTCCTGCTAGACACCGATTTATCCTTATTGGAACAAATCTGGAACACGTTTACAGTTTTAAACCTTAGGAATGTGTTTTCTTTTTGTAGATTCACTGGTTTTCAATTTTCAATTCTTTTATGATGGTGATCTTTCTGGTTGGCCTAGTGTCTATGATATTAATGAGAACTTTGCGAAAAGATTACGCAAGATACAGCAAAGAGGAAGAAATGGATGATATGGTAAGATCTGCATTTGCAGTTTTTTCAGTCTGTCTTTTTAAGGCTTATTGTTTTCTTATAGAAGAAAAATTGCCTTATGTGTGTCTTGAAAGTTACTGGGTTTCTTTATAACATGCTCCTAGGTTACAAACCAGAGTTGTCTGTAGTCACTGTGTTAATGTTCATATCCATACTTAGGTTAAATAAGGCCTATTCTAAGTCTGTAATAGAAGCCTGTGTATACTCCTAAGAACTTCAGAGAATTTTAGGGACAGGGAAGGAATCTGATAGATTTTGCTGCATCGTACATTCAAGTAGTAGTTTTTGTTGTTTTCATAAGCCTATGAAAAGGAAACTTTTCTCCTAGATTTGATGCATTCAGGGGAGAAGACGCAGTTGCACTTGAAGTTGCTTTAATAAATCAAACCTTTAATTTTCACCTAGCTTGTGTGTTTTTTAATAAATTGCCATGATTAGACTTAAATTTTTTTTGTTCTTGCTCCTAGGACAGAGATCTAGGTGATGAGTATGGGTGGAAGCAGGTCCATGGAGACGTGTTTAGGCCATCCAGTCATCCGCTAATATTTTCCTCGCTTATTGGTTCTGGTTGTCAAATTTTTGCAGTGTCTCTTATAGTCATTGTTGTTGCAATGATAGAAGATTTATACACAGAGTAAGTATAATAGTACCATGCCTTCCACGTATAAATGCTTAAATGAACAAAATAATTGCAAAAGTGAATGTTCTGACTGGTCTGGAAAAAAGTATTTGAGAGTCTTTAGTCTTTATCTTTAGATCAGCTGTAGTGTTCAGAAGGGCTCTTTTAAGTTGTAATGAAACTTTGTCCTACTCTTGTCATGTGAGTTGGTCTCCTTTAATTTTATTCTTTTAATGCTTGCTTTTTACATGATTTATTATGAAACTAGTCTGTTGTTCTGCAGCATCATCGGTAGATTATATGGGAAATAAATGTTAAAAGGTATACATATTTCATTCCTAGTTTCGTCTGGAGTGACAAGATATTACTGTATTTCTTACCCTATTTTCCCCACCATGTCCTATAAAGAACTGGAGTGGGAGTGTGCTATGTCGTGAATAGTCCTGTTTACTGCTAACAATGCATTAAGCCAGATGTCTTATCCACAACTCTTCCCAGCATTGGAGATTTAATTTGTTAAGTTCTTTAAGACAGGTACTGCTTAGCCTGTGTTGCATGTAAAACCTCCAGCAACACGAGGGCTGGGGTCCTGATTGGAGAGAATTCATTTAAAACAAAAGAAGTACTCAAGTTTAAATTTAACACAACACTTGTGGTTCACCCAGTTCTTTACCTTATATCCGTTTGAGATTTTTGGTGTCCTGGATGGACTAATTATGTTTCCGTAGTGATTGTATTTTGGATACTGTGGGGATTTTTTTTTTACAAGTGCTTTGTTTTAAGCACTGACTAAAATTTCAGATCTCTCTTCTATTTTCCCTTGGCTATCACCTGTAACTATTGATTTTAACAAGTTGTAATGCTCCTAGTGTGCCACTAGAGAGAACTCTTGTTTTTGAAGTTAGCTGCCTTGTATTGGTGTGATTAAATAGCCATTCTGTAGTAGCAGTACCTTGGCATATTTTCATTTTTCATATGGTATTATTCCCCCCTTGTGCCTCATGGTTACATTTGTGGAGAGATTTACATACACACTTTTAATTGTACAGCATGTCAGCCCTTTAAGGGAGGGAATGAAACCATTTCAGAATGTTCATGCACTGTAGGGAGGTTGTAAGTTGGTAATGGCAACCGTAAAACGTGTCAGAACAGTAATTTTTAAAAATGTATGTGCACTTAGTCTTTTATTGCAATATCACTTTATATGAATTTAATTCTGGGTGTGTAACAGAATAATTGACCAAATCAGGTGCAGACAGTTTTTACGTTTAGAAAAATAGTGATGTGAGTGAAAAAGGCTGTAAACCAGAATTACAAGAATGATTGCCTGTCAGTGTTCTTCAGGTCTGCTAAAACTCTCGGGAGTCATGTCAGCTGTTAATTTATTATACTGTATTGTGTTTTGAGAAGCTTTTCCATTAGAATATTTGAAGCATAAGTGAGTAAGCTTGAGAATAGGAAATTTCGAGACAATTTAAGATGAGCATCTGTGGGTCATTTTACGATTAGCCTGGATTTACATGTGTCGCTTCAGACTATGCATAGTCTTCTGGGGTTTTGCATGTGTTTCTGAATTGTCTTAAGTTAGGAGAAGTGTTAAAAGTGCTTTCTGTGTCACCAGTAGCTTTCTAAAATGGAACTATTGCTTTTTTTTCTTCAAGAGGCAAATGTTAGCATGTGTGACCAGAAGGTGTATTTGCTTAGTTCAATCCATGCAGTCATGGAAGCCAATTGTACTAGATTACTTCTTTGAGTAGGGCAGGCATTGAGTAATGCTTCATTAAAAGCCCAAATGCCAATAGTCTGGAATCTCTCAGAACAACTAATTTGAAGAAAGTACAGCAAACTGGCTGAAAACCTTCTGCTTTTTGATATCAAAGAGTAGCAGAGGGACATGGAGGTACAGCTCTATTCATGAGTAACATTTATATCTTGCTATAATTTTTAGCCATGACTTATTTGGAGATGGCTTTTGTGATTTAAAATCGTTGGCTTTGCTTGTAAAACTTCAGAAAAATTATGCCAAAATGAGTACTCCAACATTTAATGTGGTGATAATTTTAAAATTACTAAACTCTTCTGACTGGACTACTCCATGCTGATTTGTGGCTTCATTATAGTATTTATAGTTTCTAATTCAGGTTTTCTAATTTTCTGTAAGATGAACGCTTCCCATCTTGAAAGTTAATTTCTGAGGGATGACAGAAACATCATTCACAATCTTAGTATATTTTTGTTAATACTGGCGTTCATATTAAGTAAAGAGGACCTTTTATCTGCAATAGTTGAGTCTTATGCTTAATGTATGTCATGTAAGTAGTTCAGTTCTCTATACACAAAGTATACCTATCCAAATGTCAGAATATTTTGATCAGAGACAAGGTTTTTTACTCCAGTGAAAATAAACACATACTAGAAAAGAATGTAGTATGTCAAAACTCTTTTTTCCAGATTGAATTAGACTTGGCCGGAAGCTTTGGATACAAACAGTTCTCATTATGCAGATTTTACAATTTCGCACTTTTAAATTATTACATTAGCTAAAAATATTAAATAACTGCGTCTGAATGTACATATCTCACTGTAATCTTTTGCTCTAATACAGTTTTTTTTTCTATTTCATTTACCAAAAAAAATCACTTATTGTAGGAGAGGATCAATGCTTAGTACAGCTATATTTGTTTATGCTGCAACATCGCCAGTGAATGGATATTTTGGAGGAAGCCTTTATGCTAGACAAGGAGGTAAATGTTTTCATATTTCAGCATTTTCATTAAATTCTTAAAGGAAGAAGTTATTTTGTGATTTGCACCAGTACAGAGGTGTCCTCATGGAGTTAGGCCATTCAGATGGAATCCATTAAATTCTTAATAAACAGAAATATGTTGAGTATATTTAACTTTCGTATTATTTCCTATTCAGTATTGGCTGCCTTTTCTAACTAAAGACAGCTGAAGTCTTTGGTTGATTTAAAAGTAATAAGAGCTAAAGGACTGTTAACAGTTGTATTTTATGAATTGTTTGTTATACTCTTTATACATAATTGCTTGGCTCATGAAATCCAGAGAGTATAATAGTCTCTCTCTCATCTATAATGTGCTGTTCAACTGCTCATGTTGTCTTCTCCAGATGACTCCTACATATAGCCCTCCTTTATAGGTACCAGGGGGTTATGTTTAGTAACACAGAAAGTACTTAAAATACTTACTAGACCATTAATTGTGGATGGGGAAAACTGTTTATGGCATCTTTTAAAGAAGGTTATTCTTCTTTCCAATACGTGCTCTGCTTTATACTTAACAAATTCAAAATGAGTATCAGTAGAGAGCAGAAACCCAATAAAATTGACATAACAGATTTGGACAGGCTGTCTTCAAGTGCTCCCCACTATGCCTTTGAGTTATGACCCATTATGTCCTTGCAGTCCAATAGCTTCATCCATTCCCTATGCTGCAACAAAAGAGTAATCAATATCTATTATCTTCTACAGTGCTTTATTAAAAATAATTCTGGTAAGTTTGCAGAAGAAAATCTTGTATCTTTTTAGCACCACATACTTGTTAGTATTCAGTCTCAACTGCACTGTACTCTTGAGTTTTGAGGTTAGATGTTTCTTTTCATGGGGCTTGTTTATAAACCTAGTAATTTGTAGAAAAACAGATCTAGGTAAATTAGGGTTGTTCTAAAGTGTACCATGCTATGTAATTGAGCCAGATTTGCATATTTTTTTTCCTACGGCTCAGGCATGTATCAAACCATGAAATGGTGATTATGTTGGCTCACAGTGAAAATACATATAACGGTTTTGAAAAGAATATGCTAGTTTTGTGTTTTTATTTAGTGCCTAGTTCAGATGCATCTATGGTGTATGAAATCTAAATATATATGGTATTTAAGAGCATAGAAACTAAAGGGAATACAGACAGTGAAAATTCTTAAGCTATTGCCCAAGAGGGTTGGTGGGGTTTTTTTTAGCTCCTCAGAGAGCTCTAAACTTAGTAATAACTGCTAACAAGTGTTGCTGTTTCCTTTATGCCTGGGGTTTAGAAATCACTTTCCTTCTACCTTTTCTGCTGTTAAAGATGTATGAGTTCAATTTTACTGTATATTAAATGCTGTGGCATTTTGCTTTACACCAGGGATAGCCAGTTCCTTAGCACATCGTGAAGTTGTCTTAGTTGGGTCAAGACAGCCCAGAGCAGGTGCTGCCTTGAAAGCAGCTGTAGTGCTGAGTTGTCCTGGGAGCGGTGCTGAGCTCTTATATGCTCTCAGGATGTGAGCAGGCTCTGCACAGGGCCAGCTCTGCTATCACTGTCTCTACTAACCTGCAGCTTACATGTACGCTTAGTGTTTCATACCCTGGTTTGTTTGGCCAGCTTATTCAGCATGTGCTGTTCCTCAGCTGAAATTTTGTCATGCTATACCCCTTTTCCTGTCTTTTCAACTGGCCTAATAAATTGATGAATGTGCTGCATCTTGTGACTTGTATTGATGTAGTATGTTGTTACTTATTTCTTACACCTTTTGGAGGAGTAGTAGTCAAACACCTCAGTTCTGGAGAGCTTGCTGATAACTTTTTGAACAAAATACGCTGTATCTTACCAGCCCCATTGGAATATCTATTCTTACAGGAAGGCGATGGATAAAGCAGATGTTCATTGGAGCCTTCCTTATTCCAGCAATGGTGTGTGGAACTGCCTTCTTCATTAACTTCATTGCTATCTATTATCATGCCTCAAGAGCTATACCCTTTGGAACTATGGTGAGTCATTTTACTGGAGAATTTAAACACCACTGTAAGCACAGGAAAACTACATCTTCCTGTAAATACAATTGTGAGTCATAGCTTTAGCTTCCTAGTTCGAAATTTATTCTAGGAGCAGTTCAAGGTGCTTCAAATATAATTCATTTTAATCATAATAGCAACAGCTGCTGGATGCCAACAGCAGTCTTCTCTCTGCTTAAAATGACATTTCTGCTTTGTATTCAAGAGTAGTGTTACAACAACATGGGAAGTTAGTAACTTGAATTTTCTTCTGGATGGGCAATTCAAACTGGTTATAAGCTAAAAGGATTCCAAGTGAAAGCGACTTCCAAAACATTGCAGTCAAGCAGAAAAAATAAAAATAAAAGACTAGCCAGCAGTATGAGATGAGATGTCCTGAGGTGATCTGGCTTTACAAAAATGAATCACTGTTTTCACTTTGTGAAGTTGTATTTAGTATCCAGTTATGGTCTTGTGTCTGCGTATGAACCATGTCACTTGAAAAACAATGCTGGTTGGATTACTTTTTCATTTAATCATGATGACTTTTCTTGTTTCTTGTGGCTTTTGTCAGGATTTTGTTTGTCATGACCCTTTCAAGCAACCTCAAATAACCCTATGAATCATAGAATCATAGAATGGTTTGAGTTGGAAGGGACCTTAAAGTTCATCTCGTTCCAACTTCCTGCCATAGGCAGGGACACCTTCTGCTAGACCAGGTTGCTCACTATATACTGGTCCCTGCCCTCCCTTTAATCCTGACCCACAAGCTCTCTGTCAGCTCCTGATCCATCCTGAGGCAGAGCTCCATGCACTCCAGCTGGTCACTTACATATAGTGCTCTCCAGCCAGACATTGACCATACAGTGTAAGAAATAATGACTTTTGGCGCTTTGGCAGAATTTCTGTTTAAGCTTGCAACAGGTAGTATTTGAGGGCAGATTTTTTTTTTTCTAAATATGCACCATAAAATTGCTTTTTCTAATTTTGCACAGTAGCACTGTTAACTTAAAAAATATTTTAATACAGGAAGGCTTGTTTTCAATTTCTGTAGCAGGACTTGGGACTTAACATTTTTTTATACCTTCCTTCTTTGCATATCGATATTTGTGATATGTTAAATTGTTCAGTCTATTCAGAGATGTTTGAGTAGCCTTGGATTTCTTTTTATTTTAAATCCACCACAAAATGAAGATTAGTATCACAAGTTCTGTCTTACATATTGTATTATTTGGGATATAATAAAATTCAGTATGTGACTGAAAATACTTCTTAAGAACACATTGTTAATGAATGAATGTGGTGGAAATCATAAATGCTAATAAAAAAGACAATTCTCAGTTTCAGGCAAAGGCTTTAAACAATTTTTTACTGATGGAGGAGTCATTAATTTACATCTACATTGCTGGTTCTAGTCACCTCTTTATTAGCAGTATTTTCAATGCATGCCTAGACACCAACTTTTTACATTGAATTCATTGTTATAAACCCACTAAATATAATATCAGGCTAAATATGCTTATAAGCTGTTCACTTAATTTTTTCTAGTTTTCTTCTTCAAGAAATTAGACTAAATTTCTATCTTTGGATGTGTATGTATTAGTTGTTGCCCCGAAGGAATATTGTATTGGTTTTCCTTTCCTAAACTAGCAGTCATATACAGTACTGTCATAAAAATTTACAACATTGATCTCTGATATGTGCAAAGAGGCTCTGTTTTACTGCTGAGCAAGCATTTATGATATCGCATTTCTCACTTATATTCCCATTTGGAGGTCAAGAATGCTGAGGGAAGGGAATTCCACCTGTGCTGAAGTTTGTCTTGTAAATCTGTTCAACTGATTTGTATTTTTAAGATCATGGAAACATGTATATGCCAGAAGCAAATGGGAATATAAATCTTCAGGGGTCATTTAATCAGGATGTTAGGACTCTTTATAAACAGTGATTTTAATGATCTCAAGGTTTTATGAAAGTGTTTGAATCATTATGACTATGGCAATAAAACTTCAGTGGAGTTAGCAGACTTTTAGTAGGAGCAGGTTATGAATCGTAAACTTCATCAGCATAAGCAATGCTCTGATGACTTCAAATCAGCTAATGAAGCTGGTTTGTAGAAGGAAATGAAAATTGTTTGAAATTACCATGTTCTGCCTTGGGTTTAAGTCACCAGGAAGTCCTCTGGCTTTATGGATAAGGAACCTTTGTGTCTTTCCGCCTTTGTTTTCAAGGTAGAGAAGCTTCGAGAATTCTCTAGTGCAAACTTGCTGCTGCTGCTTTCTTGGGAAAATAAAACCTCAGCCATCTCAATGTACTAGAACACAAAAATTACTTCTTTTACCCTGTCATGTCTTGAAACCACCCTCCTTGATTTAAATTGCTGGCAAGAATTACTACCTTTTCTTGACTACTGTAAATCTTGAAAAAGCAGAAACAGAGTTGCTGAAAAAAAGTCTCTGAGCTAAAAGGTTGCTAAGATACTGTGCTTCAATATGATATCCTGTGCTTTGCCATTTTGCATTGCCATTCCTCAGTAAACCTCTTGATAGTCTCTTCTCTGTGACTTAATTCCTCGTTCCAGACAGATTTTTCTATGGAATGTAGGCAAGGGCAGCCAATAGCATCAAAGACAAGATATCCAAGCTAACAGTTGCTGCATCTTTGATTTACCTGTCTGCTCTTTTACACTTTGTCTTGAAATGCTCAGATAGATTGGGCTCTTCAGGACCCTCATACGCCTCGTTGTCATTGCAGTCTGTTTTTCTTGTTTGAACTTCAAAGCTCCGTTCACCTCATATATCTCATTCCTGATGTCTGGGATGTCCTTGAAGATGTGGTTGGGACTGGGAGGATCCAAAGCTTGTTTCTGAACTAATTTTTCAGGCTTGGGACTCTGCCTTTAGCCCTGTTAGATATACAATGCAAGCAGTCTTACCTATACTCTGACAGACCTTATGTAGTGAAATACACCATGAGCCTGAATAAAGACTTAACCTCTTCCCTGGGATATCTTTCAGCTGCCCTTCCCCTCAAAATGCAATAAAGAATGTGACAGATTTTATTCAAATATGGGAGCTTTTTAAAACTTGATGATTTAAAACTTTCAACTCCTTAAGCATATGAAAGAGAGACAGAAGTCTGGGTTTTGTTCTCTCATCTCTTCACCTTTACAGAAATGCAGTGGGTGCTGTTCAATTCTTTGTTCTTTTGGAGCCCAGATTTGATTTTTTGAGGTGTTTTGTTTTGGTTTTTTAAATTATATCCTGTTACTGGTGAACATAGATGAGTTCTGACGGTGTTGTACACCTTGACTTACCTTCTGTTGCTGTTTGTCAATCTTTTCAGTGTATTTACCAATCACCTTTCTATTTTGTTGTGTTTAAATTATATGCAAAAAATGGAGCATGGAACAAGTAAAAAGAATTTTAGATAATGGCAAGTGAAGTGACGTCTCCATATATGTTTGAGGAGTGTGGTGGTAGTTCTATGCAGAAATATTAAGTAATGCAGCATTTCTACAGACTACAGCATGATTGAATTTGAAGGGAGCATCTTAAATCTGGCATCTCATAAGTTGTGACTGCTTTACATTGTTCTGTGTGTGATATATAATTTAAAGATTTCCATTAAGGCTACTATGACTAATGTAATGTTCTGACTGCAGCATCCATGCAGTTTCTATTAAACTGCTTAAGATGGACCATTTTTGTTTCATTTGAGCAGTGGGTTCCTGGGTGGCTAACGTTTCCAGTATGCATTTTAAATTATTTAATTAAATAGGGTTACGCACACTGATTTTTCTCTTGGGATCGAGACCCTAGTGTTTGCATCTTTTATACCTTGTTTAAACTAGAAAAAAATGTTTCCTCCTAGAGATGGCTTAATCCAGACTGGAGCCATTCCTGACAGCTCTAAGTTGATACGACTATTGGCTGCCACTGAAAAAGGAGGACCTGGTAGCGCCAATGATTTTCATGCCTTGAGCCAGATAAAGAAATATACCTGACTAAAAATAGAAAAAAATCTAGTTATATACACTTAGCAGGATATGTCCTCAGATTGCCTGAAAGTGACTCTGGAACCCTTGGCTAAAAGCCTCATTTTTGCTGAAAAGAGATACAGCATAATGCTTCTGACTAAATTTTCAACAGTTCCATTTATTACCCAAAGCAGCACCCTAGATTAACAACTTAGTTGTAATAAAATTAATAACACTTTATTTTGAAGCCTTCTATTCTTTTCTTGTTCTGTGTAATGTTTGGCCAGATGATGTACAGAAAACTGTTTCATTATACAGATTCAGTAACCTCTATATGGGGGGAGAGTCTCACAACTGAGAGTGCAGTTTTGGTAGCTGACAGGAAAGATCAAGCTGCTGCTTTGACAGTTAATTTTTATTGCTTTTCTCCCTTGTGCATTAAGCAGTCAAGGCACCATAGCCTGCAAGTAGCTGTTTAATATTAGATATGCTCATAAAAATTTTAATTATCACCTTTGAATGAAGTTTAATCTATAGTTGTCAGAAAATATGAAACACATGGCACTAGAACATAAATTATGTCCCTCTTGACAATGCTTCCGTTCAAATAAGGAAAACTGAATTCTGCACGTTCAGTCAAGGGCAGTAGAATATTCTTTCCCCATTAAAACAGAACAAAAAGGGGTTAGAAAGAATGCAAGCTTGGTGAGACTGACAGTCTCTTCTGTGGCAACTAAAACCTGCAAACTAAATCAGATGCTTCTGTATAAATAAGATATTTTGTCAAAACAAAATAGGTATGTTTCAATATACTGGCTTGGTAGAAAAGCTCATGTAATTAATTTGTCTTCAGCAACATGGATTATGGAGAACGTGCTTGTTTGCTTGATGGAAAACTGGGTTTGTAGATCTAGTAGATTTGCCTGTTTGCATAATCTGTGTTTTCTGAAGTAGCTAGAACTGTTCTCTGAATTTCTCTTGGCTGATGTTACATTACTTCTCTTAAAAGGCTCACAAAGGCCAAACTTTTTTACCTCTGCCAGTCATGCAACAGCTATTATGGGGGGTTGAGCTTTTTGGTATGTTACCAGTGACCTCTGTAGGGAGCTGCTTCTGCTGGAGGGCAGAGAATGTGGAGATGGTGAAATGGAGACCAGTAAGTGCCTGAGCTGCTTTCACCACTGTAATCTTACTCTCTGAAACTTTTGAGGCAGAAGTCTCAACTTCATATCTTTTTTCAATGAAGACACTTGTATACCCCAATGCCCTGTGTTCGCTTCAATTTGGATTTAAACTCTCTAGATTTAGACATTGCCCAGCCTACATCTTGAACTGCCCTTGCTATATGTGACAACAGGCACTACCTGTTCAGCTTGGGAGGGAGACAGTGTCTTCACCTCAGATCTGAAATTAAGAGGAACATGCCTGAAAAGCTAGCTGTCTCCAGTCTCTCACATTCAGAGAAGACTAGTGCTGCCAAGAATGAAGAAAGTAAATATTCAGCAAGCATCAGTCTGTGCAGGTAGACTACCTTGGAGTCAGAGAGAGTTGAAAGCAAGAACAGAAGATGCTACTGAGATCAGCAGAGTGTGTGTTGATTCTAACCAGTACCAGTTGTGTTGGTCAACCTACTAAAACCAGCATGTTGCTGTCACCAGGGTGGGGTTACCTCAGAAGACAGAATGTTCACATCTTTATCAGCTTGAACAGCTTATTAGAGACAGTTAGAAGTGGGAGGCATTCGTGAGTCTGCACTATGGTCCATCCTTGCTTGCCTAGTTGGGCCTCCTTTGCACTGCAAAAGCATCTCAAATAATTTCTAGACTCCTGAAAAAAC
The DNA here is from genome assembly GCF_004027225.2 of Strigops habroptila. NCBI lineage: Eukaryota > Metazoa > Chordata > Aves > Psittaciformes > Psittacidae > Strigops > Strigops habroptila. The sequence goes on along the minus strand of NC_044281.2, from coordinate 60,884,326 downwards.
AAAAATTGTAGTTCAACTCCAGCTATCCTCAGAACATAGCATAGCATTAAGACAGGCAGTTCACTGTTTAGCAAAACATTACCTGATGCTGCTTACTGGATTTCACTAAAGATGCTAGCTGTTCTGTCTGAAATCAGTTCCTTTTTCAGCCAAATGACTAATAGAATAGAATATTACACCATTATCAGTCATGCTTTGGGTGATCCAATAACAAAACCACAAGCACTCAGATTTTCTGACAGATGCCAGTTATAAGTGTGCTAAGGGCAGGTTGGCAGTACTTACGAAGAAGCCATTATTCAGGGAACGTCAGTCTGTCTCAGCTTGTTTTATGAAAATAAACATTTTAGAATTCAGAGTTAATGCCGAGTCAATTTCCTGGATAACACAGCAGCCAAGCTCTGCTGGAGCAAGTTGGGCCTTCTCCTTGCCTGGCTGATTTGATATTTCCTTGCTTGGTTTCTTGTCCAAGGTTATATTCTTTCCATGGGGATTCCCTATGGTAGATTTGTTTTGCAAGATGGACATTTACAAGCTACTGTTTTGTTCCAGGTCTGCTTGGAACCCAAGGCTGTTCCTGGACAGTTTCTTTCTGCACTAAAGCAGTAGATTCGCTTTCTACCGCTATTCCCAATCGGGGTAATTTCTGAGGTCAAGAAATGAAGCTACAGGCATTTTGATAACTGCACTGTAGACAGTTGTGGCTGGATGAGAAGTACAGATGCCCTTTCACACTGCCTGTATCTGAGCTTTCTGCCTAAGCCAGGTTTGGAACCTACCAGCTGGGGCGTCATGGAGCACCATGGACAGGGCCACCTGAAACAGCTGGAGGTCCTTGCTGGGCTGGAAGCAGAGCAAGATCTTCCTGCAATTGGAATTGGTTTCAATATGGTCAGCTTGGAATTTATTTGGATCCTGGATTCGTGGATATCTCTCCTACCCAGTGCACCTCAAACGTTCTGGGGCTTTTGATCAGGATTTTAGTAAATGTAGCACTCAGGATGATGTTTTTTGATTTTTTTTCCAATACTTTTTTGTCATTTTTGCCTGAAAATTCTCATCTGCTCTTCTTTTAGACTGAACAGTTTTAAAGGGCAGAACCTTCATCCATTAAGCGAGTTAATTGAATACTTCTGTAATTTATTCATAGGCAACCTAAGACACTATGCTTGCTTACCTGTGTTTTTTCAAGTAATGGAAGAAGAGAAATAGGAGATAACAAATATGTATTGTTTAAAATCTGCTTTATTATTGACAAGTATAAATACTACTTAGCTTTTCCGTATTTACCACTGAAACTTCATATTTTAGTGGCTCATGATGTAATTCTTTAATAACCTATCCTCAAAGATATGCAGAGCAGTCTGGACAGTGCTTCTGCTTGTTGACTACCTGTTTGGTGTACCCCTTCTACGAAGCATGAAGGCTTGCTCCATCCAACCACAGGCAATATTTGCCATTCACATCTGGCCTAGGCTAGTAGTGCTATGCAAGTCAGTAATAGAGAGATAATCCACTGACTGTTGTCAGATGTTGCCTGGTGTGATTGATGTAATGCTTTGTATTGAGCTAATGTAGTTCTGGCTTTTCAGCTACTTGCAGTAGAATTCTATAGATACAACATACATGAACAGCCTTTATTTACCCTGGAGTTACTGCCTCATAAACAAGTCAGTGTGTGTATCTCAGACTTGGTCCTCCATCCATTGTTTTAGATTAATCTGCTGCCATGGACTTTGTGTCCTGATGGAGTGAAAGAGGACTATAGCCTCTTTCTCAGGAGGCAGCAGGGTGTACCCAGCACCTCAGGCAACAGCGCTTTTAAAAGGGAGTATTTTCCTATGTTTGCAAGGAGAAGATTACAGGGCCAGTATTCAGAACTATAGTTATTGCGTCACAGGTAACTGTACTGTCTTTAATTATCAATATAAAAAACTTAGCAAACTGTCTAATGCAAATGCATTTTGTGAATTGATGTTGCAAGTAGAGAACATTGTGCTAAACACTTTAAATTTCCCCGTTTTGGAAGGAAAGAAATACAATGCCTTTAAGGAATAGCAGAAGTAGAGCTACATACATATATGGGGAAAAAAGGTGATTCATGGTAAAATTTTAGGGAGGCTATTCCATTTGAAAGAGCTGGAACATTGGCTTGACTTCCCCGCATTGTGCATAAACCTAACCTCTATATGTAAGTAGGACCATTGCACTTCTAAATTGTGTATGTGTGTATACAAATGGTCACTTGTATCTTTGGCAGTCTGTGTTCTTAATTACCCAGTTGGTGGATAGTGGAGAAAATTGAACCCAAAATTTTGATTGGTAGCATTCTGAGGTGGCTTTGCAGTTCTTGTTTGGATTTCTTTTTTTGGATTGGATTAAAAATTTTGCACCCAGCAGTTTTAATATTGTGCAACTGCCTAACTGCTAGATGTTAACTCCCAGAGATAGCTTACTCTGCAAAAGACAAGCTGACAAAATTTTCTGTGATGAAGTACCATGAAGATTTCCATTTCTTTCCTGTGCAGAAAATCTGAATCTCTAATGGTTCTGTTCTCTCAACTGATGCAAGAAAATATACTTAATAATGATTATTAAGAAGTTTCTCAGGAAATGAATGCTTCCATTTGATAAAATAGATGTATGTTGACTAATACTTCATAACCAGGAGTATGATTCTACAGCAATAATTACTAAGGGCTAATATATATATAGTGTGGGCTGGTTGTCTTTTGTCATCTTATGCCTGTTGGGCTTTTATTTATTTATTTATTACTTTATTTTTTGCTTGCAGGTGGCAGTGTGCTGTATTTGTTTCTTTGTCATTCTTCCATTGAATCTTGTTGGTACGATTCTTGGCCGAAATCTGTCGGGACAGCCTAATTTTCCATGTCGTGTCAATGCAGTGCCTCGTCCTATACCAGAGAAAAAATGGTAAAGATAAGCATAAATGTTAACTAGAAGTATTCAGTATGTGTAAAATGACTTTTCAGGTGTGATCATTAAAAAAAAAGTTATTTATTAGAGAAAAACTTTAAATTGAGCTGTGCCTTGAAGAACAGCTCTACTGATACTTCCTTAATATGATTTTTCTGTTGAATTAAAACATGATAGTTAATAGTTGTAGCAAATTTTACAGTCCTGGATCATTGATTCACATTTGGCCTGATACGCTCTTTAGTCTCTTATGTAAAAGGGATGGTCCCAACCCAGTTCTTGTGCAGGTATCTTGAAACTGAACCTTCCTCTTTAGTTAATGCCTCTTACAGATTCAGGATTGAATGTGCCTTGGAGGCAGAACTGTTCTGGTTAATGGTCTTTATGTACAAGCAGAGACATCCTTGCAGGGTGATGGTGGGGAGAAACTTGCAATGCTCTTCCCAATTCTGCACTTTTGTTAATGGCACAGAGCCTAAAATATTCCAGATACACCATTTGAATTGTGACTAAGCCTTTATTTCTTAAGTAAATGTAAAGGGGTGTCTAGTCTCAAAAAGCAGACTTGGGGTTTTGGAAAATCGTGAATGCAGTCACTTTTTCCTGTTGATTTAATTCTGAGGTGGAAGCAGCAAGCTATGGAAATGAAAATATCCTCAGAGGATTTTTTTTTTTAATAGATTTTTCTTGCTTTCCTGGTTCAGAGGAATGGAACTGACAAAGTGAACTCGGCACTGAAACCTGTACGCCTGTGATATCCAGGAAGTGCAGCACACTTAGTCTCTTGTGGGTTGTGCAGCTCAGATACTAGGATTTGATTTATACTGTGACCTGTATCTTTGAAATCTGATGGATTTTTCTGGATCAGCATGACAGATAAAAAGAAATAAGATACTTGTCTTGAAGATGATGAAATTGCACACCATCAACTTAGACAAGTCTCCCTATAAATAATAAAGGAAGCTGCAAATTAAATCACTGGTTACTAGCTAGATTCGGCATCATTGCAAGTCCTACACAGAGGTCACCTTTAGTAAGTGACAGTATCATCTACAGGTAGCTGAGTATTCATTTTTGGCCATAGTTCGTGACTCAGTGTAGCATTAAAAATAAACACTGGTTCTTAGTTATATAACCATTACCCTGCACATTTTTTTCTGTGCTTTTTTGCTGTATTTGTAGCCATCAACAGCACTGAGTTTTTTCTACTTTTATTCAAGGCTAATGGATGTTATGGGGCTTGATTGCTTAGGCCCTTCTGGGGCAAGGGAGATTCTTTCTGTAGCCTTTAGGACTGGTTAGATACCTAACTTCCTGCCCGTAGGTGATACAGGCATGAGACTTATGTTTTGTTTCAGCTTTCCCCAAGAATAACTTCTCCTATCCATTCACATGACATCTTTGGGGGAATCTTCTTTCTAATATGCTGGTATGATACAGAAATATTCTTGTTTAGCATGCCTTTTAAATAATTCTCTGTGCTGTAGTAGTAGTTATCTGTTTATATGTCTTAATATATTTATAAATGCACGATTAAAATTGCCCCTAAACTAATCTTAATATCTTTCAGGTTCATGGAACCAGCTGTTATTGTTTGCCTAGGTGGAATCCTCCCTTTTGGATCAATTTTTATTGAAATGTGAGTCGTGTCAGCTATTTACCAATTTGATTACAAGTTATAATCAATTAAGTTCAATTACAATATCATTGTGTATTTTGTTTACTCTCCAGGTATTTCATTTTTACTTCATTCTGGGCTTACAAGATCTACTATGTTTATGGCTTTATGATGTTGGTTCTGGTTATCCTCTGCATTGTGACAGTTTGTGTGACCATCGTTTGTACATATTTCCTGCTAAACGCAGAGGATTACAGGTGGTAAGTATCGCATTATTTGCAGTTAACCACATTATGGGAGTTTTATAGAACAATAATGTTTCTTCAGTCTAGATGGGTCTTTTCAAGGTGTCCCATGTCCAGATTTTAGCTGTAGGGAATAAAAGCAGTTCTTGGATCCTTTCTGTACAGGAGCTTTCTGTGTGTATGTGCATCCGTGAGCACATGTATGTTTGTATAAAAAATTGTACATGAAGGCATGCAGGAATATGAAGAGGGATCATCACTTGGTGTCGGTGGTAGCTGTTGCATTAGAGGCTTTTGTCACTTACAGCAGACAACATGTCGATTTTGTTAAATAAGTCTGTAGAACTAGTGCACTTTCTTTTCAGACTAAGGTTTTAGTGTCTTGTGCATCTTCTTGGGAAGCCTTTTGGTTAGATGTATGATGGACATGTGTTTACTTTCAGGCAATGGACAAGCTTTCTTTCTGCGGCATCAACTGCGATTTATGTTTACATGTACTCCTTTTACTACTACTTTTTCAAGACAAAGTAAGTGGTAGTTTTCTTGCTTGAATATCAGATTACTGCATTGTCAAATAAGTTTATTGATAAAAAATGGAGAAAATACCTAGCATAAATTCTTATCTGTCTTTTTCAGGATGTATGGCTTGTTTCAAACATCATTTTACTTTGGTTATATGGCAGTATTTAGCACAGCTTTGGGAATAATGTGTGGTAAGTTTCAAATATATTGACGGTTTTCTATTGGAATTTTCCAGACTGTTATGTTTCTGATTTTTGCTATGTGATTTTGGTGATGGAGTGTGTATGTCTGCAAGATCTGCTCAGAAAAGCTTACAGTTTTGAAAAAGGATCTTGGAGTTCTTTGCATATACTTCATTCCTAACTAATATAGGCGATCTCTCTGGATTGTGCCTTCTAATAGGAAGATAGTTTATGTACTGTGCAGAGAATTTCATCTTCAGCACAAGCTTGGAAGACTCAATCTTAGCTGCAAAACAAATTCCAAATTAAGATGAGTCCATGCTAGTATTTCGTTGTGCAGTTTTTACCGTTGCCCCAGGAAAAGGAGCTAAGTATAACCATTGAGGCACCAATGGTATCACAGTACTGATGGCACTACTGTCTGTATCTTGTGGCATGTATATATGAGGGTGACCAGAACAGAAAGGACTGAAATTTCAGGATAACTTTTGAGAAGGAAGTATTGGGATATTCATGGGTGAGGAGACTTCGAAATGCTCCTGTGTGCAGCTGGATTTCATTGCTTTTTAAGATTCTGTTTTGACAGATGTTTAGAGTAAACGACAGTTTTCGGCATGCAGGTCATCTAATAAAGTCGGATGTACTTGTTCACCTGTTAACTTTATTTTTATCCTTTGCTTCATGACTTTCTGAAAAGTGCTACTTAGTTCTTTTGCACTTTGTATGATGTTATTTGCTTTTTATGTGTGCTCCATATTTAATACTTGTCAGCAGTGAATGAATAGTCCTATAGACACTGGTGGAAGGATTTCTTTGCATTAGATATTTGAGACATATAATGTCTTACAAGAACTTAATTTCCATAAAGTATACATTTCTTGATATCCCAAGAGGGTGAGTAATTTCACAATGCTATATAAAAAGGGGAGGGAAATAATCTCTTAACTGCTGAGTACCTGTTCCCCTTTTCTCTCATACAATCTGATCTTGCTTCATCAGGTTCTTGGCACATTACAAGACTTCCCTGCTGTTCTGGTAGTCTTGCAGCCATTTTTTTTTTCTTTTTTTTTTTTTTTCTTTTTTTTTCTTTTTTTTTTTCTTTAATAGGCTTACACTTTTCAGCTCTAATCTTTTCTTTTTAAAGTGCTTAGGCTGGTATTGATTAAAATGTCTATGATGCAGAAGCCAAGCTTGCCCACTAGTTTCTGTAATTAAAATGGTTTTTAAAACATAGAAAAGGAAGATTGTCAAATGCTTGCTTGTCATGGTAGGACACTACTTGATGGAATATTAGAGTAAAATCCAAATTTTTTCAAAATCAGAAAATAACACATTAAACTTCATTTCCACAGCTCTATTGAGATTTCTTTTTGTCTTTTTAAGTGTGTTGGAAGAGAAGCTGTGAGATTCCTTTTTAGTGAGAACTCCCATTTACAGCATGTGGAGGGAATAAAAAAAAATCCCCTGTCAAAAAGCATTTGTCTAGAGAACTTGCTGCCATTGAGGTCTAACAAAGACATTTGTGTTAAAGAATTGTGCAGTATGTGTGCTACTGACTGTATGTCTCCTGTGAAACGTGTGTAGAGCTGTGCTTTGGAGGCTCACACAAATGGGCGTGTTCAGCAGCACACAGCTGAATATGAGACAAACTAGTTAGGGTCCAAAGCAGCCACAGGGAAACTCTCTGTATGCTTGTATCATCCAACTCGGGTTTTAGTTCCCCCTGACAATGCCTAGTGAACTCAAATCCCACATGTAGTGGGATGCTTTGATCCACAAAGTCTGCTGCCCTCTGTAGAGCATCTCAGTGCTGGGAGTGGACAGTAGGGAGCCCATGAGAACTTCCAAACCTTTTGAGCTCCTTGTGTTTCCCTCTTAGTGACAGAAAAGAATAAAACTTACTCCCCAACTCAGTGGATGGCTTAGGAGCTAAGTAGTATACAGAATGGCCTGTCGTAATGCCACGCTTCGGCATCCAGATAAATACTGCAAGTATGATTGAAGGGCTTTTTAAAAAAAATTCTGTGCATACCATCACAACGGTAGTAAGTGGTAATTGGTTTGAAGTAACAGGTGAGAATTAATATTTTTTGTGTTGTATAGTTTCTCTTCCTCACTATTTTGATTTTTCTGATTTTTTTAAAAGCTTGTTCTGCTGAAATACGCTTACAATCTTTTTCTGCTAAACCTATATAGTCCACAACCAAGTTATAAATATCATCTGATAAGGTGTTTAATAAATAAATAAATTCCCTTTACTGTGGACTTTTTATGCAGATGAGCCAACTGTCCTGCATTTGTTTCAGGAGGACGTTCTCTAGTCGTCATTGTCTAGGGTTTCCCCCTCCCTGCCCCATGTTTTATTCAATGCCAGTGAAGTAGCCTTGAGGCTTAACCCCTGCCTTGGGTGTTGGCCATTAGTGATCTTCATGGATAAGGCTCCTGTGATTCAGAATAGGTTTTGATTTGTTTATGAGGTTGAGAGCTTGTGGTCTCATGTGACTGCTACTCTCTGCTCCTCCCCCTCACTTCCATCTCATGCACACATTCACTGGATCCCAAATGAAACACAATTAATGCTTTGTTCTCCCAAATCTCTGTGGTATCTGGCATCACATCACTAGAGAAACCCTCAGAGAACAAGTTCTGGAATATGTCTGAGTTTAGCAACTAAAATGGGCATTGAATCTGTTGGTAGCGCCTGCTTTAACAGGCAAAACATGACGAGTCTTAGAACTGGAGTTTAGTGACATTATTTTTGTCTATTTACTACATAAGACAGAAGATGAGTTTGCTGATAGACTACAGAAGAAGCTGTGTCTGCTGCTGTATAGCTCTAAGCTCATGTCACCAAGCCCATGCTTGGGTCTGTCTGAATGCTGTAGTGGTCTCTCCTGGAACTACCAGGCCTTCCCTGGTAGAAGGAATGATTCTTCCCTAGTAGAATCATTCCCTCTGGTGCGTCCTCAGCACACTTCATGCTTGGAAGCAGCAACCTGATCTTGTGTGTGCTGTATTTGTTTTAGTTGAACTCTACTTTCTCCAAGTTAGTAATACAAGTCCATGATTTGCTGGCCATGATATTTATGCAGCTTGAAATGCTGTACAGCCCAGAGACTGACTCCACAAGCTTTTTACCACTCCGTTAGTATTGGAACGATGCAATGGGTTTGCCTTGTGCAGATTTCCTGATTAGATATAAATGTTGGCTTTTGGGGTCTGAAACCCAAAATTTTATGGGTGTTTCATGGCTGACCTCAGGAATTATCCAATCAGTCTGCAGGATGTAAAGAACTCTACAGATTCTAACAATCTGAAAGCAGTTGTGTCTAGTTCTTCCTTGATTTTCAACTTCACTTCTAACCTGAGAATTAGCCAAACTGACTTCCACAAGGCTGAGTTTCTCTCATTTTGCTTGGAAGAGATGAAGCTATTACCTGCGGTTATTGTAAGACAACAGTATTTACTGAGCCTGGCAAATGTGAGGTTCTGGATTTGACCAGGTAGGTTGTTGAATCTCTTTCTGAGAAGATGTCTTGGTCCAGTGCATTTCTTTCATTTCTAGCTGTCATTGGCCTTGCAGTACTGTGGGTTTAGTATAAACTGTTGCCCCTATCAAAACCTAGTGACCCGTGCTTTTATAACTGCTGTGACAGTGCGTACTCTGCTCATGATTCTTACTAATTTGAAAACCACAGGTTGCAATTTCCTTTAACTACTAACTGCTACTAGTTTAATCTCTTTGTACAGACCTCCTTGGAGTTTAAGACTCCTGGGATGGGGATCTATTATTATTTGTGCCTTGTGGGAGCGAAAAAGCCATCTGCCAATAAAACACTCATCCAGAAGGCATGTAACTTATAATAAAAACCCGCCTCCCATCCACCTTCCCTGCAGAGTGGGTGATTGTATGTTTTTTACCCTCTGTTCAGAAAAAGGGACCCGGTTATTGCCAGCAGTAGGGGGGCTGCTATATTTATCAAGGCCAAGTGAGCATGGCCTCTTGGTAAGATGGCTTAGTGGATTTAGATTGCTAGACTAGGGAAGTTCTTGCCAGACGTTCACTGGAAACATGGATAATTAGAGTTTGAAAACAAGTATTGCAGGTAAATAATTTTCTGTGTGCAGAATGCATGCTTTAGGTGACTTTCTGTTTAAGTGGGTGTGTGTTTTATATTCCTGGCCTATTTTGATGATCAGCTTTCTAACATACTCAATGTATTTTGTTTATTTTGCAGGAGCTATTGGTTACATGGGAACAAGTGCCTTTGTTCGTAAAATCTACACTAATGTGAAAATTGACTAAGGAAATAAGAAAATAGAACTATGGATCAGCTCCTGTTTTCATGGGGATGAACTTGCACAAGAAAAAGCGCGAGAAGAGATTTGGGTTTTAACACTGGGCACTGTATGGGTCTCCATTTTGTGGATGGCTTAAAGTAACATCTATTTCATTGGTCCTAGGTTCTTACTGACTGCTTTCTCCAACTGTTCACAGCAAATGCTTGGATTATATGCAGTAGGCATTACTACAGTACGTGGCTAATCTTCCCAAAAACAAAAAACATAAAATAAAAAACCTAGCTCATTAAAGATGAATAGACTAGCTCTCTTCAGTGAAGAGGACAAACGGTTTATTTAAAGCATTTGTTCCATTCAATAAAAAGAGGGAAACTTGGCTGCTAAAACTACTTGATTAGTAGTCTTCCTGGTACTTAACATTTCTAAATTATGTAAAAATGCCATTCCAGAAAGATTACTCTTCTGATTTTTACTGCCATTGCCAGGACAGGAGGTATGTTTTATATTTTGACTCCAGGTGCTTTTTGGTTTATTTGCGATATCAACTATACCCTACACTCATTTGTTTAAAAAATAATTTAAAACTATATAAAAACCCCATATGCATGTAATATATCAGCTATTGTTCTAGTTGGACCAACTTCCCTTTATTTATCTTTAAAATAATATCCAGCTACATCTTAAATCCATCCAAAGAAAATACAGTCTGAAGATGAGATGTGTTCTCTGCAATACAATTTACTGTACAGTTAGAAAGCAAAATGTTAAATGAAGAGGATTGTTTGTTTTTTAATAAACAATTTGAGGTGTAGATTAAAACAAAACCAACATTTTAACTGAATGTCTAAAGTGATTCTCCTTTTTTCCAAGTTAGTCTTGCCTCTTTTTCTTTTTTTTTTTTTTTTTTTTTTTTTTTTTTTGGAATTTGAATGATTTTCCTTTAGACATTATACAGGGGTAATAAGTGTATATAACATTAAATAATGTAACTTAGGTGTAGATCCCAAATGTATTTGGATGTACAGATTTACTACAGAGTACTTTTCTGATGATTCGGTGTAAAAATGTGTGAATTTGGGTGGCTTTTTACATCTTGCCTGCCATTGCATGAAAAGTTGGGGTTTCTTCACAATGTGTGTATGTCATGCTTTTCTGTTCTATTTCCTTTCTCAAGCTCTTACAGGAATTAAATTTGTAATTTAGAACATTTTAATTTTTGTTAATCCTATCTGGACACTTGTGTAACATCAAAAGCACAGTTGCTTTAGAGTGTTCAGAGAACTAAAATAAACTTTTCAGACAAAAATGTTCTGATTGTGGAATAGATGAGTTTGCAATTGAAAAATGTTTGTAAAGGCGATACTGCTGACCGCCAGTTTCTGTATACAACATTGGTGTGGTTTTCAAATATCAAAACCCCATGCTTTGAATTCAGAATTTGCTTACAACTGTATTGTACAGTACAGCTCCAAAGTGGATGACCAGCCCAAAAAGATTCTTCTTGGCTAAATCGTTTGTGGAGAAATCTGTTTTATGATCCAGCTAGTGTACTGAGAAAAGTAGGGGTAAGTGTGGGCTGAAATAAATGGGCAAATAAAGGTTAAGTCTTTCTAAGATGACTGTTAATTATGCACTGTGTTTAGCTGGAGATATTCTGAATGTGTTTGTGACAGATTTGAGAGCCAGTTGGGTTGATACATGTGTTTATTTTTTTTCCAGGCATCTGCCACATAGGGATGTTTTCATCAGTGTGGCTGTCTAAAATAGAGCACCTGCCATGGAGAAGGCAACTTCCTGAATTTAAAAAATGAGCATAGTGTTTGTATTGATTAGCACTGTATTGTCTCTCTGTAAAAGTCCTGATAATGCAGTAGCCACAATGAAAAACACCAGTACTTGGCAGAGTCGGATTGGAGGGTGAGGAAACTGAACTGATAGGTAATAGCGAGAAGCAATTCATCCTGCTGTATATGGCTTGTGAAAAGTATTTGAGCTTTCAGCTCTGATTTCCCTGGACAATTTTAACCAATCTGTCAGAAAATAATTAAGTTTTGCTTCAAGTGAATGGTTGATGTCTGTAGCTGAACAGTGCCATTTAACAGAAGATAATGCTTCTTTTTTTAAGTACAGGCTGATTTTAAGATGAGCCTATAAACTGGGTCAACAGTTAGTTTTCCTTTGTTCCAAAACATGGAGACTTAGAGCAAAGAATGGGTTTTGTACTAGTTCTTGCTAGTGCATACAACTGTGGGAAGCCCTCTTTTCATCCATGTTCTTCTAAATCTGAAGTGAGAAGCCATTATCTCCACACAATAAATACATTAAGTACTCCACCGAGATACAAGTTTTTTAAAGGGAATATTTTGATAATGGGTCTGTTTCTCTATTTAGAGCACTGCTATGTGATTAGTCTATCAGAAATGTCACTAAACCGTTTGTGAATTTCATTTAATCACTTTTTAATGCCACAGAATGGTGGGCTGCCTACTTGCTTTCTCTATCCTCTGGCATTATTAGCTTTTGCATATCCAGATAGGATTGTATAGCTTTTAAAGTGACATTAAAAAAATACTTACTGCACAGGCATTGCTTTTATTTCTGCAAGCATGTTCTTCTGGAGAAGTACTGTGTTGAAATAATTGACATTTTTATACTTCCACCCTAGGATGCAAGTTGGGGGTTTGTTTTGTTTTCCCCTTTTCTTCTGGTTTCTGAAGGAGTGCAAACATGACCAGTTTTCAACAGCTTGTCTTTATGGTTGCTGTTTGGGGCAAGGTTAGTTACTCGCCCTCCCCCCCCAAACTGTGGCTATAGATTGAACTATCTTGCTTAATAGAATTCAGAAGCTCTCTGCTTAGGTGATGTAGTCCTTCCTCTTTTATGGAAGAAATAAAGATCTTACAGCCTACACTCCTTTTTCCATGATTGTTTCTTAGGAGTTTCTGGTTCTTGAATTCACGCTTTTTGATAATTCATCAATTGGCTGCCCAGTGCTTTTCTTCCCACTTCTGCTACAGAGGCCAGAGAATTGGGTAAATAGTTGTGTACCAGTCTTGGTCAAATGCTTTAGATAAATACAGTTGTATTTTCAGTTGAGGCAGAGTGCATATAGAAATCGCCTCTGGGACTTCATGTATGAAAAGTGGTGAATACTGGATTGGAGATAATAGAGACTACAAATAAACATTACATTATGCTCTCTTTTTGATGTTCGAATGTTTCAAGCGACAGTGTCTATTAATTCCTCTCCAGAATTGCATTACAAAGTGTGTAAAGGGCACACAATTAACAAGATTCAGGTTAAAAAACAAAACCAAAACCCTAATACTTTACACTTTCAGTGCTAAAACTGGGGAAAATTGATAGCACATTCTTACCACTATCATTACTGCAGAGGCAACACAAATGAGAAAGTTACATTTTGCTCTGGCTTCAACATCACCACCATCTAGCCAAATTTGCCCAATGAAGTCTGTGTACACAGCTACGCTGAAGACAGCAAAAACACCTAACAGTGGGTGCATCAGCAATTTTTCCATTGGAACATGTCCGAAAAGCATAAGCTCAGTCATTTGGAACTGTAGGTTGGAGAAGGATTCCATTTTTGGATCCTTTGGATCTTTTCTAGCTAGATGTACTATGGTAGTGGCAGCTTTGCAATGGCTATTAGCACTGCTGCTGTCCAAACCAAGTATTTCTTACCAGGATTAGCACTGAATTCAGGAAAGCCCCTGCTATTGTTGGACTTCTGTTGGAATAAAACCATGCTTCAGAATTTTGAAGCAGCACAATTATGGGTTGCATTCTTCAAGAGCCTTTTTAATAAAAAAAAATATAAAAAATTGGTGCCATTTGTTTTCCAAAGCCTTGCGAAGGAACATTTGCTTTTTGCTAAATAGCTTCAGTGAGAAAATTCTCCTAATTTTCTGAGGAGATATCTGCATGTGCGTCCTACAAGTTGTTCCTCAGATCTCTCGGTTTTATCCAGGAGGTGCTTTTTTTCAGTTGTGGGAAGGAGCTGTTGCAGTATTTGCTTTTATAACTAGTTCTGTGGGTCTGAAATTTTTCTTCTGTTTTTGGGTTATGGCATGTGGGGGAGGTGGGGGATGGAAATGGAAGAACCCATGAATCAGGAAGAGTTTATGCAGTTCCAGTAAATTCAAGCAGTTCTTGGAGAGAATCACTTTAAAGGGCAGAAACTCAATTGGGAAAAGGATAAGAAAAAGTTGTTTTATTTGGTGGACTAACCTATTTCAGAGGCAGACCTCTAGAGACAAAGTTGCTGTTATGGTATCATTGCCCCCAGCCCCATACCAGTTATGGTCTTCTTGTTTTCATCCATGTATTTGCCATGGTGCAAGGCTTTTGCAATAAACCAAGAATTCATCTGTCATGAGCAAACGAGATTGTTAGTTGCTATCAGCACTTTTGGCTTGTTGATAGGTTAATTTTCTCACCAGCTCCTAGTAATGCAATACAGAACAGTACGTCAAGTCTCTCTGGAGGTTCTACCATGCTGAGGTTTCATTTGTTAGGAACCAAACCCATAGGAACTTTCCTTACATTTTAGATGGAAAATCTCCTTCAAGACCTTGAGCTTGAAGCATTCCAAAGCGTGACTATGCAAGTTCATACTTATCCTTAAGCTGGTATTGCCTGACTGCAGCATTCCAGAAAATACATGCGTTTTTAGGCTTGGCAGTTTGTGTGCAATAATCAAAATACCTAATTTCATGGAACCGGTATTTTAGGGTTTTCTACTACTGCAAGACATGCTTACCCATATGATGCAGCAGTTACCTTGATAGATTCCAGTTCACCAAAGCATAGACCTAAACGCTATAGGTTTCTGAAAAGTTTTGAGGGTGCTGAGGTAGTGGCACAGGTTTCCCAGAGAAGCTGTGGCTGCCCCATCCCGAGTAATGTTCAAGGCCAGGTTGGACGGGGCTTTGAGCAGCCTGGTCTAGTGGAAGGTGTCCCTGCCCGCAGCAGGGGGGTTGCAACTACATGATCTTTAAGGTACCTTCCAACCCAAACCATTCTATTATTCTATAGTAACTAACTTGCTCTGAGAAGCTTCCAAACATGGCTGAGAACATCGTGCCACACTGAACTAAAGGAAGGCTTTGTGCCTACTCATTCTCAATTCTCAAAGATTTGTCATGCGAATTTTTGTGTTGTGTGATATACTAAAGCAGCGGACAAGGCATGGTGCTTTTCTGGGCTACTGGAGAGGTAATGGACCTTTTGAGTTCATTTTATGCTATTTTTTGCATTCTGAATCATTAGTCTTGGTTTAGCCATATCGTTTTATTGGGCTGAAAAAAATAGATTTTATCATTAGCTTAGCATGGGGCTTTTCTAGCTTTGCTACAGAAGAGTAGCTACAGGAATGAGATGGATATTTCCTCCTTGTTTCTCTTATGAATGTCTGGCCAGAAGCTGGCAAGTGAATTGGTGAACATTACCTACTATTTGTTTTAAAAAGAGATCTGATATTTACAGACACCTATTTACCTGCAAGAATTCGAGAGTTTTATAATAAATTCTTGTAGAGATGCTATTAGGTTACTGTAAGTTTTGCGTTTGGACTCTGCAGAATAGTTTTTAGCAATTGCTTAGCTGAAGCTGAAGGTTGATTTTTGTTGAGATTTTTTCCCCTGTTTGTCTCTCTGCTAGAAACTGATTAAACACCCACCTTTTTCTGAATCTGAAATGTACCACTTCTTTTTTTATGATATGTATAGTGAAATAAGTAATGAAGAAGGAAATTTCTATGACTGGTTTTAGCTATCTAAAGAATGACATGTAAGACAAATGCTTTTAAAGTATTGCTTGCCTGACAAGGGGAAATACCTGTGCCGTAGCCGTAGCCAGGTGTGTGGTTTGGATGAAGATGTTACGACAGAAAAATGTAAGTACAGAAATCCTGTGCAGGAACCGTGGTTGCGAAACTGCTCTAAGGCACTTTTCCATGAAGCAGCATCTCTGCTTTTTTGAGAGGTTCATTAAATTCTCCTCCCTGTTGGGAAACAGCCTAAACTCAGGTAGCTACCAGCCTCTGTAAAGGATGCCTGTGGGTGAAGAGGTAAATCCAACTATCCCATCTTCATTCATAGCAGAGGCTTAGACGAATGTTTTTACTTTCCCAGATCCATCCCTTTAGGGAAAAAGAAAAAAAAAAAATATTGAAGACAGATTTTTATTTTATTTTTTCTCCTATGGAAAACAAAACAAACTCACAAAAAATGTTTGGAAAGATCAGTGGATTCACCTTCCAGAATTCTGAACTGACAGATGCTTTTCCAAAGGTGTTCCCATACCCTCCTGCTTAACCTTGCCGCAGAGATCACCAAACCCACCAGCTTTGCTCAGTGCTTTCCAAGTACAACTGACTTCTGTATGAACCCTGAAAATGGATTTTAAGTGAAGTAACGAAACATCAGTTTGACATGTCACAGTTTGGGAACCAGTGGTCAAGCCAAAATTCATGCTTAAGACAGATTTCTCTTCCCGCCTCCCACAGCCTGTCTCCGATAAGATCTCAAAAATACCCCAGAAGTAACTTGGTTTTCCTCACACAGTTGAAGGATTACAGTAATGATGGGAAAAATGTTTGGTGCTGTTTTAGAAGGGATGATTTAAAATCCAGTCTGCTGCTACTTTGATGAACAGGAAGACATTTTCCAACCATAGGTTACTTACTCTTAGCTTCCCAAAGTGTCACTGCTTGTGTATAGCAGGGCTATGTTGTTAATCATAGAATGGTTTGGGTTGGAAAGGATCTTAAGATCATCTCATTCCAACCCCTCTGCCGTGGGCAGGGGCACCTCACACTAGCCCATGTCACCCAAGGCTCTATCCAGCCTGACCTTGGACACTGCCAGCGATGGAGCATTTACCACTTCTTTGGGCAACCAGTGTTCCCAACTTTGTTCCAGTGCCTCATCACCCTCACAGTAAAGAACTTCTTCCATATATCTAACCTGAACTTTCCCCTGTTTAAGTTTAAACCCATTACCCTGTGTCCTATCACTGATGAAGAGTCCCTGATGAAGAGTCCCTCTCCAGCATCCTTATAGGCCCCCTTCAGATACTGGAGGCTGCTATGAGGTCTCCACGCGGCCTTCTCTTCCCCAGGCTGAACAGCCCCAACTTTCTCAGCCTGTCTTCTTATGGGAGGTGCTCCAGCCCCCTTAACATCCTCGTGGCCCTCCCCTGGACTTGCTCCAACAGCTCCATGTCCTTCTTATGTTGAGGACACCAGAACTGCACACTACTCCAAGTGGGGTCTCACAGAAGCAGAGGGGCAGAATCACCTCCTTAAACGTGTGCTGACTCATTAACACGCAGGTACGTGTATCTTGTCATCCTTGCCTATGACTGCAGCAAGCTTTGTAGAGTGGATTTCAGGACCCCTGGAACAAGTTTAAGCACATATGTATCAGCACCTTTAAAGATTCCTATAGTGAAAGGGTAGCGAATCATTTAACCTTACAAGTATTTCTTGGGTGGCAATGCAATAAACTTGTTTAAAAAAAGAACAACCCACCACCAACCTACTGCAGGAGTGACTAAAATGGGTGATGGATGGAAGAGAATGGAGAGATCAATATTATTTTATCACCTGGATTTGTCAATGACAGTGGTCAAGCTGGCAAAGAAGGGATGTCCTGAGAGGGATCAACTCCAGGAGCGACAAGGAGAGTCGAGAGCAATAGACGGCTAGGTAAAACCAGGTGGAGAAAATGGGCAAGAGGAGAGGGGGAAATTGAACAGGTTTCATCAAGGTGGGAAGCCTGTAATGGTACTATGAGGTTAAATGAGCCTTTGGTAGAGTATCATCAAGCAGAGGGAAGTGATGGCTCTGCAGAGCATGCAGTGGTGCCTGTAGGAATTGATGCACGGCACATAGGGTTACACCTACAGCAGGGGCTGTTTCCTACCGAAAAGGAAGCAATGAAGTAAGCCTAAGCAGATGTGAGGGGCACTGGAAATGCAGAGGCAAGAGAATGCTTTGTGTTCAGAGGGATGTGCTGCAGGTCTCCAGGGCTCCATTTGCCCTTGAGTGGTGATGTGCATGGAGGAAGAAATATATTTGCATATTTGGGGAGCTAGGACCAGGAAAGGAAATCTCTGCTTGTAAACCTGGATGCAGGTGAGTCAGCAGTGGGACAGGCTCCAAAGGAGTAGTGCCTCTGTCACTTTGTTGGAAGATTTGCTGGACCCAGGTGTTGGCAAGAGGGAAGAAGCAGGTCTTGTGGAACAACTAACAAATGTGCGTGTATGTTTTGGCCTCAGGACATGTTATGTGCTAAGTAGCTCCCGCATAGCTTTGCTCATGGATGCTGTTCAGAAAGAGCCGTGTGCATTCCTGCTCAGCGAGGCTTGAAAAGGCGGTGGATTTTGTTTGCATGTGTAGGGCAGGAGGGGATTCTGCAAAGGAAAAAGCTGCCTTTGACAGCGATGGATAGAGATTGTTTTGTTTTCAGATAGCTAGCTGTGGGTGTCACGAGTTGCATTGCTGGTGTGAAACTTCACTAACTGTTTTACCAGCTCAGTTGAAAAATATGCTTTCACAGGGCTTATTATGTTCCTTGTTTACATTGATGTGGCACTTGCCAATCAAGATGATGTGAACTGATCTTCTAAACACCAGGTAGCAGACATTACTCTGTGTACACTGCTTTGGCTGCCAGTTGCATAATGCCATGACTGTTACTGAGAGCCAGTTCTAGAAGGGTTACGCAGCTCTCATGTTTGGGATTTCCAGAGCCTTCTTTAGTAGGCAACTCTTTTGTTTTGTGTGGGTAATAGTAATATACTCCTCTGAACAATTTGCACAATTAATGAGCTGCATTTTATTTTGCTCCCTTCCTCTTCCTCCTTCAAAGCCTTAGGATGTCCTTTTGTATGCCTACCCATGTCTATATAGAGCTTCTGTATATGAGAGCTTGGGCTCCGCAACATATGTTGCCACCCTCAAAGAGGTTAACAGTTTCCAAGTGGTCAAAAGACTTTGTTCTTAGTGAATGACAGCCCGGATCTCCACACTGCTGACAAGGGCAGCGCTTGCTCTGCTAATCCGTGATACTGAACAAGGAGGCTGTTGACACTCCCTTGCAAGTGTTCAAGCTTTTTTTTTCCAGCTCAGAAGTGAAGTAATACTGCCAGCACCTTCTCTACAGAGTAGAGAGAAAGAGCACCTAATGCTGTTATCTCATTAGAATTGGGAGTTCTGAAGCACAGAGGGTCAATCAGCCTTTCTTTTTAAATTAACCATTAGGCTCTGTTCTTTGTCTGACAAAATCATAGAAAGTAGCAACCTAACGCAGGTTTCAAAAATTACCAATCCTTTCCTTGTTTCTGTTCAGGATACTTATCAATGGATGGGTCAGCTGCATTTCAAATCTTCAGGAGTTTAGTACCCATTTAGGGCTCCCATTCAAAGTGCTGATATTCTCCAGGCTTGATGTTGTGTTACAGCCCCAGTTTGGTGACCACCAGTGAGGACTGAAGGGCAGAGAGTTTGAAATGAGCATCCTCAGGGAAATCAAATTACCAGGCAGCTCTTTTAGCAGTAAGTCACAACCTTGACCCATCCACTGAAATGTGTTCTTGTTAGTCCTGGGTTTGCCTCATTTTATCAAGATTGGTGCAGCAAAAGGGTGTGTCACTCTTGTGGTGAAATTCCCAGAGCTTTCCTGTGCATGCTTTCTCTTCCTACCCTGTGAGTGACAGCCCCTGGAGTAGCCTGAGACTTTTCCTTGTGGGTGATCCAGACTCCGCACCTGCTGATCCCTGTGCTTCAGGTTCCTCCTTTGATCCTCTGGGACCTGCTTAGAAGCACAAAGTGGAGGAAATGTGTATTGTCTTCTGCTCAACTATTGCCAGAACTACTGATGCTAAAGGCTGAATGCAGGTTTTGCACCTTGCTGGTAGTAGTTTATTTGACATCTGGTTTTCATCTTTCTTGACCTCCCTCCTGGGTAGCTGCATGGGCTGTGTCTCCCCAGTGCTGCGTGTTACAGAAAATAGGTGGAGAACCTGATGGAAAGTGGGTAATTTGTGCCAGTCTCCCTTTCCTATGGGAGGGAGTCTCCCTGTGCTCCCCAGCCAGCTCTTTGTCTTTACCCAATGGGCTTTTCACCAGTTGTAGAAAACTCTAGTGCATTCGATCAGCAGAGCTTTTGACCATGGTCTTCGTGCCAGGGTTTGATGCAGCTTTTTTGGCCTCTGTGAAGGTTTGGAGAGGATAGTAATTTCCTGACTTTATTTTTTCTGGGAAGCCAATATTGGGGGGGGGGGGGGGGGGAAGAAGAGGCAGAGGCAGAAGTAGTTTGCAGTAGCCTGCATTGCTGCTGAGGAGATGCCTGAATCATATTGTGCCTTTTTATGCTCAGGTATCATTCATTGCCATAGATAGAAGTGACAAGTTTATGGATAGCTGATGGCAAGCCATCATCTGTCTGAGCAAAGGAAGGGATTGGAGCCGGTGCTGTAATGTGAAACACTGCTAGAAGATCCTGCAGTGGGGGCCTGGGAGGACGCGGTTGAAGGAGCAAAGGGTTATGGCACAGGGAGATTGTGGTGTGAACGTTCATCCCAAGAACTCCCCACTGAGCCTGCACACTTGTCAGCTCTCCTCTGCTCACCAGGATAGGGTCTGTCCTGTCCTTGCCTAATGCTGTGTTTGTTGAGTGGCATGAGGGTAGGTGATACCTGTAACTGCCGCTGCAGCCTCAGACTCTAACATCTTGTTCGAGCAGCAACTGCCCTATGCAGTGTTGAATCCATATGAAAGTACATGGCTGGTCCTTGTGAATCAGCTCTGGAGACTTTCCAGCATCCAGTGGGATGATCCCAAATTTCCAGTTAAACAGCCCAGTTGCCCTCAAAAGCTATTATAATGCACTTAAAAAATGGATTAGAGAGGTAGACACACACCCGGATGCTTTGCCTCATCTTTCTTAGTTTCTGCCATTCTTTACTTTGGGCTCATTTTCCACCCCATATTTCGCCATCCACGGTCTTGCAGCTCCTCGTACATGCGGATTTTAAGGCTGCAATGCCTAATAATGTTTCTCACAGTGGCAGTCGAACTATTTTTGTTTGGCTGCCTTTCAAGCAATAATTATTTTGAGGGCAAATAATAATAATAATGGTAATTATTAATGAATTTTATTGTCTTTATTTATTTTAGTATCATAGTTTCAGCTTTTGCACCCAAGCGCGGCAATGGGGAGTGGAAACGGGTGTCCCGTTCCCGCAGCCCTGGGCCGGGCGGGGCTTCGGGGTCCGCCGGGGGCGGGGCAGAAGCGCGGGCGCAGCCGTGATTGGCTGTCCGTGCCTTGATTGACGGCGGCGGCACACACACCCCTCCCGCCCGCCTCTCACCGCTGCGGCGGGGCTGCTGGCGCCGCGCAGTGCCCGCATCCCGGGCAGCCGTGCCGCCCGCTCCGCCGCTATGGGCCGCGGGGCCGCCCCGCTCCGCCGCTTGCTGCTGTTGCTGCTACTTCTACCTACCGCGGAGACGGGCGGAGGGGAAGTCGCCTTAACGGTGCGGGAACCAGAGACGGCGGAGGAGCTGATGGAGTACCGCGACCCTTGTAAAGCCGGTAGGGGAGCGGACGGGCTGCAACTCCGGGAGAAGTTTGCAAGCGCGGCGGTGGCGGACAGGTGTCCCGGCTAAGCGCTCCTTCGGTATCCCAGTGTCGCTCGCCGTCACCGGTCCCGGGCTCACCTGGGCGCTGCGGGAAGTCCCCCGGGCGGGAGCCGCCTCGGCATCCCGCTGCCTTCCCAAACCCCACCGGGAAGCCGGCGAGACCCCCTCTGCTCCCCGTCCCGCCGGTTCCTGGTTGTCCCCTGCCCCGTTACCTGCGGGCTGTAGCCCCGGGCAGGAGGGTACATCTGGGGCTTCTTAAGCGTCCCCATCTCTTTGCTCCTTCACTTGTTACCCCCCCTCCACGGATCTCCTCTGCAGAGCCAGGGAAGAGCCTAGCGGTGTTTTGCGGTTTGCTGTTGGGGGGTTCCCTCTCCTTCCCACCCCCTTAAGGTTTTCCTGTGTGTTTTGGCAGCCCGTTGGTAGCTGTCTCGGCTTCCCCCGGGATCGGTCCGCCCGGAAGCCGCGGTGGGTGCCTCGGTGAGGCAGGAGCCGGCCGCGCTGAGCCACCAGCCCCGGCGCCAGCCGAGCCGCCCGTGTATCCGGATACTTTCTGTTGCCCGTGTGCAAGTTACCGCATCCTCTCCAGGAAGCCTCCAGCTGCTCCCTCCATCCCTTTTTCAGAGTTCTTCGTTCCTGCGTTAGGCTGCACTAAGTTGAGCTCCCTATAACCATTTTTAACCTTTTGATTTATCCAAGACCTTCTGTCACCTCCATTATCTTAATTCGAAGGGAATATGATCCCAGGTTTTCTCTTCGGAATCTGGGCAGTACTCTTGGTGTGACTGTTACTCCTTCTGGTTCTAGATATTGGCAAATGTTGTGGTCTTGTGAATTGCTTCTTTGCTGTCAAATTGGCAATCGATACCTTGTTAGTCTTGTTCCATTTACAGGTAACTTTGTGCAAAGTCCTGTTTCCTTAATCTAGGAACCGAAAAAAAGAAGGAGTTTCTTTGTGTGTGGTGAGTTGGTCTTTTGAGTTGGGGCTCTGCCTCCCAAATGCTCTTCTGCTTGTTCCTCAGTGTCCCTTGGTGATAGCTGCCCCTGTTATCAGTTCTTTCCTGACTGTTTTTAGGGGACTCGTAGCCGAATCTGTTCACATAGATGAGCTCTGTCAAGGCAACGTCCGTCAGAGCCCCTCTGTCTTGTATAGCACGTTGTTTCACTGACTTTGCATGTGGGCTGTGGTGTGAGTGGTGGCTTTTATTCAACTCGCTCCTCTAAACAGAGTACTTTTTGCAAAAACATTCCCTTGATCAGTAATTTGTGATTTGATATATGGGTTGGGGTGTGGGGCTGTTAATTCTTTTTAATAAACGTGGGATCCGGCCCACCCAAACATGCTTTGCTGTGTTCATGTCTATTTCTAAATGGTAATGACTTTGTGTGTCTCTCTTTCCAGTGAAACTAGTTATTAGAAGTAAAGGTTATGGTTCAGACCTGGAGACCTGCAAGTGCAGCGCTTTGGCCTTCTCATCTGAAAATGTGTTATCCTTGATTTCTCCTCAGAAGTATGGCATCACTTCCGGTGTGCCTCACTTGCACTTGGGGCTGTTTGGTGTCACTGTCAGGTCAAGTACATGGAGGATGAGGAATGCTCTTTTAAGTACCACAGAGAGAACATTTACTTTATTCGACTCACCTACATCAGACAGGGAACCTGTGGCAGAAAGGGACAAAATAAATATTTCCCTAACCTGCCATTTATCTGCCTCTGCTCTAAGAGCCTTTGTTTCTTCTGCAGCCCCCCATCGCCCAGGTTCTATATCTCTCACTTCTGCATGTACACAGAGAAGAGCCTGGACTGCCAACAGCAGCCTCCCTTCATTGTACATCCTCACCTTTTCTCCTGGTGAGCAGAAAAACCTTGTGTGTGTTACTCCTGTCAATTCAATTCAGTCAGGAAGTGATAGTCGCAGAAATGATCTTTATATTCTGACTTCCCAGAGTTTGCCTCTAATACTTTTCCAATGTCTTCTTTCTGGTAAAAAGGCAGGAGTGAGCAAGACCTCTGGAGGTCACTCGGTCCTTTTCTGGAGCCTAGGACCAGGCTGGTGTTCCCAACAGTGCTGACACACATCTGCCTGTGGTGGCAGCTGCCAGGCAGCATAGCCCAGCACTGCTTTGGCTTTCCTGTTGTCTAACCTGAGGCTCCAGTCCTGCTGTTCAGAGAAAGTGGCTTTCCCGCCAGCCTGTGTGTGTGTGGAGGACAGCATGGTGCCTTCAGCTCTCCTGCAGCCTTTGTCACCGGTGAGCTCTGTTAGTGGCTTTCTCAAGTTGCAGTCTTCCATAGAAGAAAGATGCTCTCGCTCTTTCAGTCTGTCCTGACTGGCTGCGCTTCCTGGCCCTCTGATCCAGTTTATCTCCCTGTGAGCTCTATCAACCTAAAGTGCAGAGCTCTTGAGGAACAAGATATTCCCTACATACCATGTACCTACCTCTATGCCTCAAATAGCTCCAGTTTTTAAAGTCAGTCCCAAAACAAAGCAAGCAGAACTTCTACCACATGGACCCATGTTAGACCCTGCCTCTCCTCCTCCCCCTGCCTTGCATTCGCAGCTTTCTTCCTCTTCCAGTGCTAGACCATCCACAGAGCTAGGCAAGTGTTTGCTGCTGCAAATGCCACCCCAAAGGGTTAGTTCAGCCAAGATTAATGGGTGAAAAAATCAGTTTCTGTGAGATGAAGTGAAGACACCTCTAATGTAGTTGTCCCTCCAAGACAACCTCTGTCAGGGCTGTTGTCTAATGCCTATACAGGAAGTTTATTGTGCTCTGTTCCTGATGTGCTATAGCAGTGACAAGTCTTCTTGACCTCCTTGGGCCCAAGTTTCTCCAGTGGTGGGACAGTGTCAGTTTTTGTCTGGAAGCATGACTGGCAGGAGGCAATGATTGTAGACCCACTGTAAAAACCTCAGGTGCCCAGCATGTTCTTCAAGGGAAAGTTTTTGATGGTCTGTAGAAAGCGAGCTGGCGCTGTGAGACTTATAGTGATGTTTCTATTGCTGCTGTAGGCACAAGCTACTGTGCATGGTCTTGTGGCTGCAGATTGTATGCAGGCTCAGCCCACTGTGAAGACAAACTGCAGCTCCACTTAGATATTTTCCAAAGCTGTTGAAACTGTAGTGCTTTACTTCTTTCTTGCTGCAGGCTAATGGCTGTGACCCAGAGGCTGGGATGGTTTTAGACCTGGCAGGTTACGAGGTGAAAGCTTGCCAGTTCCTCACCCCTGCAGCTCATGCCCTGAGGTTGAGTGCATGCTGCCGATGGTTGATCTGCTAGACTGGCAGTGACAAGCCTGGCACACGCTCCTCTCTGTTGCATTAGCTAAGGGTATAATAATCTCCATCAGCAAGACAGGATGGGCAGCACACGGCAGTAACCTCCTAAATCACTGCAACTACTGAGCTACTAGTATAAATACGTGCCCAGTTACCAGGGCTCAGCTGATGGGCCAGAACTCCACTGGTGCTCAACCTCTTAACTCCAGCCATCCAGAATTTCCTTTTCCTAATCTGTGGCTGCTTTCGTGCTTTTTTGATAGGGTCGAAAGAGTGGGGGAAGTGCCTGAATGGCTGATAAAGGGGCAGCTGAGGCAGACCTGCATCGTCGGTTTGAGTTGCCAGGGAAGGTGACAGTGCTGACTTTGCTGGGTGGGTTTTGCTGAGTGTTGCAGCAGGTCACTGGAGCTTTTCAAAGGGAATGGTACAAAGGTTCCTGCCCAGATCTGCTGCGTTATAGATGGAAAAATGCTGTAAGCTTGACATGTGCTTCAGACAGATCTGCTGTTCAGAGGGTCCACCTAAGGATACTCAGGCCAGGGTGCTAGTTGGAGTGAAGCTGCCTGATAGGCAGCACAAGGAACTACGGATGCCTGGTAAAAATAACAAGAACATCCTTCTGGGGCTCCTCAGGCAAATTGGAAACAAAAGAATTAAATAGGCTGTAATTTGTTCTGGTAGTTATTTGGGTGCAAGCTTATATGAACTTTAATTTGAGGTGAAAAGCAGAATCTCTGAGGTTCAAAGTGATCTCTGGAGATGGTATAGTACAACTACACTCAATAAAGAGAGGTAGGAGACATAAATAGGAAGGAGAGCTGAGCACTGAGTAACTTGTCCCCTGAATGTTTACAGGCTCGATGACCCCTTTCCTCCAGTGGCAAGCCTGTGATGAGGCCCTTTTCCACCTGCTAAAATCAGCAGGCGAGAAGAAAAAGCTTCTGTTTAGTCTCAGTATCTTGGTTCCTGGGTACTTTGGCCTCTAGCATGGCACCTTCTGCCCTTTGTGACCTGGAGGTGCAGTGCTGTTTCCCAGAGCCTGGCATTTCCCTCGGTAGCTCATCTTCCAGGGTGGGGTCTGTTGACAGCGTCCTGTATTGAAGTCCCCTGTTTCTGTGTGCTCTGGCTTAAGTCTTGTGTGACTTGTCCTGCCTAAAGGCTGACCGAGTCTGGACATGGGCCAAGTCTTGACTCTCAGGCCAAAGAGGTGATGTGGTGTTTCTCTGTGCAGATGTTTGCCTTGGGAGACAGGTGGACCTGCCTGCCTAGCCATGCGCTCCTGAGGCAGAGGCCAAAAGGGTCTAGGTTCTAGGGCTCCTGCTGCCTGTGTGTGTCTCAAGTACCACCCTTCGGGAGGGTTGGGCTTGCTGAGAAGAGCCAGGCTGGGGAGGAATTGCTTGTGGGTACAAATGAGCCTTGCAAGCAAGTTCAGCTTCTTTCCGTGAGACTTCGATCAGAGACCTGGCTTGTGCTCTGGACCGTTGCTTGCAGTGCTCCTGGGCATGCAGAGGCAGCTGCAACATGGGAGCAGGGCCCTGGCAGGGAGATAGCACCTAGGAAGTGAGTTAAGTTCCGATGGATTTTGTGGAGTGCTCAGAATGTGAGCTCAGAAGGGGAAGAACCAAGGCAGGAGGTGTGAGGAGGCACCGTTAGGGAACAGAGCACTGGTCCCTGTTGCTTTGTAACAGTTTCCTGTTGCTTTGTCACCAGAAAAGTTGTTGGAGAAGCAGTTTGGTGATGCTAGTGCGGCTTTTCCTGCCAGCCCACTCTTCCTTCAAGCATGGATGCTGCTTGCCCAGTCACAGGGTACCACTGTGCATCCCTGCTCCTGCTCCACCTGCTGATTTGATCCACTAGCTTTGAAGTGCCCCATGCCAGAGGTGTCTCACCCTGAGTGCTGTCCCAAGATGGCAGTCTCTCACAGACGGTTGTAAGCTGTACTTCGCTGTCATTCCATTCCTCCTAGCCCTCCCTCTAATTAGGCACAGTGCCCTTTGTTCTGGAGATCGGATTTCATTTGGGTTGTGGTGCAAACATCTGAAGTCGCGTGCAGACATTTCTGTGGGCAGCTGAGGAACTTGCTGTTAGGAACTGAAAGTCTCAAGGGGGTAAACAAATGAGAAAGGGGAGGGAGGATCTGTAAAGTTCAGGTCACTTGAACATTGCTTGAGTTTGGACTGGGATGCAGATGCTGTTTTCTTTGTGGGAAGCACAGATCCATCATGGCAGCAAGGCAACTTGAAAGCTCTTTGCAGGCTGCACTGTGGATCCAGCCCACTCAAGTCTTGATGAGGGTCTTTCTGCAGTTTCACAAGTTTGATTTGGTTTGGAAATGGCAGGATGTGTACTAGCAGAGTGTATGTCAACCTGCCCTTCGCTTGGGAATCCCACAGTCCAGTGGAGGAATCTCATTCACATCTTATGGACTTTCCATAAAGCTTTGAAGCCTCTGAGCTGGTGCGAAAAGCCTAAGGGAGCTGCAGTGCAGTTGTGGTGAAAGTACCAGTGCCTCTGCTGTGGGGCTTTGAGTTGTAGAAGATGGTGGTGGAAGCCACCAGCTAACCCAAGGGCAGTCAGTATGGTGTAGCAGTGCCGGGAGCTGACCCCTGCTCTTTGGATATCAGAAGCCATGTGGGCTTCCAGAGAAGAAAGTTTCCTTCCTCTTTTCTTTGCTGCCAATACTTACATGTGTGCTTTGAGGGAAGAGTCTGGGACATGACCCAGTCTGTGGATTCCTTGATGCTGATGCAAACACTTACAGAGGAAGGAGAAAGCTCCCACCAGCAATCATTCCCATAATGTTTTTTCACTGCTAGGCTGTGGGAAGGGTTAAATGTTCAAGGAGGAAGTTGAGCCTTTTTGGGTGGTCTGGGAAAGAATGAGAGAACAGGCTGTTCAGTCTTTAATTTACCTGCTTTAGGGAGGTGACAGCAGTTACAGAGTAGAAAACAGGTGGGTTTGGACTACTGGAGACACTGTCTTTATATGTATTCAGTGCAGCAGCCCCTTGCTGTTGGGGAGGCTGTGTTTTGCAGTGAGGTAGAGCTGCAGCAGAAGCTTCCTCCTCAAAGGGAAGGTTTAAGGTGGCTTTTATTATAATCCTTGTCAAGCACAAGTTAATGGCTGTGGCTTAAAGGAAAAATAACCGCTAACCATTTTCTTGCAGCTGAGATTCCTAGGTAGAGAAGCCATTGGCCTGGTGAATTTGAAAGCAAAACCTTATGATCACTGGGAAAAGCAGCACTTGAGATCCAGGTCTGAAGTCCTTCCAGTGTTCAACTGTCTACTTGGGGACTGACAAAAACATGCTTGATCTATAACACTTCTTGGGGTGTGTTGGATCTACTTGTCCCGTGTGAGGTGCGATGCTCAGTGTTACACCTACACCTTGGGATTTAGCAATGGACAGGACAAGGGATAGGCAAATTTAGGACAGGGGGCTCATCTTCTTTCCTTAAAGAAGGGTGGTAGGGTGCGAAAGAGATGTTTTGGAATTGTCATGGATACTTCTCTGCAAAGACCTTGTAGAGCTTTTATTGAACTGTGCAGTCTGGGTGTAGTTCACAGGTGTATGCCCCTGTCCATAGCCTGCTCAGGTTTGATCAATGAAGACTGCTCCTTCCTCAGGTGTTTTGTGGATTAGTAAGTCCCAGAGCCCCAGACAACGGTGTTTAGAAACTGTGCTGCAGGCCTTCTAGGCTTCAAAAGTCCACAAAACTGAGGATTTTGGTTCGAGGCGCTTTCTACTTGTGTAATTATATTCTACCTTCCCAGTTGCACTTGGAGTTTTTATTCTTTTCCTGTCCTAACCTCCTGTGTAGTCTGCCTATGCCTTGCTGGATGGCTAACGCAAGAACTAGCTGCGTTTCACTGGTAAGCCAGCTCTTTCTCACTGCTCAAACTGTGCTCATGGATGTCTCCCAGGTGAGGGACTTCCACCCCAGGCAGGGGAGGAGCTGTTGACCACAGCTACTTGACGCAGCATGTTCAGGCTCACACATTTGTACTTGGGAAATTGCACGTGCCATGTGCCTGACACACTGGATTTTCTAGCCTCCTTTCTTTAATATGTCAGTTTCCTTTTCTTTCGCATTGCTTTTGCTGCAGAAACCCTTGTGCTCTCTGCCTGCTTCCCCCTGTGTTTCCTACAGATCCATTTCAGATATTCCCCCATCTCCCTTTTTCTGGAGCTCTCTCCAGTCCCTGCCTGAGTGATTGCTCAAATCCTTCTCTGCTTTTTGCCTTGGGTGTTCTGCAATGCTTTCTTCCCCAGGCTGTGGGGTACCCCATCTCCTCTCCCACCCCAGCAGTAACTCATGCTGCTCCCCCAGTGATCAGTAGGATCTTCCATTCTTGCTCACCTAGGAGCAGCCCTGTGCTATGGTATGCATTTAGCTGCTGTGTTGTGCTTGATGAACCAGTTCTGTTCAATGGGCTGTAATAGGTGGGCTGCTGTGCCAATCTCCCCTTTCCTTCCAGAAACCAGAGGGAAATGGTGAGGCTGGGTTCTGTGAATCAGAGTCCAGATCTATCTGTGCCAAGGAGGTGGTGCTGGGACTGGGGAGAGCACTGATGTGACGAGGAGGTCTGTATCCTTTTTGGAGATTTGAAGTCCTGGAAGAAAGGAGGCACCTCTGACACTGAACGAGCTCGTTGTCCCGGATCATGAGTATTGCAGGTGTGAATCTGCATCAGCACTGCTTTCAACTAGTGCTGAAATGTGGTTTTGCTGATCAGAAGGGATGGATGATTGAAGGGATGGACTCTTGTTTCGATACAGCTACTAGGTTTTCTGGTTTGTTTTTTCCCCCCTCCTTTGTTGTAGCTGAGCTCCCAGAAATGCTGATCTCCAAGGGCGCCTGTACTTTGATGTTCAGATCCACTCTAGCATTTCCTGTGAACAGGAAGGTTCCCTGTCAATAGAAGCTGCTTAAATGTGCAAGGAAGCCCTTGATTAAAGAACTCTAGCTCATTGATTGCTCTTTCTTGGCCAGTTTGTGTCCAAGCCCAGCTTGGAATGAAGAGCAATCTTAAACCGTGTGTCGAGAAGGAAGCCCACGCGAAATCCCAGCCACTAGTAAATCACCCTCTGGTTTGACTGATACAAATTGTCAGAGACCTGCAGCTGCTGCCGGTCCATGAATCAGCGCAGCTTTAGACCCAAACAGAAATTCACATCCTCTCATGTAATTTTGTATTCCTGCAAATGTCAGCACCCAAGCAAAAAGCATCTGTTTAACCTCCCCATCCACAAACACCAGAGCTGTTTGCAGAGCAAACGCTACCACAGTGTTACGAGACAGAAGTTCAAGTCTGCCGAGCATTTTATGTCCTCCTGTTGAGAGTTAGTGTTGCAGTATGGTTGTGTCCCTTTGTCTCCTTATTAGAAACTTGTTGATACAGTCCTGGAGGGTGCTGAAAATTACTTTTCTCCACTTCTCATGTCATAACTGTGAGTGTTGCCAGTCTCCCACTCTTCATTAGTGCAACTTTGAACTTCCGTAGCACTGCCTGCAAATAGCATTGTCTCTAATCAGCAGCGTTTTCATTTTGCTCAGCACTTTGGCAAAATTATCTGGTTTCATTGGTGTTTTGTGTGCTGAATTTCAGGTGAGACCTGCTGGGGGTTGTTCATCCATTTCATAAAAGAGAGTTTGGAGGAGATTTATTTACGAAGTGTACCCTGCCTCCCATTAGCAGTGGCTGTACCTGGCCGAAAGGCCAGGGGCAGATGTCTGTTGTGGAAGCAGAGCTCTGTCTGTGCTGATGTGTGTGTTGGCAGAAGGTATTGGTTCAGTAAGGCACTGGTTTTGCTTGAATACTCTCCAGATATAAAAATACTTAAATGCATTGAATTTGCAAATCCAGTGCATTTAATTTTGCATGTTTGCAAAACTCCCTCTTGCAGAAATTCCAGCACTAGGTCTGCTTTGGAGCTTGTGATGTACCTCCTTGGGTCTGAAGGTAGACTTGAATGATATGAGATGTAACTCTGTCTTGAACAGCTATCCTGTACGACAAGTCTATTTTGACTCTGCATCAAATACGGGTAACAAAAGGGCTTTTGGCTGTGTTACCTGTGTCTCTATTGCAGAAGTTGGGTAGTGGGTAGCAAACAAGGCAACTGCTTCAGGAGAAGCTTGGACAGCTGCATGGCAGAGGTGTTTGAGCTGTACTGGAGTCAAGAGGCCCCAGATTAGAGAGCAGTGGTTGGTAAATGATTCTGGCAGGCAGTGGGGGAAACAAATATAGCGACCTACAAGT
Organism: Strigops habroptila; assembly: GCF_004027225.2. Lineage (NCBI taxonomy): Eukaryota > Metazoa > Chordata > Aves > Psittaciformes > Psittacidae > Strigops > Strigops habroptila. Next base: position 60,853,316 of record NC_044281.2, on the reverse strand, counting down.
TTAGTGGCCTCAAAAGGATAGAAATCATGCACCTGCATTTCCTCTTCTGAGTATCTTGGGCTTGAGTATCTCGGGCTTAAGTAACTTGAGCATTTCTAGGGTAGCCTACTGTCAGTAGCTTAAGCTAGATATGGGCAGGGGAGTGATAAAACAGCAAGGGTCTGTGCTTCTTTTATGGAACCTGCCAGCAGGGCTCCAGTCAGAAGAAACTGCAATTCAAAGTTCTATGCATCTGCCTTTGAATGTGTTTGATACTCCAGAGGTCAGGATTCTGTGTCCATCAGATCTTGTACCCTGCCATTGTCCAGATGCTTTTCTGTTGTATTGTCTGATGCCTTCGTGTTATCGACAAGAGTAAAGCACAGCTCTTTACCTACCAGTGAGTTTTGAGAAGTTTGGCCACTGGGCCAAGATCTTTCTGAGTTATTTGCACAGGGTGACTCCTGGTGCAGTCTGGCTTTTGTGGTTCTATGGCAGTTACTCAGAGACCCACAGACCATTTTGTTTTATCCATGCTGGCTCTGCTGACCTGGGAAGGCAGAGATGCTCTGAGTCTTGGGGTTGACCCTTTTGGGGGGGCTGGGCTGGCCTGTTGGACTTGTTCTTGCCCTGGAAGAGAAGCCTGTTATTTGCTGCACTGTTGACGTTGGAAGTGTATTTTGCTTCGTGACGCTCTGAGCTGCAGCTGGCCAGTGTATCAAGCTGCTGATGTGTTGTGCAGTTGACCGCTGCCTGGATTTGATCTCTAACCTTTGATTATTCTTGAAAGCATGTTCTAGGGATTGCATTCCCACCCACACTGCTCCTGTGACCCCTTCCATTTCCTGGGTGTCTAAGTACAGAACAGAAAAGATTCATTAACCTGGCAAGTAACCTCTTTTTATGGGGGAAGTGATTTTCCGTCACGCTCTGTTAGATCCTATTGATTTCTGGTTTTCCCCTCTTTGGCCTCTTCTGCCATATATTCTCTTCTTTGTCATGCTTCAGTAAGAAGGTGATATGTGATATGCTGGAGGGTTGGGGTTTTTTTGCTGTTTCCTGGGCAGAAAGCTGGGATCTCCCAAGGCCATTGCTCAAGTGCCCAAGTCTGCCTTTTCTTGGAAAGCTTTGTTGTCAAGGTAAACTGGTTAGGAGTGGGATATTGACGTGAGGAGTAAAACTTCCTGGCTGCCCTCTTTTTTTTTTCTTGATGTTGAGAAGGGCATTTTTTGTCCTTTTGCCCTCTTTGCCTATTGTACAATCCCTCATCTCCTGGCAGAGAGATTGACGCATTTGCCATGGGGTTTGCAAGCATGCATGAAATGGAGATCCTCAAACTGTCAAGTGTGCCTGCTCGTTTTGTCCTCCCAAGCAGTGTTCGTGGCTGGGTCTTGATGCTTTTGCAGTGCCTGTGTATCTCATAGCTGCACCTCTGCTTGGTGTGAAATGGAAGGAGCTGCCAGGTTTGCGCTGTAGCACTGTCTTGTCATTACAGAGGTATATAGTGGCAATTGGTGGGTGGAACAGGCATGTCCTTGGGGCTGGGTAGGAGGGCATGGGATGTCCTCTGTTTTAGGAGGAATAGGACATTCTGTGCAAAATTCCACACACGGAATGGGGACAGCATTTTCTTCCCAATAAGTTCCCTTCCTCCTGTGCACATACATTTGCATATTCCTCCCTCTGGACAGTCATCTTTATGCTAATGCAGCTGTTGCAAAGATAAAATATTACGAAGGTAAATGCTAAATACATACTCTTTGAGCAGGATACCTCAGTTTTGAGAAGGCTGTTGCTGTTTACTAGTGTATTTGATTTTTAGACAGAAACTTTCTGTGATTCAAGGCAGATATTTCACTAGTTGGAGGAATAGTTTTCCTTCCAAAAGTACACTTTGACCATTTGAATTACTCTCTCAACTTTCATGACTCTTGCTAAATTCCTCTTCTTTATAAAAGAATATTCTATGATAGTCCTGTGTAGAAGTATTGCAACTGAAGCGTCAAAGACTTAAAACCTAAGGGGGCATTGTTGTTTCTTTTAGACTTTTGTATTGTTAGAGGAAGCCATATTCTGAAGAAATGGTTGGCCTTTGCACTGCCTGTCCTAGTGCTGCCCAGGTTCAGCTGATCCAAGAGAGGAGCTCTGTCCAATAAGAGAAATAAAGCTTGCTGTGGCAAGGTTTGTCATCTAGGTTGTCCTAAAGGAAGATGTGTGAAGAAAAGATCCTGCTAATTTACGAACCTTAAGCTGCACATTCCCTAAACTGGGCAATTAAACCCTGAGGGGTCAGTGAAGGGATACAAGCTCTGTTTGCACACCAGGCAGACTGATTCACACTGATGTGAAGAGCTGTGCTCCTAGCTCTTAATAATACAGGCCCTGGCTGTTTGAAGGGTTGGTTTCATGGTTCACTACATTAAATGGGAGAATGGGGGAAAGCTAATGGGAAGTTTTTGTAGGGAAAGAGGGTGGGTAGTTTAGTGAGTGGAGTACATGAGGAAACTCCTTAAGACCTTACTGTATCATAGTCTTCACTTTTAGTTGTGAGTGGATGTGGGGAAAAAACCCAACAAGCTCAGGAGTCTTAAAATACATTCAATTCATCATTAGAAGTTGTTTTCCTCATACTGCTTTTGAGGCTTTGAACTTCCAGTTTCTATGTTGTTTTTTGGTTTTGTGTTTGTTTTTTTAAACAAACAAAATACAAACAAACAAAAAGAAACCCAACCCAACAAAAAAAGTTTCCCCATGTCCTTCATTAACCCCAAAGCCTCCTAACATACCTCGGAAGGGGGCAGTAATCTGCACAAGTTGGAGTGGAGATGTTGGAAGGTTTCATAGCGAAACCTGGGAAAGCTGGCAATGTTGCTGTGAGCAGAACACGTAGTCAAAGGAGCAGCTGGATGTGGGCCTGAGTCAGGAGGCTTGGGACTCTTTAAAATAAGGATGTTTGCTATCCAGTGTGAATGCAGCACTGGAGCTTGGTGACTGTTCCCTGCAGGACTGTTTTCAGAATGCCAAAGAGCCCTTTGGGTCACTATGAAGGCTTAACGGATTCTGTTTAGGAGGTCTTCCCTCCACGTAAAGTGTAGACCTCTCCTCTGCTCCATGCTGCTGCTGTGTGATGCAGGCAGCTGCTGCTTCCTTGAGGGCCAGCCTGAGGATGCCATTGTCCTCCTCCAGAGAAACTCCGGAATGAGCCATGTCCTGGAGGGACTGGAGTTGAGGGATGGGTTTGTGTTGCAGGTGGTGCCTCTTCTGCGGTAGGTGGGGAGGCAGAGGGTGACAATACACCAGCAGTCCTGTGCATGCTGGGGCTCTTGTTATTCATTATCAAAAACCTACCAACAACCTCCGTCACACTGTCACAAGCCAAGGTCCTGGTGTTGTCTCCATCCCCCTGCCTTGCCCTGAATTTTGCTAACATGCATAAATGCAGAGTCCTGAAATTCAGGTTCATGGTTCCAAAGTTCATGGTCTTGAGAATAAACAAAAAACTATTGTGGTGGCTGAGAGCTGGGTACCCCATTAACCCAGAATCATGAATATTTATCATGCTGGATTACAAAAGGACATAGAGACTATATTGTATTTCCTATAACTTTATTTCCATGGCATCTTTTCTTGGCGGGTCACTTTAATGTAAGCTTTGCTTATTTAGTTGCACACTTTAAGCCAATTAACTTTTTACTAATAAAATGTGTGTTGACTCCCTTTGTCATGGCTCCTGTTTGTTTGTACCTACACTCCTGTGACAAAGAGCCACAGAGAACTGCTTTAAGCTGCGGGTAAATCCTGCTGCTGGAAGCTTTGAACGAGCTGAATGTGTCTGGGGATGATTTCAGCCTAGCATTTTCTCTCTCTCCCTCTTGCTGCCTGGAAGTTGGTCCCTGCAAAACCAGCTCTTTGGAACACCCCCTCCATTTCTGAAACTGTTCATAGTGCTTTGAGGTTTGGCAGGAATGATCCAGCCTCTTATTGTCACTCTCTGAGCTGGCTCAGAGTAAAACTACAAGTGGAGGGAATGGAGAAGATTTCCAGCCATGAAGACTGATCTGTGGCTCTGCATGTTCAGTAGTTTCCCAGCTGGTAACCACATTATTCCTTCCCTGCTTACATACCTTGTTCAGCAATACTGCATGTTTTATTGTGACTTCTCTCTAAGAACATCCCAGAGAGATGATTACATCCTGCCAGTTTAGCAAAGGCCCTCTAGAAAAATTCTCCTTTTCCACCAAACGCAGTTCAGAACAGAATTTTAAAGTTAGTTTGGACCCTAAAGAGCTGGATAAGCACTTGGAAAACACTTTCTAAAAGCCTTTTATAAATCCATTCCTTTGTATTTGGAGCTTTGCTAAAGCTAAAATGATTCCTTAGAAATGTTCTGTTAGTACTTAAGAATGGCTGGTCTGCCTCAAAACAAACTCAATAGCCTGTTTCCATTGGGCAAATGCCAAGGGAGGTGTAGAAAAGCAGGGTAAACCAGAGCAAAAAGTCCAAAAAGTCTCTCTGACTGTGGCAGGCTCCATAATCCCTCATCCATAGATGGCTAATTGTCTTTAACAGTCTTGGATAGCTTTGTCTTCCATCTGCTTTCTTTTTGGACCTGCATAAGCTTTTAGCATCCGTAGCCTTCTGGGATAAGAAGTGCCAGAGCTTAATGGCAACATCCCTTCTTATCCACTTGTGAGTCAGTGCATCAGGTTTGCAGAGGTTTCGTTAAGTGTTGCCTACCAGTTTCCATTCTTGTCTCCTTTTAGGCTAAAGCTTCCTATGTGTTATCTCTGTCTCGGGGAGATTCAGAGGAACACAGTTGGTTTTAGTAGCAAAAAATACTCATGCTTTGCTATTGCAAGAAAATCCTTTCTTTAAGAACTTTGAGATCATGCTGGTTGGGGAAGGGGAGAGTAAATATGGAAGACAATAGCAGCCATGATCCACACCTTGTAGAAATTGCTTAGTGGCTCTCTGGAGCATGTTTTGCAGGTAGATCACTCAGGTTTGAGGAATAACTTTGAATGTGCCCATTCATCTACTTGCAGTGGAGACAGGAGGTGCATGCCATTGCTCACCCATTGCCTGTCCTCCCCTTGCTCTCTGACCCATCATGCCACATTCTTTCACTGATCTTGTAACCTTCCATGTGGAGGCAGACCTGGTGAGGAGGCAAAACCAGCCTTAGGATGTGAAGCCACCACCAGGCATGGAAATACATGTTCCCCATCTGACAATACCCAGTTCCTGTGTGACAGCTGTGCCATGTCCTCCACTAGGGACACCTTTAATGTGAAAGGACACTGAACTATACTCATCCTACCTAACCAGCACTAAATACAAAGTATAAATCTCTGTGCTGGATGCAAGGCTTTTCTTTGTAGTGCTGACAGTATCTTTTCATTGCATCAGTTCCTGCTAGGGACGCAAAAACTTTAATGCTCTTGGTACTCTCAATTTACTCCTGGCTGACTAAAATGAAGATTGGGTTGACATGTTTATGTTATCCCTCTGTCAGCATTGTAGTTCAACAGTCTCCATCATACTGACATATCTTCAGAGTGGAGTGTACACTGCATGACTGTTGAGTGTGGAGTATTTGAATGTGTATAATGAAGATTGATGCATGCCAGTAATGTCCAGATAAATGGATGAAACATGGAAATGAGGCTACTTGTATAGTTGATTATGGAGAACCAATTGTCATGTGTTGGTTGCTTTGTTTGAGGAATGGTATGTTGGGAACTAAGTTATGTTTTTACATTTGTTACATTTCTAAAGTTCCTCAGACTTCTAGATCTTGGTTTTAACCCTTCCTAGCAGTGGATTTGCCTGCTCTCAGCTCTTCAGTGTTTGATGGTGGGGGAGCTCTGTCCTCTCTTGCAGGTGCATGGAGAGTGGATGAAGGTTTGCTCCCCACTATCCTGCATGTCTGTGCAAAATCTGAAGGGGAATCAGAGGAGTACTGCATGACGTTCATGCTGGACAATGCTGCTTTATGGTGGTTTTAATCTTGTGCAAGGTGTGTACCATGCAGGGAAGCACTGGCATTTGATGGGTGTTGATGTGGCTGCAGAAGGATTACTGACAGGAGGGGAAGCAGATCTGCTGCTCCTGGGTTGCTATAATAGCTCAATAGCTGGAAATTTTTGATGGGGGCAGCCCTTCTGGAATGTGCTTGCATTTTGCTTTCCATTGACCCAGAACTGGCCCTAAGAGAGTGAGCCAGGGGCAGATCTCGCTGCTCATCCTTTCTGCTAATGGTGGGAAGGAAAGGGGTTTGCTACAGCTCCCTCAGGCTCTCCTGCTGAGCTAATCCCCTGTCTGCAGCTGCTTCTGGAGGAGCAGGAGGTGTTGAAAACCAGCAGCTACTGGAGCAAATGCTGGAGCACTGACGCAGCACAAGTGTCCTTCTGCAATAAATGAGGTTGGTAGGTACCAAAGGTACCTACCAATTCCCATTTTTGGTACCTTCCTGTTTTTCCAGGGTGGCTTGGTGACCCTGCCTCATGCTGATTCTTAGGGGTGCTTATGGCAAGACCTGGCTTAAGGCTGTGGGAAACTGGAACTAGTTTCTAGTTTGCAGTACTTTGTGCTGGGGTTTTTCTGACATTGGTCTTTCTGGGGCTGTGAAGTGTTTTCAGAGCCTCAGCCAAAAGTGGGCTTTGCTGCCTCAGAGCAAGGCTAACACAGGGAGACCTTACTGGCACTGTTAAATCCTGGCAACTGCCTCAAAGCGTCTCTGTCCCTTCTCCCCTTTGCTCCCTCCTTTTGTCATATCACAACCTCCCCCTTCAAAGACAGGCACGGTCCTGGCACAAGATTGTTTGCTATCCAGAGGGCACAAACAACTTGTCAGGGAAATAAGTTGTCTTCATTCCCCATGTAAAGACATTTTATTAAGGCTGGGAAATGTCAAAATTGAAGTTTGCTCTTGCACCTTCAATCCAGCCCTGCTTACGTGTTGTGATGGTCACTAGTACGCTTGCATGATGCTGCTCCTGGAATAGATCCAGTTGTGAGGTGAAAGGGACTGGTTATGACTGATATTCTTTCTTTTCTGTTGCAGAGCCAGAGAGGTGCACATTGAGCTAGGATGAAAAAAGCCTCTGTTATTTAATATGACCTTGTGTGAATGTTTGTGAAGGTCTGGGATGAGTAACTCTGGGTGATGCTGTGTTTTCAGGGCAAAGTTGGAAAGGGAGGGATGGGCATACTGAAGTAGAAGACCATCCACTGCCTAAGCAGGGCTGAACAGCTGCTCTCTAAGACAGCCATGTCCACTGATGCTGCAGTCGTGGACCCTTAAGTCTGGCTGCTGCTGAGGAAGTCAGTCTTCCCTCTCATATTCCTTCTCCCAGTATCAGTGGACTGTGGGAGCTGAGCACAAAGAGGAACTGATCTAGTTGAGAACAAACTGGTTTTTACTGACTTGGTAGAACGAAGTTGGTTCTTACCAGTTGCTTCCCAGTCCTGTGAATGCTTGTGGTAGCACAGGAGAAACCATAGGAACAAGTGACTGGGAAGGAGGAAGGGGAGGAAACAGAGAAAACCAGCTGCCTCAGGGAGTGTAAACCAGCAGTTATGTAAGCTGTGTGAGTGCACAGTGAGATGGTGTTCCTGTTGTGCATGTGCTTGTCTCATCATGCTAACTTATCTGGACAGTCATAGCTGTCTGTAATATTCACTGAGACCCTCCAGTTTCCATGAAGTTTTAGGAGATTTTATGTATTAGTGATAAAATGTGGCTAGAAAGCACTAAGAATGAGCTAGCAGTTTATGGAAGTGTGGAAGGTAGACCATATTTGCATATGCATGAAGCAGAAGCCTTGTTGAATGTCAACTTCTGCTGGATGCTTTAAGCCAGTCTTGCTGCATGACAGGACAGAGCTCAGTTAGACTGGCCTCTCTTTCTGGCCTTCCCTAGGAGGTGAAGGATTAACAATGCCTCCTTCAAATTAATACTATAGTGTTTTGCTGTCTGTTTGCATCTGCTGATATGTGATACAATGCCGAATGCCATGAAGGCCCTTTAAATGGTAAACAGCTTCCACCTGAGATCCTCCTGACTTCAGAGCCTTTGATTCCAGCCTGGAGCTGGGTCTACTAACAATTATATTTTGCATGAATTCCACCACCTTGCCTTTGGAGATGGCAGTGTGTTGATTTTCTTTCTATAAGCAATCTCCAGTGCAATGATTTCTGTTCTTGAGAAGACTTGTGCGTTCTGCAGTGATATCCCCAAAAGCTAAGGACATAGACTGTGATGGAGAGCCTTGATATGTTCCTAGCACTCTCGAAGGGCAGCCTTCCATGACTGTAGCCTCATACTTGCATGTGCTTCAGGCTTCCTGCAGAGTTCAGGGCATGAAATAACTCCTGTAATTTGGGAATTTTACAGCTACGGGAAGAGGCTGAACTGGAGAGGACCCTGCACTAACAGTGGAGGAAGCAGAGGTGGCTGCTGTTACCATGCTGAATCACACAGCATTTTCATTCAAGCTATTTAATGGGAGCCACATGAAGAGTGGCTTCTGCCTGCAGGTGCTTAGTTCCTATGGAAATCTGCAGCTGTCTGGATCGGTTATGTGCAAATCCGATGCCTCCCCTTTATGCGTCGGAATTTATGAATGATGGAAACCATGTGAATCAATTGCATAAGTAATTTTTTGTGTGCTTCACCCTACGTCAGGTTCAAGGGGACTTTCAGTTAGCTGTGTCTGTGGTCCCCAACAGCTTGCCCAAAGAGGGAGGAGGCAATGGGGGACAACCCAGTGTGCAAGTGAGCATGGAGCTGAATGCGCTCATCTTTCACTTGGTCCGGCTGCCCTTTCTGTAGCATGACTGCCTTGTAAAGTGGCAAGGACTTGAAACCCTTCAGCCCCAAGAGAGGGATGGTCTGCCTAATGGTGCAGCACTGGGATGGGGACCTGGAACATCCAGCTCTACCTTGGATTCTGTGACAAAATTGCTTCACTTCTTCAGGACAGTCTGAGAAATAGATGTTTTGGTGGTTCTTAGGGACATCTGTGTGGTGCCTGTTTCAGCAAGCTTTGTCTAAAGAGATGAGGTTGCTTTTGCTGTGTGAGGCCTGTTCCAATAGGCACAGATTCTGCACTGTGCTTTCTTGGGGTGCAAGTACAACATTCCATTATTGACAAGGAAAATAGTGGCATCCATGTACTTTCCTCTTTCCTCCTAATAGCCTCCCCTGCATTTCCAAATAGAGATACTTATTGTCTGCTTCTCTGACCAGATTTGCCTTTTGGAGAGCAATACCCCTGAGTGGAGGCCTTACCTGTCTATCTGCTCAGTCCTCCCATCTACCCAGCTACAGACCATTTGTTTGGATGTGGTCTAGCTGTAATATGGCAAATGCCCTGTTGCCAGGCTGGTAGTGAGCAGGAAGCCACAATGGGTGCATTAAAAGTGAGATGCTAATTTCAGATGGCTCAGAAAATGTGAAAACATGAAATTATAGCTTATATGGTGCCCCAGAGCTTCATTTATGCTTTCAGGAGTTCTAATAGCTCCAGCCTGGTGCCTGATGGTAATGTCTGGATGAGGGCTGGGCAAAAAGCATGCCTGTCCTGTGACTAAGTAACTTCTCTGCAATCAGCTGGTTGCACTGCTTGACCTGGTAGATGATAGTGAAACACTGGATCAGGTTGCCCAGAGAAGTGGTAGATGTCCCATCCCTAAAAACATTCAGGGTCAGGCTTGACGGGGCTCTGATCAACCAGGTCTAATTGAAGATGTCCCTGCTCATTGCAGGGGGTTGGACTAGATGAACTTTAAAGGTCCCTTCCAGCCCAAACTACTCTGATTCTGTGATCTTCTTCACGTGTTGGGGTGCTCATTACAGGTCTTTTCCAAAGACTGCTCATTGTGGTCCATAAAGCGTGTTGCTGTGGTGGCACAGTCCTGGGAGGAGGCAGCGTTTGAACTGGTCAGCAGCATCTGACTGCGGAAGGGACTGGGGAAGCTCAGGCAGACCTGGGAACAAAGGAGCTGTTGCTCTGAGCTGCATGATGAAACTTCCCTGTGGAAGCCAGACAATCTCTCCATTTATTTGCAAGTGGCATTCGGTCACAGTTTTTTGGCAACATATGGAAACTGTTTAAATTAGCTGTATGAGCCATACGTGAAACAGATGCATATTCTTGAGCAGGCTTTTGTCACTGATGTTTGAGCTAGTGAAGGGTGCAGCTGGCTTGCTTAGGAAGTGGGGAGCATGTCCTCACCCAGATGTATTTAAGTGCTTGAAGCAAAATAGAGAACCAGAACGTTGAAGGATGTGTGTTGATAAAGACCAACTTTTCATGGGCACCTACTACATAAATAAGATGAATGGCTGTAATGACACTTAACCCTTCACCGCTTTCCTGATTGCTCGCTGCCGGTGTGAGATCATTAGCGTCAGCAGAAGACCGTAGGTCCATGGCTCTCCTGCTAGCATTTTTCACTTATGCTAGTATATCAACGCTAGTTTAAAGCTGTGCAGTCTGATCAGAGCACATTGCTACACCTCTCTGAGCAATCTGAATAAATAGAGAGTAATGAGATCCTGTTGAAGAAAGCAGAACATTGTGACTGCTGCGGCTTTTGGGTGCGAATCTTGAAACCAATTCTGCATAGGGAGAAATTGCACCCAAAGCTGATGCCTTTGTAACTGCAGCTGTGATCGTCTCTGAAATTTAAATCCTCGTGGAGCTCTGTCGACTGTGATGATTGTGTTGCTGCACAGTCATAGATGCTCACAGTGGTGTGTGTGGCTGGGACAATAAAAAATGGCTTTGAATATTGAGATCATTGCCTTTACATGTGCCAACTGTGATGGGATAGACCAAGGTGGGAGTTACTGAGACTGCAGTGATGGGTGCTGTAGATGTTTGGGTGGCTGAGTTTAGCTGATGTAGGACAGCAACACTAAAAGACAAGGGCAGAGAATTTATGGCAGTGGGGTTCAGAAAAGGGTGAGGAAGCAGTGAAAGCAGAGTGCTGGGAGCACTGTTGATAGGGCTAAGGAAAGGAAGAGATTTTGGGGCATCAGAAGGAACCACCCAAGGGAAGGTCATGGCAGGATGTGAATCTCTCCTACAAGGGCAGCACTGTGATTTTGTGAGCCACACAGGGATGTCTGCTTAGTGCAACATTCATATGTGGGTGTGCTGCTCACAGTCTTGTAACGCTTGTCATCACAAGGCAGACTTGAGTGTCTGCTGGGGCAGGCTGGCTGGCTGGACCCTCTGCCATGTGTCTCTAAAGGTGCAAATCCAGGGAGGTATTTGAACACGCTGCTGACAACGCTTATGAGCTGCAGAAGGAGAAGCAGGAGACCCTGTTTACTCTATACAAATGATGAGAAAAGGCAATCACTGTTTTTTCAAACTTTCCTGTAGGAGTTTAAAACAGGCAGGGAATGACCAGAGGGGCATGGGGTGGTTTAGGGGGCTTGAGTTGCCTCCCTGAACCAGCTGTCCTTGCAGACGCCTGTGGTGTGGACTGTGTTGTGCTGAGCTAACAGCATGCTTCTCATGTGGAGCATCACTGTATCCCGCAGGACTGTTCCCTTCTGCCACCTCTTTGGGTTACATGGCACTACAGATTGGGTTTCTGTCACAAAGTTGAGTTACTTGGTAAATGCCTGTTTCTGGGCAACTTGGTGGTTTCCCTGGGGAGTTTCCCTGAAGTGCACAGTGCAGGTGTGAGTGCCCCTTCTCAGACACTGATGGGCTGAGCCTTCCTTAGGCTTTTGGGCACCAGCAGCCACCCCATGAGCACAGGTAGATCCTGTGCAGAGGGGATTCTAATTGCTGTAGCATCAAAGGCTTCAAGCATAAAACCAGAATGAACAGGTGAACTGAACAGCTGTTTGTAGTGACAAATACTGATATTTTGGCTTATGGACAAGGCTGGGTGAAACATCTCTTGGGATGTGTTTTGGTCTCTACTTTTTGTTTTGTTTTGCTTTGTTTTGTTCATAAGTTTCTTTGAACTGTTTTTGCCTGCTGTGAGCCTTTCCCGGAAGCATCCTTGCCACAGGCGTTACTCTAATAAAGTTTTCCACGCTGCAGGGGGTGGAGCACTTCATTTTGCAAGGTTATTTTTAACTCCTAAATACTTGTGGTGAGGCCAGTCCAGGATGGTGGCTGGATTTATTGCAAAGAAGGGCTGCGCTCTGCTGCCAGGGTGAGTGATTTCTACTCCTCCTATTTGGGCTGCTGCTATAATTTTCTGTGTGTATTATCTTCCCCTGGGGAGTGTTTGTAAAGTTTGATTTTTAGAGGGAAGAGGGAGGAAAGGAGATAAACTTTGCCGGTCTCCTTTTGTCATGTGTTTGGTTGTTGGTTTTGGTGTTATGTTGTTTGTTTTTTTTCAGTTGGGAGGGGAAAAATGCTTTCTTATATTTTGCCCCTTATTAACACAATGTAAATGCCATGTTTCAGACTGCATCACAGTTCAGCATGTTCCTGGGGCAGTCTGATGCCAAGCTGCTTCCTCCTTGGTTTCTCTCCTAAACTTGTCTTGCCTACTGCTTCGCTGTGTTGTGCTACAAGACACGCTTGTCTGCTGTTTCCTCTGCTATAACCTCTTGCTTTTCCCTGATGCTGTGATTTTTGCAAGTTGTGAGGGTCCCAGTCCTGTGCAGTGCTGAGCCTTTCATTCCCTGGAGTGAGCTTCATTGTCTGTGAAGATCCTTGCTGGCTTGCAGAGCAGGAATGTAGCATTTGCCCAGTTCCTGAGATCTCATGCAAAGACAACATTTTTTTTCTGTCTGTTCTGGTGGGACACCTCTGCCTGGCTTAGGGCGTAAACCCCACTATAGTCTGGGAGTGCCTTTGGTCACAGCCCATGCCCCCACCATGCCACTCAGTGCTGCCTCTCTGGCTGCTAATCTCATTCTGATCTCTCCATTGTTGTCTTTTTGGCAACCCAAATTCCCCACCCAGGCCTGAGAATTTAACATCAGCACATTTGCATGACTGATCAGATTTGTCTCGCCTCTATGACGACATTGTTTCTATGGAAAATTAATGGATTCTCACATTGTATTTTTAATGGCTGAAACCACCCTGCTGCCACCTTCCCATCCCCGAGCTCTCAAAGGGGAAGTCTGTAAACAGCTCAAATTAGCTATCACCCATAAATAGCTCCCATTTCTTTCCTGACTGCTGTCCATCTCTTTTCTCTCTTCCAGCAGTGCTGCAACACTTCTCTCCTGGTGTTGGTGGATAAAGAACAATGAGTAAAATGAGCCTATGTTTGCTTTCCTTGTCTGGCCCTTAAATAGACGTGATCTATCATGAACTACCCCCTTTCATCCAGGACCATGTGGTTTTAAATTGTCAGCTTGTCTTGAAGTTTGCTCCAAGCAGGCCTGGATTGCTACCTTTCTTCTTTGAGGATGCAGCTCAGTAAATGGTCCTGCTTCTGTTAATTTTTGCTATGAGCCAATTTATTCTGCAGGTGGGCAGGTGGCAGTGAATTTCCTGCCTGTCTATTTGGGGTCACCCGTTCCCCTGCTGTAGTGCTTGGGGTGAGAATAGCGAGATTTTGATACCTACGGCGTCAGACCACCTGAAGGAAGAACATCGCTCCCCACATGATGCAATTAAATAAGCTGTAATGATCACTTAACACTGTGGTGGGGCTGGTGAAATGTCCTTAGTGGCAGGACAGTGCTTAGCTGCTGAACCATTTCAAATGAAGTTTAGGGTTAGAGCAGATTTAGTCTTAAATTTTCTTCTGCCATCTCTAAGGTTGTTATTCCTCAACTTAGTTTTGAGGAATAAATCCAGGGCAAGTCCCATGGTATCAGAATTACCTGAGGAGAAGGTCTGACCTGGATTGTCTCCTCCCAGAAGACTGAAGCTGGTGACTGTAAGATTCCTAAAGTGTCTCTTGTGGGATATCTGCTGAGGGGGATGTGATGTTTTAGGTCAGGATCTCCTAACCCATAGTACTAAGACAGCGGTGTTGAATAAGGACCTGAATGCCTGAGACAGTACAAGACCAGCCTGGTACCTCAGCCAGGAGGTCATGCTTGCGAGCAGAATAGGCTTTGCATTAGTGCTTTGGTAATTAAGATGCACTACTACAAATGGCAGGCAGGAAACTACAGTGACCTGAATGCTTAGTTACTTAGGACAAAAACATTGCCAATTTTTGAGGCAAAAATGCTGAAGATATGGAGATAAGGTGATTGCTTTGAATATTTGTGGTGGGAGGAGAAAGGGGGGCAGGAGAGAATCTACCCTGAGCTGGCAGACACTGGGCTGAAGCAATCGGCTGTGCAAAGTGTTACTTTTCTGGATGCAATTGTTGCTTGGGGCTTTGGATTATATTAGTGTGGAAAAAATGCCTCCAAGTGAAGGGCTACAAATCATAGCTGGGCCAATAGGGAGGGAAAGAGGACTATAAAACAAGAAATCAATTTAATACTCAGTAGGTGTTTGCAGCGTGCTCACCCTTCCTTCAAATTGCCAAAGGAAAGATTAATTAAAGTTATATTGAGCAGCAGAAATGATGGAGGGTGTGTGATCGGGTTTGCACGGTACAGCTTTCTCCATAATTAATTGACAAAGGCATTCTTGGATTTCATTACCCAGAACCTTGCAATCTCCTGCTTTTAAAGGGCATCTGAAGCAATGCCGGATTTCCAAGCCAGTGTTGCGGCCTTGCAGGTTGAGCTAAGAAAGATCACTTCACAGACAGTTAGAGAAGATGCTGCCTCTGTCAAGTAGTTCCACCATGCTATCTGTGGGTCCTGTCATTTAGATTCAGACCACAAAATGTTTTTATCTGCTTTTGGTTTTGTTTCCCACTTCTAAGGTTGAGAGGTGTATGCACTGCAAGGTACATACACACTGCAAGGTGAAGGTGTTGGCAGGGCATAGAGATAGCTGGTGGCTGGGTCTCTCATCTCTGTCTGCTGCCTTTATTTAGTCAAATTTGAGCAAGGTGTGACAAAAGCTATAGGAGGCAGAGCTTGTCTGGACCACTTGCTAACTGTCAAAAAGAGAGAGAATTGTATGTGTCCCCCATTTCCCTGCATCATGATCCAGCTGCCATCTGTGTTCCTTCTGTACTTTTCATGAAAAGATGCACCTGATCAGCGCTGTCTTTGTGAGAGGCTTTTCCTGCTTGCACCAGCTGCTTTTTGGGGCTCTTGTGAATTACTTTACCTCTCTGGGACAGACTTCGGAGACAGCAGGGCTTTGCCTTTGTGATGGAGTTTCAGAAGCCAGGTCCTCTAAGTTGAGATGCAGCTCAACCTGCCAAGTTCTACCTATGACTAGAGCATTTTCTCCCAGATTTTCCCTTGAAGATCTTTCCTTGGTTTGATGCCAGAGCTTCCCTTAAATCTGGCTAAATATGAAGCTTTCTACTCTTGTCCTTGTGAAAAGGAGCTGTGACAGTCCTCTCTAAAGGTGTTTAAACACTTTATGGTGCAAAAGCGAACGTATACATACTATGCTGTTATGAGGGGAAAGCTCTGCTGTCTGCCCAGTGGTCCAAGGTCTGGCAATCCTGGAAGCTTGTTTCCTCTGTTGATTTTGATAATAAATTACTAAATATGCTCACTACTGCAGGGCAGGGAGATGTAAAGCAGGATGAAGCTTTGGATTAATTGGATGCCTCAGCTCCAGTCTTTATTGGCAATATAAGCACCATGGCCATACCTGACTTGTGTTTGTTGTGCATTATTGCTGTGATGGCTGACAGCACTTGCTGTGTTTTAACCCTAGCTGGTGACTGGGGTTGCTCACTCATCTCCCTGCTGGGATGGGAATGAGAATCAGAAAAGAGTAAAACCTGTGGGTTGAGATAAGCACAGTTTAATAGTTGAAATAAATTAAAAGATAATGATAATTTTTATGAAAAGAAAAAAGAGAGAAAGGAATAAAACCCAAAAAAAAACCCAAACAACTGATGCACAATACAGTTGCTCACCACCAGCTGATTAATGCCCAGCCTGTCCCCAAGCAGCAATTGGTCCCTCCTGGCCAATTCTCACTGCCCCATCCCTGGCAGTGTTCAAGGCCAGGTTGGACGGGGCTTTGAGCAACCTGGTGTAGTGGAAGGTGTCCCTGCTCATGGCAGAGGGGTTAGAACTAGGTGATCTATAAGGTCCCTTCCAACCCAAACCATTCTATGGTTCTATGAACTCCCTCCAGTTTATATACTGAGCATGATGTACTGTCGTATGGAATATCCTTTTGGCTAGTTTGGGTGTGCTGTCCTGGCTGTGCTCCCTCCCAGCTTCTTCTGCACCTCCTCATTGGCAGAACATGGGACATTGAAATGTCCTCAACCTACAGTAAGCACTATTTAGCAACAACTAAAACATCAGTGTGTTATCAGCATTCTCATGCTAAACCCAAAATACAGCACTTTGGCAGGTACTAGGAAGAAAATGAACTCTATCCCAGTTGAAACCAGGACATGCTTGGCTGTGGGATACTGCAGAAAATAAGTTATTTGTTTAAAAAATATTTGTATGTATAACAGTCTCTTGATGCAAAGCCAGCACTAGATGTTCCTAAAAATTAATTGCAATGGATTGGACCAAGCAGAGGAGAAAGTGGTCGCAGTTTATGCTGGGTTTGGTACTTCTTAAACAAGCTAGGATGGAAGAAATAATGGTTGAGTTGGTTAAATTATGTGAAGCTGGCAAATCAAGGGTTTGGTTTTTGTTTTGTTTTGTTTTGTGTTTGGCAAGGGTATCCTGCCAGGCTGTTGTCTTAAAGAGAAGATACCAGGTCTGTTCTGAGCCACTGGTGCCTTTTCCTCTACATGGCTCTGAACTTTGTGTAACTTCGAGAACAAACAGACTTATGAACACTAACCCTGTTTAAAAGCAATTTCTCTGCACTCTCTTAAACAGGATAAGAAGGTGTCAGTTGCTCAGCTTACGGGTGCATGTAGCTAAACATAGAAAATGTGTGCTTTCTCTTCATCCCTGGATGCTCTACAGAGAGATTGTCGCTTCCTAGTCCACTATCTCAGTGCAGTAAAACACGTGGGTGTTTTTCTAGCCTACCTTATGTGCAGACTGCTTCCTCAAACACTAAGCAATAACAAATGGAGAGTTGTCCAGGCGAGGATGGGACGGGGTGATATCCAGTTGAGAGCTAGGCACCAGGGCGGAGGGAAGTAATGCTGAGCTGGTGAAATTGCAGAGGAAGAATCTAACTTTGAAGTGGTGGCATGAGATGGGAGCATGCTGCTTGCACTTGGGAACAAGCTGCCCTTTCTGGCTTGTGAGAACAGAAGGCACTGAAATTAAGCCCCTCTCCTCAGCAGAATGGAGCATCCATGGCCTTGGTGGAGTTGGACAGGAGCTGGGAAATGTTCCTGTGTCCCTCAGGCAGGAGGGGGCCAGGGCTGCCTGGGCAGAAGGACAGCAAGGAGAGTTGCAGAGCTTGCTTTCTCTTGTGCAGGAGTGAGGTGTCCAAGTGAATTTAACTGCCTGTGGGTTGGCCCTGTGCATGTCTATGTTAGGGAGTAGAGATCAAACTACATCTGTGTGTCCATGATAGCCTCTTTCTAAAGTCTGTTTCCTGCCTACATGGAAAATGTGGCCAAGAGGCACTCTGCAGACTGTGTACAGCTTTCACGGAGAACAAGTCAGAGATGCACAGCCAAAGGCCTATCTGATATCAGCATTGCCATGGGACATGCACTGTCAACTAGAGCAGAAAGCAGAGAGAGCAAAAATGTTATGAAGCTCATGTAGCTAAATTTATTTGCATGGAGACAGGAGGGGTCAAGCCAGTCCCTTGGATTTTGCACACCACGTTACATAGGAGTAGCATCGTAAACCCTAAGGTTGAGATGTAAGACGTAAGGTGGTCTGAAGTATTGGGCAGCAGACATCCCCCTGCAGTGCTTTCTTATGCAGAGGCAGGTGTTTAACCATTTAAGAACCCGTAGAGGGAGCTGCTTTGCTGCTTGTGGCATAGATTTCCAGTTCTATGTGTTTGCATGTGCCCTCCTGCATTGCTCATCGTACCAGGCGTGGATTCATAGGTCACTGGACTGGAGTGACTCTTACATCAATGCGGAAAAGATGAAGACCTTGAGTGAAGAAGAAACCAGCAGCAGTAATGAATATTAAAATTAGAAGAACTTTCTCCTATTTATGGCAGGTGCTATAACCCATGCCATGGAATTGTTCAGTTCTTGGTTAAAATAACATGGCATTCAGCCAAGGGAGAATATCTATCATTCCTTAAAGGTGGTCATTGTGTAGGCTCACATGCATGTTTGCAGCTTTGGACAAACTCAAGCCCAAAGTATTTATTTGTTCCTGCATCCTCACCTTCCAGTAGAGGAAATTCATTGAACATGAATCAGAATTTCTGGCTTAATTCGGTCTCCTGCAGGTAGCTTCCCAAGAGGTGCTAGAGGTGGGAGCACTACACAGGATAATTTAGGCACTTCAGGTTTCTGCAGAAGTCTGAACAGGGATACAGACTGTGATTCCCAAGAGGTTTTGATGGTTTTGAAATATTTGTAGCCATTTAGAAGTGGACCATCTTCATGGACATCTCCACAAACTGAGACCTGTTTCTGAAAGGAAACATGCTCCCTGAGCAGGAAAACTCCTGCCCACTGAAAATTGAATTGCTGAGTTCCCATTGCCAGGAAACCTTGCTGATGCCAGGCACTAGCTCTGGCTCCAGATGCCCTTGCTGTGTGGAGGGGTTTACTGGCAGAGCCTTCAAGCCAGTTTATCCCCAGAACTGGCCAGTAGAAAACTTCTGATCATTCCTACCAAGGAGAAGCAAACTGATCCAGATGAAAACATAATGAGTGAATGTGGTGGTCCTAATGCTTTTCTTTCACTCATTACTGCTGCTTGTTTCCCATCCTCCTTTGGCTTGAGTGTTCAGTGCTCAGGTTCTGACCCCTATTTCCAAAGTCTTGGTTTGGGATATTTTCTCTCTCTTCTTTCACTGGTTCCTGCCTTGTTTTGAGGTTTTGCTCTCCCTGCTGACACAGTTGTTACTTAGCCCAAAGGAACGTGTTGAGTTTTTTCTTCGAGGTATAAATCTCTCTTAGCATACTTCAGAATATTGTTCTGTTGGTTCCTGTGCCAGCAGGTGGTTCAGCAACAGAAGCAGACCTGTCTTCATGTGTAGAAAAATGATATATGAAGGTGCTGGGAACGCACTTTGATCTGTTGATTTATTTATTTATGGTTAGACTACAGAGTGTTACCTCTAATGAAAGTGTGGCCAGCCCTGAAAATTAAATTTCCCAGCACTCAAACTTGTCAGGTTGGGAAGCATCAGCAAATGCTCAAAAACAACTTTTGTGGTTTTGCCAGTGCATGAATAGTCATATTGTTGTTTGCCAGGAGGTGGCACTCATCATTGCCTACCTGTGTCTGTATATGCCCAGCACTCCTTGCCTGGTGCTCATGTTGCTAAGGCGGGACATCGGTTTTCCCTTATGTCATTTGGATGTGGTACCAACTCTAGAATAAGAGGAGCTGGTGCCCTAGGATCTTTCAGTAATGCAGATGGTGGAGAGTAGAGATCTGGGTGCGGATAAACATTGTCCCTTACAAATACACGTGTGATTGATCTCATGGGTAGGCTCAGAGTACATCCTTCAACTGCACTGTAAGCCATAAACAACCAGTGTAGCTCATCACTTGGGTGACACAGTTGAGTCTGTGTCAGGCAGACACAGGCAGGCCCCCTGGGTTGCCTGAAAGTGGCATCTGTTGATGCTCACAAAATTGGAGATGCCAAGGTTAACTGTTGCAAGAGCTTCTTCCTAGGATATTTTGTGCTGGCATGAATAGTCCCGAGGCACCCCTGCTTGGGAGCCCAGCTAGCGTCTACACACAGAGGTTGTGAACGCTAGTGAAAACTAAGTTTGAGTTGTGAGTATTGATGAAACAAGTCTGAGGCATCTGCTTGGGTTCACACTGCCATTTGGTTTCCATGCTCATTGCTGTGCTCCACTGTGGGAAACCTGCTGACCAAGAGTAAAGTCCTTCCAGCAAAACTGTGTTAAAACTATGCTGAAAGAACTGAAATGAAGTCTGAGCTATGCCAGCTGGCTGCAAGTTCAGATGAGACCCTCGAGCTGATGACATACACTGTACGGCTCTGGCCCCACAGAAAGAGGGCTCTTTTAGCTCAAGTTAGAAGACACAGCCATTAATCTAGATTTAGATCCCATTCAGCACCTAAAACCTGCCATTTCTTAATGAAAGCTTCAGCTGGTGAAAGAGTCTGTGTTTGAGGTAGAGTGGGATGGAGGGAGCTCTCCTGGCAGGCAGGGTTTGCCTGTTTCCAAGGCCTCTTTTTCTGTGAATCTCTGTCACAGCTGTCCTGATCGGTGCTACAGGGAAAATTGCAGTGGTCTTCCATAACAACCAGAGGGTGACTGCTTTGCTGATCCCTGCCACCAAGGTATGCCTATGGCCTATACTGATGCCATGGTGCAGGAATGAGGGCTTCCTGGCAAGGGGTTGTGACAGGTAAATGGGTGAAAGTTTTGCTCCAGCTTGGTTGCTGGAGGTCAGTTCAGACACAGACATTTGGTGACGTTTATCAAGCATGGAGTTATATTCTTCTGCCAAGGGGAATATAACTTGTATAAACTCATGTACTTGTATAAACTTGGAGCTGACTGTTGTGAGGGTGGAGGATACGCATTCCCAGGTATTTGTCTTGCAGTGTTAGAGATCAGCCTGTTTTTAACAAATCACAATATTGCATTTTGTTTTGAGATGTATTTTTAGGAACAATGTTATTCAGCTTTCTGGCTGAATGTGGAAGCTTTTCTTGGTGTTTTTTTTCCCCCTACTTGTTGTCTTTGGGAAATAAAAATAGAAAGAACAACAAGAATTTTGTGAAAAGGCCTGGATGAGACACACTTTCAACAGGAAAAGGGTATTTTAAACTGTTGTGAACACTTCTGTACTGAGTTATTATAAGAGTCAGCAAAGTTATTTTTCTGCCCTGAGATCATGAAATCGTATTGTGCTTCTCACAACTAGAGAAAGAAGAAAACAAAAGCAGGGAATGGGAGAGGGGAATTGATTGGGGGTGTTGAGGGAAAAACAGGCTGGAGGTGATTTGCAGGGAAGAGTGGTGAAGATTTTAGAAAGAAGACACTTTGGGCTGTCACATTGCTTTGTAGTGGAAGCCTGACAGAGAACCCCCCACGCCCAAGTTACTGTGGAAAATGAGGACTGAGAAAGCATTGCTGGGCTTGGAGTGTGTGGTTGTGTGTGAAGCGCCTGGAGAAACTGTTCAACCTGTTCCCTGCCTAGAAGGAGGTGTTCTCCTTCCCAGTGCCACCTGCCGTACCTTCCAGGTACCTCTGTGCTCAGCATGCAATGCAGGCACCTGCATATGAACTGTTTTCCTGGGGGGGAAATGTGCTGAAAATGAAGACAGCTTGCCAGGCTGCTTTTTTTATTTGAGTGCTGAATTTGTTTGTAAAACATAGTTGTCTTTCCCCTTTGCACCAACAGACAAATGCTGTCCAGTCACATGTGCTGGGATGTGGTGAGGTTAAACATTTGGCGTGGTTGGTGCAGGTAACTAGCCCAGTGTACAAGTAAACTCTCTCACATTGGCTCCATTAACCTCAATAAGAGCTGCTCTGTTCTTTCTATTGAGAGTGATTAATGCATCTTCTTAAAGAAAAGCTGGCACGCTGCTGCACTGAGTGTTAAGAGTTTGCACCTGGCTGTACACTGCAGAGCTCTCTGCCAAGAGAAATGCTGGTTTCCAAGTTTGTTAGCCTGCTGTTTGGAGATTTTAATGTTTTTTGTTTGTTTTTGTTTTCTTTTTTGGAGATCCTCCCACATTAAATTAAAAAGGAGAACTTGGTAAAGGAAATCTGAAGGGATGCTTTGAGATGCTTCATTTGTCAGCAGTATCTGAACTTGTGACCCTTTAAAATAAAGTACTTGGGCTTTCCTGTGGAATGGCTCCCTTGGGGTGGAAGCAAGCATCTTTCAGGCTTGTTTGCCTTTAGGAAGGAGCCTTTGACAGCGCAGGAGAAGTTGTAGCGCAGCATTCTCTGCCAGGACTTCCAGCGAGGAAAGTTGTTCAGCTGGTTGGGGACTGCGATAAATCATGGTTCCCCTGGAGCATGCTGGGACTGCAGAGAGCTGGAAATAAATGCTAGGGAAATTCAGCTTTTGTAGTGGGCCATCTTTCAGGATGATGTATGGCTTTGTAACAGAAAGAGATTCCTTTGCTAGGGCTGGGAGAAAACTGTTACATTTTCCTTCCATTGGGAAGGAAAATGTAACAAGTCTGTTGATGTAAATCCCTGCTGCAGGCTTTCCCTGAAAGCTGTGCTTTGGCATAGGCTACCTTAGCTTGAGAAACAATCTGTGTGGTACTAATGGAAAAGAGTTACTGATAGCCCAAGGTGGTGGTAATCAGTTTTTGGAGTGAAATGAGGCAGTAGGTTTGGCAGGAGGGTAGGGATTGTACATCCAGTTGGCCAGTATAGTAGTGACTTATCAAATGTCGCTGTGGAGGGAATCAGATGGCATGGGATGCTGTTTGCCTCTCTGCCCCTTGGCTGCTACATTGTCCTGAGCAAGTAGTTTCTCTGGACTGATAAAATGTCTTGTCTTCAAACTGCAGCCAGAGCAGCCTGTGTCTCTGCTTTCTTCCCCTGGCCATTCCAAATCAGCTTGGGATGTTTTGGCCATGCTGATAGACTTGTTAGCTGGTGGGGATCTGACAGTAATTTAGGTTCTCCTCTCTTCTGTGTGAGGGTTTTGAATTGCTGAGAAGTAGGGGAGAGCCTGAGTTCTGTGTTTGCGTAGCAAACAGAGACTCTTTCCTAGTTATAATTTATGTCAGTCTGTGGATAGGTTAGTCTGCACTGTGTCCTCTTCTGGAGCTGTTGCCATAGTTCTGTGCTCTGGGTTTTGGTAGCACTGTTAAGTAAACCCAGCCAAAAAGCAAGAGCTAGCCTCCTTTGAGGCCTTCTCTGATCCCCCTGCTGTGGCCAGGTAACTAGAGGGAGACAGCTTTGTCCCAGGGAAAGAGGCAAGCAGCTGAGTCCCCCTCTGCTCATGCCAGGGCTCTGCTGCTTGCAGCAGCTCTTGGTTGGGGCAGTGTGTGGCAGCTGGGATGTGCCCAGTAGCAGGCAAAGACTTCTTGCTGTTCCCATGTCCCAGACATTGGCAAATGCTATTGTGCTGGCTGAGGTGCTGAGATGCAGAATTGAGGAGACAAGTGCTGCATCAGAACCGGTGCCATGTTGCATCAGGAAAAACTCTCTGAGTTAACCTTTAACCTTCAGTTGGTACAGATCTGATTGCAGGTTTCTGATATTCAAAGGTCCATATTTCATTTGGTCTTGGCAGTAAAAGTGAGAAAATCAGTAAACCCCATTGGTTTCTCAGGCCAAACATACTTTGATCAGTGATGCTGATCAAAGTATGTAGTGTAGCAACGGGATGTTTCCATACGACAACCTCCCCAAGCAATGTAAATGTTGTTGACTTAACAAGAGAAGAAGGATTCCATCAAATCTGGTTACTGTTGCAGACAGTGAATCAATGTTGCTCCTTGTTTGAATTACTGAGTTCTCTTGAACTGTACCACTGATTAATTTGCTCTGTTTCTTCTTATTTTTCATCAGCCTACACAGGCTTCTTGTGTGAGTTTTAACTCGCACAAGAACTCAAACTGCCGCATTGCCTGTGTTTATTTTGTTCAAATTCCCCAATGGTAACTATATACTGTGCAGTGTCAACTTGGTCAGGATACTTCAGGGGTACAATTTTTTCCACTCAAATGATGTGCAGTCTGTTTCTCTAAGCTGTGAATGTTGAGTTATCAGTTTGTTTACCTTATTTTCATGGCTTCTGGCTGAAACTCAAAGATTTTTACAAAATTAAAAACTCTGCAAACTTAAATCTGGGTAACTGATCCACAAGGGGACAAATAACTGGCATTTCTTCACCGAAGTGGAAATGGTAGGCTGGCTCTCAGCTTGGGTTTAGACCAGCGCAGTGTGTCTGAGTGCTAACCCCTTGTATGAGGTCCTGCAGGCTGACAACTGTAGCCTTTACATACAAGCTGCTGAGCTTGAGTGCTTCACCACTGTCCTCCTGTCTTATGCAAATTGTCAGCCTGGGGATGGTGTGGATGCAGCATCGCAGTCAGGATCTGTGCTGCAACTTAGCTAGCTCCCTCACACTAACTAGGGAAATGCCACTGATTGCCCTTTTGTAGGCTTGAATGAAGAGTGAACACCACTACCACCTCAGTGCCTGGTTGAAAGCCAGACCTATAATGAGTAACACAAGAATACCAACTAATCATCTCCTTTTGGGGGATCTGCACAGTGGCTATATTTAAATGCTGTCACCTGGTCTCCACTGATGTCCACTCTGCCTGTACTTTTAAAACTGCTCCTGTATATTACCTTTTCCTGGTCCAAGGAGTAATTGCCTTTTTGTTCTGACACAGGCCACACAGGAATTGCACTTTCCTTCCAAAATAAAAACTAAACTAATTGCAGTTTGTTTCTCTCCAGCTGCCTTTTGGGGAGATATCGCTTTAGATGAAGATGATCTGAAGCTGTTTCAAATAGACAGAACTGTTGACTTAACAAAGCACTCAGATGGCAACGCGAGACACACTTCAGGTAAGGGCAGCCCTGGGGTGGTGCCTTCTTTCCCCTGGTTTTGTCCTCAGGGGGGAAGAAGATTCCCCTCACTTGTGACACCTTTCCCACAGCCAGGGCGGTGCATGTAGAGCTTAGTTATGTGACTGGGGGCGGGATTCAAGTATGAACTTTGTTAAATAAAATCCAAGTCACAGTTTGATAGAACCAAATTCTACCTTGTCTGAGGGAGAAGATTTTCAAATTTTTAGCACTGGCCTCTTCCTGTGAGGAACTTCCTTTCTGCCAATTTGGAAGGAAATGTGTTTGAAATTGGGCCACTCAGTTTGGAATTAGTTTTGACTCTTACTGCCCTCTCCCCTTTCTTGTTATGTATGATCTTAATGGAATAATTCAATTTTTTTCAGCTGTCTATCTAGTTAAAACCCACTGCAGTCTTTTATACAGACTACCCTTGAAGCGATGTTATAATTGAAATAGGCTAACAGTTGTGTTTGATTTCTATAAAGCCAATAGATGTTGCCCCCATACATAGTTCTTATGTGTACTCAGTCTTGTGTAGGACCAGAGTTGTTTCTTGACTCAGGAGCTCTGACTGGACTCCAGCTGTTACAGCCTGAAACGCTCTGCAGTGTGTTTGAAGGGTTTGAAGGGCTCACTGCAGTATTGTTGCCTCTACTCCACTTTACGCTGCAAAAGAGAAATTGTTGGAAGTCTGAGCTCTGAGAGATACCAGAGGGACTGGAGACAGAGCAGGTCAGGACAAAATTCTTTTCTCTCTCTGCTGTTACACTCTTAGGTTAGTGATTAGGGTGAAAGGTTTGATAGAAGCAGAAATCACTGAAATTGTATGTTCACCTGCCCCTCGAGCATCTCAGCTCATATTGTATAACTTGTAAGGACTGGTGGTTGGGTCTGTATCCTTGTGACTGCCTAACTTTGGTTTCAGAATGCCTAAGCACTGTGTAGGTCCTGTTCTGAGGATCAGTGCTCCAGCTTTCTGTTGGGATGGGAGTGAAAGATGACATATCCAACACAGAGGCATGCTTTTGATGTTGATGTAACTGATTAAACTCATGCTGATGCTGAAATTCTGGGCAGAGGAGGGCTATTCAGTTCTTCAGATCATGGATTGCTCCCTGAAAATGCTGTTATCCCACACTGTCATGCCACTTAACTCATTCATATCATGTTTTGGGCTGTGGCGAATTCTCAGGTGATAGGTGATTAAAAGTAGGTTGCCTTCAGAGCAAAAGATAAATCAGAAAATGAGGGCTAAGTAAGTGGGTCAGGCAGCATTAATCTCTTCCATAATAGTTGACAAATCCTGAAGTTAGATGAGGAGACTACTGGGGAAGCAAAGCCAGTATACGGTGCCAGAAGCAAAGCCAGAATACAGCGTTTCACTGTATTGTCTTGCTCTGATAGCTTTTTCAGTTGCCATATCTAGCACATTCTTTCAGTTGGCACTGGTGCCAGACCCACACCATCTGGCAAATGAACTGAATTTTGTAACCCACGTCTTTATCATCTAATGCAGGCACTGGTCTCTTAGAACCATGGCTCATGCTGTGTGGTTAGACTAGTCTCTTCCTGGCACCTTTTATTGAGGCAAAGCTGGTACATCATAAGATGCTTTGCATTAGGCGAATGGTGGTGTCACTTGCCCCTGTCCTCATCTCTGGTTTCATTTGTCCTCCTGGCTTTCAGCCCACGGAACCACAGGCTGACAAGTGGGCAGCCCCCGTGCCTGCCAGGCTTTCTGTGGAGCATACACAGTGTTCACCTGCCCCGTGAGAGGGCTCTCTGTAGGGGCAGAAAGGGTTGATTCTTCTCTTGCAGGGCTTGCTTGACACTCATGTGAATTGTAAGAGGGTGGTCTACTTTGGCATGGTGAGGATTGGTACCTATTCTTCCCTGGGAGAAAGTCCTGCTCTCTGCTTTTTTATTTCCAGTGAGAAGAATGCAACCTCTGTACAGAAAGAGCCTAAAACCTTTTATGAATGGGAACCCTTGAATTATAACATTTCAGAGTTTCCTAAAGCTGTTAATCGGATTATTTGCATAGTGGAGGAAGTACTTAATATGTATATACATACAGGCTCTTCGTATCTGGGAGCTGCAGTTCTGAGCACACTATTAGGCCAGGCATTCTTCTTCTCTTGTGTTGTTTCCTTGTCCCTGGAAAATGCTGTTTGGGTGGAAGGAGGGGTGAAAACTGTGCCATTTGACATTGTTAGGCCTTTTATAGACATATGCCCTATTAGCTTGTGTGGAGCATCTGCAGCTGGCAGACTCTGGAGGAAGAATGAGATTCCTATGGGGGTGATGGGGGACATGGTTCTTTACTGGATCTAACTGAAGATGATCTGCTTTAGTAAAAGCTCTGCCTTGGCTGGTGAGGGCTGAGGCTATCAGATGTTTCAAGCTTTCCCCTTCTTTACCTTCTTCCAGTCTTTGTCTAGAAAGATAGCTATGCCCATCTTTAGGACCCTTGAGAGAGAGACAGAGAATGTGATCTGAGGACAGTCTGGATTCTGCCACAAACCTCTGTACTGAGTTGTTTCACAGCATGAATGTGCTCCAGGCTTTTTTTATGCATTAATTTCTTGCTTGCAGAAATGCCATAGTTGCTATTCAGACCCTCAAAATCTGTGAGCCTGCTTGAGAGTGGGATGCCGTGTAGTGTAGTGTTTCCAAGCATCTTTTCAGCAGATATCAGAGCTACTGTTTTTTTCCTGGTGTCTGGGACCTGAAGAAATGGATCAAATAGCATTTACAAACAGTAAGGGAAGATTCTTAAAATAAAAGCATGTAAAATATTAAAGTTAGCTATCTCCCTATCTCTGCTTCTGTGGGATCAAGTTTGGATGTCATGTTTACTATGAAAATCCGCTGTTCTCATGCAGTGGTGTTGAAGCGGATACACTTAGGATTTGGCCCTGTAGAGATACAGTAATGGTTCAAGACATAATGAAAAGAATCCAGTACCTGAAGATCTGCCAGTGAGCGCCATCCTCAGCAAGCCTAAGCTTCACCAACTCTTAATCACTTTGATGAAAGATTTTTTTCAGAGCTCACAGTTTTGAAAAGTTTCTCACAGATTTTTTTCTCTTTTTTTAACTTTAGTGAAAAGATTTGCTTTTACAATATAATTTTAGCTTAGAAGAAACTTGAGTCAAAGCTTCAAGAATTTCTCTGCTGCTGAGAGCACCCGGATGGCTTCAAAATGGGAAACTGAAAGATCCACAGACAGGTTGTGAAAATGCACAGTGTCACCTCTCTTTTGGACCCAATTGAGTCCAAAATCGGTGGAAGGTGATTTGCTTTATTGCTTTATCTGTTGAAGCATTAGCCACAGAGGAAGAAGACCTTTTCTTTTCTTACTATGCTTGTGGAAAGAATTGCCTATTTAATTCAAATGGGTTTAATTTAAGTCTTTTCAGGCAGCTTAGAGATTAAGAGGACTTTTCTGATATATTACCCCTTTTCCTGATTTTTGATTCATGAAGGCAGTTTCTAATTCTTAAAGGCACCTCTGTGAGTGAGAGAGGCAAGTTTGTCTTTTCTGAGTTTGGCACCAGAAGATCAGAAGACACATGCCCTCACTGATGTCATGCTGTGCTGGACTTGCTGCTGAGGCACTGACTCTGCATCCCACTGCTGCCAAGAATGCTTTTCAAGAACAGTCAAAATAGATTTTCTTTGCCTCTGATCCTGAGAGGTTTTTTCAGCTTACAGCTTGAGGGCCTTCATGAGGCTTTCACACTGCCATAAATGAGTGGCAGGGAGGATTTACGGAGCATCTTTGCTAGCTAGAGTAAGTAATACTTCAGATAACAGTGTAGCTGGGATAGCAGCATATTTGATCCCAGGGTTTCTAGTGAAATCAGAGGGGAGACAGGGGCTGCTGTGAATGGCTGAAGGCTCTGACAGCAAATTCGTGTATGTTATTCTCTGGCAAACAAGCCAGGCAGGAGTTCTGCATTGAACCTTCTCTTAATAAGAGCAGGGAGTTGGTTTGTTGGCACATAGTAGCTCCGCTGTTTCTGAGCATGCTGTGAAAATGCAGGCGTCTACTCTGGTGTTTCACCAGATCTGCACGAGGCCCACATCTGCAGCAGGCTGCTTTGCTTTATCTTGCTTTGGAATGCCCCCAATCACTTTTCCTGTTTCAGGACTGGCTCATAACTTTTTTTTGTAGCATGACAACCCAGAAATTGCAGGTTTCAGTCCAGTGTGCATAAACTGTTTTGGATCATAGAGACAAACCTTGAAGAGATCTGGAAGGGAGCACAAGAATGTGCAGTCCTGTATAAGTGCACAGATGTGTCACTGCAGTGTTTTTCAAGTTACATAGTGACTTTTTATTCACCTGAGGTGGGCTGTCAGACCCAAAACATGTTTCTCTGCTCTCTGGTTGATTCCCATGTGAGCTGGGATTGCTTGCAGGACAGGTTGCTGTGGTGCAACTCTCCTGGTAAGAGTTGTGCTGTTTAGCCTTGGGGTGGAGAATAAGACATCTCCTTAAGGTTCTGGAATAAGAAATCTCCTTAAGGCGCTGGAAGGAGTCGCACGCAGGGCTTCTGCTGCTTCACTTTGTGAGAGGTTGCTCAATCTAGGGGCTGTGGCCACTAATAGTGCTGAACATTATTTCCAAGTCCTTTTTGATGCTACTGATATGTTTCTAGTGAAATTTAATTTAGTGCAAAATGCACTTCTAGAAGAATGAAAAATCCAGGGATTTTAGACCATGACTGTCTGAAATACCAGAGAAGATGTGATTTATGGATTTGAAGGAGAAACTGTTAAATTTCAGCAGACTTGGCACATGCATGCCAAGCTCAAAGCTGTTTTTTCCTTCCAACTCATATTTGGTGCTCTGCTGTAGTGGCACTTGGCTCTGCTGTAGTGAAGGTGTGGACTTCAGCATTAGCGGATTCAGGGCTGCCTAGGGCCTAATCTTCAATTAATTTAGACTTAGAACAAATCTGTGGGTTGTGCTTACTTAATCTGAGTTGTATAGGTTGTAATTGGCCAGGAACAATGCAAATAACTATGTACGTGATCTAACATAACCCACATCTGCGAACTCTCTACAGGGGTCTGTGCTTCCACTGGGAAATCTTTAGTGAAGGTTGCTTCCTCTTATGTGGGTAGAGGAATATCTCTGTTCCAAGAGACCTATCTGAGGGCTCTGTCCATCTGTTTGCATACCTTCTCTTAGTTTTCCACAGCACGTGATGTACACTCTAGGGATGTCTCTTTTCAGTCCGTGCAGCCTCTTAACAGGAAGAGGAGCCTCAGCCCCCTCTGTGGAAAGGTAGGTGCCAAGTGCCTGATGCTCGGCCTGATGCTGAGGTTTGTTTAGCTGTGCCAAATGATTTTCCTGTGGCTAGCCTCGGTGTTTACCTTTTGAGTCCATTCAGTCAGGGCTTTTCCCAGAGCAGACAACCATGAAATGAATTTCCTACAGTTCTGTAGTTTGCTAAGGCAAGGCAGGAGCTCCCCTTTGGAAGAATTGGGTAAGTCCTCTATGGCTGAGCGTGCTCTTATTCACACTGCTTTTCTGAGTTACCCCATTTCCCAATTCCACGTTTCTGTGCAGTAAGACAGTGATCCTCTCTTTGCAGAAAACAAATACTGTGTTTTTTCCCTTCCAGCCCAGAGTCTTGCAACTGTATTGCAACCTTCTCAGACCTGCCTGACTTTCTCCAGCATAAAGATAACTGTCTAGAAAGCCCATGACCCTTGGCTATTGCTGATCAGTCTTCTAATTCCTGTTGCTAGCAAATGCTAATCTTTAGGGTTGATATTTATTTTCTTTTTGATTCCTGAGTGCCAACTTGAAGTCCTTTCTGGAAACTGTTGAGAGGGATTTTTCTCTCTTCTTGCTGACCTTAGCGATGACATTTTGCTAGTCACAGGAATAGAATCTGCCAGTCTGGTGCCTGACGGTGGCAGAGAAGGTGATCAAGTCAATGTGCCAAAGCATGAGATGTCTATATGTGCAAAGAGGACAGATCTCCCTTGCAGCATTGGAGAAGTGATCCTGAGCCAGGACAGCATGGCTGTCAGGAGCAGGGAAGTTGTTTTGTTAGGCATGTCTGCCTGTTCTAAGCTTGCCACTGAATTGATCTGTCAGTTGGACAGTGCCTGTGGGGTCATCGCAAGGCACATATGCTGGTCCATCCACTGAGCTGCAGCTCAGTTTACAGGCACAGATTCTGCTCTCCAGGGCTTTGCATCTTACACTTCCAAAATCACAGCACAGGCCAGCTTTGTGGTTTTGGCTGGGCTGTTTTGCCCTTTCCACACTGCTTGCTTCCAATAAGGAAGAATTCCCCCAGCTGTTCAGTGTGGGGGCACAAGAGAGATGCAGAGCAGCAGCTCATTTCTTTGCTCCTGCCCTTGTATGTGCAAGGGGTTCACATGATTTCCTCCCTGCACAAGCTCCTGTGTGCTGCACATTCAGTTCTTCTACTTTAGACATTCCTGCTCATCCTTGGGTTGTCCAATTACCCTTTCCCCCTTGCCCAGAGGGTTGTATTCTTCTCTATTAGGAGGCAGCTTCACCTTGCCCTCTGCCTGGAGAGGGTTTGGTGTTTTTTCCCTTCCCATGTTCACCAAAGGGAGTTGGGTTTTTTTCCCTTACTTGCCTCCTCAGACCTCTCCTTTAGGAAATACCCGTGGAGAGCTGGCTCATGTGCTGACAAGTGCTGTCTTATCCCTGCTTCCCAGTGTGGTTTTTGTTCCTCCTTTCACTGTTTTGTACAGTCCCCATGTGACCTTGAAGTATGATGCAGGAGAGAGAGTGGTCCTTGTTTGCTAGATAATGTTGAGTCAACATCAGATGTTAATGGAGGGCTATCCACTGCCTCCCTAGACAGTGAGGTACTGCTTGTGATGTGCTTGAGTAGCAACAAGAGGTTCTAGAGTCTGTACTTCACCTGTCTCACCAAAAGGTATGCAGGCTCCAATTTTCTTTGGGCTAGGGTCTTTCCAGTATGACACATTGCTTAAAAACTGGTTGGGACCAGTGGGGCTTGCAGTGTTCCTTCACCCAGTGGGGTGTGGTGTTCCAAATGTGGCTTGTGACAAGCAGAGAAATGCTTCACTTACCGCAGGAGAAGTCAAGTCTATCTTCTCTTTCCCTTTCGTTTGTGATAAACGTCCTGCAAGGCATGGTAAAGAGAGTCCCAACCAATAGGTAAAGATACCACCTGGCCCTTGTCAGAGCACAGCCTGGAGGACACAGCCCGGATGACACAGCCCTGCTACGTGCTCTGCGCTCCCTGTGGAGTAGGATGTACTTTTTTCTCTTGTCTAGGTTCCCGATGGCTGGTCACATGACCACAAAGTTTGTTTTGTAAACACACTGTTCCCTGAAATCAAGTTTTCTGGATGGTGGCTTCCCACCTGTCAAAATAAGTGGTTTTGTTTCTGCTGTGCAGAAATGTTGTGCAGTCCACATTCAGCCTTACATAGCTTTTCTTTTAGTGATTTTATGAGCTCTGCAATATTGCTTAAATTAATCCACACAAGCAATAAAGCTTTCTCCATTGTAATGAAAACCTCCATCTATTTCAAACTCTACCACTTACTCATTCTGAGTGGAAACTTTGGTTGTCTTTATCCTGTGAGTCCAATTCATATGCTTCCTTCAGAAATCAGCCAGGAAGGCAGTAACACTGTATCACTCATGTCGAATGCTGCACATCAGAAATTAATCTGCTTGGATTTTGTTAATGAGCAATTAACTTTCTTTAAGTATCCAAAGAGACATCTGCAGAAATTATGTATGATTCCATGTTTGAAGCTGCTTCCAAACAGCCTTTTTCTATAGCTCCTTCCTATTCATCATGGTGCCTCCATCAGCTTTGGGCATAGCTGCAGCTTTGGGCACAGCTTTGCTGCATGGACAATGCTGAATCCCTGCTGTTCTCTGCTTGACTTCGCCTGACTGGCTGCCAGCCCCACTGCTTTCCCTATCCCCTAAGTTCTCTTTAGGGCACATCTCAAGCACCTGGAAGTCAGTGCGAGATGGCAATATTAACCCTTTAAGGAGCTGGGATAGTCACCATATAGAGCATTTGTAACACCTGATTTTTTTTTTTGTGACTGTCTTGCTCTCGATCACTCTTAATTAAATTTTCTTTTGCTCTTGTCTACAGCTGGTGTAACACACTGGGAGGCTGTTCCTTTTACTGATGCCAGAAGAGTCTGAATAGTCTTTTGTGTTTAAGTGGAGGTTATTAAATAGCTTTATATTAATTAGCTGTGATGCAGGGAACACATGGGCAAATGTACTCGACGAGATCAGTTTATCCATATGGAAATTACACTGGATGTTAAATCCATTACCCTAATGGCAGACTTTGACAGTACTTAGCCAATAACTGCAGAATTGCCTAAATCATGCATTTGTTTCAGAGCTGGGAAAATGGCTGATTTCTTTGAATACTTGCTCAAATGAAGAACTGAATTTACCTGAACTGTGTAGCCTGCCTTGTGTTTTAGCAAATGAATTCGGAGGCAGAAATGGCCACTGAAAGGGTAGGGTCTAACAAGCTCTGACAGCAGTCATGGCAGGATCGTCACTCTGCAGGGATGGCTTGGATGCCTTGACCCTCTGGCTCTCTCCTTTCAAGCAGGGGTGTTGCTGTGCCCACAAAATAGAAGCTGCTTACCCTGTTCAGTGAAATAGCTGGCAGGTCCAAGAAACAATCAGTAGCCAAAATGGCTTGATGGATAATAGCAAACAACAAATAAATTAGAAGTTGTAAATTGCTCGTGTTTGATTGTGAACAGAAAGGGCTTCCATTTGTGGAATAAATGTGTTTACTTCGAGCTGCTCGTTCAGGCCTGATTTGGAAAGAAGGCTGGTGCTTGTAGCTGCAGTGGGCAAAACCCCCTTCGCTGCAGCTCCCCTTTTCAAATGGCAAGGACAAAGTATTTATTCAGCTGTCAAGTGGGGAAAGAAAGCAAATTAGTTTTAGGCTGAAATGCTGGACTGTGTTTGCTGCTGTAGTTTTGAGGCCAGATGGTGACTTGGACAGCCCTGGGGAACGGGTAACAAGTTTCTGTGGGGCAAAGATCAGAGGCAAAAGGAAATATTCAGATTATCTTGCTGTTTTACTTCCTAGAGCGGAGAAGATAGAATGCAATGCATAAGGCTGTGTTGGGGAGGGGATTAGCCACTCTTTTTACAGTTGATGGTGTTGCTGAATCCTAGAGTCAGCAACAGAGAATGGCTTTGAGACCTGACTTACCAACGGAACTGCAGCTGCCCCCGGGATGGATGGGGCAGCTCGCTGCAGTGAGGAAAGCTCCTCTGCCACTATCCCCCACTGCTCCCCCATGGCTTCTTTAATGACTGCATATGATTTGGGCATCTATTTCAACACAGAGCCGGGACCTTAGCGCTGGATATGGCCTAAGGCCTCCCAGCAGTGGCCACATTTGGCTTGTGCTCCCAAAGCTTTCCAAGCCCTACTTGTCCTTCTGCCTCAGTGCTGGCTCATGCCTCAGTTTCTCTGCTGTTGGCACTCAATTTGGAGTGTCCTTTAAGTGAGCTGTGGTGGAGCTGGTAGGTAACCAAGCAGATGGGCTGTCTCAGCTATGTCTGCTTAGGTTGCTCAACTGCAACATCTTACAGGCTCCTGGGGGCTAAGGCGGCACCAAAAACTCTCCAAGAAACTCCAGGTTTGGAAAGGTCTGAATATCCAGGGAGAAAGCAAGCTGGAAGAAAGGTCTCTCTGCTGGCACCACATACTCTCTATGGAAGGAGTTCTAATTGCATTCAAACATAATTTAGCTTCCAGTGTAGTGTTTTTCATTTTGAGTTAACTTTTATCCAGTATAAACAAGGTAGGGGAAAACAAAAGGATTAGGAAGGCTGAGTGGGAAGAGTGGTCTGGCCAGGCTGTGGAGAGCCCTGGGCTCTGCCTGGGAGCCCAC
The DNA here is from genome assembly GCF_004027225.2 of Strigops habroptila. Taxonomy (NCBI): domain Eukaryota; kingdom Metazoa; phylum Chordata; class Aves; order Psittaciformes; family Psittacidae; genus Strigops; species Strigops habroptila. The sequence goes on along the minus strand of NC_044281.2, from coordinate 60,818,741 downwards.
AGCTGGAACAAGGCAGGGGGATGCTGTAAGGCAGCGCAGGGAGCCTGGCATGGCTGTGCCCGGAGGGGCCCAGGGTAGGCTGAGGCTGAAGCAATTAGACTCTGCAGGTCAGAAGGAAAGGGGTGTTAGCAGAGGGGGACTGGGAGGCTTTATACTGCCTGTTAGAACAGTAATGGGTGAACCCAAGCCAATTTTTACAGTTTCCTTCTCACCTGCAAGTTCACTTGTTTGTCTCTCCTTTCAAAGGAGAGACAGGGAAGGAGGTGGATTATCGTGAATCGAGAGGAATATGGTGGAGAGGCAGACACCTGTTAGAAATAGATCTTGATCCATCAGGTTGACAAGAAATCAAGTGCAATGGGCTGTGTGGGGGTACTTGGCGCTACACATTACTGCTTTTATGTGCTGCTGGGAGGGGAGAAGTTACACACTGTGTGTGGGGTCCTGGCCATGCAGCAGAGACATGCACAGGCCAAAGCACTTGTGTTCTCACTTCAGCTTTTCATTTTCACTTGCCCCAGTAAAAACACTGTAAGCCAGGGCCTTGCAGGACTCTTTCTTGCTGGAGAAAATCAGTGACATGACACAGGTTGTAGGTAACTTTTATTACTTTCTTTTCTCTCTCATCTGTCTTTTCACCCAGGGGACAGAGGTGGTTGTTACAGCCTGTGGGAAAAGGCCTCTTCCAGTGTTCTCAGTCCTCCCTTGTCTCTAGATAGCATTGCTCCCCTTAAACATTGACTCTCAGCTGAAAGGTTGGTGGAGAGGTTGGGTCAGGTTGTCCCATTTCTTGCAGTGCCTTCTTTCAAAAGGATGCATCACAGAATAAAAGTGATGCTGCCACTTACAGAATGGCAGGGAGTGCCCATGGAAAACACAGAGTGTTGGGGTATGGTGCTGCCTACACTATGCTTCTGCTCTGCCTCCTGTGCCATGCCAAACATGGCTGGCCAGCAAAAGGGCTTGGTGCATTAAATGCTTTGCAGCTGATGTTTGTGGCAGCCCTGTGTTTGTTTAGCTGTGTTCACCTTCCTCTTCTCATGAACTTCCCTGGGAGGCCAATGTCCTCGCTCTGCACAAGCATTCGCAGAGCTGATGTGGAGATGACACATCTGCTTGTCAAGCCTCTGGACCCTGGGACTCTCCTGAGTTATTGCAGCTAGTCAGCTTACTCTGAATATGAAAAACAGATTCCTGCAGGGAATTTGGGGTTCAGAATTCTTCTCCTCTTTAATTTATTTTTCTTTAAGTAAATCGAGGGAACTTCAGCTATTCCACTGACAGGAAATGCTGAAGGATCTATCTCAAATCATTTGCTCAGATCTCCAGGGCCCAGGGGTTTATGAAAGGTTCTTGCTATAGACTCTCCACCAGCTCTGGGAAACATCTGTTCCATATTCTGAATGCGCTTTCCCAGCAGAGCTTGTTTTAATAAAATCATTGCTTTCTCTGTGGTTAGAAAAGCCAGTGCAATAAAGTGTTTTTTCTATGCTAAAAAGTTCTTGACCACTGGTTAATGAGGAAGTTAAAAAGCAGTATGTAACATCACGTTTGACTTATCCTGTTCTTCCAGAAACTTCTCTGCTGGTCATAATATGACAGAGTTCACCAGAACTGAAGCTCTGAACAGTGACAGGTGTTTAATGTTACCTGCATTTCTTGGTTTTGTTGATGCTTCCTTGTAGCCTCTGTTTGAAATCCAGTGTCTAAGCTGTGGCATGTGACTAGCATATATATTGAATGAGACTATGAAAGTGAGGTGTTTTGAGGCATAGGCAGGGGACGTGAAATTGTTAATGATTTTTAAAATGTGTTTTATGATGCTTTTTTCCCTGGGTTGTGCCACAGGTCTGAAATGGCTTTTCCTCCACGGTAAGACATATTAGAAGAAGACTTGCTGCGGTTCGATCCACCTGAGACCAGATAATAATGTGTACAGTCACGTTATCTCTGCTAAATAGAAAAATAAGAGACCCTGGCAAAGTCCTCAGTGCTCTTTTGTCCTCAATAGAGGTGATGAACTTAGTGGTGGTAGCTACTTTCCGTGTCCAGCTATAGAGCTCTTCCCCTGTGTGGACAGCAACCAGGGAAGGAAGAGGAGATCCAGTGAATATGGAGAGAGTCTTCATTGGTATGAAGAGGAAAAATTATCCAGGCTTGAAACTGTTCTGAAAGTGGGAGGTTTTGATTTTAAGGGGACTCTATGACTTTGGAAAAAAAGGGAGAATTATTGCACAGCAATAAATATTTTCAACCCTAAGTTGCATCTTGTAGAAGACAAATTTTTAGATCTAATATATTACTACTTCTTCTAGTCCCACTCTCTCTTGTGGGAAGTATGGGTACTGAATGGAGTCTGCTCACTGCTCTTTCATCAGGTTATGCATCTTTTGTCCTGTGCTAGTGGTACAAGGGAGCTGCAAACGGTACAGTTTTGATGGCATGCTTTGTGCTCTCTCTCTCTTTCTTCATAAGTTGTCTTTTATTTTGGTTCCAGCTGAACAACTTGGACTTCTTTTAACAAAATTAGATTTTCATTTTCCTCTTCTGGAAGAGTGGGAGAAACTGCTTTCTTCCCAACAATGCTGCAGCCTGCTGCTTTCTGCTTCACTGGACCCTTACCTACCACCTCAGGCTGCCCCTCTAGTTCCTGCAAACAATTTAGGCACCTGTTCTTCAGCTGGGGTTACAGATGTGGTGGATTTATATCAGATTTATGATGCATTTAAGCTACTGGACATTTATTTCAGTGAGCCAAGCTCCCTTGGCAGTGCTTGTCTGTGGGAAACAGAAAAACGAGTTGCTGTATAAGTGTGCTGTAGGTAGAAGATGAAATATTCCCAGCCTGGGCAGAGAACCTCTTGTGTATTCCCTGCCAGGTCATGCACAGAAACTAAGTTATCTAGTTAGGGAGTCCAGAAGTGTCCTACTGGGGTTGTAGCTGTAAAGCAGGAAAAATCGTTAGGAAGGACTGAATCACAAAAATGTGGGAGTTAAAAGAGCTTAAGAGTTCTAGCGCAGCTCTCTGCATGGAGGCATGATCTAACAAAGTCTGTATCATGCCTGGTTGTGGGAGAAGCAGACAAAGCTTGAACAGTCAGGCTGGAGAAAGATGATGCCTGGTCTGGCACAGCAGCAGGTGGGAAGTACTGAGGATGAAAGTGATCTTGGAGGTCTTGTTAGCTGCTGGATATATATTAAAAACCAAAAAGTCAATCCTGTTTTGCTCATCTCATTAGGGGTTATTGTAAGCAGTAGACCAAGCCTTTTTATTATCCTGTTAGTTTTCCATGGAGCATTGTGTCAAACTGAAAATCTCCATTCTTTTCAGTGTTTCTAATGATAACAGGCTTCAATACTTATACGGGCATTTCATGCTCTGAAGCAGTAATGCTGCTCTTGGATATGGCAGAATAGCCCAACAGAGAGGTACAACTCCAGGAACATGTTCAGAGGGCAACAGGAGTTGCACATCGCCTGAATCCTATGTGCAACTGCTTCCAGATGCAAAGTGTATTCCTGGCTTCTTTATTTATTGATTATGGCACACCAGTTAGTTATCTTTGTTTTGTTAAGATCCTGCATTAGCTTTCTCTTGGGAAGAATCAGAGAAGAGGACTAAATATTTGTCAAGTCACTTTAATCTTTGGACTTTATCTACTTATCATAAGGATAAGAAATGTCATAAAGCTCAAGCGAATCAGAACAGGATCTTCCAAAGTTCTCATGTATGATTCAAAAACATGCTTGTGGGAGAGAAGGGTACGGGTGCTCCTTGTCTGTGCTAGTGAGATTAGTGGTGTTTGAAAATATGTGATATATCTGTGCACCCATATCTGGCCTTTGTGTAGTGTTCTCCCTTTTCATCAGCTACAATGAGACAAAATATGCAAAGATGTTGTAGATTTCATTAGTCACACTAGTTTATTCAAACATCTCCTTTGCATAAGAAACCAAGGCTTGCACTGATCTCTGGGAAAGAATGTGCTCGCAGCTTGGAAAAGCAGTCTGCACAAATGACACTGCAGCACGGCAGAGGTCAGCAGCTTGGGTGCAGGAGAGGGGCCCGGCTGTAGGGTTTGGTGCCATCATTTGCAATTCAATCCCATACAGCTCCCTCTTAGGGGAACAATTCACTAAATACAGAGTTGTTCTTTTTTCCTGATTCACCATATAATTCACCTCCCAAGTTCAATTAAGAAGCAATCTGTTTGTGACTGGAAGCAAGCTGCATTTATTTAGAAATACAAAATTATTCTTTGCTTCAGCAAAGACCACGTGCCTTAATAATTCTGGTGCTGAATGGTTGGTTGGGGTTTCCTTTAAATGGAATGGGATATTGTGTGAAGAATAGCATACTTTGGGGTGAAAAAAGGGGGGGGGGAGGAAGGGTGTGAGAAGTCCTGAGGATGTAAAATTTAACTGAGAAGAGGAACTTTTGTTGAGCTTGGGCTTAAGGAAGTGACGAGGACTAGGCATGAAAGAAAACAAAGGGAAATCTTAGGATGGGACATTGAGGCTGGAAAAGAGTGATAGAGTTCAGAGCAATCCATCTTGTTGAATGAGGCTTGTTCCTGTTCACACATCTAGTGGCTTTTGTCCAGTCAAGCTCTGTTAAGCTACGGCACTTCCTCTGGGAGACAATCCCCTGATTTAGTGTGTCTCTCGGACTAGGAAACTTTAATCTATAGTCAGCTGAGAGTCTGAGTATTTTATTATCCTCTGGTTCATTTTGTTCTTGTCTTTCATCATCCCTGATATTTTAAGTAGTATAATACCAGAGATGTAGAATCTGATACCACCCTCTAAGGTGTCCCCTGTTCTTTCCCCCTTGGAGGGGCTGGAGAAGGATTTGCAAGAAGCCAGCTCCAGAGCACAGGAACAGTTCTCCAGCTGGCAAAGCAAGACTGGTTTAGGGGCTGGAAGATGTCCAGCTGTCTTGAAAGTGGGACATCCCTCTTGGAAGTGTCCACACAATATCCAGCAATGCCACATGATTAACAGTACCTCCCTTTCTACGTATGGTGGTTGTCCATGCCCTTTGTGCTTTACCTTGCCACCAAGACTGTAGAAACTTGCTCTTGCTAACACCTCTGCAGAGATCAGCTCATTCAGCCTTCCTTCTACTCACAGGGGACCCATGATACCAAGATGGGGAAGGAGGGAGGGGGACAACAGTGGTGGTATCAGCACCATCTTCTTAAGGCTGTGAATGTAGTTTGGGCCAGTTTTATGTGTTATACATCTTGCTGTCTCGTGTGTTGTGTTCTCTCACTGTAGGCACCATTTTTGAGCTCTCCCTTCTACTGCAGTCACCATGGAGAGCTTTCCTGCCAGAGATGCTGGTTGGTTTCCATACAGTCTGTGACTGTACAGTGGCTTATTGCTCAAGTTCTCTCTATAGTTGCTTTCTGGCTTCTGTGGTGTTCCAAAGTTGGACCTTGCAAAATGGAATGCCCAGGAAACCTGGAAGACAAACAGCTATAGAAAGAAGAGTCTTGTTCTTACCTCTTCCTCCTTCTATATTTTCCAATCATTTTTCTATCGCTTTCACTGCATTTTCTTCTACTGTCCCTGTCTTGAAGTTCTCTTGCTGCTGGATGATCTTTCACTACTCCCACCCTCCCTACACTCAGCAGCTGCTGGTACGACATAGAATTCAAATCTCAAGACTGTATGACTGTTGGTTCCTCCATTGGTGGGGCAATCAGCAGATCCCTGGGCAGATTTCATGATAGGGTACAAAAGCATTAAGCACTTTGAACTTTTTACTCATGTAGACATTTTTAAGAAACTGAAGAAAACCACAGGAAACCAACACTGTGAAAATGCTTCAGCTTCTTCACCCTTTTGAAATATTTAGCCTCTCTGAGTCTGGGCTTTGGTTTTTTACTTTGTTTTGGGGTTGTTTTTTGTTTTTCTTTTGCTTTGCTGGCTGTTACTGGGGGAGTTTGTTTTTGAAACAGGCATTTTAGAGGAAGCTGACGGGAAGAAATAGAAAATATTTTGTGAACAGAAAAATATAGTTACAAAATCAAGGCAGAAGATGCATAATTCAGGGGCTTTTCAGTGCTCTGAAAGCCACTTTGATTAACAGTACTTATAGAAATTAGACTGTAGTGGTAACAAGCACTTTGAGTGGAGGCAGAGCTCAATTTGCTTTTGCAGCACAGGTGAGTTTGCACAGTTGGTGGGCAGAACTATTCTAAAGTCCTTTGAAACAGAAGTATGAACAAGTTATTGTTTGTTTTAAATCACTTTCTGGCACTGGGTGACATTTTAAATCTTTTTCTGTGGCAGAATGGATCTAGTATTAAGATCCTATTTCTATGTCATACATCAGAAAAACTAAAATCAAGTACTGGGCTACTGCCAAGTATTGTGGTATCTTCATGATCAAAAGACTAGTAGGGCCTATAGATAGGAGTCTCTATCTCCATTCCCTAGCAATGCGACTTTCATGAGGAACTAGGATCTCTTCCTGTCTTCATCTCATGGTAGAGGATTCTGGATGCACTGAGCCTGCTCTGCCCTCTCTCTGGGTGTGCTGGACAGCCCAACCTGGGGGAGTCACTTCTGCAGCCCCTGCACCCTGCTGCAAGCAGTGCTCTGCTGTAGCACACTGCTGGTGAGAGGATGCAGCAGATATGTCTGGAGAAAATGAGAGGGTTAGGCACAGTGCTGGTACAAAGTTACCATAGAACTGTTGTGGTTTCTGTACCAAATAGCTGTGACATCAAGCAGTCAAATCCCTTCTCCAACATGTTGGTGTATTGTGCATCATGGGAACCTCGTAAATTGGTTTTCTGTGTGGAAATAGGAAAGCCAGGCAGCGAGGCACTCAGGGTGGACCTACCGGTTTTGTTTTGGTGGCTGAGCTGGAGGGAGCCACCTCCATGAACAAGCTGGGGACCTTCCTCTGCCTGGCAGTTCCTGTGCTGTTCCAAAAGGGAGCAGTACCTGGTGCTGGATGAAGCACAATAAATACTCAGGAGCTAACATTGCAATTCTTCCTGCTTTGGTAGCCAGTGGGAATTAGCATCACAGAGAAGGGCTTTTATTTTCAAATTAAGCTGAGTTCAGGCCAGCGGTATAAAAGTTGGTAAGAGTGTATTTGTCTGAATGTATATTATTCTTTTTCTTGACAGTGTACCTTTTTTCATTTGAGATATAATAGTGGTACTTACTATTGCTAGCATCTTCCTTGTATAGCTCCTTTTCTCAGTAAAGCTCTGTGGAATTAGCCTTTCCTAGAAGAGACTTTCTGCCTATTCAGTATATGGCCAAACTAAGGCACAGGATGGTAATGAATTGCAAGGTGTCCCTGTAGGCTGGGAACAAATCGAGGAAAATAGCCCAGCTTTATCATGCTCTTAGTCCCTGCACCCTGTATAGGAAAAACAGCCAGTTTCTGTGGCCGGCCAGCCCGCAGAAGGCATCACTGATAGCTGCTGTCCTTCCCACGACATAGCTCTGCCAGCCAACTCACCAGGAGATGTCTCTGCTCTTCTTTCCTTTGCAGGAGGCCTGGGAGAACAGTCTCTTATGTCAAGTGAGAACGCCACTTCAGCCGATCGTAGTAACAAAGCAGTCAAAAAGGGTAATGTGGTACCCCACCCAGACCTTTGGGTACTTTTGTATTTACTTTTTTATCCCCTGTAAAACCATGTTTGTCCTGTGTACATCTGTGTGCTTCTGTGTCTGGGAGACCAGCCCTGCCCAGGCGTCTGCATTTGTTCCTGTTGGTGGACTTTCTGCAAGGGTGGGTTTGCCTTGTATAGTGTGGTGTGTTGACCCCAGCCAAGCACCCATACAGCTGCTTGGTCACTACCCCCCTCCTCTGGCAGCATAGGAGACAGAGCAGGAAAAGCAAAAGTGAGAAAACTCTTTGACTGAGATAGTTTAATCAGTGAAGGAAAGAGGGGGAAAAAATCCCAAACCAAGTGATACAAAGGCAACAGCTCACCCCTATCCACAAGCAGACTGATGCCCAGGCAGTTTCTGAGCAATAGCTATCTTGGGAGCCAAAACCTAGCAGATTTTATTGCTAAGCATGATAAGATATGGTATGGGATATCCATCTAGCCAATTTGGGTCAGTTATGCCAGCTGCATTCTCTTCCAGCTTCTTGCCAGTTCCATGCCTCCTTGCCTGGGGAGTGGACAGGGCTCAGTAGAATAAGGAAAAAAAGCCTTGATGCTTTGCAAGCACTTTTCAGCAATAACTTGAACATTAGTGTGTTATCAACACTTTTTAGCCACAAATCCAAAACAGAGTATGTTAACTCCATTCCAGCCAGACCCACCACATACAGGTAGCCACGACTGTCACCAGGACAGCAAAAACATTTTACTCCAAGGCAGAGAGCATAATGCTAGCCCCCTGATGTAGGGATGTTTCAACTGAACCAGTTTAAGCTTCTCTTCCCCAGGAAAAGCAGGGCTATCACCTAGGCCAAGTTTTTCCTATTCATGTAGGTAAGGTGTTGCTTACAGGATCGGTCCAGACCTCTGAACATAGAGGCATTCCCTCAGGGTTGCCCTGTTCTATGCAGGATGTTTGCAACCCACTGCGTGTAGGAGGGACTGTTATTTTCCATGTGTAGGCAGAGGCACTGAGGCAGAGAGACCATACAGTGGTTTAGTCCGGGGGGAGAGACATTCGCACTCATGGCTGCTGTGTTCATTGCCCAGTGCTGTATTTCCTCATCAGAGCTGCTTATGTGTCCTGAGCTGGCGGCAGGCCTGAGGCAGTGGAACAGTGGGCAACAGCACTTGAAGAAGGTGCTTCTGCTTGCAAGGCTGTGTTGGTACTTCTGATGGCCTGTTTCTACTCAGAGATGGGCTGGTGCTGCTGTTGGCATAAAGCTGAGCTGTCTCTGCTGTTCAGGTGAGGCTAAGAGACTCCCAAGTGAGTTTCAGAGAGCAGCAAGGACTGTTTCATGGCATTTTGCAGATGCAGAGAGCTGCCTGGGCTGTGGGCAGTGGAAAGAGTCTCGCGCTCACAGTTGGTGTGCAGAAACCTCTGAGTGCTGTTCATCATAGAGGGAGGGGGGATTTTAGAAAGGATCTCGGCTGTCCCAGGCTTAGTGATAGTACAAGTCAGTAGGAGAGGTTATGTCCAGGTAGACTAAGCATTAGAAAGGTTGCATGGCTTTATTTTTCACTGAAGAAATCCTCTTCATGCATGCAACTTGTCAGTGACTGTAAGCAGTGCTTCTTCAAGCATGCTGTCCAGATTTCTTCTGCCCCTTGTGGCATGGCATCTGCTGCTGCTTTCCCCAGGTCCCTGCTAGGAGGGTGTGTCAGGCCTCTCCAAAGACCCACTGCAAGTTTAAGTTGTTAAAGGCAGAAAATGTTAGCAGGCATCAGGATCAGTCAAGAGCTGTTGCAGGACTGATGCAGAGAATTCACACAAAAAGGTGTGTGGCTAGCAAGGCAGCATTGGCGGGGCAGAAGTGTGGACCCAGGGTCCTCTGTGCAGAACTCCTACCACACCAGGTGAAGGAGAGTGTGGGGCTGATGACTCCTCACTTGGCTTTGCTGGCAAGAGCTGTCTATGTGCAAAACCATGGAGATTCTGGGCAGCTCAAGGAGCAGTTTGTGACTGAGAGACAGGTATCCATGAGACTACTTCTGTCTCAAGACCTCTCCCTTATTCCAGCTGTGTCCCTTGTAATGCAGCAGCAGTACCTCTGTGGGATAGGTGTATGAAAAGAAGGGGAGTGTGGTTCTTTATTTCACTGGGGGAACCACCAATCTCAGAGCATCTGCCTTCCAAGGTCCAGCAGCTGCCTTGGGGATGGTTCAGCTTCTGAAATGGCAGGTGCAGTCGGCATGCCAGGGATGTGCTCAGGAGGAAGAGGAACAAAAAGCAAATTCCCAGCTTTGTCCTGCAGCTCATAGCAAGGCCTTTAGCAGGAAGGGCTGGACCTGTTGAAGCAGGAAAGGAGGGTTTGAAGTTCATTCCTTTCATCCCCCTGCACTACCTTAATTTCCTTCCCATTGTTTTGATCCCCTCAGTCTTGACAGTAGTGGTTTGCTTACCACTGCTTCCACTGCAGGGATGAATGGGACCAATCTAGTCACTGGAGGAAGGTCTCAGCAGGGCTTGTGCTTTTCCATAACCTGGCAGCCCATGTCCCTGACTTGGCAGGCAAAGCTGTAGCCCATCTTGCTGATATCCTTACAAATCACAAGACCACAACTGGAGCTTAGATTCCTCCTCTTGGAGTTTCAGAGAGATCCACCAGCACTGAGGAGCAACCACCAGCAGTGCTGCTTCTGGAGGTGAGCAGGGAGTTCCCCTTGGTGTGACCCTTTAGGCAGGCACTCTGCAGGTGTAGCAACCCCTATACTCTATTATTCCTTTGCCTATGTCCAGCTGATGAGTTGGCTGTGCAATACAGGCAGCTTATTTAAGACATGGTGTCTACACAGTCTTTACATGTGCCAGTAAAACCCAGCTGGACTACAGTTGCTTTGAGATTTTGGGTCAGCCATGGCACAGCAAATGGGGGTGAGCAACCAGGAAGCTCTGAATGGGGGGTATTTTCTGCTGGGTCAGACCCACACCACATTCAAGTGTAATGTGTAAGCAGCATAACCAGTATCTGAGCAGAGCTGCAGCAGCGCAGGAGCAGGGTAAGGTACAGGGTCTGCGTAAGAAGCCTAGGTGAATTGTCAGGCAGGTTTTACGACCCGCACTGAGCACCACACAAGCAGGGCTTTTCCGTCTTTTCAGCAAGAAATGAGACATGTTTTACTCTCCCTTTTGTATTTTTGCTCCTTTTCATTAAAATGAAGAGATTCAGCATGGATGGAGATTTGTGCTAACTATAGAATGCCTCAGCTTTTCCACTCTGAGTATCCCTCCTCCAGCAGACACTAATCTGTATATGTTTCCAAACCACCCAAGATCTAGCATGTGAAAATAAACACTTTTATGTAATACTTTTCAGCCTTGAGTATAGGTTTCAATCTAAGGGCCCTGTTCTCTTCCTCCAAAGCCAACTCGAACAAGTAGCTGTTGCTGCTCTGAAGCTAGGCCTGATAGAACAAACCTTTCTCTGCAGATCTGGGTGGATAGAGCAGGTTGAGAATACACGGTGATATCTGGGCTTGTTTAACCCCCCTTCGTCCTGTTCCCCTTGTTTAAGTGCTGCATTGCCATGTATGAAATTGCTGTTGGAGAGGGGCAGGTGTCCCTTTACAGTTTTCTGGAAGAATAGCTTTGGCATAGTGTGGATGGAGGCTCCAGACAAGAAGGGCCAGGTTGCTACAGATTAACTGTCTCTAAGTCCCAAACAAATCATTGGCAAATATGACTATGGCTTCTGGTTTGGGTTAACATCTTGCTTTTTCTGTTTTTCTTTTTCTGAAGCTCCAGGGTATAACCTGAGGGCTGCACATGGAGCTAATGAGGATTTAAACAGTGTTGCCACTCTGTCTTGCAGATGGCAGGCAGAACACAACGCTCGCGAGGAGGCCGAAGAGGAAGGAATATAAAGATGAGTCTGGGATGGATGCACACTCCTCTCCTAGAGTGCGCAGGGCAACCACGTCCAGGGCTGAGAGGATCTGGCCGGGGGGGGTCATCCCCTATGTGATCGGAGGAAATTTCACTGGTCAGTAGTGAAAACATTGCTCCCTGTTTGGTCAGCAGTGAGCGTCTCAAAATGTGTGGGAGATCTCAGGAGCAGAGTTTTCCCACAAATGACTCTTCTGGGGCACAGTGGGCATGTGGTTGCACAAGGAATCATGTACTGTGGAGGCTTGAGACTGAAGTGTGCAGTGAGATGTTTCTTCTCTTGGAGTCCAAGAAATAATTGGGTGACTTGGTCACTTTTCTTGATTGCTTCAGGTGCCAGCACCTGTGAGTTGTGCTCACCCCCCGTGTTTCCAGAAAGAGATCCTCTCTGCTGTTGGAAGATCAGGAGCAGAAGTACCCTGGGTTGCTTTCTGAATCCCCGCTTGGAGAACTTTCCCTGAGCACTCTGCTTCCTGAACTGCTGTTTTCTGGGTACCAACTTCAAGGTGTCCTGTAGGTGTGTGAAGGAAAGGGGCAGTGAGCTGTGTCCCATGGTGCATGAGGAGCTCCCCAAAGTATCCTTTGTAGGATCTTTGTAGCATCTCCTGGGCATTGTCCAAACTAACGTGTCTCTTGTGGTGCAGCCTATCACTTGTCTGTGTCTCATGTGAAGCAGACCACCTCTCCATAGCTCAGTGGTTCCCCATGGGATTGGTTTCCTTGACGCATGGATGACAAATGCTCTGTGCCTCACTGGAGCCAGTTCCTTCCTGTCTCCCCCAGGCTGCCTCCACCATCTCCCACTAGGATCCAGCAGGCCTTATTGCCTTGGGCTCCCATGATGTACTTTGTTCCAGCACCCACACTGCTGCCAGAAGTCTGCAAAGCCCCAGTTGAAGGGTTTGTTCCCTTCCTACAAAGGGAGGGGCTCATGCAACCTTGCAGGATATTGGGTAGCCTGCTAGCCACAGCTGTCCCCCCACACTTGTCAGAGAACAGCTGTCCCCATCCCTCAGGGTCTGATGAGAGAGTGTTCTCTGTGTTACGTGTGCCCCACTGCTCTAACCACTCCAGAGTAGGTAACACCATCCTTCCATTTTGGAGACTGTGTAAGAAGCGGCTCTTGCCATAGGACAGTTATCTTGTGTGTTCAGTTTGGTGTTTTGCCTCAGCTTAATCCCACCCTGGAGTGCATCTCTCTGTTCCATGTGCCTTTATGATGTACTTCTGCCCTTTCTCCGCTCTCTAGTCACTCTTGAGAGTGGCAGCTTGCTCTGCAGCCCTGTGCATACCAGAGGCTCTGCTGGAAAGACAATACTGCAGGAAAGCCTTCTAAGGCCGTGTACCACTCTGGGGCATCACTGCCCAGCACTCTGAGTGGCTGTTCTGGATGCTGTTGAATGACTGCTGGAGGTACCCCATTCCCTGGGGATGGGATGTTCTGTTTCCTGTCTTCTTGCAAGTGTGAGACAGGCATAATACCCTACTTCACAGGTGTCTCCATTGAAGTCCTGAGCTTTCCCTCAGTTCAAGCATAGAGCAGGGTACCTCTACACCTTCTTATGCTGCCCTGAGACTGCCTCTAGCTCCTATACAGTTCCTACTTCTAATTTTAAAGATCGACTACCTGATGATAGCTTTGCTTCAGTTTTGAGGAGTATCTGTAGCACTCATGAGATTTCTGGGTCTTGAAAGATGTATGTGGTCATGGTACATTGCATCATGAGAGTAAATTTGGCACACCACTAAGCACCTGGTGCACAGATCAGATCAACAAGCAGCTCTCAGAATGACCTCTACGTAGCGAGGTGACATTTCTCTATGCAGAAATATCAATGTGCTTAACCAAGTTCACTACCTTTTTAATTAGAGCAATTAATTCATCAAGCACAAGGAGAGAAAAGGATGATACAATAAATTAGTGCTATAGATTGAAGTAGATCACAGATTCCTAGAGATGTTTACAGGTGCAAGATTGACTGTTGGAAAGATTGACTGTTCCCCTATCTTGATGAAGTCCACTAGAGATTTTCCAGAAAGCCAGGCCTTCACTGTTCACTTTTCTTGGTTTTCTTTTTCAGGAACCCAAAGAGCTATCTTTAAGCAAGCGATGAGGCACTGGGAGAAGCACACTTGTGTGACATTTGTGGAGAGGACCGATGAAGAGAGTTTCATTGTGTTCACATACAGAACATGTGGGTAAGTGACACACATATTCCCTGCAGCTATGTATGTTGCAAACATCATTTTCATTGACAAATGGCTTTGTAAGTCCAGCTCTGGTCAGAATAGAGCAATGGCTACATGGGGGAATCTATCACAGAGATGCATCTGTCACTTACAGTATGGATTGCCAGGATAATTTAGTATTTGCTCAGAAGAAGCCTTGCTGGGTTCTTTTCCCTGGGATAACACTTAAGCGTATATATCTATTTTTATTGATATACACTTAAGTATTTTCTTTATACATACACACACATGTAGGTACATATAGTATATGCAACTGCTGGCCTGTCCTGGACCCTGCCAGATGGCATCCTCTGTTTTTACAGCTCAGACTTCCTCAATTCACTGATTTTTGCATGAATTTGTGGGTTTTCTTTTCCAGATGTTGCTCATATGTGGGTCGCCGAGGAGGGGGCCCTCAGGCTATATCCATTGGAAAGAACTGTGACAAGTTTGGTATTGTGGCTCATGAGCTGGGTCATGTGGTGGGTTTCTGGCATGAACACACACGGCCTGACAGGGACCAGCATGTCACAATCATCAGAGAGAACATACAGCAAGGTAAAATAGCACTTCAAGTTATTCCACCTGGCTTTTGGGTGGGTGGAAACATTTCTTGCTGGGCTTCTGGAAAACCCTAGTGGTCTATGAGCTGGGATGGAGAAGAAGAAATATTGCTGTCCTTGCCTAGAGTAAGGTCAAAATTGTTGGGTGAACAGAGATTTTGGATGTCCAGCTGGAATTGTTGGAACGTAGGAGTATATCCCTTTCATTCTAAGCTACCAGAGGTGGAAGGGTGTTTTTTCGCTTGTTTGTTTTTAAGTGATTTGGTTTTTTCCCTTTGTGTTTGGCACCACAGGACAGGAGTACAACTTTCTAAAGATGGAAGCTGGGGAAGTGAACTCACTGGGAGAGACCTATGACTTCGACAGCATCATGCATTATGCTAGGAACACATTCTCCAGGTGATGATCCAAGGTTACATGTCATTGGGACTATTTTCAGTAGTTGTGATTCACTCTGTGGGACACATGGAGCCTAGAAGGAGGCCTGTGATCTATTGCAGAGATATGTGGAAGTTGCAGTGAGCTCTGCTGCATTGCAAAGCTTGAAAAAAGTGTGAAAAAGCAAGATGGGTGAAGAGAAGTATGATGTATTCATGTTTTCTCCTTCCCACTATATTCATCCAGTGCTGTTAATCTCAGAGACCTTACAAAACCATGTTAACATGTTTCGCAACCACCGCTACATGCCATGAGTAAATGGGATGGGAGGCAGAGCACAAATATTCACAGTCTTGAGAACTTTTTGTTGCAAAAATTAAAAGTGCGGCTTTTTTAATTTTCTCATTCCCCAGTCATATGGAAGTGCCAAACCTACTGTTCCGTGCTTTTGTTTCTAAAGCTTCGTGTCAACTAGGGGAAAATGATCAGACTTGCTGAAATGCTGCTTGTTCTGGCAGGAGGAGATAGTAACTGGGCAAAAGTGCTTTGTAGCCTTCAGAGATTTCTTTGGATCAGATACCCAAAGCAAACAATTTTTCTTCCCTTGAGGCATCTGCTGGATCCTTCCAGCATTTGCTAGACTCTAAATGGTTAGAATTGTCTTGCACAAAAGTGGGATTAAGTTATTACTGCCATTTATATTGTAGATGCCTTTGAGTTTGTGTCTCTTGAAAACCAGGGTCCTTCAGAACACTGCTGGGCCAAGACTGGATAAAAATGGCAAGAGTCCTATGCTGACAAAAGCATAGACCACATGAAGATAATAAGTTCCAGCAAATTTCATTAAGATCAGTGGCTAGGTATGAGAGATAGCCCCTGTGTGACCCAGGGGAAGGGCTGTAGTGTGTGTTAATACATTAGCAGGCACTAGAAAGTCCATGTAGGAAAAAGATGGTACCCTAGCACCCCACCAGTGGAGGTGGGGTGTGAGTGGAAGAGAAGGTGAAGGAAGCAGAGCCATATCTGTGACTTGTTTTGAAGCAGCTCTTACACAGCACTTAGCACAACCTTGATGTTTTTAAACTCCTGTGAATGTTGATAGCAAGCCATAACGGTGTTTGCCATGGTCAAACGCTGCTGCAAATCCTGGGTCACTCCTCATTTTCAGTTCACAGCAAAACAAATTTCTCATTAGCATCTGTGGCTAATAGGAATAGGAGTATGGCACAAGAGACTGTAATGACAGCAGTAACAATTTTTTGTCATGGGAATTTCTGTTCTAGGTCAGAAAGTTGTCTGTTTTGCAGAATGTGGCTGCAGGCTTTTATTTCCTGGTGCATTCCTTACAGACATGGCAGCAAATTAAATTGAATATTGCTGTCTCATTAAGCAATTTCTTTTACATCTGTCAAGATCCATAAATGGCAGCTTAGCAATAAGACAAATTAAACCTCTGCAAAGCCCTAAGCAAATTGTGGGTTACCTTAGTTCACTAAGCCTCTTGCTAGTAGACATGGCAGCATAGCCTGGAGTTACAAAACATGATCTCTGCAAAGCTTGTGTTCGAATCAGGATGCAGGTAGCACTGCCTGTGTGTCAAGGGACGTCTTCTTGATGTATTTGCAACACACCATTAGTAATCCTGTACAAGATGTATACACATCCTCCACAGGTTTTACTGTGTGGAGTTACACTGTTTCTCTTGTGCACATGCAGATGTAAATACAGAGTTAGGACAAAATGTAGCTGCCTGCAGCTGAGTGCTTAATCTGCTTTGGGTATCTGCTTCCTTGAGCGGTGTTTAAGCACCTGTACCTAGTGCCCTCAGATGGGACAGTGAATGTTCAGCATTTATTGAGATCCGTTGATAACATCATAATGTTTGCATGATGCTTTACACATTCTGGGTACTATGCAGATGCTGATGACTCTTGAGAGTATACCTCTTCTCAAACTCTGTTGTTCTTAGCAGGTAGCAATGGTCAGTTGTCGTGCTTGACCTACCACTGCATTGGGCAGGTAGTACATGTTTTGCCCACGCCTGGACAGCAGAACAATGGGGCATCCAAGATTCCTGGGTTCTTTTCCTGCCTCTGGGATGATAGGTTAGGTATCTTACTCAGTGGTTAGGGTGTTAGTTACTGAGTTGCTCTGTTTAATGATGTCTGCTTGGTGTTTATTGATTTGTGAACCAAAGTATCAATGCTCTTAGAGACACTCACCAAATATGCAACTTACTTAACATCACAAGTGTTGTTAAGCAGATGGGGTTTGGGTGGACAGCATGGGACTGCTGGAATCTGTGTGGTTTAGGCCAGAAAGGCTCTTCCCTATTCTCAGTTCCTTTGATTGTAAAATGAGAGGAACTATACTTACTGCTTCCTAATTTGGAGTCATGTTCAGCAATGCATGTGAAGGGAGTACAAAATTCAGTTGGTAGAAGAAGAAAAAACAGAAATCTGACAGCCCCAACCTAGGGTACAGCCCTCTGGGAGAAAATGTGTTTGTCAAGTTGTAAGCGTAATTTGGAGTATTGTGTGAGCAATACCCTAGCTGTATGCTATGTGCAAAAGGCTGGGGTCTGTGAGTGTGCAGTTGTGAAGGATGGAATGGGAAAAAGAATCAAAAGTTTGCTTGTGCAAGTGGTGGTTTCTCTGTTAAACTTTGTCATGCTTCCCTGGTTGAGCCTGGAAATCTGCAGAAAGCATTTCGCTGGCCACAGAAGTATGTCTCTGCCAAATGCCTAGCTCTTCTGTGAACTCCTGAGAAGCCTTGAAAACTTACCAACCTGTTTCTCTGTGAGTGGTGTTACTGGAATTGGAGGATTTATTTTCAGTGCATGAACTTAAATAAATTCAGCCTGAGGCATGCAGCTGGCATGTAGAATGCCAGCCTTAATATGTCAGTCAAAATTTGATGGGCTCACCTCAGAGCCTGTAAGCATTGATTTTGGTGCTGATCAGGAATTTTCCTACCACTGAAGAAAAACAGCATTCCCCATGCAAAAGCTGATTCTAGTTTCTAAAACAGATTAAATTATTCTTTCTTCAGTTTGAATATTTATGAAATAATTTAACCTCATAAAACATGTTTAGTAGAATGATATTTTATTTTCAAGAATACTGACTACAGCTTTGGACAGCTGTGATCCAAATTTAAAATTAAACCAATGCAGAAAAACCCCTCTCAAACTTCTTCCCAAGGCTTTCACACAGCTGAGCAGCCCCGTGAAGAGAATGACTTGATCTTAACCCGTACCTGAAGACTCCTTCATCAGGATTAGGCAGTACTAAAAATATTGCTTCTGCCCCTCAGAAAGAGAAGTCTGCCTCACTGAGCTGATGCTGAACTGTCAAGTTCACTGTTAGCTTTGGCACCTCCAACCCTGTTAGGCATTCAGGGGCACAGTGAAATGGTTCCTGTGGAGTGGACAACCTGGTTGCAAGAGCTTGGACTTTACCAACTTGGAGTTCTGGTTTCTGATTTGTCCCACTTCAGCCAAGGCTGTCTTGGGGTCTCTCTTGCATGCAAGATTTTGCTTGGATGCACGGACTCCTCTTTTCGATGGAAGTGAGGCCCAAGATTAAACCCTTTACTGGACTGAGATCAGAGGTGCAGTAAAGAGCTTGTGAGTACGAAGTACCACATGGAAGAAATAGTAGTGAGGAAAAAGAAGCAGAGATGAGTGGAGTTATTAGCTTGGAAACTTGTGCAGAACAAAGGTAGAACCCTTGATCTTTTTCTCTTGTCTGTGGCAACCAGTCACTGACAGCCCAACCCCATCTGCTACTGAACAAACTCCTCTTCCCTCTGCTCCTTTGGCTTAAGTGTCCAGTCTGTGCTCCTGCTGAGCCAGATGTGCCATCAGCCTTCTGCAAGCATATTTCATTGCCTTTTCTGAATTATGGCAAGGAATGTATCTATACTCAAACAGAGGCAGCAGCAATTTTGATATATCAAAAGAGGAATTTATTGGCTTGGCAGACTTGCCTGTACATTTGGAAGCTGTCTGCTCTAGTGAGAAGACCACCTCAAGACATGCAGTTATCACAATCTGCATTACTCTTGCTTGTTAGTATGGGATATGGTGAAGGGGATGGTGCGGGAGGCCTGCCAGAATGACTTTCTGTGCATCATGTCACTTTGCCTGCTTCACCGCTCTGTGTCTCTGTTCTTCCCTTTAGAGGGGTTTTCCTTGACACCATCCTTCCCCGTCGTGATGATAACGGGGTCCGGCCAACTATTGGTCAGCGTATTCGCCTGAGTCAGGGAGACATCGCTCAGGCAAGGAAGTTGTACAAATGCCCAGGTAAATATAGCTTATGGAGATGGCTCCAACTTTATTATGGATACATGGTTTATCTGGAAGGCATTGGATTCAAGAGTACCTTAACAATTTCTTTGATGAAAGAGACTCAGGAAATGTAGACCACCAAATGCTTCAGCCTGGAGCTGTGGGAGAATTGAACTTGCCTAACATGTGTCTCCTATTAGTACTTTGCTAGTATTCCTGTTTGGTTTAGGGCTCCAAGTTGGTCCAGTGTAGACTCTGTTCATAGAAAATTAAATCAATGTACGAGACCACGGAAAGAGAGGGGTCTAGGAGGTAGCAAAGTGGCTATATTATATCTCTCATTTATTACCAGAGATATATCTGGTATGCTGGTTCTCTGCACACCAACCATCAAACTTCTGTTGAGTTATTTATACAATTGTTGTCCCAGAGATGAGCCTTAAGAAAACTGCAAATTTATCCTGTGATTATGGTATGTTGCACTGAGGCTTGGGAGATAACATGGAAGAAAGCTCAAAAATATTGATTTGTGAAACAACCAGGTGGTGTAATCTGGTGCTTTGAACTGGTCAGGGGAGGGTTGTATCACTTTTTCTGCTGTCAAAGGATTGGTAGACTGGGAACAACTTTGATAGAGAACCCATTTACATATGTGTGACATACCAGACCAACAGTCTGTGTCCTGCTTTTTGTGGGATCTGAAAAGATTGGCAGAAAGAGAATTGGGGTCACAGATATGATTGGGAGACTAAATTTACCTATCAGAACAGAAGGATCATTCAAAGTGGAGATGTTAGTGAAAGTTTATGCAACAGTTTTAGCTGAATAGGTTAATAGAGAAAACTAAATTTCAGACAAGTAATCTGCTGGCCTTAAGGACAGGTTGAATATGAGGATTCATAAAGAAAGGCTCTTTGCTTGAAAGAGAGGCTTCAAGCAAAGATGGCACCCAGTTTGGTGCCCGTGGCATGAACTACAGCAACTGAGAAGGGAGAGAGCATGGGAAGTGTGATGCGCGGAGGTAGAATATTTAACAAGCTGTGCTGAATTTCTGCAGGTAATGAAACACCAATGAGAACATGTTGGAGAATGAGAAAGTTGCCCTAATTTTGCAGAATTATCATGAACATTCATGATAATTCATGATAATAAAGGAGATGAAAAAGGACTTTTGTAAGCACAGCCCAGGAGTTTATCTGTATGGGTTGGTCTCCCAGAATATTGGTCCAGTTGAGAGTGACTTTGAGCAGTTATAAACCTAATGTGATCATAAATGATTAATCCTCTTGGAATAAGCGTATCAGAGAGAGAAGAGAGAAGATGAGAAGGGAGGGATGAGTTTACCAGTATGCAGAGTCACATCTTAAGTGAATGGCTGGCTAGCACTGCCCTGTGAACCATTCATAAGGCAATGGGAACTGGTTGATAGCTTGCTGTGCAAATCTGCTGCTTCTCTGTATCTAGCTACAGGGCAGAGAGCATGGGTTCATAAAGGTCTAGAATAAATTCTGATGACTTCAGGACCTGTGATGTTTGGGGATCTCTGCTTAGCTTATAGTGAATGGTATAACTTTCTTAGGTGTGCTAGTCCTAATTATCTTTTTTTTTTTTTTTCCTCTTTACCACTTAGAATTTTCTCTCATTTGCTTTTGATTGAACAAGATGTAGTTCTTGGAAAATTATCTCATGGATTAGCTTAGGAATTTGTTTGTTTGAATACTCAAAAGAAATAAAAGAAAAAAAGGATGTTTTGTACCATGTTTTTTTGATTGAGTCAGACTTAATGCAAGCAGGCTTTTCATTCTCATAGCTGGAAGCATCAACTGCAGATTCAGATTTCTTGAGGCAAGCTGAAAAGCCACTTTGGCCTGAGGTTAAAGTCAAATTAAAAGCTACAAAGCAACTTTCTTTAAAATGAGGACCCTTCTGAGTCTCAAGTTTTCCACTTGCAAAGTAGAACTTTTCTACTTTTTAGTGGTTTTTTTTCCCATAAAGATTTCACACAGGTTATTGCAGTTCAAAACATATTTTGCAGCAGAATGATTAGAGCTTTAAGCCTACTAAACAAATTTTCTTCACATATCTATTGGTTTGGTTTGGTTTTCTTTTTTTCTTTGCATCAAAATTTATACACAGGTTGCATTTGAAGAGAAAGGGGTACAGTATATGTTATGACATTATTATCTTCAGCTGCCATTTCAATCTGTAGCTTGAAAAGTTCTCTTCCTCTGCAAAATGCAAAACACAGGAGTTCAAAAACAAAGGACTGCAGTTGCATGTTCAAGCAGGGATTGAATGAGACTTTAGGTTGAGGAAAATTTTGTTTAGTAGTCAAGCTGAGGATTTTTAGGTAAAATTCAACAACATGATACAGAAATTGAATGGCAGATGGTTTCCCTTTTAGAAAGAGAGTCTCCATCTGAGAATGCCTGAGAAAATCCCCCAAAAAAGAGCAAACATGGTGGAGGATGAGTTACAAGCATGCATTGGTATGAGTCAGGATGACTGCTGTGTCTATTGTAAGAAACAGGGCTCTCCAACTCATTAGACTGGAGCTCTTGTGGCTGCTACAGTTAAGGCTGGCTTAGGTTTTCCATTCTAAAACCCTGCTGCTTTAAATTGCTCTTCATTCCACAAAGCTTATACCTGCTGGGTTAAAGTTAGTGTCAAGCCAGGTGAAACCAAATGAAATTTGTCGCAGGAATTTCTGGAAGGCAAAATGCATTCTGCTACATAGTAGTAAATCATAGAATCATAGAATAGTAAGGGTTGGAAAGGACCTTAAGATCATCTAGTTCCAACCCCCCTGCCATGGGCAGGGACACCTCGCACTAAACTATGTGGCCCAAGGCTCTGTCCAACCTCGCCTTGAACACTGCCAGGGATGGAGCATCCACAACCTCCCTGGGCAACCCATTCCAGTGCTTCACCACCCTCACTGTAAAGAACTTCTTCCTTATATCTAATCTAAACTTCCCTGTTTAAGTTTGAACCCATTACCCCTTGTCCTACCACTACAGTCCCTGAGGAAGAGTCCCTCCCCAGCATCCTTATAGACCCCCTTCAGATACTGGAAGGCTGCTATGAGGTCTCCACGCAGCCTTCTCTTCTCCAGGCTGAACAGCCCCAACTGCCTCAGCCTTTTTTCATACGGGAGGTGCTCCAGCCCCCTGATCATCCTCATGGCCCTCCTCTGGACTTGCTCCAACAGCTCCATGTCCTTTTCATGTTGAGGACACGCTAGATTCGATATGGTTTAATGGTTGAGGATTTGATGAGTATAGTCACTACAAAAGACTTGAAAACAGCATGTCTTGCTGTTTTGTGCTGTGCTAAAGGAAACAGGCCTAACTGCAGGAATGGTTAAACTATAAATTGAGAATGGTCCTCCATTATATCATTTACTCAAATTCTCTGTACATTTTCAAAAAGATTTACTGTATCAGTAACCAGCTGATAAGCAATAAGTGCCTGTCACTCAACTACTTCATTTACAAATGACTTCTGAAGCGTTCACCTCTCCTGCTTTGCTTTTCAACTCTTTTCCTTTCTAGCTGCTTACATGTGCAACAGCCTCTTTACCAGGGGCAAAAACCACCTCGGCTCAGCTTCTTGGATCCCAGAAGTACCAAACACTAGTGTTATTGGACCTATTGGCTTCTTTGCCACTAACTGGAGTACAGTTGTATTGCTTTTTGGTGCGCTCTGCAAGAGATTGTGCTCTACGCACAGATACGCATTGCTCATTATTATCGTGCTTCTCCCTGCACGTGCAAGCAGTTTCCTCTCTGAGCTGAAAGGCTAGCCTCTCCCAGCCTGTCTGGAGAATTTCCTCTGCAAGGTTTGGACAGTTAACTAGGTCTTCTTAAACAGTGTTTTGCAGAGTAGTGTTTGGTAGTGGATACATTAGTGCCTATTCCATAACTACACAGTCTTGCCAGGAACTGTGTAACTACACTTGAGAGAATTAAGTCTGGGCTGTTAGAGACCTTCACTGTGGTTCAGCTTAGGGCAGTAGTCCTCTTTGTCCTATGTCATTACGGTCATGTAGTATGTGTTCCCAGTGATGTAGAGCCTACTAAATAAACTTTATCTTTTAAAAAGATTTTTGAGCAGAGAAAAAGAATCTTTATATATCTTGGTGAGTTATGGATTGGAATCCTCTCTTTACTGAGACACCTTGCCAGATGATGGCATTCCTAGAGACATCCTAAGATGGTAGCTGCTCCAGACCATGCATTGACCAGTGGTGATGCCAGAGGATCAGCTGAAGAATGGTTTGCTGTCCTCAGCATAAGTATTGACGTATGGCTGGGACCCAGCTTCTTTGAGATGTTTAACTGTTAAATGGGCAGCATGCATCCTCAGTATAGTTGAGGATCCTAGCAGCATCCTGGGAGCTGAAATTGTCCTAACAGATTTCGGCGAAGATAATAAGGCAAGGCATCTTTGCAAGAGGTAGAAAGGAAGCAAGTATACTTACTCTGCAAATGGCAGCCTTCTTTCTTCTCCGGTGCATGCAGGTTATCACTTTTTACAAGCATCTTTCTGCCCACTTGATGAATACAGACAGCATCACCTGCCAAATATTTTGGCAGAGGTGGGAGGATATTAGCTATTTCTGCAGAATTGAAACTAAAACTTGCTGTGCAATGCTCCTTTGTAGTTGCATAATGTAGGGGGAGTTCTCAGTGCTCAAAACTGCTGGAGAAGTAAGGAGCAATGTAAAGTTTTGACCTTTCATTTATTTTCTTCATTCCTCTAGGGCAGGTGTGTGCATTTACCTGCTGATTTTGCTCAGTTGTGCTTTCTTTCTAGTAGTTAAAAATACCTTTCCTGACAGGAATCACTTTGCCAGATCCCATGCTGACCTGTGCCTTGAAATATGTGCAACTTGTTCCTAGGAGTGACTCCACCTTCCAGAGCACCCCTATAAGCTGTTTGGTTGGGCAAAACCCTTTTTTATGTCTGCACCTATTGTTCATCTAGTCTGATCTGTCAAGCTGGGGATCAAACTGCTTCAGGGAAATAAAGAAATCCTGGCCTAGGTGACTCCCTCTTCCTTTTTTGAAGACATTAAACTTTTTGAATGGGACCAGTCTCTTTTCACCTCCAAATTGCGACCCGCCCATCTAAACGTAATCAATCATGGCTGAAAAATTAGTGAGGGTGTGATAACATGAAGTAGAGGAATATCCTCTGGCATTTCCATGAAAAAGGGAGGGCCTTGTCGGATCTTTCAAAGCACTGCTGCTTAACATGGGATTTTTGGAAGCTGCCTTACCGTCACTGAGGAAACCAAGCTGCAGGTCAAGGGCAGCTTTATAAGATCAGCTCGTTATGAAATTGGAGAAACAACTGGAGAGCAGATAAGCCCCTGCTCCTTGCAATAGGCATTTGCATGTGTCTAGTGAGCACTCTGAAGGAAATGGAAGCTTTGATAGTTATGATCCTCCCATCTAGCTCATCAGCTGCTCTGAAGATGTAGATGGTCACTCCCTGTTCCAGCTCAGTCCTTCTCGCTCGGAGAGCAGGAACTACAGTAGTCACAGCTTTCCCAGATGTTGGAAGCCGTGGTTCCCTAAAGGAGCATATGTGTGTGCATATTACTTGCTTTCCAAAAGTCACTCTGGGATCTACATTTCATCAACTGCAGCAGGCCACAAAAACAGGAAGGTGGAGAGCAGAGTGAGCTGCAGTGCTTACGTTTTATCCTGCACAGTGTGACAGAAGGGTAGGTGCTGAACAGATGAAGCATGAGGGCAGTGGGGCTTGCCCTGCTTTTGTTAGGATATTTTAACCCTCCAGAAAGACACTTAACAATGGTAACTAAGGAGAACCTCATTGAGCAGCTTGTAGTGAAGGGAAAACTGATTTGCTGGCAGCAGTCTTGGGGTTGCAAGGTGGGGTGGGGTTGATGTTTTGCATTTGATTAGTGGATAAGATATTCCTCAGTAGGGTTGAAAACTACTGAGTGCTGGCATGTGGAAGGAAGGAGAAGGAAGAAAGGTGCCTCTTTAAAAGCTGCTATACCTGTGTCCTTGCACTGATCATCTTCTATCCTAAGAATTCTGACAAATTTCACATTACCCCTTTGGCACGATCTCATTTGGTCAATGACCTTTGCCAGTACCATGAATGAACATCCTTGGAGCACCAGCCACCAACCTGCACACAACCATGTGCAAACATTTCGGTAGCCCCTGACATCTTTCAGAGAGTCACTCCTCATTGCTGGGTTTTTTTTCTTCTTCCTGCAGCTTGTGGAGAGACTTTGCAGGACTCAACAGGGAATTTCTCAGCCCCTGGCTTTCCGAATAGCTACCCGTCCTATTCCCACTGTGTCTGGAGGATCTCGGTGACCCCAGGGGAGAAGGTAGGTGCCACACCAGCACAAGGTGTACTGTGTGCTTCCCTGGCATGTGGTTTTGCCGGTGACAACAGCACTAGCAACTGCCAAAAGATCTCCAACGTGCCTGGAGTGTAGGGTTGGAGACTGGAAAGGCTCCTGAGCACCACTGCTGTCCTCCCAGAGATGGGGTCAGGAATACATGGTCCTGAGGAGAGAAGAGGTACTGCTGGAGTGCAGCCCCCTCACAGGTCTGGGCTGCATGTTGATCTCTGATCCTTCCTCTTGATTTGAGGTTGAGCCCCGCATGGACGTTGCCTGTCACCCACCTTTCAAAGCCAGGTGACAGTCAGATGAGTTGGGTAAAATGTGCCAGCAAGCTGGGGGCTTGAAGAGAGCCTGAGGAGCTGTGACTGACATCAGTGGCCTGCCCCTGTCACACAGGCGTAATGTTCCTGTCAGGGGACTCCTGCTCCCTGCCTTGAAACACTGAGCCCCGCTGCGCATCAGTCATCCACCCTGTCCACTTTCTTCCCAGCTCCTTTTGTTTTATTGATCTTCCTGTGGAAATGAAATCTTTCCTTAATCCACTAATGCCAGCCCTTCAGGCCTTTCATGCTGTACCAGCCTGCAAGAATGCACAGCCTGGCTTGGGAGCTCCTCGGCAGAGTGGCTTTGCTGAGGACCACCCTCGAGATGCTCTTAAGACTCAGACTTGAACAAAGAAGAGCAGAGCTCACTCATTTTGCAGCAGATGTTTTGCTCTGGGGCACGGTTCTGTCATCCGCAAGCCCAGTCCCATGCGCTGCTGAGCTCCTGCCATTCGCTGCAGGGAGAGCTTCACCAGGGGCAGAGGTGCCAATAACTGCCCAGGTCTTGAGACTATGGCACTGGGAGTTTTGCAGTGTAAATGTTACCGTAAATTCTCCCTTTGTCTCTCAGCCTTTGTCTCTCAGCTTCTTCAGAAGAGTTGTATTGGATAGGACCCAGCATCTAAATACTGAACCACTGACAAAAAAAACCCAACAAAAATCACCAACAAAAAAAACAAGTTCAGATTAAAAGATTAAATGCTTCAACTTATCTGTTTAATCAAATGCAGCACTTGGTACAAAGTAGCAGCATAGCACTGAGACATTAGCTTAGAACAGATATTGGGCTTGTAGTATTCATTTGCATAGAAACACCATAGAAAAACTTGCTGTCCTAAGTCAGAAAACTGCAAAAGTGTGAACAAAATAAGCGACATAGTTACAGACTGCACTCTGCACATCCGGCCAGGGCTTTTATTTTAATCTAATGATGTTTCTGTGGCAGATTATAGATGTAAGTTAATACATTCATCAAATCTTGCAAGGAAAAATGCCAGAAGCACACCCCCTCAATGACTTCCGTAAGCCCATAGAGAGGCCTGTAATCCATGTTACAGAGGAAGGAGATCAAAGGGATAAAATTTTAATGCTAAGCTCTGCTCAGTAAAGCCACCAAATACAATTGCATCATAATGATGGTGTGGGTGTAATTGTCAGAATGTGGAAACTTGTCAGCAAAATCAGCTATTTCTTACAAGTGTCATTTTTGTAAGCGTAGAGACCCCAAACATCTGCGTTTTGGGTCAATGTGCTTCTCTATGATGTTCACACTAAACAAAACCAGTGATTCAATTTTTTATGAAAAAAAACCCCTGAAAACCCAAAGCAAAACCAAAACCCAACAAATTGGGCTTTTCTAGTCATTTTAGTAACTGAGGAGCAGTGACTGTGAATTACAGAACGGATAGTGAGTTCTGTCTGCTGTCATATACTTTCATGGCTTCATTAAAATACTTCGAGAAGCATTTTTTTTTTTCAGGAAAGCTGATTAAAAAATCAGCAAACGGTCCAACTGTCTTTTTCTGTGTACTCACTTAGGCAGCACTGTAGCAGAGGTCAAGCACATGATCTGTAGGGTCTTCCCTTGAAAGTAGCTCCCTTCCCACAGAAGCGTGTGCTCTCTCCTTTCAGATTATGTTAAACTTCACATCAATGGACCTATTTAAAAGTCGCCTTTGCTGGTATGATTATGTGGAGGTGCGTGATGGCTACTGGAGGAAGGCTCCGTTACTGGGTGAGTAGTTGCTCCATTTTAATTGCATTTTCTGTGTTCTTCTTGATGCTTAGGGTGGTAGGTGGGGAAAACAAACAGAAACAAACCTTTCTTTACCTGGAAGGAGCTTCCGTTGAGCCAGTGTACTGGCCATTCATTAATGTCTCCATCCAGAGATGTCAGTGTGCTGTATTCACATCAAATGATCCCTGCTCCAAGCCCTTTGGTAGCAGAGACTTTGTTCCTTCCTTTTGCAGCTTGAGAAGAGAGGCAGAGAGGGCTGGGACTAAAAATGTGGTCTCTGGAGTTTTATTGCTGCTTTTTCCTAAGACCAGGGTAGAACTGCCAGGCAGTCAGAATGAAGCAGCCATGCAGCTCCTGGCCCAAGCTCCTGCCATTATTTCTCAAGTATTGTGTTTACAAATACACAAGTAGTCTGTGCTTTGAGCCTCTGTACTTCTAACAGGGAACTTGCTAGACCATGCCTAGAATGTCAAACTGTGCAAGGGCTCTGCTCCACTCCTGCTCTCAAATGTAAAATGGTGCACTGCAAACAGTCACTTCCGCCTGAAAGGAAGTAAGTGATCAGGTTGTGTAGCATCACCAGTTGTGTTAGAGGTGCTATGCTCCATGCTGCAGCACAGGAGTGGGCTAGTCAGTGTGGGGTCAGTAGGCTTACGAAGGTCTGGGTGCTCTCCTTGGCGCCACTGGGCATCCCAGCCCTGGTACCAGGTGAGGTGCTAAGGCTGAAGTCATGCTGCTTTCTGGAAGTTTCCATGGGCCTGAGTTTCA
Source organism: Strigops habroptila (assembly GCF_004027225.2). Taxonomy (NCBI): domain Eukaryota; kingdom Metazoa; phylum Chordata; class Aves; order Psittaciformes; family Psittacidae; genus Strigops; species Strigops habroptila. The sequence goes on along the minus strand of NC_044281.2, from coordinate 60,790,522 downwards.
GTGCAGAGTTGGAAGCCGGTTTTACTGCTTCCTGCCTGTTTTGGGGTTGGCAGCATGTATTGCTGTTTTCTGCTGTACATGCGTCAGGTAACATTGCTCCAGCAGCTGCGACTTAGCTCATTATTTATTTTTTCTGCTGAGTAATTTAAAGGTATTTCAGAAGCCAAGCACCTCCCCGTCCCCCAGTGCAGGTGGACCTGCGAGTGTTTCCATCTGGAAGGAGACACTGCATGAGTGGCCACAGCTCCCGCAAGGGGCTGAGCCCATGAAATTAGCTCGGAAGAGGCAAACAGATGGCAATTCAGCAGGGGGTGGGGAGGGGATTAGTTTGAATTGTGAAAGCACGGGCTTCTTGCGCGGAGAAAAAAATACATGTGCACTGCATGTTTTCCCAGAGAAGTGTGTGAAAACCCAGCCTTTAAATGGTGTATAATTTTTTATGAATGGGCCCTTTATCACACTCTGAGGAGTTTGCTCATTCTCGTTCCTCATCTGTGTTTCCTCTCCTTGACACCCTTGTTAAATTCCAAGTCTAAATCCAGGAGGCAGTTGCTCAGTGACCCTAGAGGAAGAAGCTTTGCAGTGCTGATGTTTTTTGTTAGTATGCCCTTTGGGAGTGGAGATTGGGAGATGGTATTGGTACACTGCAGGGCTGTCACTCTGCCCCAACAGCGCTGGGCAGCTTGGGGATATAGGGGCTTATAACTGAGTAGCCAAGTAAAGCTAGGATCCAAGGTAATATTTGGATGGCTGACTCCATAAGAGAAAAAAGTTGGTGGTGAAACTGCTGTTGAAGAGAAACAAAGTTTTGCAACTCATGTGTGGCCTGCCACTGAGGGATAGCTCTTGCATGCTTGAAGGTCATAGCCTTTGTGACCTGTCAGCCAACAAGCCTTGAATTATCTGACACCTTATTCAGCGTAGGGAAACACCAGTGCAGCCTGCTAATGGGAACTAAGGCGCTATCTTGCAGGTAAGGCATTAACCAGGGTTTTAGCCCAGTGGAGGTAAGCCTTTGCCTGGTGTTGCAATGCCAGGATCCCTATCACTGCTGTCCTGACTGAATTCAACCTGGCAAGCTGCTCTCTGCCTCTGTCAAATTCCCACTGGTGATTCAGTTGGACAAGGTGCCAAGGCCGTGTTGAATTCAGTATATAGCCGTGCTGGTGTCACCTGAAGTGAAGCACCACATTTGCACTGAGTCCTCTCATTGCATACTTGGTTCTTGCTCGGCTTCTGTGAGGAGCTTCTGTCTGGAACTGTTACAGCTGAACCCAGGATAAACAGGTAGAGGAGCAGCAAATCAGGGTTGTTAAGGTTGTTTGGGACATCTGCAGCTGTTCTTTTTCAGGACTCATTCTTGTTGGCAGTATTTGGGTATTTACCAGTGCTGGTGCCTGCCAGAGAGCTCAGATCTGGGTGAATCATGGAGCAAAAGGGCTCTTGGTCTCTCTTGAAAGAGTTTGAATGACTGCAGAGGCTTAACTGGGAAGAGGTGAGAGCAGAGGACAGTGTTTTCTCATCAGCATGGCCACATCTTGCCTTTGGTTTGACTTGGACAATTTTCTCTTAGGTGCAAAATGCTGAAGGGATTTCCAACGTCTAACAGATGGAAAAGACGTTTCCTAATGCCACATCTCTAGAAGGACAAGGGATGGTTTCCCACCCTTGCAGCTCATTTGCCCAATTTTGTGGTCAAAAAAAGAGCTCTTTTGAATTTACCAGAGCAATAGAGACTGCATCTATGACTACTGGATTCTGCTGACAGCTGAAGAAAACTTTTATTAAATTAATAATTGAAGAGGACATGAATTAATTGGGGGGGGGGATGGGAACAGAAACTCATTTAAAAGCACAAGTGGTGGGAATGAAAGGGTGTTTTACACAAGCACAGCTCCTTTAACCACAGCCTCTTTGCTTCCTGGAGCCACAGGTGCCTGCTATGCTGTGCTGCCTGTCAGCCAGGAGATCTTGATCATCTCTTTCCTGCCTTCTAGGTAGATTTTGTGGTGACAAGATCCCTGAACCAATGATTTCCACGGACAGCAGGCTGTGGATCGAGTTTCGGAGCAGCAGTAACATCCTGGGCAAAGGCTTCTTTGTGGTCTATGAAGGTACAGCCCTTAGCTAGAAGTCTGTTGCATTGCACGGAGCAGCCAGAACAGGATGCAGGGGGTTATGGGATCAGCAGGAGTTCTGTGTCACCACATGGTTAGATGCAGCTCTCACTCTTGTCTTTATGGATATTGGCAGATTTTGCAGGCTGCTTCAGCAGACAAGGCATGGATCTTCCAATGAGATCATCACATTTTTTGGGGGGACAACAGGATGGCAGCATGGAGCTATAGCTTCTGTTCCTACACCACATTCTGTTTGCCATAACCAGCCCCTGCGAGCAGCAGTGCTGGGAGTAGCAGGATTTCTTCCAGTAATTTAGTAGGCAAAATTCTGGTTTGGATCATGCATTTTGTATCACTTACCGCAGCTTATTTTGTTGCGGGTTTTGTGTGGGTTTTTTTTTTCATTATTTTTTTAGTCTTTCTGGTTTTGCTTTGTTTTTTCTCAAATGCAAAGATTGTTCTTTGGCTTCTCTCTTGTATGTTTTACTTACAGAAGATTAGAAATTAGCATGTCAGATACTTTAGCAGGTCAGGTACTTTGGAAACTTGCATGGCACGGGATGCTGAAACCACTTCAGCGGAGCAATACTACCAAAGTCAGTAACAAATCAGTAACATCCCTTCTCCATATATGCTTATTTTTGTGCAATATTGGCTCTAAAATGTATTAAAAGCCTTTATGATTCTCTGGGCAACAGGCATTTTCTTAGAAGTACCAGTGTTGTCCACAGTATTGAGGGTCACCATTTGGTATCAACATTGCATCATCTTCTTTCTGCAGCCACAGGAACAAGCATGACACTGGAAGCCCAGTGCCCAATATACTCATGAATAATGATACTAACAGAAGGAAGCAAAGAAAACATGGGACTGTTGGAGAAGTGCAAGTAAAGCATATGAGGATTTCACAACAGTGTGGGGCTAACAAATGTGTTTCACAGGAGACATATCTGGTTTCTACAGGAATTGTTGCCCCAGAGACAGAAGTAGCTTGCCTGATTATGGGGTTTTTTACATCTCTCCTGAGAAGCAGCTGTTGCCTGAACCATGTGGTTTGTAACACCCCTTTTATGGTAGTTTGTTGGAATTAGAAGTGATCAAACTAGAGTGTCTCTAATAGACTGATTTATTTTGGGTTATTGTGTTGGTGGGCTTGTCAGATTAATTCTTACAGTGGGTTATTCCCCAGTGATACCTGCTCCAACTTTAGAAGAAAAAGAAAAAGAAAGCAAGGTGAAGAACGCTTTGGGGAAGCAACTTCTCTGTTCTTCGTCATGCATGTTAATATGGCATTGTGCTTCATATTGTTAAATGGTATTGAAAGAAAAAAAAATTACCTTGGCTACATGACAAAGTCACTATGCAAGCTTTCTTTTCTCTTGACAATTTTCTGTATTTCCTGTTGATTAATAAATGACCCCTAAAGGCTTAGTAAATATGAGCTATACTTGCTTCACTTGACTTTTGAGGAGATCAAATGAAAGCAGAATGTGCACCTAGCAGTCAAACTTTCCTCCAACTCTTCATATTTTCCTAACTCTTCAAGACTCTGGCTTTTTATGTAACCCTTTCCCACAAGAAACTTCCAATTGGAAAGGTATGAAATCTACAGCTAAGCCTGAGAGCAAGCACAGAGTATGACTGGTGGAAGCCAGCTCGTACCACAGAAACAGTGACAGTCCTTTGCATAATTCTTTTCTTAACTCAGCCTCCACATGTCAGAGCAGCAGGTAGTGAGATTATCAGCACCTCTCTCCATTGTTTATTTGCTGAAATTGGAGCATTTCCAAAAATCTTTCTTAATCCCTACTGACCTCCAGAGCAAACTCTGGCAATGGCTTGTTTCTTTCCACTGTTGTGACTTCTGTGTCTTGGCAACAAGGGTAACTTCTATTTTCAGGAGGCATTGTCCTTAAATGTTTAACTTTTATCAATTTTTGTCCACAACCTCTCTGCATTATTGTTAGTTCCTCTTTTTCTTTTGAACTTTTCTCCGTCACATACTAAAAAGCAAAAGTGTGAATTAGCACTTTGTTTCTCTGTGCTCTGCTTTACTTAGAATGCATGTAAATGCTTGTACATCTGAACTTTGCTGGGAGCTCTGTGGCCGAGGACTGATTTTTGGATTTGGATTCCTCCAGGTCTTGGCCCTAAAGTTTCCAATAAATGGGAGGAAGGAGGCAGAAGGATGTAGCCACATGATGGGAAAATTACTTGATACTAAATGACAGTTAATGTAGTGAAAGTGTCCTCGTAGTTCAGTTGGTCTGTTTCTTTCATGAGATTCAAGATGCTGGTGGTTTTGCCCTACAGCAATGCTGGCAGCCCCGAATTTGTCATCATTATTGTCTTCTGAGGCTCTATCAGCAGATGTTCTTTCCATTTTACAGTAATGCTCTTCCAGTATACTTTGATGCTCAGCTGAATTCCAGTGTGAGCTACTGCAGTGGGTAGAGAATATACTGTTTGCTGGCTGACAGTTTTATGGCTGTTAAAAAAAAAAAAAGAAAAAAGAAAAAAAAATGGTCAGTTCTCTGCTCTTATAGTCTTCTTTCTGTTGGCAGGGAGACAGTTCTCTAAAGGGTCACTCAGAGGTTCTCTCTAGCACCACTTGTAGATCTGAATATATGAATTCAAACTTCAATCTATGTTGTGCTCTGCAGCTGAAATTTGTGTGCAACTATTTGGTGGTGCCTTAGTATGATTCTCTAGGAAAGAAGTTATCACTGCACTAGTGAATCAGTGTTTTTAACTAGGTCACAGTTAAGCATTAGCAGCTTACAAGGCAAAACCAAGGCAATGTTACCAATGCAAGCAATTTCCAGGACAGTATATTGAGACCCATGTCTGAATACAGTGTTGTGGGGAGACGCCAAGGGTGAATATGGTTGTTGTCTGGCAGGTGTCATTGCAGTGCCACGTCTCTTGTACTTACTGCCAGTGCTTTTTCTTTGCTTGATTTTAAATACAGCCAAAACATCCATATGCCTTCTGCAGACATGTGTGTTGTGCATCATGGGGTAACACAGGTTTTAACTTGTGATCTTACTTTCATTTGTTACAGTCTTGCTGACAGTTATCCTGAACTGCTATTGTCTTTGAGGTCTCAGCTAGTTTTGTATTAAACTAGATTATCATTAAACTTTCTGTTCTTGTCTTTAAACTTACTCATCCTTATATTTAGCAACCTTGATTTTTCATACACAGCAGTCAGCCTGACGGTCTTCTAGGGACAGCTCAACTCATGCTTGCTAATATTGCCATCTTGTGGCTGGATTAGATTTGCAACTGGGTTTTTGGGGTTTTTGCCAATTTTTCTTGGTCCTTATTGCTGGTACCGGGTTTTAAGCAGTTATGAAGGTGACCAGGAGTGTGAAACGCGCAAATTCATAAAAATTCTCTATCCCAGTGAGTTCACCTTCCACGGAGGTTGTCCTCCTTGGCACAGCAAGACAGGAGACACTGTCACTAAGACAAAATGTTAGATTTGGAAAAACTTCCATGACCTGAATGCCGCCTTTGTGTAACAGAGTAATGATACAGATTTGAATAAGGAAGAGGACGATGTATGGAGCAGGCTTCACCTAATGAAAAACCTGCAATCTTGTGGTTTTGCTATTTGTTTTTTATGAAGCTATTTGTGGTGGAGAAATTCACAAAGATGCAGGCCAGATCCAATCGCCCAATTACCCAGATGACTACAGACCTTCCAAAGAGTGCATCTGGAAGATCACAGTTTCTGAGGGTTTTCACATAGGAATCACATTCCAAGCCTTTGAGGTGAGAAATGTAATTTTATATTATATTGTAGATATTATTTTGCCTCTGTAGATGCTTTAAAATGAAGAAGAAATAAATTTTTTTTAATTCTTTTGAATACTTCTGAACATAATTTCTTCTCACCAGAAGTCTGCTCAGAGGTCTTGAAGCCAAGTTTTAAGTATGATTATTTTTCAAAAACTGTTACTTATGGTCACAATCCAGGCAAAAAACTCTTGGTGTTGCTAAGGCTTGGCAGATTGCAGGTGTCTGTGAATCTCCAAAGAAACATCATGTTCTCAGATGGCAGACAGGCTCTGAAGATTTCAGAAAAGGTTTTCTCCTACTGATTATAAAATGTCTTACACTTTTATCTAGGTGTCCAGTCATCTGTTTCTGACCACTGATGTATAAGTCACAGATAGGAATGACCAGGATCCGGGTTGCTGCATAAATCCCATCTATCCCATAGACTCTTGTGGCTTGTGTACATGTACTGTGCTTGTCCTGGAAAGAGCTGACCCCACTACTGTGGGGCCACTAGCCGTGACCCCACAGCTGTTTCTTGAACCTTTCTGTTTGTGGTTGTTCCGCTCTGTTCCTTACAGCTTCTCATGGAAATGCAGCTTGTAGATAGTCAGGGACCGGGTGTCACCAGAAGGAAGCCATGAAAATAGCACTAGAACAGAGATATGCCCAGGCTTGAATGCAGTTTCAACTGCAGGAGAGCTCAATGGCAGCCATGAGGCAAGTACGTAGTTGTGACCAGTTGTTTGGGATGCTTGTTTGGAAGCTGATCTCTGGCCAAAGTCAAACTGGGTAGCTAGCCTGGCTCAGAGCACTCATACTAGTGAGCTACAGTCATATCCTTTTCCCATTGCAGATTGAATGGCACGATGCATGTTCTTATGACTACCTGGAGATCCGAGATGGCCTAACGGAATACAGCCCACTGATTGGTCACTTCTGTGGCTACGAGAAGCCAGAAGATATCAAATCCAGTTCAAATAAAGTATGGATGAAGTTTGCATCTGATGCAACCATCAATAAAGCAGGCTTTGCAGCAAATTTCTTTAAAGGTATGTGATCTAAAAGGTATGTGATCCCAAAGTTTGGGACCATTCACCCCTTAACCTACTGCCATCCTGAAGTGATCAATTACCATTGCATCTACTTGTAGTTAAGAGCTGTTAGACTTTCCTGTACAATCACCAGTACCAAGTTTATATACAAATTGCTTTGGGAGTATAGAAAGGTTTGATGCTGAGGCATAAACATCAGCTCCCTGATTAAGACAGAATGAAAGCCTACTGGGTCAGTGCCAGCACAGGCACTGATGACTTCTGCTGCATTGCTGGACAGAATGTGACCTCCATTATACATGCCAGGGCACATTTTCAAGCAAGGTACTGGTACTTCATAAAGAGTGTTAAAAACAACTCTCTGCTTACATTCTACTCCAAAGGAAACCTCTGGAGAGAGGGTAAATTTGAATGTAAGTAGAATCCCAGAGAAAATTTCTGAGTGCTTTAGGAGACAAATATGTTCCTAAACTGAGATCCTCTTCAGAAAGATGCAAATAAGACTAAGATTTTTCTTAAGAGCCAGACCCAAAACATGGTCCTTTACCAGCATCCTGCTGAGTTGATAGAGGCAAGAACAAAATAACCAACCAGTTGGGAAAATGTCTGCTGAGCTGCTGCAAGGTCGATAGTCATGTTTCTCTTCGGTTCAGTGACAGTTGTACAGAAATAATAGCTGCAATGCCAATATTTGGATTGCGTGAGTCCTTTATTTATTCCTACTTTAACTTCTGTCTCATGTTAAGGGTGTCATGGTCCATCTGGATCTCTCAAATTTACAGGACAATGTACTCTGTGAAATAAACATTATTTCGTGAGCCTGTTAAGAAATACAACAAACAAACATGGCAGGGCTCAATCCCCTTTGCTCAGACTGGCCTATCATGTGAATTCACTTATTCACTTATTCCAGTTATAAGGTTTCATAATTTATAACCTGTAATTCTTAATCCATGCACTTATGCACAAAAGAATTATTTAAATAAAGTTTGAGAGATCTAAATGGACTGTGACAAAGGGTGATTGCAAGATCACTGGCAAATACTGTGCTATTTAATTCCAGATCCTGAACAATGCTCACAGTGCCTAGACTTCCTTGTTTAAATTTCTCACGTTCCATAAAGACACAGAGAATACTTCTTCCTAAAGACATTCTGGCTTCTTTCGGGAGCTGATAGTGCAGGCTGACTGGCAGAGATGTCTTCCAGGGATTAGCATTACATGGAGACCTTTTCACCTGCAGAAAGTCATTCTCTAGAATCTGAGCTTCTCCAGCAAGTTTGTAGGGGAAGACAGTTACACACCTGAACCTGAGATGCTTTCCTTGTGATACAGATAGGCAGAAATAAATGCATTTATATTCTTTATGTAAAAAATGCATAAACATGCACTGCTACTGCAATTGCAGACACAAGTAAGCGATTTAACAGACAGGTTAGAAGCTATTGAACCTGTTATGGAGCAGCAAAGAAATACTCTGCTGTCTTCATAATGAATCCACAGACAGAAACCAGAAAATAAAATCTGTTTGGTTTAGAACTGTTGCAGTGTGGGGTTCCTGACTGTGGGAAGGCTTTGCAGGAAGACAGTGTTATGAATAGAAGAGAATGGAATATTTCAGTTGGAAGGGACCTACAATGACCATCTAGTCAAGACTGTTCCTACTTGATCTGCATAGCAGATACTGTTACTGGGCCATTATAGTGGGTGTAGGCGGCAAGGTATTGGCAGTGGGAGGCTGCAGGGGCTGCCCTGTGCCAGATAGATATTTCAAGCTGACTCCACAGTGGACCCACCACAGGACACAGATGAGCCTATAAGCTAAGGTGGTGGCACCTCTGTGAAAACATGTTTAAGGAAGGTCAAAAATGGAGAGGAAAGAGAGGAGGAAGGAACAAAAAGTGCCAAACAGCAGAGATAGATAACACCAAACTGAGAGGAGAACGTGGAGGTGCTTCATGGCAGAGCAGATACTCCCTGCAGCCCATGGAGGACTCAGGACCCGGGGTGGAAGTATGAGAAGGAAGATGTGTCAGAATCATGTACTGGCTGTAGCTCCCTGTCCCCTCCTGCCTTTGCATGCTCATGGCCTTGCTGAATGGACTGAGTGTAAACTGCAGTGATACAAGCTTGGAGCGTAGTTGAGCCTGGGAAAGGGGGACAGAAAGGTGTTTTCCCTAAGTGTTTTGACATTTGTTTGGTTTTGTGGTTTGGTTTTTTTTTTTCCCCCCAGTTTTTGTTTCTCAATACCCAAATCAATACTCAAATATTTTAATTGGCAATAAATTCAGTTAAATTCCCCGAAGTTGAGTCTGTTCTACCTACAACAGTAATTGGTGGATAATTTCCCTGTCTTAACCCAAGAACTTGCTCTTTTTCTTCCTATTTTCTCCCCCATTCCACTGGAGGGGGGGAATGCATGGGGTAGGGTGGGGAGTGAGCAAGCCAACTGGGTGGGAGTTTGGCTGCTGGGTGAGGCCAATCCACCAAAACCATGTTAATAAAATCATCTATTTGCACAGGGTCAGGGTGAGAAGCCAGTACATCTGGCTATCTGTATATTACAATGTCAGTTCAGGATGTTGAGATGAAATTGGAAAAGCCTGGATTCAAAGTCTTGGGTAGCAAGTCTTCAGGTGTCTATGAAAAAGAAGGATTACTTGTGTATCCTCCCAGCTTCTTCACTGTACCCTGCTCAGTGGGGTATGGCCCCCAAAGCTCCATGACTGTGGGATTCCTGATGGGCTGGTTCATGGTAGCTCAAGTCACTCAAGAATCATAGAATCATAGAATAGTTAGGGTTGGAAAGGACCTTAAGATCATCTAGTTCCACCTCGCACTAAACCCTGTCACCCAGGACTCCATCCAACCTGGCCTTGAACACTGCCAGGGATGGTGCATCCACAACTTCCTTGGGCAACCCATTCCAGTGCCTCACCACCCTCACAGTAAAGAACTTCTTCCTTATATCTAACCTAAACTTCCCTGTTTAAGCTTGAACCCATTACCCCTTGTCCTACCACTACAGTCCCTAACAAAGAGTCCCTCTCCAGCATCCTTATAGGCCCCCTTCAGATACTGGAAGGCTGGTATGAGGTCTCCACGCAGCCTTCTCTTCTCCAGGCTGAACAGCCCCAACTTTCTCAGCCTGCCTTCATATGGGAGGTGCTCCAGCCCCTTGATCATCCTCATGGCCCTCCTCTGGAGCTGTTCCAACAACTCCATGTCCTTTTTATGTTGAGGACACCAGAAATGTACACAATACTCTGAGTTCTCACGAGAGCAGAGTAGATGGGCAGGATCACCTCATTCGACCTGCTGGTCACGCTTCTTTTGATGCAGCCCAGGATTTGGCTTTCTGGGCGCACACTGCTGGCTCATGTTAAGCTTCTCGTCAACCAAGACCCCCAAGTCCTTCTCCGCAGGGCTGCTCTGAATCTCTTCTCCACCCAACCTGTAGCTGTGCCTGGGATTACCCTGACCCAGGTGTAGGATCTTACACTTGGCTTGGGTGAACTTCATGAGGTTGGCATCGGCCCACCTCACAAGCGTGTCAAGGTCCCTCTGGATGGCATCCCTTCCCTCCAGCATATCAACCGAACCACACAGCTTGGTGTTGTCAGCAAACTTGCTGAGGGCGCATCAATTCCACTGTCCATGTTGCCAAAAAAGATGTTGAACAAGATCGGTCTCAATACTGTCCCCTGAGGGACACCACTCGTTACTGGTTTCCAATTGGACATCGAGCTATTTACCACAACTCTTTGTGTGCGGCCATCAGGCCAGTTCTTTATCCACCGCGTGGTCCATCTATCAAATTGATGTCTCTCCAATTTAGAGACAAGGATGTTGTGTGGGACAGTGTCGAACGCTTTGCACAAATCCAGGTAGATGACGTCAACTGCTCTGCCCCTGTCCATCAGTTCCATAGCCCCATCATAGAAGGCCACCAAATTGGTCAGGCAGGACTTCCCCTTAGTGAAGCCATGTTGGCTGTCACCAACCACCTCATTGTTTTTCATGTGCCTCAGCATGCTTTCCAGGAGAATCTGCTCCAAGATTTTGCCAGGCACAGAGGTGAGACTGACTGGTCTGTAGTTCCCTGGGTCTTCCATTTTCCCCTTCTTGAAAATGAGGGTTATACTACCCTTTTTCCAGTCGTCAGGAACTTCACATGACTGCCATGATTTTTCAAATATGATGGACAGTGGCTTAGCAACTTCATTCACCAGCTCCTTCAGGACCCGCGGATGGATTTCATCAGGTCCCATGGACTTGTGCATGTTCAGGTTCTTAACATGGTCTCGAACCTGATCCTCTCCTACAGTGGGCCTAAGGTCTTCATTTTCACAGTCCCTGCATCTGCCTTCCAAGACTTGGGCAGTGGGGTCAGAGCATTTGCCAGTGAAGACTGAGGCAAAGAAGTCATTAAGAACCTCAGCCTTCTTCAAATCCAGGGTAGCCAGTTCTCCCAATAGCTTCCGGAGAGGGCTCACATTGTTCCTAGTCTGTCTTTTATTTGCTACGTACCTATAGAAGCCCTTCCTGTTATCTCTCACATCCCTTGCCAGATTTAATTCTAACTGGGCCTTAGCTTTCCTAACCTGGTCCCTAGCTTCCCGGACAATATCCCTGTATTCCTCCCAGGCTGCCTGTCCTCTCTTCCGTCGTTTATAAGCTTCTTTTTTCCCCTCTAAGTTTCCTCAGCAGCTTCCTTATCCAACCATGGAGGTCTCCTGGCCCTCCTGCTGCGCTTCCTTCTAGTCGGGATGCTACACTCCTGAGCTTGTAGCAGGTGATCCTTGAGTATCAACCAGCAGTCTTGGGCCCCCCTGCGCACATTAGCTGGAGCAGCTGAAATATCTCTGCATCGCTCCAAGCATTTATTACAGGTGCTGGCAACTGACTGAGAGTGTTGGGATGGATTAATGCCCCCTTCTCCCAACACACCTAGTTTAAAGCTTTCTTGACCAGCCTAGCAAGCCCCCTACCAAAGCAGCTCTTCCCCTTGTCAGACCAGTCTCCACTAGACCTGGCCTCCCAAATTGAGTGCCATGTTCCAAATAACCAAACCCCTGACTATGGCACCCCTCCTAACCATTTATTAACCTGCCAAATCCACCTAGCCTTTTTAAGGTCCTCCTCTTTAAGCTGGAGAATTGATGAAGAACCTATCTGAGCTCCAGAGCCCCTAACCACCTTTCCCAGGGCTCTATAGTCCTTCTTTATGTTCTCCAGGCTACTGCTATCTGTATTGCTAGCACCCACATGGAGCACAAGAAGTGGGTAATAGTCGGCAGGACTTACTAGACCAGGCAGCCTCTCAGCAACATCCCTGATCCAAGCCCCTGGCAGGCAACACACCTCCCTTGAGACTGGGTCAGGCCGACAGATGGGTGCCTCTGTGCATTTCAAAGCAGAGTCCCCTACTACTATGACCCACTGCTTTTTCCTGGAGGCACCAGTAGCAATCCTCTTTACTGGTACATTAGCTGGTTATTCATTTGGCAGGGTGGGTGTTTCCTTGATAGCCCCCAGCAGAACTGCGAAGTAGCTCTGGGTGGGGACATCAGATTTAGGAGGAAGCCCCTTGCTGTTAATTGTCCTCTTCTTCCTTTTTTTGGTTTGGGGTGTTTTGGTTTTTTTTTGTTACTAGTTCCCAGCTCCCTGGGTTAATGCCCTCCTTTCCTCTATGCGCTATGATGGACGCTTGTGGCCCCTGCACACTTTGGGCCTAGGGCAAGCCGACCAGCTCCCTCTCAGCTTCCCTGACACCTTTCAGCTACTGACAGCGTCCCGCAGCTCAGCCCCTGCTGCAGGAGGACCTCCAGTAGCGCACACCGAGAGCAGCCCTGTCCGTTGTGCACCCTCACCTCCAGAGACCAGCGGAGGCACTTTCTATACCCCGAGCTCTGCGCTGCAGCTTCCCTCTCCCCGCCTCTGTCTGGTGCCGACGCTGCCACCGCCGCGGCAGCCAGAGCAGAGCTCCCAGGCCGGGCCCCAGCCCTGAGCCGAGCGCTCCCCGCCCCGCTCGCCCTGCCTGCGCACACTGCCGCGCCACGCCCCGTTTGCCCGCCCTGTTCACCGCCCTCCTGGGGTGGGTTTTTACTCACTGAGGGCGGGTGCCGTCCCCCCTGGCGCTGCCCCTGTGAGTCGCTGTTTGCGTCCGCGGAGGTGCAGCTCGTGGGTAAGGGCTGTCGAGGACTTGAGGCTCCCTCGGTGGCTCTCGCCGCTCAGAACTGAGCTCCGGGACGCTGTGCTTCCCCCTGCTCCGGTGTTGAGGGCGTCCTCTCTGGAGATACTCACCTCGGCAATTCAGAGTGAGAAAATTCAGAGCATGAGAAATTTAAAACCCAAACCAAGTGGGGCAAATGAGAACAAAAAGCAGCGAAGCTTTTACAGGAGGTCGTGTTTTTCTGCTTCTGTCTAAAAAAAGCACTCTTGAATTGTAACAGTACTTGTAGTCCTTTATGGTTTTCATGCTTTAGCTCTTGTGAGGTTTGCTGCAGTTTTGCTCCATGGGCTTGGCTCATGAGCTAGTGCTCTGGTCCTTCTGTCCAGAAGTGCTGCATGGGAAATATGAGGGGGTTTGAGTGGTCAGGAAACTGACTTGTTCTGGTTTTCTCCTGATAGAGATGGATGAATGTTCTCTGCCAGACAATGGTGGGTGTGAGCAGCACTGTGAGAACACACTGGGCAGTTACAAATGCACCTGTGAGCCTGGCTATGAGTTGACAGCTGATAAAAAGAGCTGTGAGGGTGAGTAACCTACAGATTGTGTGTGTAGGATTGGTACTACAATCTCGAAGATTATTTTCCTTGCCCTTGGATCCTCTGTGTTTCTGTTTGTCTTTTCTCACCTGAAATATTCCTTTTTATCAACATCTTCCATTGGAAAACAAGGTTTGGTTGAAAAACTGAAAATACTCTGGTTCTCTACTGGTAAATATCTCTAAAACTGTTTGTTCTTCACGGCCAGAGGTTCCTGTTCAGGCCAGATCTCCCACAGTGCAGCATAAGGGAGGGTGGGTATTACAACCTAACCATTAAGTGGCACAGAAGTATTTCAATCTAAGGCTGAATTTATTATTTTTTAAAAGAAACTTCTTTTGTAGAATAAAATGTTGATGTTTCGCCTGCATGCCAAACAGACATTCTGCATCCTGAGCAGTAAATTTCCTTTTTCTGGTATGGGAGGGGAAAAGACAACCCTACAGCATGTCCTCAGTAGAAACTGCTTCTGTCAGCTTTCTGTTTACTCAATTAATCTCTTGAATCAAGTGCTTGCTCCCACCAACAATACAGCTGTTGGTGTGTGAGAATCCACCCATTGTTGTTGTCTCTTAGGTCTGCCTTTCAGCTGAGATACGTAAGGAGCTCCACACTGAGTGGTGCTTTCAAAGTCACATGGTTTGCCCTGACTTCTAATTTTGTCACTGTTTGGGGAAGGCTGCTATTGACTTGGTAAGGGCAGAATTAGGTGTCATTTTTTTTAATAATTTCTTGCAATTTTGAGCAAGCAAGTTGGTATAAGTTGGCAAGCATTTTTTGAGCTTCACTCTTGTATTCCTATTTTAAAGTTCATTTGTGGGCAATACAGGAAGGATAATCTTTGAAATTGTAGTGATGCACATCAGAGTAAATTGCTTTTGTTTCTTCTGACATGCTTGCCGCTGCTTTTGTATTGAAGCTGGTCCCTTGGGTTTGCTTTATTGCAAACAGAATTTTGCAACAAAAGAGCAAACAGAGGTGGATTCCTTTGATGTAAAAGCCATGCCCTCCCACAAGAGGATGAAGCTGAGATGTCCTAAGTTTTTAAAAGAAATTGGATAATAAAGCAAAGTCTTTGGCTTTGTCTTCAGTTTTCCCTAGAGAAGATTCAGTCCACATATAGTAAGTCACTGAAGAGTTGACAGGGGTGTCTTCCTAGGATTCCATTATCTTCCAGTTATTCCATCACTGATAAACTTGAAAATAGTACGGTTTGTAGGACTGAGTGTGGGTAAATTTGCCAAGCTGGCCTTTAACAACTGTGTTGTGCATGTCAAGTTAACTGATCCACAGTTGAAGCTACTACCACCCTCTAAGCCCAAGGCTAGAGAGTCAAAAGGAGATCAACCTTATATGATTTAAGTGGCTCTCAAGGCCATAGCCTGGCCCTGAGTGAAGGTGAGGTTTCTGTCTTCTTCACAGCTGCCAGCATTTTTAACCTGTTCTGGAGGCTGGGATTTGAAAGGTGCCACCAACCAGGATCTGATTCATTTTATAGCTAAGTGTGGCCCAATCTGTGTGTCTGAACAGAACCAAGTAAAACTTGTGTTCATTTATTGCCTCTCCAGCTGCGTGTGGGGGCTTCATCACCAAGCTCAATGGGACCATTACTAGCCCTGGATGGCCCAAGGAATATCCTACTAACAAAAACTGCGTCTGGCAGGTGGTAGCTCCAACCCAGTACCGGATCTCTCTGCAGTTCGAAGTGTTTGAGCTGGAAGGCAATGATGTACGTAACCAGTCCTTGCATCTCAGAGGTGTGACTACTGGGTAACTCAGAACTGGATAAATCCTTGGGGTACAAGGAAGAGGAGACTGTGTCTTGCTGGTGGAGCTTCTGGTTGTTTCCCAGCCTTTGATATAATGAGACATTAACAGTGATTGTTCTCCCTGAAGTCTGGATCTACTTTCTCTTTGGATTGGAAAAGTGTTCTGTTATAAATGGGCTTCTTTTCTCTACCAGGTTTGCGTAACTAGGGCTGCTTTCCACCCCTAATAGGTATCTCATCCCCCCCATTACCCAAAGCTGTCTTTGCAGGAAAATAATTGGAAATGAACAGTGAAGTAGAGTTCTTCAAGGATAAACAAAACAACTAGTAAAAAAGTCTGTTCTCTGCCCTGCCAAGGGTGCGGTGGAATTTGAACAAAATATTCAGGTTCTAGCTTCCCACTGTAAATGGGAGCAGTGATTCTTCCTTAATTCAGCAGGCTGCAGAAGTTCGTTCAACACTGTCAGGTTCTTGGATAAAGTTAGAGTAATTATTTTAGCTAACTTAAATGGAACCTTTGCTAATCTGGAAACACACCCGTGCTTTAAGGTCAGGGAAGCAATGGAAGGGATGAGAACACTGGCAGAGGAGAATCTGGGGAAGTTACGAGTGTGTTTGAGTAGAAGGCCATTTCTGTTCCCTCAGTCAAGCGCCTCTCCCCTTCCTCTCAAATGTTCTGTTCAATGTCGATGGAGCTGAGAAATCTCCTCCTCTCTCGGCAGGTCTGTAAATATGACTATGTTGAGGTTCGTAGTGGGTTGGCTTCTGACTCCAGGCTACATGGCAAATTCTGTGGCTCAGAGAAGCCCGAAGTAATCACATCGTACGGCAACAACATGAGACTGGAGTTCAAATCAGACAACACGGTCTCCAAGAAAGGCTTTAAAGTTCACTACTTCTCTGGTACGTGGCTCTATTCTTTCATTGGGTTAGCTGTCTCCTCTGACTGAACCCCTTGTTTTGGGGGAATTTTCTTCAACCTTCTGTCAAATCAGGCAGAGCCTGACATGGTTGTTTACATCTAAAAAGCATAGTTGCTCTCTGCTGTGTCACCTTTCATCTTGGTTTCTCAGTGCAGCATTTGGTCCCGTTTCATAGTGTGGTGTCAGCAAGATAGGTTGATGAAATCCATGCCCCCAGTCCTTCCACGGCAAGAAGCAATAGGGAACCTGATCTGAAACTGAAAGAGTTAGAAAATTGCCAAAAGTCTTCTGTATAGCAGTCCTTCCCATCAAAGCAGTGCATGCTGTTCTGAATCCATAGTAGCTTTTGGTGTCAGTGTTGTACCTTCTTGGCAGGCAGTTCTGGAGGTTACTAGTACATTGTATGGAAGTGGAAATTGAATTTCATGCTGTGTTTTCAGCAGAGATCGAGGAGTATTAATGTTTTTGAGGAGATGATCAGGCAAAATGGCCTTGAATTAAGCAGTTGTGGAGTAGAATCAGAGCTAAGGGCTTGGCTAATTAAATCTTAAAAAAGGAAGGATGGGGTGGGATATGTTTCATCTAGAAATACATTTGAGGGTGAGGAGGCAGATGAGGTTAATGAGGTCAAGGGTGTATATTGGTCCAAGAAAAATTGGAGATACACTGCTCATAAGTTAAATTGGACTGGAAACCATAAGCAGATTCTATGCTCAGAGCACTGAGATTCAAGAATGCATAGTCCTGAACACAAAGGAGTGAACATCCACTGGGACATATTTCAGCTTCAGGGAGCAGCTCATACCTTAGATCCGCTTTTCCATCTGGCTGCTTGTGTTCTTGGACAGAGCTATATGAAGATGGAGGCTCATCAGAGCATGTAGCAACTTGAAAATATAAAGACTGGCCAGTGGATATTTGCCTAGGCTAGTGAATTTGTGTGATACTTTTCCTGGACTCTATTCTGAAAGAATGATACATTGCTATATGTTTCTTTTAACCTATGGCATTGCTACTACTCAAAACCTACATTATATAATAAAACCCATTTGTGATGCATTTTATGGAATGAAGGACAATTGAAGAGAGTTGTATCTGGGCTAAAAAGCTGACTGGACTAATCCAGCAGCAGAGGTTGGATGTTTGCACTGGTATATACCAGTCTGGGTGTGGCACTCCCAGGTGGCAACTGTGGTTGTGTGTTTCTCATTGTCAACTCAGTGCTTGTTGATTTGATCCTGCCCAGACAAGGATGAATGCTCCAAAGACAATGGTGGTTGCCAGCATGAATGTGTCAACACCTTTGGTAGCTACATATGCCAGTGCAGAAATGGCTTCATGCTGCATGAAAATGGCCACGACTGTAAAGAAGGTAAGGTCCTCACTCCCCGCCCTCAGGAAAGACAAGGTGCTTCAAACATGGTTTGCGCCAGGATGCTTCCTGCCTCGTGTACCATGTTTGTACAGCATACCAGGCTGGGGCACTGAAAAATACACAGTTAGCTGAAAAACTATCTATCTAGAAAAATGAAGAAGAAAGCTTGTTTTCAGCAGCATCTGTTCCCCAGTCTCGCCCTCTGTATGGCCATGGGGGATGGACAGGGCGAGGGCAAGAAGTTGGGCTAGCAAAAGGATCAGTTGTGGGACATCACGATTAAACTAGTCACTGCTGCTTCAATTTAATTACTGGGTTTGAGTCAGAAGAGCAAGGATGAGCTGATCTAACTGCTTGTTGCTGCCAAAACTGCCTTTCTTCCTGCACCCTTACCCCTACTGTGTGCTGCAATAGCCTTCCTGTGTACAGTCTCTGGTCCTTTTCTGATCTCTCCATGAGATGATTCAGCTTTGCAAGCTGGCAAAACACCTCAAGACTGATGTAGCATCGGAGTCAACACGATTGGAGGGGTTGGATACCGTGTCACTGGAAACAGGGCAGAAGAGATGGAGGAACAGGAGAATGCACCTGAGAATGAGGAGGTGGATGAGGTTAATGAGGCCCAGGGGAATGAGATGGTCCATTTCACCAGCTGCCAAGTTAGCTCAAAAGAGTGTAGGACAAACCCACTAGAACTCTGCAGTAATATTAAAAGGTCTTGTTCAGTGACTGAAGCCGTCCCTGTTTCTGCTGTGTTGAGGGTGGGCAGAGAGGAGCATGTAGGTTGTTACATGGTGCCCATGTGAGATCTGCCTTGATGCCTCCATCTTGTGATCTCTCTCTCAAGCTGGTTGTGAGCACAAGCTGAGTGGTGCAGAGGGAGTGATGAGCAGTCCGAACTGGCCTGACAAGTACCCCAGCCGGAAAGAGTGCACCTGGGACATCTCTGCAACGCCTGGCCACCGAGTGAAAGTAGTGAGTAACCAGTGAGCAGGAGGGGAGGAGTAGGCTGGATTGTGAGGAGCTGAAGTGACTTCCCCCCGCACTGTGTGAGTGGGATGTTGATCCCCGTAGGTCCTGTTTGGGGTGCTCAGAGGAAGGCATCCCAGGAGGCTGCCCCTGGCCTGCAAAAGGGCAGAAAGTCTCAGAGGGACATGAGGCAAGGGTGAGTCTCTTGAGGAGACTCCACCAGGTGACGACTGGAGCATTGGTCTCTCTGTTAACAGAAGGTGTAACGTGCCCTCCCGCCTCTGCCCCTCCCTCTGAGCCACGCTGTGGGACTGTATCTACATAAGGTGGTGGCAGAGCCAATGCCCAGCCCCTCTGAGGGAGAAGTGTAAGGCCCACCATACAGCGTGGCCTGATGCATGTGGCAGGGCATGCCCAAAGCTGTGCAATGGGGAAAATAGTGCCTGGATCACTGTGCTCAGTGGAAGTAATACCGAAGAACTGCCCATTCAGTGTGCTAGGCAGGATTTCCAGCAGGAAAAATAAGAGCATATAAGGCTTGCAGTTGAAAACTGTTGTCGTGCACCTGTGTGAGGCAGCAAAGCTGCACATTCATATGAAATTCTGAGCTTTGTCAGCCTGAGATCACTCTTGTCTGAAAGCACACCATTCTAGTTTAGTCTGTGGGAGGAGTGGGACAGACATACCATTTGACCTGTTTTTCACTTGACGTTTCATGCTCTGCTAAACTGCATACTCAGATTTACAAATGTCTGTCTTAAATCTCCTTATTCTTGCTGTAGACCTTCAATGAGTTTGAGATTGAACAGCACCAAGAATGTGCCTATGACCACTTAGAAATGTATGATGGGCCCAGCAGCAAATCACCCATCCTTGGCCGCTTCTGTGGCAGCAAGAAACCAGACCCTGTAGTGGCTTCTACCAACAAGATGTTCCTCAGGTTTTACTCTGATGCTTCTGTGCAAAGAAAAGGTTTCCAGGCAAAGCACAGCACAGGTAAGCTGGTTGCCTGCCAACACCCCCGTGCAATAAGATGTCATCAAGTCTCACTGTGTTTTTTTACAAGGCAAAACTGGACACGCTTTTCACCCAAATAAACTTAGCCTGAATTTCAAGCGATTGTATATTGTACTAACCATTTCCCAGACCATTGTTGGCACCATACCATAAATGCCAGCTTCCTTATCAGTTCTTGATATCAAACATTCCTGCTCATGTTCTTTTGTTTAAACTGGAGGTGTGTGGTTGAGCAGCAACCCCTTCTGTTCCTCATCAACTGCCAGAAAAGGAGGTGGTGCAACTTAGCCCATGTATTGGCCCAGATCAGAATTTCAGCTACAGGACAAGCACAAAGAACATATGAAATCTTCTTTTAAGCAATTGCTTTCTAAAATAATGCTGTTTTCCAGAGTACAATGTAGCAGGAATCCCATCCTGCTAGTTTTAACTGGTCACCTCTTTCCATGCATGTTCAGTACCTAAAGAACCAAGCTCCTCTATTCTACGTGGGTCATCAGATTCATGGGTGACTGGAGAATTCACTGGTTTATAGTAGTTTGGTGCAGTGGTTAACCACCTTCCCTGTTGTACATGCACTTCAGGCTGGAGGTCTTCTCTCCTCATGGCTGGCCCAAAAGTGGCATGGTGAGTGTTTGTTGTGAGGTAAGTCCTTTGAGAGACCGGTTTGTGCCCTTTTCTTCTTGCAGAGTGTGGTGGGCTCTTAAAGGCTGAAGTACAAACTAAGGAGCTATATTCCCATGCTCAGTTTGGGGACAACAACTATCCAGGTCAAACCAACTGTGACTGGGTGATTGTAGCTGAAGATGGCTATGGGGTGGAGCTGATATTCCAGATATTTGAGATCGAGGAGGAGGCTGACTGTGGGTATGACTACATGGAGATTTATGATGGTTACGACAGCACCGCACCCCGCCTGGGACGCTTCTGTGGCTCAGGGGTAAGCTGTGGTGGTGGTGATTTGATAGGGATAGCTGGGGTTGGCAAGGAAGGATACTCTCATACCTTTTTTGGAGAGGAGCAGGTGTCACAAACTGGTGATGAGAATGCCTTGTGTGTCTGGGTTTTGCTTTTCCCCCTGTTGCTACAGATCACAGCCATTTTATCTGATGCACAGAGTTGGTCTGAAAACCTCGCTGACTGCCTTTCCCTTTTTAGTCCAGAGCCATGTGCAGCAGCATGGGACTGCTGCAAAAGTGTTGCGTAAATGTGGGAAGCTTCTTCCAAAGGCCAGTTTCCTCCTCAGTCACTTCCTGCCTGATGCCACGTCACATTGCGGCAGTGCTGTGGCAAAGGGTGGAGGGACTTGCGGAGCTGCGTGTTGACTCCAGGATGATGTGCTGTCTCTGGAACTGTTGTCTGTGTCCCTGTTGACAGGACTGAGTCTTTTAGCATAAGTAATGGTTCGTGGTTTTTAAAACCAGCAGGTATGGCTTCTTTAGGTCTTCAGCAATGAAATGGAGTGGGCTCTTAATGAGTTTAAAGAGAGACAATCAGGGAGCAGGTGTGTGGAAGCATTCCTTGCAAACTGGGGAAATGATCTGGAATATAAAAGATAGCAGCTTGGTGTGAAGAAGTTCAGGGCAGCAGGGTAGTAATGTACCTACCTGCACACTGACAAATGGAGAATGACTGGGAAAGTGTAGGTCACGCAGATAAGCACAGGGAGGTTAGAGCAGATCACCACAGTGGGGGAGATCATAGAATCATAGTAAGGGTTGGAAAGGACCTTAAGATCATCTAGTTCCAACTCCCCTGCCATGGGCAGGGACACCTCGCACTAAACCATGTGGCCCAAGGCTCTGTCCAACCTGGCCGTGAACACCACCAGGGATGGAGCATCCACAATCTCCCTGGGCAACCCATTCCAGTGCTTCACCACCCTCACTGTAAAGAACTTCTTCCTTATATCTAATCTAAACTTCCCCTGTTTAAGTTTGAACCCATTACCCCTTGTCCTACTACTACAGTCCCTAAGGAAGAATCCCTCCCCGGCATCCTTATATGCCCCCTTCAGATACTGGAAGGCTGCTATGAGGTCTCCCCATGCAGCCTTCTCTTCTCCAGGCTGAACAGCCCCAACTCTCTCAGCCTGTCTTCATATGGAAGGTGCTCCAGCCCTCTTATCATCCTCGTGGCCCTCCTCTGGACTTGCTCCAACAGCTCCATGTCCTTTTTATGTTGAGGACACCAGAACTGTACGTAGTACTCCAAGTGAGGTGTCACAAGAGCAGAGTAGAGGGGCAGGATCACCTCCTTTGACCTGCTGGTCATGCTGCTTTTGATGCAGCCCAGGATTTGATTGGCTTTCTGGGCACACACTGCCGCCTCATGTATAAGCTTCTCGTCAACTAACACCCCCAAGTCCTTCTCCGCAGGGCTGCTCTGAATCTCTTCTCCACCCAACCTGTAGCTGTGCCTGGGATTACCCCGACCCAGGTGTAGGACCTTACATTTGGCTTGGTAAAACTTCATGAGGTTGGCATTGGCCCACCTCACAAGCGTGTCAAGGTCCCTCTGGATGGCATCCCTTCCCTCCAGCGTATCAACCGAACCACACAGCTTGGTGGTGTCAGCAGACTTGCTGAGGGCACATCAATTCCACTGTCCATGTCGCTGACAAAGATGTTGAACAGGACTGGTCCCAACACCGATCCCTGA
Source organism: Strigops habroptila (assembly GCF_004027225.2). Taxonomy (NCBI): domain Eukaryota; kingdom Metazoa; phylum Chordata; class Aves; order Psittaciformes; family Psittacidae; genus Strigops; species Strigops habroptila. The sequence goes on along the minus strand of NC_044281.2, from coordinate 60,768,076 downwards.
GGGACACCACTCGTTACAGGTTTCCAGCTGGACATCGAGCCATTTACCACAACTCTTTGCGTGCGGCCATCGGGCCAGTTCTTTATCCACCGAGTAGTCCATCTATCAAATTGATGTCTCTCCAATTTAGAGACAAGGATGTCATGCGGGACAGTGTCAAACGCTTTGCACAAGTCCAGGTAGATGACGTCAACTGCTCTGCCCCTGTCCATCAGTTCCGTGGCTCCATCATAGAAGGCCACCAAACTGGTCAGGCAGGACTTCCCCTTAGTGAAGCCATGTTGGCTGTCACCAACCACCTCATTGTTTTTCATGTGCCTTAGCATGTTTTCCAGGAGAATCTGCTCCAAGATTTTGCCAGGCACAGAGGTGAGGCTGACTAGTCTGTAGTTCCCCGGGTCTTGCACCTTCCCGTTCTTGAAAATGGGGGTTATATTACCCTTCTTCCAGTCATCAGGAACTTCACCTGACTGCCATGATTTTTCAAATATGATGGACAGTGGCTTAGCAACTTGATTCGCCAGCTCCTTCAGGACCCGTGGATGGATTTCATCAGGTCCCATGGACTTGTGCATGTTCAGGTTCTTAAGATGGTCTCGAACCTGATCCTCTCCTACAGTGGGCCTAAGGTCTTCATTTTCACAGTCCCTGCATCTGCCTTCCAAGACTTGGGCAGTGGGGTCAGAGCAGTTGCTAATGAAGACTGAGGCAAAGAAGTCATTGAGAACCTCAGCCTTCTTCAAATCCATGGTAGCCAGTTCTCCCAATAGCTTCTGGAGAGGGCCCACATTGTCCCTAGTCTGTCTTTTATTTGCTATGTACCTATAGAATCCTTTCCTCTTATCTTTCACATCCCTTGCCAAACTTAATTCTAGCTGGGCCTTAGCTTTCCTAACCTGGTCCCTAGCTTCCCGGGCAATGCTCCTATATTCTTCCCAGGCTGCCTGTCCTCGCTTCCATCTTTTATAAGCTTCTTTTTTCCCTCTAAGTTTCCTCAGCAGCTCCTTATCCAACCATGGAGGTCTCTTGGCCCTCCTGCTGCACTTCCTTCTAGTCGGGATGCTACACTCCTGAGCTTGTAGCAGGTGATCCTTGAGTATCAACCAGCAGTCTTGGGCCCCCCTGCCTTCTAGGATTATATCCCATGGAACCTTACTAAGGAGGTTCCTGAAGAGGCCAAAGTCTGCTCTCTTGAAGTCCAGGGCAGTGAGCTTGCTGCATGCTCTTCTCACTGTCCTGAGAATCTCAAACTCAACCATCTCATGATCACTAGAGCCAAGGCTGCCCTGGAGTGTCACATTTCCAACCAGTCCCTCCCTGTTGGTGAGCACGGGGTCAAGCGTGGCACCTCTCCTTGTTGGCTCCTCTATTGCTTGAAAGAGGAAGTTGTCTTCCATACAGTCGAGGAACCTCCTGGATTGCTTGTGCCGGGCCGTACCGTCCCTCCAACAGATGTCAGGATGGTTGAAGTGCCCCATAAGGACAACCAGTAACCAGATAACCAGTGTTATCATGTAAGTTAAGCAGCTAAGTTATTTTGCTGCTCATGAACTCCGCGAGAACCTCAGTTGCTGAACAGTGTCCAGTTGGATTGTGTCATTTCCTGAAAAGATAAGGACAGATTAAAGCAAACTCAGAAGACTGGAACAAGAATATCCAGGGAGTCTTGTGGGAAAAATACAAAAACAAAACAAAAAAACCACCAAAGAAAACACTCCAAAACAAAAGAAACAAAAACCAAACAAAACACAAACAAACAAAAAAAAAAAACCCAAACAAAAAAACACCCCAAATCAAACACGTGGAAGAGTTGGGACTGTAGAGTGGACTGGCATCAGTCTTCAAACGTAAAAGGCGAGCATACAAAGAGCAAGGGTATATGCTCAGGAAGTCAGAGCAGGGCAGGAGGTACTGAGCACTCAGTCTTTGTGTTTAATGGCCAGTCTGTCTTCACTGTGAGCCTAAACTCTAGCATCATAGTGCAGACAATTATATAGCCTGCAGATTTGATCACTGTGTCTTCTTTCCTTTTCTGCAGCCTCTGGAAGAAATCTACTCTGCAGGGGATTCCATCATGATTCGATTCCATACAGATGATACCATCAGCAAGAAAGGCTTTCATGCCCAATACATAAGTACCAAATTTCAGGATGCGTTGCACATGAGAAAGTAGTTTAACTGCTCCTCACAGACATTCCCCATCTGAAGACTAAGACATTTAACTGTGATCTTTGTCTTTTTTTTTTTTTTTATTTTTCTTTGAAGCTTCTGTGCACCTGGCCAAAAGCAGTGTACAGTATTTTCTGTAACTAAAACTAAATCCAGTCTCAAAGGTTCACCTCTGGAATTATTAGCATGACCCTTTCTTGTTAACATACCCAGGACCAAAAATTGTCTTGTCATCATACCTGCCAGGGCATAAACATTGTATTTTGCACAGCTTGCCATGGGGCTGAGTGAAGACTGAGCTTGAATTGAGAAAACCCTTCGTCTCTTGCGTATCCTGTTTCTAGGTGACATTTCCCAAGCATCCTGTACACATGAGCTGTCTCAACATATTTTCTGGAACAGGTGATGTGGACAGCCACCCAGTAGGAATTTCTCAAAGGAATAAGTAAGCTGCCCACTCTCCCCTACCAGCCTGAAATACTCTGTGCAATAAGTGAACAATGAGATGGCTGGAACTCCATCACTGCTTCTGTCCTGTCTATTTATTGTCTTGGTTATTGTGGGTTGAGAGCTAGGCAGCGTCACAGGGACAGTCTCCTTAGGGCTGCTAACTACTTGGATCACAGTGAATGAGAAGGGCCTCGTGCCTGAATTGCAGTAATTGTCATGGTATATGTTGAATGGAAGTACTTTGATGCAGTGACCAAAGGAAAGGTGGTAGCTGACAGAAAAGTGCTGTGGTGGGGTGCAAGGCATGACTCTCTGATGGTGGCAAACTTAGTAATTGGAGTGCTGAGCGCGTGCTTCAGTTACACCACCAAGCAATGCAGCTCAGAGAGCTGTAGCAGCAGTCCAGGCCTTATCTTAAATAAGGAATCTCTCCTGCTTACTCCACCCACATTAGCTTTCTCAGCCTTGTTTATGCTGCTTCCTTTCCTTAGTACCACTTCCCTGGGAGCCCTTCCTTTTTACAGCTAAACTGCTCTCCCCAGGGCTCCCCACTGCAACCTAGGAGTGCTATTCAACATCAGCTAGCCAGAGCATCTCACCAGAGGAAATATTGGGCCAGAGGTAGTCATGGTGTTCATGAGGCAGAGGGACAGAGGCCATGCTACAGGTCAGCTCTGGTGAGCTGATGGAACGTATCAAACATGTGCAAGCTCCAGGCATGGGACTAGGAATGGGAGAGCTGTGCTGGTTTCTGCTTCCTCCCTGTTCCTCACTGGCCCATGGCCCAGTCTCTTAACTTCATGGCAGGGGTGCAAGCAGGATGGTGACTAAAGCACTTTGAGCTGTAAGGCTCAGACATGCTCTGTATTGCAGTTATTTATGTACATGGAAGCTACTAAGCCATGGGCTTGCAGAATTAACAGGTAGCCTGGCACTTCTTTGGGAATGAAATAGGGAAAACTCTGCTTTTGAGGGAACCACTGTAAATTGAACTGTTGATATGGGGAGGGGGGAAGAGAAGAAAAAGACTTTATTCTGAATGATATTTCATTAAGGCACTCATGGGCAATTCTGAGCTAAAAGCTGAGGTGTGTTAGCTTTAATCCATGTTAGCTTTAATTATTTATAATCCATGGATTACTATGTTTACATAACCAATGTACTGTCAGGCTCTGGGGTGAAACCTCCTCTCTGGTGTATGACTGTGGAGAAATGTAGGGCCAGCACTAGTCAGGCACAAACAACATTCCTGGAGATGAGGGCATTTCCAGATGCATAATAAAATAGACCCAGCCCTCTCCAGAAGTCCTTGAACTGAATATGGTCCAAGTATTGTGAATACTAGGAGAAGCAAATGCATGAAAATATTTTCTTGCTTAGAACAAGAAAAATAAAGTAATTTATACATACACACACAAGAATATATGTATATAAAATGTGCATGTAGAAGACCAGTAGTCAAAGCCTTAATAAGTGTCATGTGAACAATACTGTACCATCGACTATAGCTTTATTGCAGGCTGTAGGAAGCCATGTTTTGTTTTTTAGCTCTGTTTTGTTTCTCTTTTCAAATGTTGTGGCCTTTTTACAGGCAAGACCTCTAATCTCAAGCTGTTTGACCATGCAGGTCTAGGGAAGTGAACTCTGCTAGATGGGGTCTGCATTTGTCCTTCTCTTCCTTGCCCCTGTTCAAGCAAAACAGTGACTCGGGTCTGGAAATAAAAGCATGACACTGATTCCTGTGAATGAGAGGGAAGTTTCAGGTGGTAAGCAGTGGTTCAAGTTTCCTGGCTCTCTAATGGGAGAAATGGCTCTGGAGAGAAGTGACTGTAGCAGCTTCCCATGTACTTTAACATCTTTGTTTCATGTTCTGGTAATTTCCCGTCTTTCCCAGACTGGTTCATTGCAGATGCTTGCAATGTTGTTTGACAGATGTGTTACACTTACTGCCATTCATGCAGGTGTCTCTTGTGACAATGTGCTCGCAACTGTTGTACTGTGCATTTCAACCAATGATCTATGTAGAATATTTCTGCTGTACTGACTGGGCTTAACAGTCAATAATTCTAAATGTCTGAAAGTTTCTTAAGAAAAAAAAGAAAAAAAATGTCAGTCACTCTAATCCGTGTATATGTACTCTGGTCTTTGTGTGATTTTACATTTCACTAACTAAACTAATTTTTTAAGAGGGGAAGGAAAGGAGGGTACGGAGGCAATCACAAATGTACCTGTGCCCAGAATGAGTCTGCGTTCATTAAAGGCTGTGGATTTCGTTGCATGTTCTGTTGTATGCATGCATTTACTGCTTCCTCAAGGGGAGGAAATTTCTTAATACATTCCGTGTTCTGCCAACTGTTGTTTGTGTCTACTGCTAATACCAGGTGGGATTTACTCTCTGCAGGAAGCAACTTAAGCCTTTAATTTTGTCTTGGCTTTTGCCATCAAGAGAGAATTTAGGAAGTGGGCAAAGGAACAAGTTGATCAGCCAAAGGGCTACATCATTGTTGCAAGTTCTGCACTTGTGCTTTGTTAGGCTGAGATGCAGATCTTCAGCAATAAACATCAGGGATCTGGGAATTAGTCCGTAAGTAGACCTTAAAAGAGGAGGCTCATTTACCACACTACAGGGGGTGGCCTTCAGCAGAAGGTCCCGGAGACCCCAGGACATGAAACTCCTGCGCAAAGGACAGCAGGATGAGCATGAGGTAGATGTTAATTACTGCAAAGCTATGGTCTGTACTCTCACTGCAGTAGCAAAATGTTCAATAGTTAGGCAGCACCCAGCATGCTTTTCTTCCTTTTTCTGTCCCCTGCTTGATGTCTGTCCTGCTTGCTAAGGATTATGTCTGTGTTCTGTCCCCAGTACATGCGTTTCCCACCACCCAAAATATTTCCTATGGTGTGCATCACAGCCACTCAAACCTTCATAGTGACTGAATTTCCTCTCAGCTGACCCTGGAATGAGCCTGGAGGCTGCAGTCAAGTCAGCAGGTGGACATAATTTCCAAAGTGAGGACCAGCAGCCTTCAGTTGCACAGAGAGTTACAGCCCAAATCAATGCTGTAACATTAGAAATGACGCAGCTCAAGTGACGCTGGTGGGAAACAGGAGGTAAAACAGAAGGTGGAATATGAACTGGAGTCACATCTGTTAGAGAAACACAGACATTTGCAATTGCAGTGACAGGTTCTTACTGTGTGCACAATCTATCTGTTGTATGTGTGAAGATCTTTTGCAGGGAAGATATTCCCTGCTGTTCAACTATCATGTTCCCTTAACGTCTCTTTCCACGCTGATTGCCTGCCACCACTGTGTGACATGGGTGGTCCTCATTTTCTCTGCTTACGTTTAGAAACAGGACTCAATTTTTCAGAAAGCACCCAAGGATCATGGAGTCACCATGTGTGAATTGCTGAAGGGAGTATCCATTGTCTGCCAGAAGATTCTTTGAACTTTAAAAACACGAGAACCCAGTGGTATGGTTCACTTCAAACAACAAACGATGCCTCAGATGTGACAGGCTCTTTGTCTCAGCATCTAGCCAGCGGAAATATTCCACTTTGTCCTGGCATTTCCAGCAAATGTGCTCTGGCAGATGAGGTGCTAACCTTAGAAAGCAAAAGCAGGATTCCCATGCAGCTCATCTGTGGCACATACTAAACATTCTCTGGGAGCCAGGAGTGGTTTTATTTGCTGTGGGGCTGGCAGAGAAGAGGCGGAGTCCCCAGCACCCTGAAGCCCAGCTTCCCAGGAGCGTGCCAGACTCTGCCCCTGGCAGGGAGCTGGCTCTACCAGGTGTGCTGGGACCCAGCCAGGTTGTCTGAGTCAGTCCAAGAGAAATGCCATTGCCTCTTCCTCTTTGCAGGTCTGCCGTTCAGTTTTTAGCAGGAAGAGAAAGTCATCCTAAAAGGAACACTAACCCTGGCGTTGAGCAGTTTGCTGTTAACACGTCCAGGGATTTCTCAAGAAGAGTGAAATGGTGAGTGGGAGTTGTCCTGTCGAGATGGTTGGGTCTTGTTTGAATGGAAGTAGTGGTGGGGAGGTCAGAGTGCAGGAGAGGTGAGGCCACCAGACAGCTAATCTAATCTGTTGGATGAATAGCTCCCTGGGAGTGTTTAACCCTCCCTGTTGTCTGCCCTGACCAGATCAATGAAGATGGCCCCTTCATTAGCTCTGCATTTATTTATGGTGCAACTAATGGTTTCAGACACCTGCTTGGGTTTTAGCATCTGCCCCAGCTTTTCTGTCCTGGAATTATCGCCTGGTCTTTGGGCGGTTGGAGAAAAGAGGAGGCTTGTGTCCTGGATCATGCAATGGACCCTTCTTAAGGAGATTTCCTGTCCTGGGAGATGGGACCTGCTGAAAAACACAAGCTCTTTGTTTAGAAATCGCCAGGTGAGAGTGGCTGGGAATGAAACCTCCTTCTTCCCAGCAGCTAGCTGGCTCTGAGGCTAAAGCAGCATTCTCCTCTGAAATGTAATAATCAATTAATTTCATGAATATTCATTGAAAACATGCTCTCAACAGATCTTAGGTCAATAGCAGAGCTAGGAGAGCACAGCAAAAAGTTACTTGCTTACAAGGCATACAGACAGAAATGATAGATTAGTGGCTTTGGTCTCTCTAACCTCTGTTGATCTTCTTTCACTTCCCCATATTGGTTCCTTTGGGATGTCCCTTTGTCTCCTCTCACAGCCCTACCCAGTGAAAGGCACATAGCTTCTGTTGACTCCATCCAAGGGCTGGTCAGGTGTTACCTCTAGTGCTGTATAGGCACAGAAGAGGAGATAGTTGCTGCCCATGAGGAACTGCAGTTTAAGCAAGTGTGAGAACAGCTACAGGAAAGGGAGTACTATCTATATGCTGGAGCATTGATGCTTAGAGGTGGGAGCATCTGTGGTAAATCTGAGGAGTAAATCAGGAGTATGTGATCACTGGATATGTGTCTTAACTGCATTTGTCCATCTCCCCTCTGCTCCCTTCAGTGAGAAGCTCTCTTGACTGAGCTGCAGGGTCGCAGCGATGCTGATTTTGGCTGGGGAAGAGGCCTGTCTTCTTGTGATCTCTCCTGCATACAGGTCTGCAGGATGCTACAAGTTACTGAGTGGCAAAAAGGGAGAGGGAAAGGTTTGCAATGTTTGGGGTTTATTTATCTCAGCTGCAGTATAAGGCTTTCTCTCACCCAAGATGTGCTCTTGACACAGTAGATGCTGTAGGTCGTCCTGCTGGAAAACCTACCTGACTCACATCAGGGTCAGTGATACTCAGAGCCCCTTAAGTATTACTCCGGAGTAGTCAGGGCAATCTATGAGCAAAAGCAGGGGCTCTGCAGGCATAGAAGGATATCACAATATTGAATTACTTTAACTTTACATTTAGAAATTTCAGAGCAATGATCAGGAGTTTTAATCAGGAGGATTACAATTGCCCTTTCTTTTTGAAGTAAATAAATTAGAAGTCAATAGTAATTTTCATGTAAAGGACATCCTTGATTCTCTTGACATGGCTAGCATACAAACTTGCATACCGATTCATTTTTGCAAGTGACTTGAGGCAATGTGTATAATGTGTACAATTGAGAGAAACAGCCTGTTTCTCAGTGTCTTGCTATGGCTTTCTATATTTGCTTGCTAGCAGGTTGGACACTCCAGCTTCCAAATATGATGGTCTTAAGATATCCCAAATCCCGCATTTTGTAATTAAAGGCTGTCAGAGTCGGAGGAAAGCACGAATGACCGGTACCCTCAAGTCACCTATTAAAGATTTAAGCGCAGAACCAGGCTTTTCCTTTAAGTAAGATCTTATTTATATGGTCTGTCTGTTAGTGTCCCATCTTAAGAAATTAAATATTTAACCCTGGTCTGGAACCGTGATTGAATAAGCTAGGAAAAAGCGTTTCTACTCAAATCAAGGGCTACTAATTAGGTTATTGTAACAGACCTGTTCCTAGCTGTCAACTTAAATTTGTAAACACTCAGTTGCACACACAAATATAGCTTCACAAATAACTTGAACAGAGAGAAGTGACTATATGCAAATGTTATTTATGTGGCTCCTTCTATTCAAACTTTCACTTTACTTGCATGCACAGTCATAGAAATAATAAAGTCCATTAAGTGCACTGTCTTTAACCAAAAAGAATGAAAGAAAACAAATTTACAGCTTCAGAGAAGAGGCAGATATGAAAATCTAAGCTCAAAAGTTAACAGGTCAGCTGTTCAAGAAGGTGTGTTTCAGTGATGAAATTCAAGGAAGTCACAGTAGAAAATCTGGGTGAGAAATGTCTCTGCTATATTTCATTGCCAGCTGGCAGCCTGGGTGCAGCAATACCTGCACCTCTAAGGAGTTTGAAAGAAATCTCTTTCACTCAGTGACCAACTACTACCTGTGGCTGCATGCTCAGTGGCGTTCTCCAACATCTCTGGTTCCATAAGCCAAGCTGTTCAGAGGTTACACTTCCAGTATAATTTCCACAGCTTGCATATAAAGGCTACACTTACAAACAATGCTCCAGTTGGCATCTGTAAGGGAGGACGAATTCAATAATCTCATCCCCTCTTTGACTTTGCTGTGATTATGGTCCTCAACTGGCAGCGATGTGTCCCTCTCCTAAACTGCAGGACTTAGATCAAATCTCCAATAGCTTGCTTGCATTTTGAGCCTGCCGCCTTCATGTTCTGCAATATCCAGACTGCTATTGACAAGCTTTCATGGCATTCTTCTTGTTCTGAAGTAACCAGGCCCTCATCAATGCAAGGCAGCAGAACTTCCTGCAGTCAGAAAAGGACAACTTTCTGCCAGCTCCCCCACTGTTGTTTTTGGTTGGTTGGGTTTTTTTTTTCTGGATGCAAAGTGAAGCTCTTTCAGCCTTTTCCTGTCACCTTCCAGACCACCAGAGTTTCAGTTTCAAGAAAGACCTCAGCAGCTTTACTGTTTCATTCCAGTTTATTTAATTCTTACATGTTTCTGGGACTGACTGGGCTTCAAGAATAACATTGAGCCTAACTGTCTTAAAAGAGCTGTTTCGTACAGAAGTGCATACTACTTAGCCCTGGATTATAGGAGAGAAGAGGCTCCTGCACTGCTTGTCCTGATAGTCAACCTCTGAAGCTCAGCTTCTCTGCAGGACCATTCCCAACACTGTCACTAGCACTGATTCCTGCAGGCAGCCCCAGCTGCCAACAGAACTCACCATGTAATGGACCCAGCATGGCTACCAGCAGTAGAGCTGCATCAGTAAAAGAGGTTAAGAACAGCTTCCAACTGCCTCCAAGCCTCTTCCTGCACTCCTCCCAGTTGGAAGTGCCTCTGTATGCCGGCTGACATACAGACAGACAGACAGCACATCTAGCAGAGACTCTTCTGAATATCCCTCTCTCTATGTGTGTAAACAATTCGGTCAGGGAGGAGTTAATGTGTTTCTAATATTTTCAGCTGTCCTTGAATCAATAGAAGCAGGCACATGTGATTAGTTTGGGGCTCAAAGGTTGCAGGTGCAAGTCCTTGCTATTTTACAAGCTACCACTGAACTTCAGCTCCCAAGCCATAGTTGGAGCTAAGTTAGAAAGCCTTACCCTTTCTAATTTAGGAGCTGTCAGGGTAAGTACATTAAATGGCAGGCTCTGACTACTCAGAGGTATTGCATGGTATAAACAACTCAGGCAAAAGAGTTTGTGTTTCCTCATATTACTTTCTTCAATAGCATGGCATGGCTTCTGTTTCCTCTGGAATATGCCTTCCCTGTTCAGCTGTAAAGAATATATTCTCATGCCATCATTTCCAGTCACTTCAGAAGCACCCCTCCCCACTCCCACACCTGGCCAGGGGCATCTTCCAATAGCTAATACTCAGTTCTGTTTTTCTTCTTCATCATCATCATTATTTTATTTTATTTTATTTTATTTCTCTACAGGAGACAACATCTTTCTCACTGTTTTGCAACACAACTGTAAAGTCAGGAAGTACATTGCATAGGATGAATGTCAACTAACAACTCACCATCATGTTATCTGTAGGAGCTGAGGGATGGGATTCTGGAAGAGAAATTGTTGCTTTTATGGATGAAGTATTGTTTGGGATATACCAGATTTGCCAGTGCCCTGCATTGCATGCCTTGCATCTGCGAGGCACTGACTGCTCTTCCAGGCAAGTCTGTGCAGGCTGCTGCCTCCAGCATCATGGCATAGACAGAGAGAAGACTGTGGTAAAAGCGCATCTTTTCTTAGGGTTTACCATTCCCCTTTGTGCTGTTTTTCCTTCTGAATCCAGCTTTCTCTGGCATATATATAGAATCATAGAATCATAGAATAGTAAGGGTTGGAAAGGACCTTAAGATCATCTAGTTCCAACTCCCCTGCCATGGGCAGGGGCACTTTGCCCTAAACCACATGGTCCAAGGCTCTGTCCAACCTGGCCTTGAACACCGCCAGGGATGGAGCATCCACAACCTCCCTGGGCAACCCATTCGAGTGCTTCACCACCCTCACTGTAAAGAACTTCTTCCTTATATGTAATCTAAACTTCCCCTGTTTAAGTTTGAACCCATTACCCCTTGTCCTACTACTACAGTCCCTAAGGAAGAGTCCTTCCCCAGCATCCTTGTAGACCCCCTTCAGATACTGGAAGGCTGCTATGAGGTCTCCCCATGCAGCCTTCTCTTCTCCAGGCTGAACAGCCCCAACTCTCTCAGCCTGTCTTCATATGGAAGGTGCTCCAGCCCTCTTATCATCCTCGTGGCCCTCCTCTGGACTCGCTCCAACAGCTCCATGTCCTTTTTATGTTGAGGACACCAGAACTGTACGCAGTACTCCAAGTGGGGTCTCAGAAGAGCAGAGTAGAGGGGCAGGATCACCTCCTTTGACCTGCTGGTCACGCTTCTTTTGATGCAGCCCAGGATATGGTTGGCTTTCCGGGCTGCAAGCACACACTGCCGACTCATGTTAAGCTTCTCGTCAACCAACACCAGGTCCTTCTCTGCAGGGCTGCTCTGAATCTCTTCTCCACCCAACCTGTAGCAGTGCCTGGGATTGTCCCGACCCAGGTGTAGGACCTTACACTTGGCTTGGTTAAACTTCATAAGGTTGGCATCGGCCCACCTCACAAGCGTGTCAAGGTCCCTCTGGATGGCATCCCTTCCCTCCAGCATATCAACCGAACCACACAGCTTGGTGGTGTCAGCAGACTTGCTGAGGGTGCACTCAATCGCACTGTCCATGTGGCTGACACAGATGTTGAACAGGACCGGTCCCAACACCGATCCCTGAGGGACACCACTCGTTACAGGTTTCCAATTGGACATCGAGCCATTTACCACAACTCTTTGCATGCGGCCATCGAGCCATTTTTTATCCACCGAGTAGTCCATCTATCAAATTGATGTCTCTCCAATTTAGAGACAAGGATGTCGTGCGGGACAGTGTCAAACACTTTGCACAAGTCCAGGTAGATGACGTCAACTGCTCTGCCCCTGTCCATCAGTTCCGTGGCTCCATCATAGAAGGCCACCAAATTGGTCAGGCAGGATTTCCCCTTAGTGAAGCCATGTTGGCTGTCACCAACCACCTCGTTGTTTTTCATGTGCCTTAGCATGTTTTCCAGGAGAAACTGTTCCAAGATTTTGCCAGGCACAGAGGTGAGACTGACTGGTCTGTAGTTCCCTGAGTCTTCCATATTTCCCTTCTTGAAAATGGGGGTTATATTACCCTTCTTCCAGTCATCGAGAACTTCACCTGACCGCCAGGATTTTTCGAATATGATGGACAGTGGCTTAGCAACTTGATTCGGCAGCTCCTTCAGGACCCGCGGATGGATTTCATCAGGTCCCATGGACTTGTGCATGTTCAGGTTCTTAACATGGTCTCGAACCTCATCCTCTCCTACAGAGGGCCTAAGGTCTTCATTTTCACAGTCCCTGCATTTGCTTTCCAAGACTTGGGTTGTGTGGTCAGAGCATTTGCTGGTGAAGATGGAGGCAAAGAAGTCATTAAGAACCTCAGCCTTCTCCAAATCCATGGTAGCCAGTTCTCCCAATAGCTTCCGGAGAGGGCCCACATTGTCCGTAGTCTGTCTTTTATTTGCTACGTATGTATAGAATCCTTTCCTCTTATCTTTTACATCCCTTGCCAAACTTAATTCTAACTGGGCCTTAGCTTTCCTAACCTGGTCCCTAGCTTCCCGGGCAATGCTCCTATATTCTTCCCAGGCCGCCTGTCCTCCCTTCCACCTTCTATAAGCTTCTTTTTTCCCTCTAAGTTTCCTCAGCAGCTCCTTATCCAACCATGGAGGTCTCCTGGCCCTCCTGCTGCACTTTCTTCTAGTCGGGATGCAACACTCTTGAACACGTAGCAGGTGATCCTTGAGTATCAACCAGCAGTCTTGGGCCCCCCTGCCCTCTAGGACTGTATCCCATGAAACCTTACTAAGGAGGTTCCTGAAGAGGCAAAAGTCTGCTCTCTTGAAGTCCAGGGCAGTGAGCTTGCTGCATGCTCTTCTCACTGTCCTGAGGATCTCAAACTCAACCATCTCATGATCACTAGAGCCAAGGCTGCCCTGGAGTGTCACATTTCCAACCAGTCCCTCCCTGTTGGTGAGCACGGGGTCAAGCGTGGCACCTCTCCTTGTTGGCTCCTCTATTGCTTGAAAGAGGAAGTTGTCTTCCACACAGTCGAGGAACCTCCTGGATTGCTTGTGCCGGGCCATACCGTCCCTCCAACAGATGCCAGGATGGTTGAAGTCCCCCATGAGGACAAGGGCCTGGGAGCGTGAGGCTGCTCCTATCTGTCTGTAGAGCGCTTCATCCACAGAGTCCTCTTGATCAGGCGGCCTGTAACAGATCCCCACCATAATGTCCCCCATTGCTGTTTTCCCTTTGATCCTGGCCCACAAACACTCTGTTACCTCATCACCCGTCCCCAGACAGAGTTCCATACTCTCTAGCCTATCACTGACATAGGTAGCAACGCCTCCTCCCTGTCTGCCTGGCCTGTCTTTTCTAAACAGCCTGTAACCTTCCATTCCGACACTGCAGTCATAGGAGCCATCCCACCATGTTTCTGTGATACCAATGACATCATATTCCCGTAGTCTTGCACACATCTCTAATTCCTCTTGTTTGTTCCCCATACTATGGGCGTTTGTATAGAGGCACCTTAGCCGAGCTCCAAATGCAGCCGACTCAATGGCTGGGGCAGCTGGAACATCTCTACATCGCTCCAAGCACTTATTACAGGTGCTGGCAACTGAGCAGGAGTGTTGGGATGGATCAATGCTGCCCTCCCCCAACACATCTAGTATAAAGCTTTCTTGACCAGCCTGGCAAGCCTCCTACCAAAACAGCTCTTCCCTTTCTTTGTCAGACCAGCTCCACCAGCCTCCAGTAGATCTGGCCTCCCAAATGGAGCCCCGTGTTCTAAATAGCCAAACCCCTGACTATGGCTCCACCATTCTAACCATTTATTAACCTGCCAAATCCACCTAGCTTTCTTAAGGTCCTCCCCTTTGTCCTGGAGAATTGATGAAAAAACTCTCTGAGCTCCAGAGCCCCTAACCACGTCTCCCAAGGCGCTGTAGTCCTTCTTAATGTTCTCCAGGCTACTGCTATCTATATCTCTAGCACCCACATGGACCACTAGAAGGGGGTAATAGTCAGCAGGACTTACTAGACCAGGCAGCCTCTCAGCAGCATCCCTGATCCGAGCCCCTGGCAGGCAACACACCTCCCTCGAGACTGGATCAGGCCGGCAGATGAGTGCCTCTGTGCCTTTCAAAGTAGAGTCCCCTACTACTATGACCCTCCGCTTTTTCCTGGAGGCACCAGTAGTGATCCTCTTTACTGGTGCATCAGCAGGATGCTCATTAGGTGTGGTGGGTGCTTTCTCATTAGCCCCTTGCAGAACTGTGAAGTGGTTCTGGGTGGGGACATCAGATTTAGGAGGAAGCCCCTTGTCGTTAATTGTTCTCTTCCTCCTTTTTTTGTTAGTTTTTCTCGTGACTAATTCCCAGCTTCCTGGGTTGCTGCCCTCCTTCTTTCCTATATGACCAATGCTGGACGTTTGCGGTCCCTGCACAGTTTGGGCCTGGAGCAAGCAGCCCAGCTTCCTCTCAGCTTCCTTGGCATCTTTTAGCTCTCCAACAGCCTCCCGCAGCTCAGCCACCTGCTGCAGGAGGACTTCCACTAGAGTGCACCGAGTGCAGCCTGTCCATTGTGCACCCTCGCCTCAAGAGACCAGTCGAGGCACTCTCTACACTCCGAGGTCTGCGCCGCAGCCTCCCCTCTCATCGGCTCTGTCTGGGTGCCTACACTGGCCACCACCGGGGCAGAGCTCTCAGAGCGGGCCCTGCGCCTGAGGCGAGTGCTCAGCATCCTGCTCGCCCTGCCTGCGCCAACGGCCGCGCCACGCCCTGATTGCCTGCCCTGGTCGCTCGCGCTCCCTGGGGTGGGTTTTTACCCACTGAGGGCTGGTGCCGCCACTCCTGGCGCCGCCCCCTGTGAGTCAGCTGCTCGCGTGAGCTGAGCTGCCGGCTCCTGGGCAAGTCCTGTCGAGGACTTGAGGCTCCCTTGGTCGCTCTTGCCGCTCCAAACTGAGGCTCCTGGACGCTGTGCTTCCCCCCGCTCCGGTGTTAAAGGCGTCCTCTCTGGAGATACTCGCCTCGGCAATTTGCGCTTATCTCTTGTATATGCTTTGCATAAGGTTTTTTTCAGCCTTGAGCCTTTTTTTGAGGAAAAATACATATTCCTTCCATTCAGTTAGAACCGTTGCTGGTAGGACCAGAGTCTGGGTTTTTGCTTATGACTGGCAAATACAGCCATGACTTCAGAGCACAGCTGGGTGCTCCACGTGTTACTGACTGCATGCTGGTTTTGGAGTCTTGCGACTGCTCGCTTAGCCTTTCTCCTTGCTTGCTTTGTATGAAACACTTCTTTGTAAATGTTCTATAACCATCTTATTTCTAGACTTCTGCACATACATCTGGAAGCACAACTGCCCAGGCAGATTGTTCTTCTGGGGTAAGAGTTTGTGTCATTATTTAATGCAATTGATTACATGGAATGTTTTCCCTCTGAAATCAAATCAAATCTCTTCTTCTCCTGTCAGTCCCAGTGTGCAGTACAGCTGCGCTGGACAACACTGTTTTGATCCAAGGCTGTGGTTTTTTTCCTTGCATCGGCTTTTCTTGATGTTGTATGGTAACCACTCACTCAGCTACTAAGCACGGAGTTAAAAGATCACATTGCATGCATTTGACCTGTCTTTCTTTGTAAGTTAGTATGAGCCCTGTGTGGTTGGAGTAGCTGCAGGGATACCCAGCGTTCTGACCTTGGTCCTTGCAGTCATCTTGGTGGTGGTCTGTGTTACCCAGTGGAAGAACTACAGCTTGAATCAGGTGACTACCCTTCATCTCCTGGGTGCCTTGCTACTTCCAAGCCTAGACCTCCATATCAGAAACCTTATTCAACATCCTCTGCAGCTCTCTGCAAGTTCAGGACCACATCCCTTGGCGTTCAGACTGCCTCTGCTCTATCTGTCAAAGGCTGGACCTCAGCCTAGGAGTTGAAGTTTCATAAAGATAAAAGAGAAACTCATGTGAAAATACTGAAGGGGCACTGCCAAGCGGTCTGTTAACTAGCAGGAAATCAAAAAACAAAACAAAACGAACAAAAAACCCCAACCAAACTATCACCACTGTTTTTCAGCAGATTTCTCTATCACTTCCCACAGGAAATTATTCATTTAGGGATCCTCTCACTCCAAAATGGTGTTACTCAGCTCCAGAAACACTGCCAAGATGTTTTGTAGTATGTTTAGCTTGGTCACCTTTTTCCTTTGTTCCAGGCCATGGGGCAGGTCTTGGTGTTCTGCCTACCTCCCTTGTACTGAGGTAGAGTTAGAAGTCTCTGTAGCATCACACTTCCTTCCTCAGTGGTGAAAAAATCACCCACATCACCAAAGAGACAGTCAACTTGCTTATAAAGGAAGAATGCCACAAAGCATTCTGGTAGCCAGAAACTGACAGTTCTTCCTAAAAGGACCCTTTCCTTCCCCCATCACTTTACAGATGTTTTTAACCAGTTCTAGTAATTTCGTGGATCTTTGTTCCCTTACTTTAGAAAGGAAGCTGTAACAGTACTGTATATGCTGCGATTGTACCAAATGAAAGAGTGTTTTGGCATCCAGCTTAGAATATGTTGGATATTATCCCAAATATTCCCTGTGTGGTTATTTACCCCCTGAGTATGTCCTGAGTTCTGGAGCTGTTTAGTAACTGACCATTTTCTCACTGCCCTGTTCTTCTTACGCAGTTGTTTGTGAATTGTAGATAGATGTTGTTTGCCACTGTTTTGTTCATTGCTTCGGATGAATCAACATCCCGATGGGCAGGAAGAACATGAATATGAATCATCCCCTCCCAGACCTCCAAATGTAAGTCATCTCTTAACTGATTTGCAACATAACACACAGACTTCTGAGCAAGTTACTAAATGCAGGACTGGCTTTAAGGATAGCCCTAGACTAAGAAAGAACTCATGGTGATCTCTTTCCCTGTGCTTGCCTGGGGTCCTACACGACTGATGCTTCTGGTTGCATGTCTGTCCATTTGATGCAATCCCAAATAAGAGGCCAGCAATGGTTTGCCGCTGGTTTGGAGCACACAGGCATTGTAGCTGTGTCCTGCAGGGGCAAAAATGGAGGGAGAAGGAGGGAAGAACCTAAGAAGACGTGCGCAAGTATGGTATTTCTTCAAAATACTGCTAAACATTTCCAAAGAGAGGTGGAAATTCCTGCATACTGTATTCTCCGCAGTACTCACAAGGTCTCTGACTACCTTGTGACAATCATCAGACAGAAATTCTATTTTCCCTCTAGGACTTTTATATGACCACAGTGCAGGGGACAACAAATATGTACGTAAATGAAAATCAAGACAGACACTGCAAAGCAGAGATCCAAACACAACCAGAGCCTATGAGGATGAAGAAACACAGAAGAAAGCCACCTGTGGTGGAATCCGTTTATGAAAACCATCCATCCTGTCACTGAAAAAAACCTGCACTGAATAGTGGCTGGGGCGAGAAATAACAGGCACAATCTTTTTCCTGGACACCAGGGGTCACACGGTGGCAGTGAGAATTTTCTCTTTGCGTGTACATGAAATTCTATGGAAAATGGGACAGAGACTTTGGATGGGGGAAGAACTGTTTGAAATGATGCCTCTACGATGTGGAAGCAATATCAGATTCCCCTGGAGCACCCAGCCTCTCTGGGAGAGATGTTTTTGCTGTCCCCCTAAATTAATTCATTTTAATAAAGAACATATAAATCCTTGCAGTGATCCTGATGGTAGAAAAGAGCAGCCAGAGAGTTCGCTGGAGTCCTTATCACTCTGTGCCTGAGCTCCTCGCAACACCCTGCAAAGACAGGGATGCGCTCTTCCTTTGGCAGAAGGAGTCCAGACCATAAGTGAGTTGAAGTGATATGCCCAAGAAAACTGGAATGAGAATGCAACTCCAGCTGCAGAACTTTGCCCCCATGATGGCAGCTTCCCTTAGTTCTCAACTGTTCCGTACCTGCAATGGCCTCTCACTACTCTGTTTTCTCCCTAGTACGTTGGCATTTCAGCTGGGAGGTGGGATGAAAGTGTGATTCAGATAGGAGACACTATCCAGAGAAATTACCTCCTCGGCAGCCCCATCTTGATTCATAGCAGGGTGCTGGGTGGCTACAGTGACAGGCAGAGTTGTGCTGGCAAATGCCTGGGAGAGAGCAGAAGGGGGAGATGGTGGGAGGAGGACAGGGATGAGCCATAGGGAAGGTACTCCTAGCTTGTGGGAAGGCTGGGCCATAGAGTGCCTGAGACATGAGATGAGACTTCAGGAGCAGCCATAGGTCCCATCAAGGGGGTGAAGGCAGCCAGAACTTCAGCCTCTGAGCTAGGGAGAGGAATGCACTCATTCAGGAGGGAGGCTGAAGCTGTATTTTGTCCAGCTGTGGGTAGCAGTATTGGCAGCTCCAAGAACAGCAGATAGAGATACAGGCTGCAGGACCCTCTTCCTATCCCACACTGCGAGTCTTCCTGACTGGTCTTGTGCTGTGACTGGCCAGGGAGTCCTTGCAGGCAGCAGTACTGGGTCCAGCAGATGGAGCAAGCAGGCACCTTGCCCCTGGAGGGGCAGCCCTTCCCACAGGGCACTAGCTACAGGTGCTGCAGACCTACTCTGCAGTGGAGCAGCAGATGTAGGCACTGTCCCAACCCAAAGAAAATAACAGCTCAAATCTTTTTAAACAGATTTTTCTTTATTGGGTTATTAACATAGACACACACATTGGTATCCACCTGCAAAGCATGCTGCTCTCAGGGGGGATCCATGCTGCGGGAGAAGCAGGTCATGGGCAGTCATGAAAGTCATGTTTGTGAGAAAATCAGCTGTTTGGTGCAGTCACTGCACTCAATGAGCTCATGGACAGAGTATCAGTGCAACAGGCTGCAAGGACACCCAGGGGCTCCCTGAGATGTGGTGGAGCAGTTCTAGGAGGCTTTGAAGGTGTTTACTCTGTGCATGTACCTGTGTTTGAGCTGCCTCCCTGGAGGCCTTGGAAAGGTGGGCCAATGCTCCTGCCATTGTTTTAGTAAGGGAGATGTGTCCTGGTTTCAGCTGGGATAGAGTTAATTTTCTACCAGGAGAAGGAGTAGTCAGGTTCAGGACACTGTGAAGTACGGTTTTGTGCTTTTCAGCGGCGGATAGCACAGAGCTGGTAGGCAGGAGGTACGTTGCCTGTCCCGCTCAGTGTTGGGATTATGTCGAGTTCCTGGGGGTTGACGGTAGGCTTCAAGGTAAAGTTCTGCAAAATGGTGGTCACAAATAAGAATATCTCCATGCGTGCCAGGCCCTCTCCAGGGCATATTCGCTTCCCTGGAAGTGAAAAGAGCAAATAGCACTCTGCTGAGTAGACCAGAGTTTGTACTAAGCAGATGTGATGCGCAGCTTTATTTACCAGATACAGCCACAGCGGTGAGATGACTGTTAGGATTAACAGTCCTAACTGTTAACTAAAAGGACATTTGCAAGAGAAGAGTTTGTTGAAGAAAGACCCTTGGCAGTTTGATTGGGTGTGTGAAGGAAGAACAGGAGCAGGAGAAGTCTTAAATGTGGAGGGGGCATCAAAGGAGGCAAAATGAGAGAGAAAAGGTGACGTAAAGCATGGGTGAGAAAGCAGAGGGTTGGGGCTATAGGTGGGTTAGCGCTTGCACGCAGCCTGAGAGGTAATTAAGAGCTGCTGGTGAAAAGTAGAGCTACCACAGAGAGACAGGTTGGTTAAGGATGACTTTGGTGGCTGTGTAGGAAGTTGACAGGTATTTTAGGAAGTGTCAATGGGCCCCACTCACATCATTATATTGGCAACTCCTAGTAGGAGGTTTGAGAAGCCCCAAACAAGATGGGAAATGCATCTGAGTTGAAGAGCAGCAGAGAGGAGTTATCTAAAGAGCAGTGAGCCCCAAGGAAGCACCAGTGGGACCATGCTAGGAAGAGGGACTGTGTGTTATAGGAAAAGGCAGGGTGGTTTCCAGAGGAGGAAGTTGACAGAGAGAGGAAGCTTGTGCTTTACCTGCTGAGAAGGGCATGAAGAACTTGCTCTTCCTAAAAGTGCCATTCGCATTCAAGAAATGTCCAGGGTTGAACTCAGTGGGGTTTGAAAACTCTTTGCTGTCATGGAGAACAGAACTGAGGACGGGAAAAATCGTGGTGCCCTGAGATAACACAAGAAGAGCAGAACATGAAAGGGAGGCTAGTTGGATCACTTAATCCGACTGCCTGCCAAGTGAAGACTGAGCTTCCCAGCACAGCCCTACCCATGTTTCATTTCCCTCTGGGGACCTTTCCTTTGAGGAGGCAGATTTAGGGAGACCCTGCTAGATGTCACAGCAGGGGCAGTTGGCTTCTCTTCCTGAGCACTCCCTCTCACTTTCACATCATTTATCCTTACTCTGCTCTAGTCATCTGGCGCCACCTTACCTAATTCTTCCTCTTAGTGTTTCACAATATGAACTTGTAGATGCACCATGTTCCTTCTTTTCTGCAAGCTCCCTAAAGCAAAAGCACACAAGGTTGTGGAAATAAAGCACTGTTGCACTCTCCTGACAAATTTCTCCTGCCAGGATCCTTCCTTCCTTCTTTCTGATCATTTGTGGTTTTTTGTGGGGATTGGGAGCAGGGAGAAATAAATAATCCAGCAGTGATGACACAAAAGGTGGAAGCTAAGCAGATCCCTGGGTCCTGCCTTTTGGTTTTACAGAGACAGCTGAAAATCAAAACGTCAACAGCCATGTGTTACTGTTTCTCTGCTGTACACGGTCACCCAGAAGAGCAATGAGCATTGCTGCAGCCAGCCAGGCCAGGCCATAGGTTGCTCTAGCCCTGCCTCTTGTAGTGGCCAGGAGTGACTGCCTCATGAAGTGTGGAAAGAACAGGACAAACGGGTTTCTCTTGTTCCCTTGAATGCCAAGATAGCCTCCAGCACTTTGTGGCTGAGGGGCTTTCTCTGCTCAATAACTACCAACTGCCTTTGCAGTCTCTCCTGGAGGGTGGTGAGCAGTTCCACAGCTTTACTGCCTTTTGTGTCAGGAGTCACTGCTCTGTGTTTTTTGTAAACCCACTGTATTTCTGAAGGGATGTAGAGCTGCAGAGCAAGTGAGCAAAGGTGTTGCGCAGAGCTACTCTTCCAGTCTTTGCCTACTAACCTTTGGAATGACGTACTCTCTGAAGGGTGTGTCTTTAGCCACAGTGTGAGGGAGACCCACGGGGAGGAGGGTGATGAAGCGCTGGATTTCATGGACCACCGCATCTGTGTAGGGCATCTGGGTCCTGTCAGCCACACAAGGTTTTCGTGATCGTCCTATTACCTTGTCGATCTCTTCTTGAACTTTCTCTGTCATGAGAGACACAAACCATAAAATGGGTAAAGAAAACCAAACCTACCTAAAAAGGTTGCCCTATGCTGTCCAAAGATCACAGATGACAGGAGCCTTGATGCTGGGTTTGATGTCAGCTAGAACACAGCTCCACTGCAGCCCATGCAAAAAATGTCTTCCTAGTGACTTGGCTAAACAGGAGTACTGGGAGGTAAAGATGTGGACATAGCCGGGTCCCTGGCTATGAGGAGAGTGTAGCTGATGATGATGCCAGTGCAGCTGAGGGATCTCTAATGACCACCCCAGGAAATGATGGTGCAAGGACTTTGCCCATTTGGATAAAATATGAGAAAGGGAGGAGAAAAGTTGTGATGTTAGATACATGCCCAGCCCCAGGTGAACAGCTAAAGAGGAAGAGGTCACGGACTGGTACCTTGTATCTTCGGGTGTTTCAGAAGAAGCAGAAGCCCGTATCTTATGGTGGTGCTAGTTGTCTCAGTTCCAGCAATGAACAAGTCGAAGGTGCTGGTTATCAGGTTCTTCATGTGGAAACTGGAATTGGGACAGTCTTTCTCCTAGAGGAAAAGCCTGGATGTTTCTCTGGCTGAGGTAAGAAAAGCGGCCCTTTCTTGTGTCATCCCAGGCCTGCCTTTTCACCTAGAGCTGTTGCATTTCTCTGCTAAGGCGCAGCAGCCATCTGGGGCATTGCAATGCTATCTTTGTGCAGTAAGCTCAACCCCACAGCAGTCTTCTTTCAAGCTGCTGACCAAATGCTACATAGCTGCCTGTTTGCCCTTGCTGTGCCAACTGCTAGTTGGCTAGTTTCTAGTGAAAGAACTGCAAGACCAGACTGCAAATGTCCCTCTGTTTCAGTGAGAGCAGATGAAGGTCTTGCTGTCCAAGCAGCTGCAGGTAGTGGCTGGTGAGCGTGTAGACCCAGAGCTATAAGCTCTAGCACAGGTAGTATCTGAGGTTTGGTGTCTTCCCACAGCACAGCACAGCTGCCTGGGAAGGGGTCATCCCAATGCCTGTGTTAGGAGAGGGAAGGGGCTCAGTGGAGATGTGTTTGGGGCTGAGCTGGGGCTCTATGCTGCCTCCTTACCTCCTGCATTTTGTTGAGGAAGAGGTCGATGAAATCCCGAGGGGAAACTGGGATCTAGGGAGGCTTGGTGTATTTTCACCTCCTCTGACGCAAAGGCTTTTAGAGCATCAAATTCTTTGAATATGTTGTTGTGTGGGCCAGGCAAGTAATCCAAAATGTTTGAGAACATCTGGTAGAGCTGGAAGGAAAGGAACAGGAAGGTCCATAGCATGATCATTGCCCTTTTCTTTGATACTAGCAAAAAGCCTAGGAAGGCCACAACCCTTTCAACTGTGCCAAGCAGAAGGGTATGAGGCTGGGCAGCCTGACAGCATGGTAGGGACTTGCTTAGTAGTAGTAGAAACCTCAAAGGTGGAAAAGAAGCATGTTCAGGACTAGGGGGAAGCTGCACTTAGCTGGCAAAGCCAACTCCACTGGTGGGGGTACTTACTGCTCTTGAATGAATTCCCTCTTGTGCAGAAAAATACTGATGGAGTCTTAATTAGAAGACTGAAATGGAACTTCACTGGGAGGAAGGCCTCCTGCTCCCCTGGGAGAATATTGGCACTGTGAAATTGCAACTGAATGTACCTGTCCCCAGTGAGAATTAATCATCTGAAAGATCTTGTTCATGTTGTCCATCAGGGCCAGGAACTTCTTGTCTTTATAGTCATATCGTTTCCCAAAGACAATGGAGCATATGATATTGGAGATAGCACAGCTCAGCATGAAGGTTGGGTCAAAAGGTGTTCCTGTGATTTCAGAAAAGTTACAAACCATAAAATAACCCCAGAACTATGGCTATTTATGGCTACTGTGGGCAATCTGAGCTCTGGTTCTTAGAGGAAATATCAGATCACAGTCTCTCAGTGACACAAGAAGGGTCCTCCAAAAGAGCAGTACATGATTATGGAATTATTTACTGCTTTGTAATGTGGCATAGCTGATGCACAGACCAGACACATGGGAACTTCAATTTTACGCTAAAGAAATGGGCTCCCTTAATACAGTCCTTCTTTTTTTTTGCAAACATAAGCTATATTAAAAATGGACCATACCCTTTGTTTTGTCAATCTCTTCCAGAAAGTAGTCAGTTTCCTCCTGGATTCTCTCTTCAATGCTCCTTTTCCCCATTCCAAAGTTGCGCAGGGTGCTGAGAGCAAACCGCCGGACTTGCAACCACCCCTCATTGTTGCTGAAAACAATCCCTGCAGAGGAAGAAGGAAGAGGGAAGATCTGGCTTGGGCATGCTGTGTGTGAGATGGATAGGCTCATGGTGACAGTGAGTCCTGTCCCTGGGAGAGCATTGGCGTGGTGATATCAGTACTGTAGTTTGGAGAAAATCTCTGGAGGTCCTGTAGCCCAACTGCTTGCTTTTGGCTTTTTCCACCACACACCCAACCTCCTTGTGAACAACTCATCACTCATATCCACACATAATTTCTCTTGCTGCAGCTGGTGGCTGCTGCTGCTTGCCCTTTCACTGGCCATCATTGGGATCAATCCAGCTTCATTTCTCTGCTATCTTCATTGGGTCACAGCCCACTCTGCCTTCCCTTCTCCAGGTGGGACCCACCCACGCCCCACAGTCTTCCCTCGTGCATAATACGCTCCAGCTCTGCCGAATGCATCCTCTACCCTTCCCTTCTCCTCAGAAGGAGCTTGGTGAGCAAACATACCTAATCCTTTGTTAGCCCTGTCTCCTACTGGCATGTGTCCTCTGCCAGCAAACTCATCCGCACGATCAACCAGGGCTTCTTTCACCACATCATGTCCATACAGGACCACCACTGGCTTAGAGCCCAGGTGCACTGTGAACACTGGTCCATACTCTTCACTGAGCTGTCAAAATGCAAGAGAGAATGAGCAGATAGGGAGGAGGACTGAAAAGTGGCCTTGCTGCCGCATCCCACTGCAGGTAGACAGCCTTACAGACCAGCATGTCAAGATTCGGGTCCTGTCATGGTAAATCTGAGTGTGGGAGAGGGTTCCCAGCTATCAGGCCCTGAACAACAATGGCAACAGCAGTGAGGGCAGCAGCTAGGATCTCAATGACTTTTCTGCTCCTCTGGGCTTGGCCACGCATCAAGCTAGAGCCACAATGTTGTCCCCATGCACAGGTCGCAACATTTCTCAACCATAAAATAAAAGCAAGAGAGCAAGAAAGTAGTTTTACCTTCTGGGAGGGCTTTAAAGCCAAGTTCTTTGGTTTCACCTGCAGGCACGTTACCTAGGATGGGAAGGGGAGTCGGTCCTGGAGGCATCTTCCCCTTTCCATAATTCCGTCTCCATGCTGGCGACGGAAAGCAGGCAAGCAATGCAAACTAGAAGGACAACAGCTCGGCTGCTCCCAGGAGCTCCATTTGCTTCTGCAGCTTGGGAGTGAGTGACTGTACTGCTGGAGCCCCAAATTTATATACTGAAGGGCTATGTTAGCTCAATAGCAGGTTTTTGATTACATGGCTTAGTCAACATTACTAGTCAATCATTTGTTAGACTGCCCTGTGTTATGAAACTAGGATTCTCTTGGTGTAGTTGGTCATTGAAGACACACCTTATCTCAAATAACTGCAGCAGCCAAGAGTGGTTAAGAAACTTATAATGTGCTGATAAAAACTTGGTTTGTTTCATCTAAATTTTATCATTAGAACATCACGCTAGGGGTGCACTTTTCTACTGAGGCGCTCCCAGCAATTCACGGTCCAAGAACATCTTCCAAGTTCTTCAATGCCATTTGGATTTTCTATTCTTTGATATTGATTGTACAAGCTCTCAGTGGGGTCAGCCATCCTTGCTTGTTCCTGATTCTTCCTGACATTATCAGTGGAGTTTGTGCTTCATGCAGTATGCCCAGAACATACTGACATGTTCTCAGTGCACAGCAATTGCCTCGGTCTCTCTCCCTAGGGGGGTTGTCTGGCCTCACAAGAGATATCCATCTAGCAAGGGCAGAAAGGCCTCCAAACATCACAACAGACAAGAAAGGATTTGCTGAGAGAGATAACATAAAGGCATAAGAAAAGGGGACTAGACCTCTTCAAGGTCTCCTAGAGGAGAGAAAGAGTGAGATAAGCAGGTAGAGAAAAGATAAATCAACAACTTGAGAGGCATCTCTAGGGAATGGTTTCCCAAGCTGAGACAGAGCTGCACATGTGAGAGGCTGGGTATAGGTTAATGCAACCTGGCAACTAGCCCTTTGCACTTGCAATGGCCCAAAGAAGCTCACCCAACCTACTGCTGGAAGCTGGCCTCCACAAGTTCCTGTTTTGTTGATGTCTTGACTTCCGGTATGAGGAACTGCTCCCCTGGAAAGGGCCAGAGGTGTTCTGGGAGGCTAAAAGAGCATGTCTGGTATGTTGCAAGGACTTCAAAAAGAGTTGGGGGGCTTCCTGACCAAGATTGCTCCAGGGGCAGTGTACCTGCAAAGTCACAAACAGCAGGGCAATGGCAGGTAGAAAGGACCCTTAGGGCTGCGGCACTGGCTTGTGCTCAGTTTGCTCAGGTCTGGCTGTAACCTCTGTGCCTCCTGAGCTGTGACACTTTTGCAGGCAGACAGATCTTACCCAACTGAGCTTGGTGTTGTGAGGACCTGGGATGAGGGACGCGGTGTGAATTAGGGAGGGGCCCTAGTGTGCTGGATTTGCTGTGCAGCAGTGTGTTAATGTGAGTTTCCCTTTCGCTCAGAGATGCTAGTGAAAGTCTCCATCCAACGCCAGGTTGGATGGGACTTTGAGCAACCTGGTCTAGTGGAAGGTGCCCCTGCCAGTGGCATGGGGGTTGGAACCAGATGATCTTTAAGGTCCCTTCCAACCCAAAACATTCTATGATTCTACGATCCCCTGTGAAAGTTTCTGTAGCTTCTATACGTCATCCTTGTTCATCCTTATGTCATCATTAAGTCCTTGTTCTCTTGCACAGGCACAATAATTTGCTAGTTGGTCTTTTAAAATCTATTTCACTCCTTAAAGACCCATATTTGATACTTCAGTGGAAAAACTGAATTGCCAACAAGTCTGGACTAGTTGTTGGGCTGGTCTAAACTCCTGCATCAGCTCAGATGTTGCCAGAGCAGTTCATGGAAGTTCATGTAGCTCTACGGCCTTTGATCTGATGAAGGTGGAGTTCATGGGAGTTTGCACTGCTATATGAGGTACCTCTGCTGCTAGAGTTCACAACCTTACCACCTTCTCTCTAAAGTTCCCTCTTCCCTGGGGACAAGGGGTCACTTCTCAGTTCTGTCTCACAGTTTGCAACATACTGCAACAAAAGCCCTGGAACAAGGAATACTTTCAAGATTTCTCATTTTTGTCAGGATAAAATCATTATATTCCAAATATTCCCACCACCCTGCAGACACTGTTGCACTTACAAGGAGAGGGAAACCCGTAAAACTAGTCACTCAGATCTTTCACTGTGGGAAACCATGGACCTTTTCATGTCACGGTAGTGCCCAAGGGTTTTCTCAAATACTCACTTCTGTTTGCAGATACTAAGAGTAGGCAGGGCTGGTCTGTCCTCTCCATCCATGTGATAGTCCAGGAAGGCAAGGTTGAAATCCTCTCCTCTCCATCTTCCCCAGGAACTTTTAAGTTCATTGGAAGCACGTATTAAGGATGTTCGAAGAAAAGGCTACCAGTGTTGTAGCTCCGCCTCTTTTTTTTAATATAAAATAAAGCACAGGCTTGAGAAAAATCTGTCATCACTGTGTAGAATCTCCTGCAGGCTTGCTGCCTGTGCCTTCTCATTTTGGACCTCAGTTCAGAAGGTGGCACTGCGAGATGCCACTTCTGCCAGCACCCTTGCCCCTGGGATGCTTGGTGCAGATATCCCTGTTGTCTGCAAATGCTGCTCAGCTTCTGTGGAGGATTGTTTTGGCTGAGCCACCCCTCCATGCACTGCCATTTTGTACCATGTGTGGGTACTGCCCGTACCATGTATGGGCCAGACACACAGTGATCTCGGAGGTAGTCCTTCAACACACAGGGCATTTTTTATTCCTTTTCCCAACACTTCTTGGTGGTGGTGTTCAATACCTAGTTTTCTTCCAATAGGTTTCTAGAGCCAGGGCAACTCCTACACTGCCACTATGCCTGCCCAGTCTCCCAGGCTCAAAATCATTAGGAGGAGATGATTTTCCTGGTGGACATCCCAGGACAATTTTAGCTTGCCGGAGTCATGATCAGCTTAAGACTAGTGGCCTACAGAGATGTTTGCCTCACCTACCTTCATCCTCTGCATG